>NC_030678.2:144297974-144921546 GCF_000004195.4 Xenopus tropicalis | reverse complement strand
TGGCTTTGCCAGATAGGATCATGTTCACGCACTGATAACTTTAAACTTTCAGCTGTTTGCTATAGGGAAATCACAATGTGAACTGGCCTGTCTCCTTACCGACAACCACCTGCATGAATGCTGCCTCCAGCCTGAGGAACACCGATTGGCAGTTACCTTATTTATATGGGACAAACCACCCATTAGCGTGCACCTACTATCTGAGAATACAGGATTCCAGCTCACAATGCCGTAAAAGACAGGATTAGGTTTATAATCAAAAGACATTATGCCAAACAATCGCACACAGATTGATGAAATGCACAAATTGTGCTTACAATACAAATGGATTTATTCAGATTATTTACAAAGTAAAAGGAACCCTCAGATCATACCATAAATATGTGAAAGTCTCAAGAAAAATAAACATGGCAGTTGTGCACTGGTAATGTGGCCATTCTGTTTGTGCCTGGGCTACAAGGTATATAATAGTGATATCAAGGGATGCTGGGAGATTAGTAAAGCAAGGGTGCAGGGAGGGTTGCAACCTTACCTCCTCCCGAAAGCCGGGGGGGGGGGATGGGCGGTGAGTTAATGGGTGGGGCAAAAAGCTTACTGCTCATTTAAAAAAACACGTCTAGGGTCTCTCTATTCTATGAATCTGGTGCTAGTGCCATTGGGTACATGGAATCTCTATCCTTCCTTCCTGGCATACGATCAGTGCTCACTAATGATGTGAATGAAGTGATAATTACAGGGGCAACACTGGATCCGGGCGCCCTGAGGCTGCCCCCATTCATCGCCCCCCCCCCCCCCACGAGCGTGCATGCACGAACAACAACACCCCCCCCCACGACCCACGGAAGTCCACACTCGCATACAGAGCAGTGGGGAGAGGTCCCCATTCCTCCGTATGGGAGCAAAATTTCAAGCTACTATAGATGCAGCTTGCAGTGGAAACCCTGGAATTACTGCAACTGTCAGAATGGCTGTAGCTCCAGGATTCCCCTGCGTCAGTAGGGGCATCTGCACCCAGAGCAGACTGGGCAGTGAGCACATTAGCGCTATGCACAAATACCTGTAAGGGGGAGGAGGGTACTTAGAAGCAAGTAGTTTTATTAAATATGGGAAAAGTAATATCAGAAAGAAAAACATAGTTGGAAAGTTGCTAGGTATGGCATTAATATTGTTATAATAGACAAGAGTTGTGAATATCCTGTAAATGTATTTATTTATAATCTCTGCTTAGTGATGTCATCAGTTATAATCAGCACTTAGTGATGTCATTTCTATCACATAACTCACTGAAACTTGCATATTACAATAAATAATGTGCCCCCTGTTGTAAAATATGACAATATTAGAAGTCATCTCCGAGGTCCATGCCTTATATGAAAGCACTCAGCTTTCGGCATTGTGTATTTATATGGACCTGGAAATCCTCAGTGACAGTGATAAGATTCTTTTTTTAGACTGTACATTATTCACTATACAGGTATTGGATCTGGAAACCCGTTATCCCGAAAGCTCTGAATTACGGAAAGGCTCTCTTATAGGCTCCATTTGAATCAAATTTGTGAAAATGATTTCCTTTTGCTTTGCAATAATAAAACAGTACCTTTTACTTGATCCCACTTAATCCTTTTTGGAGGCAGAACAATCCTATTGGGTTTATCTAATGTTCAAAATGCCTTATCTGGTAAACTTGTGCTCCAGATTTCACACTGCAGTGCCAAGGTCATTATTAATAAGAACAGTTCAGAGTTTATGTGCAATACAATAACTATCATTATTTAATGCCTATATTATAAAGAACAAATGGATTTTTAAAACCATTAAAATATATGAAATATGAAATTCTGACTGAACATGGATGATCATATTTCAATCAGGGACTGTAGAAACAATGGTGCTGCCAGCGCCGCAGCTGGGCCCATAGAGACAAGATAAAGATGCTGACTATATCTCCGGTCATTTCCTGGAGAGGCATTTTGTAGGCATACAGGGAATAAGAGTGTGACTCCACAACATGGCCTCTATTGGATCTCCCTTCACTTGGCAGGAACGGCATTCCAATCACTGAATGTCTGTAGCTATGTACCCACTGGGCTGCTTGATCTCATGCAGTAAATGAGTATTTTCAGTAGAAAAGGCACCAATTCGAGTGCGCTGTTAGCAATTAATCTGACTTTTTCATGTAGCCAGTAACTGCACTATACTGATAACATGTCACTGATGGCTGCCTGCTCTGGGATATCGTACACTGGAAACATTGCTCCTTTTTTACCAAAGCCCAGTGTCTCCCTAGAGTGTGTGCAGTTAATGGTAGCGCCTGTTGGAAAAGAGGGTATATTAACATTTTCTGCAGCTGACAATGAATATTAAGTTACCAATCAAGTGTTCACTGAATTGACTGGTTTTCCAAACATTCTGAATGAAACTGACTGCACCTGGGGAGCACATGGAACAAAAAGTGACATAGCGCCGTCATGAACACATGAAGAGACTGGAGAACGAATGGTTATTAGATCAGCATGTTATATTGCAATTGGATGCTGGTTTCTTGAAAAAGTTATGGTCCAAATGGGGCCACTTCCAAAGTACAGTGATATTATTTAAAATGAGTTTTGACTAGTTGATATTATTTATGAGTACAGGTATGGGACCGAATCTCCTAAAAATCAAATAGCTTTTTGTCACATAAACATGGAAGTTAAAACATTTTTGGCTGTGTGCATAGGCGGATTTTAATGAAGGCTTGGGGAGGCTAAGCCTCTCCAAACCTAAGTCCTTTGTAAAGTAACCTGAACTTGTTTGCAATATAATGCTGTACAAGTTTCTAATTTAAAACGGAACATGAGGGAGGTTGCAGGTTAAGATCAGACATCAGCGTATCACTAGCAGGGCTGTGTGGGGAAAGGAGGGTTGTGATGTGAAGGGGTGCAAGTATAATAATAATCCAGCCTTAATGTATGCCACCTCTCAGGCTAAGTACAATCTTCCTTAGTTTCTGCTCATAGCCTGCTACTCTTCCCTGCCTTCCTTCCCAGTGTAACATTAGCCCGCCCAGCAGGGGGAGTAGCAACACGGAGCTGAAATTACTGAGGGAAAGCAATGCAGAGAGCTGGAGAAGGTGCTGCTTTACCTTATTAGTAAGATAACCACTAGTGATGAGCGAATCTGTCCCGTTTCGCTTTGCCGAAAAATTTGCGAATCTTTCAAAGATTCGGGAAAGGCAAAAATGTTGCACGTCAAAAAAAAATTGTTGCCTGCGACTATTCTTTTGACGCGGGCGACAATTTTTGGACGTACAGCGAATCCATGCCTGGCGAAACATTTCCCCCATCACTAATAAGCACACATATATTTCTTTATATCATTTATTTTTATAGTCTTGTACTATATCGGAACTGTAGGAGTGCTGGCAAAGTTTTACATAGCTGTAATAGATCTAATGTTCAGCTCATATAAATTAGAGGTACACCCAAGAGTTAAGTCTGAGGTGGAAACTGATTCTTTTGGGGCTATCTAGATGAATCTTTCTATGAAATGATAGGAAGTGATAAAGGATTGGGGTGCTAGAAATATGAACTCTGTTAAGGCTTATGGGAGAAATGTTCAGCTGGAATTGGTTATTGTGGGGGGCTTAAGTTTTGGAACTGGAGATATTAAGCTGATAATGGCTGGACTGGCTGGGAGCTGATTGAAAAATGCAAGAGACAATCTGTAGAACTTAAAAATGAGTGCTGAGAGTTGATTGTAAGGCAGCTGTTGGTTTAGAATTAATCTCATATTAAGCGTTCTTAGAGAGACAGCGTTATGGAACTGAATAGAGTTAAAAAAAAATTCAGCTGTAAAGGACCAATGCCACCATTATTTTCATTTATTAACCCCACCCTCTCTCCTGTCCCCATATATCCCTCATGTAATGCCGGTCATAACAGGCTTTTCACCCATATGCCATTCCCCATGTGTCACTCACTGCCACACTCACTGCCCAGTGCCATCCTTGTGTTCATGGGGGAACCCATATAAATCACTTGTATGGGGCCCCAAAGTTTCTGATGGCAGCCCTGATAAAAGTCTCTTATGTTCTGGCACTTCCCACTGATTGGTAGCTCTGTTCCTGTTTGCCCATCCTGCTTCTAAACTATCTACCAATATGTCTGTCAATATACACATTTATAAAGCAGAAAACATACATGATATAAGAGTGGCCAGCCAGCCCTGTATGGAAAGTCTCTCATTTAACCCACATAGGGCTTTATTGGGTCCAGCTGGAATAGCTATACAGGCACCTGCTTTCAGGTCAAACACTTTTCAAATAGATGTTGTGCCTATTTTTATGTTATGAATAGTGCAGCACAGTTTGCAGATTCATTCTCTCTGCTTATGTAACAGTCCCCCTACTCATACAGGTCTTGGTGCAGCCGGCTTTAACCCTGCATGTTTCCTTCACACCGTTAGGGCGCACCAACTGTCATATCTAAGACAACAGAATGAAAAGATCCTCCTACAAGTGGGAGGACTTAGATAGCCTAGTGGTTAGGGAATCGGCCTTCAGTGGGGTGTCCCGCTGCGACTCGGGTTCGATTCCACCCTAGGTGCACCTTGTGACCTTGGACAAGTCACTTAACTCACATACCCATGTCTCGGCCAGCAAGCTGCGCGGGCAGCTTGAGAGCCGTTTTTACTTTTTCAGTGGCTACATTTACCTTTCCCCACCAATCCTCTAATGATTTATACCAGCTATAAAATTGCCTGCCTTAATTATGGTTGATTGTCCCTGTCACAGTTAGTGGAACTGGGGTCTATGGCAGCTGAAAGCAACTGTCACAGGAAAAATCACTTTCTATCCACTGGCAATAAGAAGTCAATTGATACACATTCCTGATGCTTGTGATATAACTATGAGAGCCCACTGGATATCAGACCAATGCCAATGGCAGAAAGAGACTGAAAGCAGTTGCAGATCAGCAATAGCTGGATATTCTGAAGACAGGGGCGCTGCTGCCATAAGCCTGCAAGTTACTATGGGCGGCAAAAAGCCACTCCTGGTAGCTTTAAGAGCTGAAATTCTGATTTTAAATCAAATTTTCGACTCCGTACTAGCAATGTGGCCCCCTCTTCACACCTCTGCGAGGGAGGCGGCATCTGAAAGGCTGCCTCAGGGCAGCATGGACCCCAGAAGTGCCCCTGTCTGAAGATGAATAGTTTTTTTTTATGATGATTAATCTTTCTAGGAAATGATAGGGAGTGATAAACGATTCAGGGTGCTAGAAATATGAACTCAGAATTAATCTCATATTAAGTGTTCTTAGAGAGACAGCGTCATGGAAATGAACAGAGTAAAAAAAAATTTTCAGCTGTAAAGGACCAATGCCACCAAAACATGAATTTTTTTTTTCTGTTACCCTAACTGCTCCAAACTGCATTTTTACTTTAGTATTTTAAAGTTGTCAACGTATGTGTGTGACAACATTTTTAAAATATTGTTCATGGCTCTTACAGTGTTTTTCCCTGCGTTTCCCTGTGCTGGATCTTTCATGTGTTTCAGCACAGGAAGAAATGCAGGCCTATATATCCTATTAGGCTGTACTCTGTGTGGCACAGGGAAGCTCCTAACACAGCAAGTTGCATTCCACCTGCATTCCACGCTTGCCTGTGCCACAGTGACTACAGTCATATAGGAAATACAGGCCTGCGTTTCTTTTTGTGATTCCTTTGAAGCTATCCAGAGCCTTTCTTTCCACTTCCTCCATGTACAGGTTTGCCACAATGGGCGAAAATGGTGATCCCATGGCGCAGCCATGCTTCTGCCTGTAGAACTTATCCTTGTACTTGAAATAGGTGGTACTTTGGCATAGATCCAGTAATAAACATACTTGCTCTGGGTTAAGCTTTGTCCTGTTGCCAAGGGTGTTGTCTTTTAGCTACTGTTTTAACAATGCCTCTGCATTAGGAATGCATTTAAAAATGGCTGTAACATCATAGGATACTATGGTTTCTTCTTTCTCCAGTACCCTTGGATTTTGTTTGTAAAATCCTGGGAATTCTGGATGTGATGCTCTGTATTTCCAACCAAAGGGGCTAGGATGTTGGCTAGGTAATGCCACATTGTAGGTCACAGAATTTATGCTGCTGATGATAGGTCTGAGAGGGGTCCCTTGTGTATCATAGGGAGTCCATATGTACATGGAGATGTTTCCCCAGGGTATGTGGCCCGATCAATGGCTTCGTCTTCCTGCAGCTGTTTTAAGAGGTCTATTGCCTTTTTTTGTAGCTGTTGGTCGGGTCCCTTCTTAGAGCTCCATACTTGTTGTTGTCGCTGAGAAGTGTGGTCACCTTTGCCTGTTACTCTGATGTATTAAGTACAACCGTGCATCTTCCTTTATCCACATGCAAGATGGTGATGTTTGAGTCCTTTTTGAGGGATGTCAGTGCCTTCCTTTCCTGTGACGACAGGTTAGATGGAGGTGGTTTGGCACTGGCTAGCGCTGCAGACACTTTGAGGCAAATTTGTTCAGCCTCATTTTGTGATATTTGTTTGTTGTGAGGATTCAGTGGCTGCGATAATATCTACCACAGGGATGGTTTTAGAGCAATCACAAAGTTTAAACCTTTGGCTAGGACCTCCATTTCAGGCTGGGTAAGAGCCCTGTCAGACAGATTCTGTACCCACTTTTTTTTGTTTTCCCCTGTCCCCATTTTTTTTTCTCCTTCATGTTAATTTCTCCTCTTTTTGGTTGTTCCCAGAACAGGATACCAAAATGGAGAACTTGTTCTTTTGCCTTTCCTTGTCCTTATTGTACTGCAATAGTTGTGTTTGTTTCATGACACCCATCAATCTCTCCCAGATTGCAGTAGGTAGCAGCGAGGTCAGGCTTCGTTCTAACGGACACAAATATCTAAAATGCAGTACCCAAAGCAATATTCTTTGGGTTCAGAGGACTTGTCTGAAAAGTAAATAGCTACTGTTTTCAAACAAAGATATATGAACCATATGCCCTGCCAATGGTCCTTGAGCAAAGCAGTAGGAAACTATTACTAAAGAGCTTGATTCATTAGTCTTCAAAATCAGTTAACATGACCATTACATTTAAGAGGAGGTAGAAATGGAAAGGTTGTTAACTTCATACTGCGCTTGAGGAATTACATCTATAACACCGTGCCTTTCCTGCTGCACCTCATCACTATTATTTGTCTCCCACTGTGATTCAGCGCTGTGTTCATTGCTGCTCTGCTGCCTGTTTATGGTCTGAGAGGCAAGTAGCCCTGTGTTTTGATGGATGTTGAAATGGAAGAGCTTTTCAATTAGACTTTAATAGCACTTAACGTTCTGTAAACTGCTCTGACAAGCCTATATGTCATCATGAATTTCCACAAGCAAACTTTCAACTTTTCAAACCAAAGTACAGTAACATGAGTGCTCTCAACAATATAACAATTAAAATGGAATCATTTGAGAGCTAGAGAGCCAATCACATTTGTCCTACACTATTTTAGGACTCTTGTTTCACAATAAAGGAACTATCAATCAAATTCACATATAAACCTAATGTTTTGGGCTTTGTACTTGTAGGACACTTAAGAAATAATGTTACGAATAGCGTTAAGAAATAACCTACAAAACTAACTAACCTACAAATCTACTCTTCAAAATATGAATATACATAAAAAGTTCCCTATAGCTCATGTTGATCATTTTTTGCTGATAGGGCTGGTTTTGTAAGTAATTGTTACTTTAAGCTCCTAAACCTGACTGTTTAGCCAACCCGACTGTCCCTTCTCAGCCTGTCAGTTATAGCTTCTAATGCTAACAGCCTACTGCTGCACAAATATGGCCGCCCCCTCATAGAGGAACATGGGGGATTACAGAGTAACGTAAAAACATTGAACAAATACTTTTATGGCAAATGTATAAATAGCATGCAAAGAAAATATTGTAAAAGGGCTTAAAGGAGAAGGAAAGGCTAATAAAGAGTTAATCTCAAGCTGCAGGCATACCTTCAGTTCTTTTAATAGTGCCCTTAAGTCTCCCCATATTTCTCCTGTTCAGATGATCAGAAGCCTCATAGGAAAAAAAAACTGAGCTGAGCTGAGCTCTGTAAAGAAAGTTCCCATAATGCCTCGCTCCTGCACCAAGACCAAGACCGGTGTACATGCTCAGTGTGTAAGACTATGAGGAAGCTTCCTGCTGATTGGCTCAGATCACACTTTCCTAAGGGGGAGGGGGAAGTTCTTAGCATTCTTGAGGGAGAGGGGAGCAGGAGAGGGGAGAGATGACAGAGTTATGTGTCTCTGGCACAGGAAAACAAAGAGACAGCAAATCCTGTTTCTTTTGACAGAGAACTCAGAATCCCTTTAATCATGGGCTGAATTAAAGGCCCTGTAAATAAAATGGCTGTCAAAGTTAATGCCTATTTATAATGTAAGCATTAAAAAGTTTCTGGTCAAGTTAAAGTGATATAAAGGTTATTTAATGTAAATTAAGTTTTGTTTGTTCAATGGCATTTCAGCCAGGTTATTACAGGAGAAGGAAAGGGAAAAACTAAGTAAGCTTACAGAAAGGTCTGTAAATACAGCCATAAGCACTCACAGAAACGCTGCACTGACTTCTCTTTCAAAAGAAACATAGGATTTGTTGTCTCTTTGTTTTCCTGTGCCAGAGACATGCAACTCTCTCCTCTCCTGCTCCTCCCTCCCTCAAGAATGCTAAGATCTCCCTCCCCCCTTAGGAATGTGGATCTGAGCCAATCAGCAGGAAGCTTCCTCATAGTCTTACTAACTGAGCATGTTCACTTGGTCTGGGTCTCAGTGCAGGAGTGAGGCATTATGGGAACTTTCTTTACACAGCTTAGCGTTTTTTTTTTCCTGTGAGGCTTTTGATCATTTTAACGGGAAAAATATGGGGAGACTTAAGTGCACTATTGAGAGAACTGAAAGCATGCCTGCAGCTTGAGATTAACTCTTTATTAGCCTTTCCTTCTCCTTTAATAGGTGTTAAAAAATAAGCATCTTCTCTCACTTTGCCATATAGATGTTCTTCATCCTTCCATAGGAAATAATGGCTTTCCTAAGTCTGAGCTTGCAAAGTAATTTCGGTGATATTGTGGTTGAAAAGATGTAGTTCTTTATAGAACTGAGGGAGGACTTGCCTAGGATAATGTTGTGCTTTCAAGAACAGGTTCTGATATCAGTGCACACAACACATTGTACAACCCAATGAGAATTTTGTATTCTCACACATAATTACTTGCAGAGAACTAGCCAAGTTTGCAGTGGATTGAGCCCTTGCCATTGATTATGGATGACATTCCAGCATAAAAAATGATATTTCCATGGCACTAGATAAGGTTCTTCTGACCTGAAAATGTAAGCAACAACTGACAACAGTAATAAAGAAGGACAGGAGAGACAGCTTCACCATGGGGAGAGATTACTGCTGGACAGCTGGGATTAAAAAATTATGTTAATGCAAAAAATGAATACATAAAAAACAATTACCATTTGTATTGTATACTATAGCTATAGACAATGCAATCTTGCGTATACAAAGCTACTTACTACTGAGGTACCAGTTGTTGCCCTACATAGCAGCTTGAGGTTCTACAGTCAATATAGTTAATAGAAATTTCAAAGAGTAGTACAAATTTGATGCTAGAAAGTCGACTCCTCGTCTAAAACTACAGTTCTCTAAATAGATGTTAAAACAACTTTTCATTATTCGCATACTCAGTATTCTTTGACTCTTAGCAGGAGCCTTTATCAAGTCACTGGCAGAGGAGCCATTCAGTCCAACCCCATTCTTCTGCGAATGGTCTTCTGGGTGAGCCCTTCAGCGTGCCAGTAGGTCTTAAAGGTTACACCACAAATCATTTTGGCTTAAGACAATAAATGGTTTTAAAATCATTTGCAAATGTAATAGGCATCAAAAGCATTATCTTTCTGGCTGTTTCTATTCTCTGCACTTCTGGTCCTGACTCCTAAAACAATGTAGGAGAAGCTGGCTGATGAACAGACCTGGAAGACAACTGGCTTTGCTTTAATGTGTCAATACAAAACAAGAGAGCAAAAAGGTATAACGGAAATACAGATTTTAATTTCAATTATTTTTACACATAACTTTAAAAAATGTGTTATTTAACGTATACCGGAAAGGTTGAAGATATTTTCTTTAGTTATACAAAAAAAAATTGTTTTTGTTGAGAGTGGACTTTTTTACATACGATTCCTTAAATAGATCTAGAATAAAAGCAAAGTCTGGTTGACACATCAGATGGAAATAATGCTTTGGAAGTGGCTCTGCGTTTGCACCCTTCTAAATGTCCTAGGAGTGAAGTGAAAGAGCAAAAGTGTACTCCATGGTGCTCATTCTAAGAGGTGCGTTAGGCGACCAGGGGGGTGGGAGGGGCTGAAAATATACCCCTGTTGCCCATCATGAATACAGCACTGCCAAATGCATAAAACACTGTATTCATGTATGTTGGGGTGCAGGTCTCTGCCCTTCTATTTGGAGTGCTGAGCCCTGCAGCATTTTTGGTGCAGGGCAAAGAGCAAAATACAAAAAACATTATGGACTGTGTATGATAGTAAATTACATAGTAGAGGGTTGGCCATGAACTCTGGAAGCAGCACATTACATACAGTATGTAGCAGGAGCTGCCATATCAGGAAGAGAGGACAAATGTGAGGAATTCTTCATCTAGATAATTGTGGCAACATGCTTCAACACAATTATTAGGGCAGCAACACATTGGAATCATGTCAACAAATAGGTATTCAACTGCACAGCCCTTAGATCAGGCTTGATGCATCAATCCTCGCAAGGCACACCGCTGAGCCATTCAATACAATCCAAATATAGAGGAGAGCACCATAAAGCAGATTTCTGCTAAAATGCTATTTATTTCAGACCAAAAAACACTGTTTTGTGTGTGTTTTTTTGGTCTGAAATAAATAGCATTTTAGCAGAAATCTGCTTTATGGTGCTCTCCTCTATATTTGGATTATATTGGAATCATGTATGGATAGTAAAACACAAGACTCACACAAACCCAGTGGTTACTGGTTCCACTGTTTAATCCCAATGTTTGTGCTCATTGTTGTTATAAAGGTTGTAGCCACAAAATGAAACACTGATCATTAAATTGCCTTTAAGGGGTTCAGTGACCCCCTTTAAAAACTAGTCGCTTTTTTAGTTCCTTATATGATGTAATGCATAGTTCTGGCAGCAGACTTAATTCCTATTGGCTGTGTCTCCTGTCAGTCTGACATTGCTTCCTATGCCTGTGACAGAGCGCTGCAAATCTAACATAACAGTATATTAGATTTGTGATATGCTGTGTCTGCCTATGTCATTGCAAGGGAGAAATTAACCAAGGACCTTTTTAATTTATGCAACTGGTTAGAGTGCAGAAGCAACCAATGAATTGGTCCAATAGGAAAAAGTAAGGGCCAAGCCTGGATGTGATGATGTAAGCAAATAGGAAGTTCTCAGTGCGTCAGGTTCAAAATAGGCCACTCCCATCCTTCA
Source organism: Xenopus tropicalis (assembly GCF_000004195.4). Classification (NCBI taxonomy): domain Eukaryota; kingdom Metazoa; phylum Chordata; class Amphibia; order Anura; family Pipidae; genus Xenopus; species Xenopus tropicalis. Next base: position 144,910,031 of record NC_030678.2, on the reverse strand, counting down.
GAAAACTGATCAGACAGACAGGAGAGGGACTGATTTAGCAGGTATAAAAAGTAGCTTTGTTGGTGGTTTAATAAGATTTGGCCATTAAAGGTGAACAACCCCTTTAAATATAATACATTATATATATATATATATATATATATATATATATATTATACAAGGCTTTATCATTATTATTATCATTAGGATATTATCATTATTTTCTTCAGGTGAAAGTGGTAAACCCTGACCAAACCTCAGTATGCACCTAAAAATAGTTTTTTTTTTTTTTCAAATTAAAGCAGATATATATTGCTAGCGACTAAAATAATTCAAATAGTCACCGAACACTGGATTCATGGTGGCTTCTGGTGTTAGAAATATTTCTAAGGTTAGAATTCAGTCTTAATAGTGAACAAGATACCACCCTAATTGCAGATAATCCAGGATTAGTTTCCCAGAGTGAGCATATCAAGCAACAAAGAAGGCTTAGAGAGGAAGGCAATCTGTGGAATAGAACGATGTACGCTGGCCTCTTAAAGGAATGACAAAACTGATGGACCATATATAGGATATCATCTCTCCCTGATGCTACTCTAATATCACCTTGTGGGAGCAGGGGAACCTATATGCTAGTGCTGTCTATGTGTTGCCATATTATCCAGTGCCAGAGGTATATGAGGAATAATGATGTTTTCTGCATTTGTGTCACAATGTTATCATTCAATGAAATGAAAGAACAAAGAGAGAGACAAGTAATAATGGTAAAATCGCTCACATTTTCCCTCTTGGGAGAAAGACAAAAAAAAAAAAAAGATAAAGTCAGATCTGAGTAAGCGAGACATGGATTGTGGCAGATTAATGCAGCGGCTGCTGATGAATGTTATTGCATACTAGAACGAGAGCGGAGGTATCCCCAGCAGGGGTTTATGTGCAGGGATGAAACTGAGCATATCTCTATCACTTAGGACTTAAAGGGAAACTATCATCAAATCTGACTTGCATCTGTGATCCCTGTTTACAGTCAATTATATATCACTTTCCAAAGGACAGAGGGGCTGATTTATTAAATAAACTCAAAGGCAGGAAATGGGGGAGTACAGGATTCATACAATCATTTGTTGCACTGGAATGAATCCTTTTAGGGTGGATAATACATTCTATGTAACATCCCGAGATAAAGCACCCGCAAAATGCAGATTTACACAAGAACTAAAGTTCCCAGCCATATATTTATTCTGTTATAATATCATCCATTAGGTGAAGGTAAATTAGAATTAACCAACTGCTAGAGGGGGGTTTATTATGAAATTCTGCAATTTTCTGAATTTGGTCTGGGAAGAAGGTTGGTCTGGGTTTCTCATTTCCCCATTAAATAATATGCTGATTTCCTGAACTGCGAGCTTGAGTTTATGTAATTGTTGTTCATGTGACATCCTAAAGATGCTAGAGACTGAGCGTGATTGGATACAGTTTAGTTACGTGCCCACGTGCCATAACTACCACCTGGCAGGACTAAGCAGTTATCAGAGGGCCCTTTTTGCTTTTCAAGGCCTTTTTGTTCCAATTCTGTGCCTTATGCAAGGCTATTCTGCTAAGGGAATGCTTCTTGAAATGCAACTGGTTAATCATCCCATTCAGAAAAAGTGCTGCCTCCTACACAGTTTGGGACGAGAGAATGAGGCAGAGAGTCAGAGAATGCTGGGAAATAAAACAATGAACAGCACTAAATTCATATTTACAGTGCCCCATTATAAACCAGCCCCACTTTAGCTTCCATTCATAAATGAGCCCCACTATGTGTTCCATCCATAAAGGCATCTATCATAAATTCAAGTCTTTTTTGGCTTGACATAACAAAAAAGATACAACAAAATACAGGACCTGAGGTTTGGATAAGGGATTTTTCCATAATTTGGATCTCTATATTTCAAGTCTAGTAAAAAAGAATGTAATTATCAAATAAACCCATTCCGTTTGTTTTGTCTCCAGTGAGGATTAATTATATCAAGTACAAGGTACAGAGAAAAAGGCAATCACTTTCTTTTTATTTAAATGCAGTCTATGGGAGGTGGCCTACCTGTAATATATGAGTTTTCTGGATAACGTGTTTACAGATAACAGATTTTGTTTTGGTGCAGGCATATATACCTGTAGATAAATGTTATTAATTATTATATATAGGCACACACAGACATGATACTTTTATGCATTTCTAATTAGATCTGGGTACTTTTTTCCCCCTTTTCTTCATTTTTTAACATTACATCATTGTATGTTCTATCACTGCATAGTAACACTTTGTAGAGGTTAATTGGCTTCTAATAACATTTTGCCTGTTGCCTGTTGTGTGTGTGAATAAGATAGGGTAATATATATTGTAAGCTCCTCTGGGGCAGGGACAGATGTGAATCAAGTATACTCTCTATAATGTGCTGCGTAAATGTGTCAGTGTTATATAAATAACATAATAAATCAAATAAATCATATAGAGGCCCTGATGTGTGGCAGTATTAGAAAACCGAGAAGCACAAGTGCCATATAAATAACACCTATGACCTGGAATAAATCTACCTTCAAAAGTGGGTCAAAAGCAATCCCAAAACAGCTTTACAATATATTTAAGTGTGGGAACTGAATGCAGAAGTAACAGTTTGTTTGGTTTTTTTAATATTTTTCTAACATAAAACAATGCCAAATACTCAAAAACTTTCAGTGAAGGATTTTGCCATTCAGTAAAATTAAAGGGGAACTCCACTCAAACAGCTTTTTGAAAAGTAAACATAATTTCAAGCAACTTTTCAAAATACATCAATTACATTAAATATACCATTATTAAAAAAAATATGCAGCCTTTTTGTGATTTTTAATGCAATAATATTGTTTGGAACAGTTACCTAAGCCCCACCCCTGTTCTCCTGCTGATCTGGCTGACTACTTTGAGAAAAATTGTAACAGTAATCGACTTCAGCCAGCCTTCATCCTGCATCCTCCAAATCTCACAATCCCTGCACAGGTTATGTTAATAAGGAAAGGAATATCACAGTTTATGTAGTTCATGCTGTGTGTAAGCTGTGGAGAAAGTTGTTAAAATTTGTAACATCAGTGTTTTAGTCCCTCCTCCCATGCCAGGATTTCAAATGATGCAGAGAAAAACTGTTTTGTAGTTGAATTTCGGCATTTAAAAATGTTATTTAGTTCCCCTTTATTTCTTCTTTTATGTGTATGACTTTACGAATGCCTCATGTTTAGGCAGACTGCTAAGTGCAAAAACATTGTGACTGTGCCCATGTGTCCTTTGCTCCCTGCCTTGCATTTTATAAATTACCCTTTCTATCTTTATTTAGCATCTGCTGTATACTTAGGGTCAATACCTGTAGTGTTTGCAGAGACTAAACAATATATAGGGTCTGGCATTAGCCCTATTAACAGACTGGGTATATACGGTTTATATGATGCCTTGTTATTATACAACTCTGTACATTTCCACTTTTTTCCTTGACAAATTTCTCAGTGAAAAAACTTGTCTGACAATCCAGAATTTACTCATGTAACAAATAGGTTCTATTCTCTTGTTCACTCAGTAAAACTGAATTTGCCTCATCAGTAGGTTCATAAATGCTTTCCTACTATATTGATATGAATTCTTCTTTCAGGAAGATTCTGATAAATTAAGTTAGATGGAAATCTCAGATGGAATAGGATGCCATCAAGTGCTTATTATTTTTACAGAATATTTGTCAGTGGATTATTGCTTATTGATTAACAATACGCAGGATTAATCTTTTTGGCTAAATTATTTTGAAGAAGGAAAGGTAAAAACTAAGTAAGCTTTATCAGAAAGGTCTTTGTAAATACAGCCATAAGCACTCACAGAAACATAATAAAATATGGAGTTTTAGATATTAAAATAGGCAAACCACATTCATATATTCTAATTATATGGTGTATGATGAGCATAGGTGTATATTGCCCACAAGAAAAAAGATTCTATGTATTTTTGGAGAAAAACCACTACTGACTTTTAGGAATAATTCTTGAGGGCAGTTCTTTTGCCTATTATACACAGTATTCAGGGTCCTTTAGAGCTGGAAAAGTGCACAAGAAAGGTATTAGATGGATCCTGTTGTGAACCAAAAGAAAAGTCTAAAATAGATACAAATCGGCCTTGAGGAGCTAGAGAAATACAAGGAAAGAGAATAAGGAATGTACCATAGCCAAAACCAAAGCTAATGTAACACTTGTTTGGCTTAGATATGTCAAAACCCAGGCTAGTGATTGGTATAGAGCATGTGTTACATGCGACCTTAATACACAGGACTGGGCCTCCGCTATATGGGAGGTATTAATGGAGCTGAGGGTGTAGTTGAACTACAACTAGATAGCTGGTGTAGTGCAGATAGAATAATGGACGCCAGAAAGGTTCTTGCTGATTAACTATAGTACAAGTTTATTGGACAAGGCACAACTCAATAGTGCAGCAGGGATTATACTCACAGACACAGCAGTATAGGAATATGTCACAATGGATAGTAGCAGGTGTGACACTTTAGGAACCAAATATCCCACTTGGAGGATGCACAGAGGATTAGCTGATACCCGAGATGAAGACCTTTCAGTAGGGAGTGTTCCGGCCGACTGTGGTCCAGGGGAGAGCTCCTAACCTGGTACCTGGCGTCTAATAAACCCGGTCCCTAAAGAACGACAACAGAGCCGGGGTAGGCTAAACCCTTTTACAACTCCTGGTTGGGGCTATTAACTAACACAGCATGCAGCCAAAAGAGGAAGACACTTCCTTGTGCAAGACACTATATAGTCTGCCAGGGGGAGTGGTCAACCTGGGCTAAACCTATAGGGGGTAGCCTAATAACTGTAACCTGAGAGTAGAGGGCTCTGCCCTATAACAGTACAGATAAGATTAGATAAGGGATAACACCATAGGGAGCTTAACCCTATGGGTCCCTACACTAACAATGGACTAAAATGAGACACTAAATGCTATGGAGGGGATAGAGGTACAGGCAATAATCACATGATCAGACATAATTTGTAATTAGACCATTTTAGATTAAAAGCATAAGAATAACAGGACAGCGAATAACACCAAAAGAGCAAGTCACTTTAGACCAGCCCACCATTAATTCCAGCACTGCCTGACCAGACACAGGTACCCTCCCATAGACCTGTTGTTTATGATTGTGCCCTTGCTAGAGGTTCAGGGTAATGAAACTGTTCCCCCTGTGTTACTGCAAACTGTTCCTACTCTGGGAGTTGTCCTGTTGTATTGGGTCATGACACTCTTCCAAGCCATTACATTGCTTTGTCTCCGAATATCTTGCAACCTACATACTGACAACCAGAACAAATGAAAAAGCAGAATGCAATAGTGAATACAATACAATACAGCCCACACAATGCAGTCTATTGAGAATATGGGGGTCGTTTTTTGACATCCCAGAGGCAAGTGTAACTACACAATCATGTGTAAAGTGTACCTTTTACTGCCCTTTAACACCCCCACAATGTAGTCTTCCTCAATGTATTCTTTAATGTAGTCTTCCTCAACATTTATTAAGAATATAAGGATCTGACACCCCTATAGATGCAAGAGTGAGGAGGGGGTACAAAAGTGTGCCCTTCAGTGCTAATTGAAAAGGCACTTGCATATGGGTCTTGGCTGTGCTTGGCAAGAAAAAAGAAAGAAAAATCTGATGCAGGCATTTCCATGAACACTCATTAGGGGGTTTACAAAGTCTACTAGGGAAAGTCAATGGGGGGCTGCTTCAGGCACTTTGGCACAACTTTTTGACAAAAGGGCTAACAGGGATCTGTGCAAAAAAAATATTAAAGGCATATAATCCTTTTATTTGGCTTATACATTTTATTGAACAGCAATATCTACACAGACTAGGTCCCCGACTACAGAACTTTTGATGTAGCAGGAAATGGGTTCTATATATGCTTACCAATAGGTACTGGGTGTTAGTAGATTAGGAAATGCATTGCATTAAATATTATGTAAGGGGAAAAACCTTTCTAGGATGTCTGGTCCATAAAGGGGTCCTTTGAGCACGTTAGACATAAATATTGCCCTCTACTTGCTCAGGGGGTAGTAAATGCCATCTCTCATAATTTTCCCCTTTTATTTATATACTGCTAACATACACCTGTATATAAAAATATTTTGGTGCATTCGCTTACTTAGACACAGTGTGCAAAGAGCAATTGAGCTCAATTGGCGTGTTTTTTTTTTCACAATTTGCCATTTTCCCCAGAATTCAGGCGTCATTTCCTGAAGCAATTCTGATGCACCAACCGCAGCGGCGTCCTTTTCACCAAAATAGATGCAATTGCTTGTGCGCTTTGATGCAAATCAGGCACAGAATATTTTCTAATCTTGTCCGGTGTAATTTCTGGTGTTCAGCGAGTGACACATTTTGACACAAGCACCTTTAATGAAAGTGGTTATAAGCGCAACTTACTGCGGGTAAAGAGGCAGGTTACCCACTGTGATTCTGGGTGTACTACTGTTAAAATACTGTTTAATTGTGTTTTTTATTAATTGTGAATTAGCAACAGTGGAGCTACAGTCTAAAGTCCCCATTATATTCACACACATTATGGTCAATTTCTTCAGAAGCCATTTACCCTGCCTGGATGTTTTTGGAGCATGGGAGGAAACCAGAGTAACCAGAGGAAACCCACGCAGACTGTGATTTTTGGGGGAGCTAACAATGTTGCATATCTATAGGCAATGACAGTTACCCCACTCATACAGACAAGCATTTTTTACATGCGTTTTCCTGCGCTGGATCTTGCATGTGTTTCAGCGCAGGGGAACACAAAAAGAAACGCAGGCCTGTATTTCCTATATGACTGTAATCACTGTGGCACAGGCAAGCGTGGAATGCAGGTGGAATGCAACTTGCTGTGTTAGGAGCTTCCCTGTGCCACACAGAGTACAGCCTAATAGGATATATAGGCCTGCATTTCTTCCTCTGCTGAAACACATGAAAGATCCAGCACAGGGAAACGCAGGGAAAAACACTTGTCTGTAAGCACTTGTCTGATTTCATCAACTTTTATTGCTTTTGTTAGACTGAAGTCTTTGTTTTCTGCTGATGTGGATTTCAGTAATGAACTCCAATAAACACGGTGTAATATAAAGTTAAAGCCTCGCTGCTGCATTTATAAATAAAACACAAAGACAACAAAACATTTGCTTAATCTCCTTACAATGCAAGTTAATATAACAGCTTCGAACTGAGGCAAGAACAGCAGCAACACAGCGAGCAGGGCTAAATAGAGAAACTGTTACTCTAAGGGGCGTCTATTAAGGCAACATCATTTACCTTTCTATTATGTTTAATTTGATTAGAATCAAAGGTATGAATAGCCCAAAACATTTTTCAGAAATTACTTTGTTTTTAAACGGCCACTGCAGCAAATCAAGTGAGAAAAATTACAGAAACATTTTGTGATGTGAATTCCCATTTCCTTTTACATCTGGCAGAAATCAGCAGGGTTTGTAGCACAAAAAAGCTTTCTGTTTTCCCACTAGCTGAGCCATTGGTAAATTCCTCTGCTTATTAACCCTTTCTATAAGTGAGCCCTTGATGCACCCTAAGCTGGAAAACAATGTCCTATACATTCATACTTGCCCTAATAAATAAAACTATTCATCTTCAGACAGGGGCGTTTCTGGGGTCCATGCTGCCCTGAGGCAGCCTTTCAGGTGCCGCCTCCCTCGCAGAGGTGTGAAGAGGGGGCCACATTGCTAGTACAGAGTCAAAAATCTGATTTAAAATCAGAATTTCAGCTCTTAAAGCTACCAGGAGTGGCTTTTTGGCACCCATAGTAACTTGCAGGCTTATGGTAGCAGCGTCCCTGTCTTCAGAATATCCAGCTATTGCTGATCTGCCACTGCTTTCAGTCTCTTACTGCCATTGGCATTGGTCTGATATCTAGTGGGCTCTCATAGTTATATCACAAGCATCAGGGATGTGTATCAATTGACTTCTTATTGCCAGTGGAAAAAACCTGATTTTTCCTGTGACAGTTGCTTTCAGGTGCCATAGACCCCAGTTCCACTAACTGTGACAGGGACAATCAGCCATAATTAAGGCAGGCAATTTTATAGCTGGTATTATAAATCATTAGCTGCCCTTGAAAATGCAAAAAGAGGATTGGTGGGGAAATGTAAATGTTGCCACTGAAAAAGTATAAACGGCTCTCAAGCTGCCCGCGCAGCTTGCTGGCCGGGACATGGGTATGTGAGTTAAGTGACTTGTCCAAGGTCACAAGGTGCACCTAGGGTGGAATCGAACCCGAGTCGCAGTGGGTCACCCCACTGAAGGCCGATTCCCTAACCACTAGGCTATCTGAGTCCTCCCACTTGTAGGAGGATCTTTTCGTTCTGTTGTCTTAGATATGACAGTTGATGCGTCCTAACTGTGTGAAGGAAACATGCAGGGTTAAAGCCGGCTGCTTGCACCAAGACCTGTATGAGTAGGGGGACTGTTACATAAGCAGAGAGAATGAATCTGGAAACTGTGCCGCACTATTCATAACATAAAAATAGGCACAACATCTATTTGAAAAGTGTTTGACGTGAAAGCAGGTGCCAGTATGGCTATTCCAGCTGGACCCAATAAAGCCCTATGTGGGTTATATGAGAGACTTTCCATACAAGACTGGCTGGCCACTCTTATATCATGTATGTTTTCTGCTTTATAAATGTGTATATTGACAGACATATTGGTAGATAGTTTAGAAGCAGGATGGGCAAACAGGAACAGAGCTGCCAATCAGTGGGAAGTGCCAGAACATAAGAGACTTTTATCAGGGCTGCCATCAGAAACTTTGGGGCCCCAGTTATTTATATGGGTCCCCCCATGAACACAAGGATGGCACTGGGCAGTGAGTGTGGCAGTGAGTGACACATGGGGAATGGCATATGGGTGAAAAGCCTGTTATGACCGGCATTACATGAGGGATATATGGGGACAGGAGAGAGGGTGGGGTTAATAAATGAAAATAATGAAGAAGGCAGTAACTGACACATAGTGGTTGGATGAGAGTGACATATAGGGAGAGGAGGTGGCACATAGGGGAGGGGAACACGGCCCAGTACAGTTGTACCCCCTGTCACCCCCCCCAATCACAGCCCTGATAGTATGAACTGCTCTGTGTCTATTGACTGATGATTTATTTTACTACTCCTTTTATTTCCTCATTAGTAAAACTTTACCAACTGCTGTTAGACTAAAACAGGACAAGAGGCCGCCCATTTAAACTTGAGGAACAGAATTTTCACCTGAAGCAACGTAAATGGTTCTTCACTGTGAGGGCGGTAAGGCTTTGGGAGATGGCTCCCTTCTGAGAGATTCCACTAATGTATTTAAGGTTGGCTTTCTTCCTGTCCCACCTGCTACTATGTCACTTTGGTATTGTAGGGACCCATAGGGTTAAGTTCCCTATGGTGTTATCCCCTACCTTTATGTTATCTGTGTTGTAATAGGGCAGAGCCCTCTACACTCAGATTACAGTATTAGGCTACCCCCTATAGGTTTAGCCCAGGTTGACCACTCCCCTTGTGCAGACTATATAGTGTCTGGCACAGGGAAGTGTCTTCCTCTTTGGCTGATGTTGTCCTGAGGCTGCATGTCATCGAGCCTGAGGCAATTAGGCCCCAGTAAAGAGAACTGCTGATTTGTAAGTCGGGGACAGGGCCCCGTGAATGAGATAAAGCCAGCACAGTCAGTCATATGTAATAGCACCCTCTAGGAGTGGTGAGCATAGATAGCTTATTTAGTAAGGGCAGCACTAGCCCCATCAAAGGAGACTGTAAGGGTTTAGTCTAACCCAGGCTTTGTATGCCTTGCTGTAGGGACCACAGTTAAGACGCAGGATTCAGGCAGTTCCTTACCCTGAACTATAGTTGGCTGGAGGGGATCCGTTCCAGTAGAGGGCATCCATTCCTGGCATACAGCTAATACTCTGCATAACCTCCAAGTGGGCTATACTGTTACCTTGAGTGTCACATCTGCTGTGTTCTCTGTGACCAAGTTCTATACTGCTGTGACTGTGAGTATATACCCTGTTGCACTATTCTATATGTGCCTTGTCCAATAAAGTATTATCCAGTTAACTGCAAGAGCTCCTGGCGTCCAATCACTTATTATATTGCACAACACCAGTGTGAGTTGTAGTTCAACTACCTCATCTAGCCTGACATAGCTCCCATATAGCGGAGGCCCATTCCTGGGAAAGGGGGTTGAATGTAACCCATGCTCTAAGTGTCCAACTAGCCTGGTATAATACCCCTATTAAGCCAAACAAGTGTTACATTTGGCGCCCAACGTGGGGCTGGAAAACACTGTGTGTAAATTGTGCTTCTAAAATCACTGACAGGCAAAAAGGCTAGCCTGCATTGAAAAATCTAAATTGTAATTGGCCGTGGGTTCGGTTCTTTTGGAGCTCTTAGACCGTTTCCCATTGGTTGCCCTACGCTGTCAATCACCCTCTGCTGTTTTCGCGCACTTTCTGAGTGACGCGGGAGGCATTTGGCGCGAAGGGGGAGTCTCGCGAGAAAGAATAGTCTAGACGCGAGATCTCTAAGGGCGGCTCCCAGACGCACGTCACCGCCGCCATTTTGTGGTGAGACTTTCATGTGAGCGGACGTGTGCTGAGCAGCGCGCATCCGGATAGTGTACAGAGACCCCAAGCGGCTGCAAAGGGATACCCTGTCACATCACCACAGCTTACCAGCATATGCGCGGCTGCGCATTTTGCCACAGGAACTCCTCCAGTTAATACACCGCGGCTGCGGGTAAGAATTTCTCCGGGGAGGAGGCCTGATATAATTACCGCACTAGCCAAGCCACATAGTGGGGCGGCCTAGGTTGTGCGGCCGGCATTAAAAGAATTATTTGTGCCGAGTAGTGGGGACTGCACCTGGCCTAAGCGGACGCAAGGGGTGCGTGCAAGTAAAACCCCCAGCAATAAATTTTTGCATCAGACCGCGGCTGCGGCTGAACTTAAAAGACTGCCAATAACCACCGCGCCCAGCCAAGCCACATAGTGGGGCGGCTCTCTTTGGAGCGGGTGGTTGAAATTTTTGCCAGTTGTTACCTGAGCCTGCGGCTGCGGCCAGGATACATTACTGAACTTGTGCTTAAGCTGCTAACCCCACCGTCTATTCCCATCATGGCAGACAAAGGGTGGGATGGTTGGGAGGTCCTGGATGAGCCCAAGTCTAAGGGATTTACCCTCAGAGATCCCCCAGTAATAGATACGGGTGCCCGCTACATGTGGGGCGGCACTTATGGTGAAAGGCTCACCGATATGGGGGTGAGGGAATTAGTTCCATACTGTGGGCGGTGTGGCACAGACCTCACTGAGGAGGCCAAAGACTTTAAAAGTCACTGCAGTTACTGTTTCTATGACTGCTGGATAGGCCCCTACCAAGAACCCAGGCCACCTAAAGGGAGACCAACACCGGGGCCCTTTGTACAAGGATTAAGGAGGCTGTCCGGAAGGTCAGAACTCTCCGCGGAGGCGGAGCCCTTTACCCCAACATCCTCACCAGGGGGGCGCAGTACCTCCTCCAAACACAGTGTGGCAGTAGGGCCAGTTTCCCCGGCTGGGGATACAGTCCAAGAGAGCCCGCGTGGAGTCAGCTCGGGGGAGGAGCTCCCAACCACAATGGGGGAGCGTAGGTCGGTTGCTAGGGGGAGAGGCCGTGTACCTAGTGTAGCAACCAAGCCCTCCACTCCAACAAAAGAACAGCCCGCAGAGGAGGCCAAAGAATGGGCCACTGACGGGACCACCACCATATGGGTGGATAGGAGTGAACAACCTCCTAGTTATGCCACCGTGATGCCTGAGCAGCCTCCTGCAGAGCCTGTTCTGTCTCTACCCACTGTGCCACTAAAAGGGGCCGTGCCTGGCTTGAATCAGGCCTACTGGGTCTTGCCCGGCCGGGGAGATCCAGCCAAGATGAGGTCAGTGTCCCGTGTTCAGCGCATGATCAATACACGCGTGAGGGACCTCTGGGGATACTGCATGCCTTATGCCCCAGAGTGGGTTTTCGACGAGGTCGAGAAGAAGGTACAGGAGTGGCTGTATGGCGAGATCATCAGGAGAGCTGACATCGGAAAAGAAGGTGTTTTCCACAGCGACCCTGAAAGGAGGAGCCGAGATGTGGAGTTTATTGGTAACACCATGCACGAGTGGTGGTTTGGGAGGACCATCCTCAAGCACTATGTAAAAAGCTGCGGTAAATTTCAAGAGGAGAAATACTTCAGCATGAATGCTCAACTCCCAGGAGGAGGCAGGATCGACAAGCCTCACCCCTCCTATTATCTGTCTCTGGATGAAACCCTCAAAAGGTTTGGGGCCTCCAGATGATTTTCCACAGTGGCACCGGCTGGGCACTGTAGGAACATTGTATAGGGACTGAGCGACTGGCCAGTACCCTCCTTCTGTTTTGGGATGAAATCCCTACTCTGGACTCACGGTATTGAGCAAACAGAGACTTCTTCCTTCATTTACCCCTCAGTGGTGGGTTTGTTCTCCTCCAAAAGGAGGCACTGCTGAGACATTTATTGTGTACATAGTTGGCTCTAAAAAGACTGCTGAGCCCCCACCTCACTGCAACTTCTACCTCATCCTCACAGGGAGGACCCATTGCAGTAATCCACACCTACGGAGTGCATGACGGGAGATTCATGAACACTGGGCTAGGGTGGGAAGCAATGGACTAATAAAGTTGGCTTGGGTGGGGCCATAAATGTCTAATGAGTTAACTATTGTTTGCACTAACATTTATTCTCTTTAAGCTTGAGCCTGGAACACCTGAATGAAGGCAGGATCGTTTCCATGTGTAAGTGTACCTGTTATACTCCTGTTGCAGGTTACAGGTGGTATATCTAGGATACCTAAGTGTGTACCTGAGCACCACTGTTTAGGGGCAGGAAGGTGACTCAAGATTTCTAAGTATTGTGCCTGTTATACCTCTGTTGCAGAGCCAGAAGGTATGTCATGGATCTTTATAAGTAAGTGCCTGAGTGATCCATAGTGACACTCATGTATTGTACATGGTTTACAGAAACGTAACTAGTAATGTAACAGTTAATATTTTCTGTGCCTTGAAATTTCTATTACAGCTATCCAATGTACCAGATACTCCTCAGGAGAGGGTATCAGAAATGGATGTATGGGTACTGTATTTTTGCACTAAATCAATGCACTACTGTTTTTGCTTGAAATGTGTACTTAAGGTTATTTACCATTGCCGGGTCGGAATGGATTCTTCCCCCGGGTGAATGTAGGGACCCATAGGGTTAAGTTCCCTATGGTGTTATCCCCTACCTTTATGTTATCTGTGTTGTAATAGGGCAGAGCCCTCTACACTCAGATTACAGTATTAGGCTACCCCCTATAGGTTTAGCCCAGGTTGACCACTCCCCTTGTGCAGACTATATAGTGTCTGGCACAGGGAAGTGTCTTCCTCTTTGGCTGATGTTGTCCTGAGGCTGCATGTCATCGAGCCTGAGGCAATTAGGCCCCAGTAAAGAGAACTGCTGATTTGTAAGTCGGGGACAGGGCCCCGTGAATGAGATAAAGCCAGCACAGTCAGTCATATGTAATAGCACCCTCTAGGAGTGGTGAGCATAGATAGCTTATTTAGTAAGGGCAGCACTAGCCCCATCAAAGGAGACTGTAAGGGTTTAGTCTAACCCAGGCTTTGTATGCCTTGCTGTAGGGACCACAGTTAAGACGCAGGATTCAGGCAGTTCCTTACCCTGAACTATAGTTGGCTGGAGGGGATCCGTTCCAGTAGAGGGCATCCATTCCTGGCATACAGCTAATACTCTGCATAACCTCCAAGTGGGCTATACTGTTACCTTGAGTGTCACATCTGCTGTGTTCTCTGTGACCAAGTTCTATACTGCTGTGACTGTGAGTATATACCCTGTTGCACTATTCTATATGTGCCTTGTCCAATAAAGTATTATCCAGTTAACTGCAAGAGCTCCTGGCGTCCAATCACTTATTATATTGCACAACACCAGTGTGAGTTGTAGTTCAACTACCTCATCTAGCCTGACATAGCTCCCATATAGCGGAGGCCCATTCCTGGGAAAGGGGGTTGAATGTAACCCATGCTCTAAGTGTCCAACTAGCCTGGTATAATACCCCTATTAAGCCAAACAAGTGTTACAGTATTATCTTGTATTTATGTCATAGGCGGATGGTGATTTTGGAGCATGGGAGGAAACCAGAGTACCCAGAGGAAACCCACACAGACTGTGATTTTTTTGTTTGGGGAGTCTAACAATGTTGCGTATCTCTATGCAATGACAGTTACCCCACTTATACAGACAAGCATTTTATACATGCATTTTCCTGCGCTGGATCTTGCATGTGTTTCAGCGTAGGGGAACACAAAAAGAAACGCAGGCCTGTATTTCCTATATGACTGTAGTCACTGTGGCACAGGCAAGCGTGGAATGCAGGTGGAATGCAACTTGCTGTGTTAGGAGCTTCCCTGTGCCACACAGAGTACAGCCTAATAGGATATATAGGCCTGCATTTCTTCCTGTGCTGAAACACATGAAAGATCCAGCACAGGGAAACGCAGGGAAATTTTTTTTTTTTTTAAATTTCGACAACTTTAAAATACTGAAGTAAAAATGCAGTTTGGAGCAGGCTTAGCCTCCCCAAGCCTTCATTAATATCCGCCTATGCACCAGACATAGGGAAGAACTCCTTGCAGAAAGTGCTCACGTTGAAAATAAACTTAAGGACCACAGGGATACAGCAGTGCTTATAATGACCAGATTACACCTAACTGCCAACTACGTGCAAATGCTATCTAATTACATCCACATATAGTTCTTGAAACACACTGTACAAAAAATGACAAATTAAAATTCTAATTTCTTTCCATGGACCAAATAAAGTTCCCGGCTCAGAATAAAAATGATTGGCCTAAGCGCTCATGTCTGTCTTATTCTATTAGTTGGAAGCAAGATCTGGAAAAGGCAGACATTCACTTTAATTCTAATAGAGGGATGATTGTACAGGAACCTTAAATACTTAATGCAATCTGGTCCCATTCCTGTTTTCATCAAAACTGATATCATGTATTGCCGACTTAGTCTGACAAATAATTTTTCAGCATCTGTTGCCAAGAGAATTCTCGATGTTCTGCTCATCAAAGTTTCCTTTACTGTGCCATCTTCAAAGCTCTGGCTTTGTTTTCCCTTGCCTCCCAGACAGGAAGTAAATGGGATATTTAAAGTTATAGAACTCTTGTTGCTGTTGTTAGATTTGATGTTTCGTTTTGTTGAGAAGAAGGCAGATGTGGATTGATCATGCCAACTGTAAGGCCTGAGGTGGCCTTCAACATTCAACATTCACCTTTGTTTATTATGATTTATAGATGACAATAGCCTGGTAGAACTAGTTACATTCTGTAATTTGGTTAGTTACATTCTGTATGTAGACTTAAGTTAACTGTACACCTTAAAAGTGCAATATTAATCAAATAAATATAGAACTGTGGCATATCAAATGAATTTGCCATGAATTCTGCATGGAAAAGCTTTGGCTGCTCTGTTTGTGAAAGGTCATGTGACTAATTTAGTAACCTTTTATGAGGAGGTGAGCAGGAACCTCGATGCTGGAATGGCAGTTGATGTCATCTACTTGGACTTTGCTAAAGCGTTTGATACTGTACCTCACAGAAGGTTAATGATCAAATTAAGGAATATTGGCCTAGAACATAATATTTGTAATTGGATAGAGAACTGGCTGAAGGATAGATTACAGAGAGTGGCGGTAAATGGAACATTTTCTAATTGGGCCAGTGTGGTTAGTGGAGTACCGCAGGGGTCAGTCCTTGGTCCTTTGCTTTTTAACTTGTTTATTAATGACCTGGAGGTGGGCATAGAGAGTACTGTTTCTATTTTTGCTGATGACACTAAATTGTGCAAAACTATAAGTTCCATGCAGGATGCTGCCGCTTTGCAGAGCAATTTGACAAAATTGGAAAACTGGGCAGCAAACTGGAAAATGAGGTTAAATGTGGAAAAGTGCAAAGTTATGCATTTTGGTAGAAATAATATAAACACGAATTATCTACTGAATGGTAGTTTGTTGGGGGTTTCCTTAATGGAGAAGGATCTAGGGGTTTTTGTAGATAAGAAGTTGTCTAATTCCAGGCAGTGTCATTCTGTGGCTACTAAAGCAAATAAAGTGCTGTCTTGTATAAAAAAGGGCATTGACTCAAGGGATGAGAACATAATTTTGCCCCTTTATAGGTCCCTGGTAAGGCCTCACCTTGAGTATGCGGTGCAGTTTTGGGCCACAGTCCTTAAGAAGGATATTAATGAGCTGGAGAGAGTGCAGAGACGTGCAACTAAACTGGTAAAGGGGATGGAAGATTTAAACTATGAGGTTAGACTGTCGAGGTTGGGGTTGTTTTCTCTGGAAAAGAGGCGCTTGCGAGGGGACATGATTACTCTGTACAAGTACATTAGAGGGGATTATAGGCAGATAGGGGCTGTTCGTTTTTCCCATAAAAATGATCAACGCACCAGAGGCCCCCCCTTTAGATTAGAGGAACGGAGCTTCCATTTGAAGCAGAGTAGGTGGTTTTTCATGGTGAGGGCAGTGAGGTTGGGGAATGCCCTTCCTAGTGATGTGGTAATGACAGATTCTGTTAATGCCTTTAAGAGGGGCCTGGATAAGTTCTTGAACAATCAGAATATCCAAGGCTATTGTGATACTAATATCTACAGTTAGTATTAGTGGTTGTATATATAGTTTATGTATGTGAGTGTATAGATTGGTAGGTGTGGGTTAAGTGTGCTGGGTTTACTTGGATTGGTTGAACTTGATGGACTCTGGTCTTGTTTCGACCCTATGTAACTATGTAACTATCTCTGTAGTCATAGTCAGGCATTCAAAAGGTTAAAGTCCTTATTCTGCCATGTCTCTTGTATCACTAAAAGTTCCAATACATTTGTTTTTGTTCAGTCACTATGCTGTCTGTAATTTCCCAACTCATCAGAAGTCAAAGCACAGGGAAACTTGTCCCGCTTATAAAGTTCCGCTTGCAGTCCCTGCTTATAAAGTTCCGCTTGCAGACCAAACGCTTGACACCTATAAACACATTCTAGCCGTTTTGTACGAGTCTCTTGGTGATTGCTGCGTAGGAGGAAATGCTGGAAGCTTCAGCCTTCCCAAATTATATTCTACTCTCCCGGAGACTATAACCTGTAGGAATTTATAGGGAAATAAAAAACAAAGAAGGGAGTTTTACTGAAAAAAGGTTTGAAGGAAAGGAATGGAGCATGGGGTTGTTGAGACGAAACTGACACCTTTTATTGGCTTTACAGTTTGTTTTTTCTCTATCACCAGAGATTTACTATGCAGCTTTAACCTAAACAAAATGCCCATGGCCATGTTTCATTGTAACGCTATCATACTAAATAATTCCATTTTACATAATTTTAGTCATTCTGTGCCGACTTTGGCAATCAATTCAGAATAACCTGTAAGTTCCGTGCCAGTTAAACCTCTGCAGACACAGTACAGGCATCACATTTTGACCTTGAATGGGTAGTTAAATATGTTATAGAATGACCAATTCTAAGCA
The DNA here is from genome assembly GCF_000004195.4 of Xenopus tropicalis. Taxonomy (NCBI): domain Eukaryota; kingdom Metazoa; phylum Chordata; class Amphibia; order Anura; family Pipidae; genus Xenopus; species Xenopus tropicalis. Next base: position 144,892,381 of record NC_030678.2, on the reverse strand, counting down.
ATTTTTCAATTGGGCTTTATTTTTTAATTTATTATAGTTTTTTATTGTTTGCCTTCTTCTTCAAACTCTTTGCAGCTTTTAATTTGGGGGTCACTGACCCCAGTAGCCAAAACCCTAGTGCTCTGTGAGGCTACAGTTTTATTGTTGTTGTTACTTTATAACTTATTTTTCTATTTAGGTCCTTTCCTATTTATTCAAATTTCTCCCTGGTAGCTAAGGACCCTAGCAACTAGAAAGCTGCTTAAATTCCAAACTGGAGAGCTGCTGAACATAAAGTGTACAAATAATAAAATATGAAAACAAATTGCAAATTGTCTTAGAATATTAGTCTTTACATTCTACTTAAGATAACTCAAAGCAGTGGCATAACAATAAGATTCTGCTCCCCCCCCCCAGCACCTGCAAACCCAGCCCATACGCTGCCCACTCACGTCCCTTCTCCCGAACGCATGTGTCCAGGTGGGGCAGTGGGCTGGAGAGGGGGATATTCTGACCTATAGATGAAGCAGACCCCCCTGTCCCCTGGGCGCCTGTTTGCTTTATAATTACGCCACTGACTCAAAGGTGTGCAACCCCTTTAATGCCAAATCATCCAAAGGCATCAAAATACCTACTTGCTTTAAAGAATACCTCAGGCTGCAAAAATTGAATTGGATGTCACCTAGGGTTCTACTCAGTAGCCAGGTGTATTTTAAACTGCTGTTCTACTGTATATAAAGTGTCTGGACTGAAGACACTCCACTAATATAATAGTTTTCCAGAATCCTCCCATACCCCCAACAAGCCATAAGTTAGCAGGCGAGTGCCATGCTGGGTCTGATGTAACATGCAGAATACAATATGGATATACAGTATAGTGCATGATGTACATACAGGGAAAACATTTATCAAAAAAAAAACTACAATTGTATGAATTTGGATAATATTGGGTTAAATGCAACATGGAAATAATGTTTTTTTTTTCATGGATCAGCAGAGCACAGGAATCTTGGGAGATGCTTTGTGAAAGTTATGATGACAGCCGGCAATTATTGCTGAATGTGTCTGTTTGAAGGGGGGAAAAAAAGACAAAATTGCACCAATTTAGATGATTTGCTAAGACATGTCTATTCCTTTTATTACAGATTCTGAAAGAAGAAATTTAAGCAACCCCTCGGTAGTTTGAGTGCACAGATTTGGGCTGCAGCTACATTTTCTGAAAACAAGAGCGATAAATACTTTGTGTCCCTTCTCTCCCAGGCATTGCAATTACTGTACACTCCTAAGAGTCTCCAATGTACAATAAACAAGAGCAGAGAATAAAAGGGATCCGCACAGGTCGGGGGATAACAAGCAGACAAGGCAGACTATAATATTTGCATGCTGAAAATAAAACACTTGTTTTGCAAGCCTAATAAAAGAAAAAGTATAATAGTACAAACTGTGAACTGAGCATTTATATCTACTTAATACATTTGCCCTAGGCAAGAACAACTCAGGAACAATAAAAAAAACCCAAACTGCTGTTTCTCTTGATAAATGCACTCAGTGCCATTAAGAAGAGCTCATTAATGTCAAGTCAATCTGTCATAGATAGATGGAATATAGGAGCAATGGAGCAAATGGCATTATAGAAGGTATAGCTAACCTTTGACCCTATAGCTATTGTTGAACTGCTGCTATTTCTAAACTTACAGCTCCTCTCATGGAGAACATAACACTTTAGTCTTATATCACAAAGAATGATTGGAAGCTGCAATTTGTAGCTGGTTAGAAATATGCTTCATTGTTTACTATCTGGATATAGGGCCTGATTCAATAAAGGGCGTTAAAAATTATCGCACGCTTTTTCGCGTTAAAAAACGCAAAATAACTTGCGCGCGATTCACCATAGTATTATCGCGTGCGAAAAATCGCCATTTTCGCATGGGGTATTTCTCGCACTAGTTTTACCGTTTTGCGTTAATTTCCGCGCTGAAAAGAATACGATCGCATGATTCACTATAACTTTTGCGCGCTAAATATCGCATTCTTCTATACGAAAATTAACACCTACTACAGGCAGGCGAAAAATTATACAAAAGTACAGTAAATGATTTTTTGCAATAAAATATGGACTTACAGTGTTATTTATTCAAGTCTGTGTTTCCCCCAGAGTGACGCAGCCGCCAGTTTGCAGCGAAATGTTCATTTTTAATACAGTAATTTTCCGCAAGTATTGGCGTGTATGGCTAACATGGCGTGCGTTCATTTGCGCAACTATTTCTATTTGGCTACAAGTGATGAAATGTTTCGCCAGGCATGGATTCGCAGCAAATTTTTGGACGTGCGTTGAATTTTTTCGCGGCGGATTTTTTCATGCGTTTCGCAAAACAATCCGCCAATGGCAAAACGCATGAAAAAATTCGACATGCAAAAAATTAACCGCACATCCACAAATTGATACAAGTGTCAAAAAATAATAGTCACGGGCAACAATTTTTTTGCCCGCACAACATTTTTGCCGTTTCAGGGATCTTTTGAAAGATTTGCTAATTTTTCACTAAAGAAACCAGAACACATTTGCTCATCACTAGTGGCTACTATTTATAAGCATCTACTATTTATATGTGGCTAATATTTATATACACCATTTATATGCTTCGACAATTTTTATACACTATTTCTATGCTACCATTCATATTCGGCGATTATTTGCGTAATTTAGCGCATGTACAGGCAAATACCGCATTGAAATAGTCTTTCGCGAGTTAAATAACGCTTGCAATATTGCGCGTAAAAAAGCGCGAGTATGCTTATAGTGAATCGTGCGAAAAATCGCCAAAATTAAGCGGCAGTAAAAATTTTAGCGCACAATAAGAATAGCGCACGTTTTATCGCCCTTTAGTGAATCAGGCCCATAATCTGTTACTTGCCCTTATAGAAAACAATTTAACCTCCCAGTTTGACATGAGCCTTGAGGCCTTTGGCAGATGTTTAAGCTAAACTTGTAGTTCTGGGCAGGGCCATAACTAAGGGTAGGCAGAAGAGGTAGGTGCCTTTGGTGCAATGGTGGGGGGGGCACTAGACATATACCCACTCTATGTGCCTACCCCTACTTCAAGCCCTATGGTGCATGAGCAAGAAGGGAATTTGTAGCACCGTATGTGTGTTGGGGGTTGTTGGTTGCACCAAGGGATGAGCAGGGGAGGCCATCAGCATTGGGCAGAGCCGGATTTCAAATCCTGGCACCTCGAGGCTGCCCCCCATTCACGCCCCCCAACCAAACATCTATTACAACCCCCCCCCCACCGCTCAGCCGCAAGCGCATGTGCGTGGGCTTTTCAACTCCCATATGGAGCAGTGGGGAGAAGTCCCCATTGCTTTGTGTGGGAGCAAAATGTTACATTTTCGTTACGGCGGGGCGGCATGCCGCCCCTAAATTTGTGCCACCCTAGGCCCGGGCCTTTGTGGCCTTGCCACAAATACTGGCCTGGCATTGGGGGCCAGTCAATTTCTGAGCTAATTAACCACAGATACAGGTACAGGCAGTGTAGACAGAAGAGACAAAAGGACATAATTCCTCTAACATGACATAAGGACACAATGAAATGAGAGATGATAGGGTTGACCATTCTTTTTCTGGAATGCAGACCTGAACTGAAGCTGGCCACTTATTTATCCTAAAGCAGAATATAGAGCATATTGGGCTATTATTCTGCTTATTAATATGTATTTATAAAGCACCAAATATTCCACGGAGCTGTACAATAAATGGGGGGATACATTGAACATAGAGAATTACATATATAGAACAATAACCAATAACCCACACTAGAAGTAAAAGTGCCTTGCCTAAGAAGCTTACAATCTTTTTATCATCTTTGAATGAGAAGCTCAACTTCTTTCCTACTGCATACTGTATCCTTCCAAGCAGCTGCTGGAACAGATCTTCCCATTCCAAAAGCCATTCTCCTGTCCAGGTTTGATTTGTTTATTCCCATTTAACTGTGACCTCCGGCATGTGTATACGTCATCTTCACAGTCTGGCTTATTGCACGCCGGTTTCTACATTTATTTTATTAACCAACCACTGTTAAAGGCATCTGTGCACTGCTGAAACTATGTGGGCTCTTATTGGAAGAATAGTAACCTGCAGAAGGAATGAAGTTAAGAACAGATCATTATAAACTAGACAGGGAAGTCTGAGAATAAACTACATGTTGGTTTTGAAAAACATGTGAAGTCCCTGAATGAAATCTGTTGTTGCTTCTGGCCAGTTTTTATAAGCTTGAACGACAGACATTTAGTAAAAAACATTGTGCAAATTTTGGGGAACCCTGGTTTTAATAGTCCGAATTGCAGCAATTTCAGCAATTTAAATTTCCCCACTGTGACATCCGATTGATGGTTGGTGGCTCCACCCACTTTTACTAACCTTGAACTGCATCTAAAAGTGACTAACTCTGTATAATTTAATGGATGAAATCTGATTGGTTGGCTGTTGGTGACTCAGTCCACTTTTCCTAACCTTGACCATAGTGCCCAAGTGACCAACTGTGAAAAGTTTGGGGACACTGGCGTTAATACTTTAAGAAAGGCATCAGGTCAAATTCTCCCCTTGAAAGTTAATGGGTAACATCTTATTGGCAGTCGTAGCTCCGCCAACTTTTGGGCACCAAACAAATATGATCTTTTCATTTAGGTTGACCCCATGACTAATTTCCCCATTGAAAGTCAGTGGGTGAAATTTGATTGGCTGTTGTTGGCTCCTTCCACTTTTGGACGTCAACAAATATTGCCTTTCATTTAGGTAAGGAAGATTTTCTGCAGGGCAACAAATTGCCCTATGTGCGAATACTCTAAAGGTGAAAAATAACCATTTTGCAAACAACTCGATTTTTTTTTTATCCTGCATTAACTTTTTGCTATTGAGTGCTGGAAATGTTCTGTGAATTGATATATCTAAAGAAGCAGAGCCTTTCCAACACTCAACAGATAAAGAGAAGAAAAAAAGAAAGCTTGGTATTAATAAGGATCAGTTCAGAGAAGGCTTCACTTGAAAATCGATATTGAGACCTAAGGTGCTAAAGTATTTATGCCTTACAACTCGCTCCTTTCAAATTCCTTTCACCCATCACCCTGTTCCCATATAAACTGAATTGGATCTGAAATAGAAAATTTAAGTTCTCCAATCTCCAGCGTGAAAAATGGTTAGAGACACTGTTAGAGAAAGATGCAACACCTACATCCTTCATTAAATAATAAAATTAGCAAGGCCCAGGATGCAGAGTGCAAAAAAAATAGGTGCAAATGGTGATTTTTTTTTTGCACATTTGCACCATGGCCGCACTTTGCAAAATGAGCCATAAATACCTGCATCTTCCCCATGAATGCAAAGCTACCCTCATCTCCTGTCCCCTACCAGGCATCTAACTTGTGTATCTCAAGTTAGGGAGTAGCAGTGAGTGACACAAGGGAGCGCTGTATTTATGGTAGCGGGTTAGGAGAAGATTTTCTTCCACCTTCTGGCAATACAATCTACTAGTCGCACTAATATGCACACCGTAGTACTCCTGCACTTGCAGAAGGGGCAATGGTGAATTGACTTGAATAGGTTATGCAAGGTCTGAGAAAGCAGGGCCCCGTTAATAAATGGGTAAAAAGGACATATGCCCGGGGCCCACTGATTCGGGCTTTTCCACCAGAGATTCTCTTTGTTGCTGGTGGAAAGGCATTTGGAGAGATTAGTCACCTGCGGTAGCAGAGATCTATCGCTGCATGGGACATTAGCCTTAGTCTAATGCCATACAGGGCTGGTTCCCGGCCTGTGGATAAAGTGGTGGCTTAGTGCATGCATGTGTTTATCTACAGGCTGAGAATAAGCCCGTATGGCAGTAGCCTTAGACCACTTGGTCTCTCCTACAACAGCTAAACATCATGTTTGCTGGAAGATGCAGCATAGGGGCGTATTCTGGTAGTGCGTCCATACCAATGCTTCATTTTGTCATGTATACTATAATGCAAGGTTAAACTGTAGTATAGATTCATTTACGCAGTTCATTACATGGGAAGGCTTACTTACTGTATACATTATTACGAATTTGTAAATTTTAGAGGTTTTCTTTTTTCTATATCAAATAAACTCATTATTGTACTAAACTTGAATGTCTGCTTATTAATTTTAAAAAAATCAAATTAAACCATAAAAAAACTTCAACTCCATCAAATTTGTATTCTACACATTATTTTCAATGGGACTGCAAACTCTCAAAAAATGTAAAAAACCTCAAAAAACCTGAACTGAAAAGCCGCATTTTGCCCAGGGCAACTCCCATTGACTTCTCCATGAACTCGCTAGCTTTAGATGCCAAAGTTGTACATTCAAGTGTTTTGGATTTGTTTGTGCTTAATATATATGGAACATTTGAGTTTCTGAAACCATAATTTGAATTAATACGTTTTAGCACATTATATTCCCAAATACCTTGTTGCCTGCACAAGGTACATCTAAATTTTACTGTTCCTTTAACCTGTAGTGAGTTTCATCAAAAAGTTGTATCTGCCTCCCCTTTGTGGATCTCACTGGATATCCCTGATATCAGTTTATAGCTGGTGACAGGTGCTCCATATTCATGTCTTAAAAGCTGGATGAATATCTAAATGGATCTGACTCTCTAAAGCTGCATGATGCCTCGGCGTGATAATCTATCATTCTACAGCAACGTGAGCAACACAATGTCACACAGCCTATAAGCTGTATTTGTGCCCAGACAGTGGCACAGAACACTTGGCATCTGCCATGATAAAGTGGTGATACTGGCCCTTCTCTTGTTCTGAAAGGCTTCTATTGTTTTAGAATCAGTGAGCTATGATCAGAGCAGAAAACAGATGGTCATGCAGCTATTAACATATCTTTCTCTGGTTCCGCTGCCTGGAATAAAAAGGCCCATGTGTGATCCAACTTTGTAATTCAAAGACAAGGACAATTTCTATAGTCACTTATTTATGCCAAATGTTTCACTGTACTCAGGCTAAAAACAGCAGTTAACTGCTTACTAGTCCATATTGTAGCATACCTTCCCAAAGACATGGTTCTACAGTGTACTATGTGATTTCCTGAGAGGTGGTACAACTATAGCTCATTCTATTTGAGCCCTATTGTTTTCCCTAAGCCCCTTTAGTTCTCTGCTGCTGGTTTCATTAAAGTCACAATGTGAGGCCACTAGAAAGTGATTGGATAAGGCAGCCCAGGTATGAAGCTCCTCTGAGTGACTGCTGAAAGTATGGGGGTCCCAGGGGGTCTGTGCAGCCACACCACCTACATGAACACTTGTTTTGCCCTTGGAACTTGCATTTGTATATTGTAAAGTGGTCAGTACCAGGAGAGGAAATTTAGGCATAAGGTTTCTACTGGTGACTTAATTTCCTGGTTATTTCAGTCCTTCAGGCATCCTTCTACTGACAATTGTCACCTAATTACTTGTTACTTATAAAATTATAAATAGCATGTAAAGACAATGCTATGATAAATGTAAAATTGATAACAGCTTTGGCTTTCTACTTCATAATTTTAGAAACAAACACATATAAAATGCTCATTCTACGGAGCTAGCAGTAGTAATAATTTCTGATGCATATTGCAGATTTGAGAGACACAAGGAATAAAAACACTGTTTGGTGTAGTTTCCACCATTGTTAAAGGTGGGATAACATTAGCACCAGGTAAAATGCCTGGTTGTGCAGCAGTTAATGCTGTGGAGCATGGAAGCAGCTTCAGAAAAGCCAGATGGGTAAGTCCTGGAGTAAATGGAGGTTTAGTATTTTGATTTGGCCAGCTGTAATTAGCTGCCTGATTAGGCTGCAGATGAGCAGCAAATAAAAGGGTATTGAGTTGGGTGATTGGTGATTAAGGTTGGTGTTGATTTAGAGATTGGGGTTCACTCTCTTATGCTCCTGATCCTCTGCATACCTGCCTACCATAGCTAATTAAAATGTTGAATGTGGGTACAACATGTGATTTTAGTACTAAATGAGTCAAAGGCCCCCTCTAGTATCTGGATTTTGAATTGAAGTGATGCCAAAGGCCAACCTTCTATCCATAACCCTGGACAACAGTACTTGCAGAACAAATTGCAGAGCATATTCAAAGAAACAGTTCACAATAGAATTTCTGAAATGTTTATTCCTATTCACTTGGGCAGGATTTTGGAAATTTGTCCTCACCTGGATAATTTTTTCTCACCTGGAACACAGTCAATACAAGGGGAGCAGAGGCGGGTTAGCTTTGCGCCATGCTCTCTCAGTACCCCAACATTCACTACCCCAAATCATCACTTAAATCCTGACTGAACCATGTCAGGATTCATGGGATGATTTACAAGTTGGCTAAATCTTCTGCTTCAGATCATGCACATTTCTGTCTCTTGCAGGTCACTGCATGCATTCTATGTACTTGTTCAAGGAAGTTCTACAAAGGCAGCGGAATTTGTACTCTGTGCTTTTCATTAATATCTGGTACAGAGCCCCAGAGACTGAGCTTGAGCCTTTGTTATTACTGACAGACTTCAGTTTCAGTTTTTTATTGTGTGTTCAGACTGCGTTTATATAAACACTGTAGCAGTATCTAGATGTAGAGTATGCTGTGTTATGGTCGATAGTTTGTCTTAAGCTGGTGACATTTAAATGTGTAGGTCATGGACTAGCTAGTTATGCTTATAAACCAACCTGAATGAACATTGGAGTGGTTGGGTATAATTACTCATTGATTTTTGTCTTCTGTTGTGTCAATAAAGGTTATTGGTCCCCTCAGGAAAATTGTTGTTGGTCCTCCCCATCAAAACAGGGTCTGTATTATAACAATGTGTTGTACATTGAGTAGGATCCCTGTGAGCTCTCTTCTTTACATTTCTGCCCCCCCAATCACACCATAGTTCTGGCTTCCAACAGAAAACATTAGATTCTCCTTGTATGTCATTACTCTGCTTTGGGATTTTTCCATTAACTGTTTCTCCTTTTCAAAATGTAACTTTCCCCACTTAAAATCACAAATTTTACATAATTAAGCTATTTTAGTTCAAATTCAGGAGTTGTGCTCACCACTAAATTTTACTCTGCAGGGTTGCAATGAGGCTGTGACCTCAAAATTCATAGACAAGCACAGCAAGCAACTCACCTTCCCCATCTCACCCAGTATCCCCATCTCTCATTTGTTCCATTCATTTCACTGCTTTCAGTGATTCTTTAGTTAAAGTGGCCTGTGACAATATTTTTAATTACCAATAAACTCCATAATTTCCAGAACTGACTTCTCTTCTGCTACAATTCATGTTCCTTATTGGACATTGGCATCAGTCTTCCACTGAAACTTTGTTTAAGGCCCATGATTAATGTAGGAGACTTGGGCTTTTTACCAAATAACATTATTTCAGAAACCCCATCTCCTCTGTAGTGCCTATGGGATGATGCAGATTTCTGTGAGACATTCATGTGAATACCACTTACGATATGGTATAACTCCTATGAGCACAACTGATACCTGTTTTTAAAGGGACATTATACAGGTATGGGATCCGTTATCTGAAAATCCGTTATCCAGAAAGATCCAAATTACGTAAAGCCTGTCTCCCATAGATTCCATTTTAATCAAATATTTTTAAAATTGATTTCCTTTTGCTCTGTAATAACAAAACAGAAGCTTGTTTTTTATCTCAACTAAGATATAATTAATCCTTATTGAATGCAAAACAATCCTATTGGGTTTACATAGTTACATAGGGTTGAAAAAAGACCTGAGTCCATCAAGTTCAACCCATCCAAGTAAACGCAGCACACACAACCTGTACTTACCAATCTATACTATTACATACATAAACTATATATACAACCACTAATACTAACTGTAGATATTAGTATCACAATAGCCTTGGATATTCTGCTTGTTCAAAAACGCATCCATCCCCCTCTTAAAAGCATTAATAGAATCTGCCATTACCACATCACTAGGAAGGGAATTCCACAACCTCACTGCCCTCACCATGAAAATCCACCTATGATGCTTCAAATGGAAGCTCCGTTCCTCTAATCTGAAGGGGGGGCCTCTGGTGCGCTGGTTGTTTTTATGGGAAAAAAGAACACCCACTATCTGCCTATAATCCCCTCTAATGTACTTGTACAGAGTAATCATGTCCCCTCGCAAGCGCCTCTTTTCCAGAAAAAACAACCCCAACCATGACAGTCTAACCTCATAGCTTAAATCTTCCATCCCCTTTACCAGTTTAATGAATGTTTTATTGATTTTTTAGTAGAATTAAGATAGAGAACCAAAGTAAAGCAAGAGCCCTTATCTGGAATACCCTTGGTCCCAAGGATTCTGGATAATGGGTCCTGTACCTGTATTATATATTTGTCTGCAGAGAACACAGTGGAAGTTTTTTGACCATTTAGGTAGAACACTGATTAGCACTGTAGCCCCACTGAACAGGGATTTTAGGCTGATGCCACACTGGGTTAATTCTCTGCTTTAGTATAAAAGAGATATCATAGCAGGGATGAATCCACAACTGTCAGCTCCCATTTACTTGAAAGGGAAATGCCAAATAACGTTCACAACAATGAGGCCAAAGATAACTCCAAAAATGATTAGTAACAGATAATTTTATTGAAAGTTCAATTTTTCTCAGCCTTCTTTGTACTTTGTACAATAGATGTTCTGCAAAACATATAGGCATGGGGAATTTTGACCAGATACCTTTACAGTAACTTTAGATTTATTTGTGGAGAGAATGCACATAATAGCATAGCAACCAATTAAAACAGCTGACTAGTAAATGCTACCTGCTATGTAGTTGCTATGGATAACTAGTAGCAAACTTAGGGCCAATTATTACATTACCCTCCAAGGCCAATGTTTTTAAACATGTCTTTTTGTCTTTCACTTTTTCTGAAAGTGAAGGAGAGGAACCAACTGGAATAAAAGTACAACCTGATGCTTTTTATAGCTTTACAGACCTTCAGATGTTCAATATGTTCAAATCAACTTCTTTTGTTTTGTTTTATATACTGTAAAATATGTTGGTTTGTACTCGGAAAAGATGTATTTTTCTAACCCTATGCTGCCAGATCTAATCTGTTGTTGTTGTTTTTAGCACCTTCCTGGAGATATACGCAGTTGGCGTGACACAACAAAAGCATCAGGATAATGAGTTTGTGGTTCCATCTGCACTCGACAAAACACGTTTGCAAAAGAATAAGAACTAGACAATAAATTGTTACTGCAATAATGTCACTGCAATGCTCAGAATATATTATAATGGTAATAATGCAACTTAACAATGCATGAAATAGAGCAGAACCCTTACTCTGATCTGACAGCAGTTGGCCTTTCAGTATATTTGCTTGGGAATGGAGGCAGGATAAGAATAACGTGCCAATTTTTCAGCCCTCAATAGCGAAATCACAATGATATTTCTAAATTTGGCTTCCAGCCAGCAGATTCACTTATCTTGATGTACAACACTCATTGCTCACAGAGATCTATGGAAACAGCTTCTTTCATTTACACTGTGTGCCAAGCACCTCCACAAGATATATTGGAGTTACAAACACTCATGGTTCCGCTACATGAGACATGCAAATGTGATGGCTGAGGATCCTCTGAGTTATGTGGATTACTGAAGGAGAATGATAAGTGTACTACTTTTGACTTGACCTTGCTAATGTTTACAACACAAACCAACAATCAGTATTTTATCTGTATTTCATTGGTGAGCACCCTGTGCATTATTTTGAGGGGAGTCTTTGTGCAGCCAACTTTAAAGTGGGAGGGATACAATCATACTATAGCTAATTGGAACATCTGAATGTTCACATTTGATTAACTGCCAAAATTAAATTTCAATAACATCAGAATATATAAGCGAGATATGCCTCTATATGAATGTTTTTACACCCAGTTTTTTAGACTGTTCCTCTAAATATTCATTATTTTCTTTACAATTATTGCAGATTTTCAAGCGTGTCCACAAATATATTATATCCCTATATAACGCATATCCTACAACACTTCTAAGACATATTTAAATTACATATATATATATATATATATATATATAGAATAGAAAATAAAGAAGCCGCTCTCACAGGACTTATGTGAAAAAATAAAGATTCCTTTAATGAATGGTGGACTGACGTTTCGGCTGAACACCTCAGCCTTTCTCAAAGTGGCAATACAGAGTGAATTCAAACCATAAATACCCCTAGTGGCGGGAAAATACAGACAACAGATGTGCAAAGGTGACGTCACACTATACAATATACAAACACCCATTGTTATTATGTGGATTACATTAACATATGTATAAAGCGAAACTTATACAAGACAGCAACAGTGTTGAGATATTCAAGTTGAAACATATGAATAAAACATGATATCTGTAAAGGCTACAATGTAGCGCAGGAGGAGCTACCAGTCAGTCTCAACGGACAACACATATGGAGAGATACTAGACACACACAACGAAACACCAAGTAATAACTCCCATAAGTAATAAAGTGTATATATCGAGGAAACATAAACAACACAGAGAAAGAGAACCAAAGAAAAATAAAGCAGAGAGCACGAGTTGGTATGTTACTCACTTAGATTCTCGGGATGCTCACCGTCTGCTCCGGTGACAAGGACTCTAAATCTATCCAGGAGTTAAATTTGGATGCTGCACCCAGGCAGAATTTGTGCTTTACACGTGAGTGCCAGTGACTTCTATTCCTATATATATATATATATATATACTACTTTAATGTAGTCAGCCAACTTGCATATATTGCAATATAATGTAAAAATGTACAAACAATCCCTGTTTTGTTTAAAGGGGTCCGAAACGTTGGAACACATAAATGAATAATGTGTGTATTTATTTTTTGGGGTTTTTTTTGCACTTCCTTTATAAAATACATACTTTTTCTACTCAAATCCCCCATAGGCATATTCTAGTCTGTCAAGCTGCTGTCTAGTTCCTTAGCTCAGAGTACTGGCCTACCCTTCCCCATAACTGCTTAGCTCATTAATAGATCTTGAGTGTGTATGTGAGTGTGGAAAATAAAAGAGCTCCGCAATGGTACCAGAAGGTTATAGGGTCATGGAGCAAAAGTGTATAGAAACAAAAGCATTTATGTACGGCACAAGTTATACAGAGGTTCAGAGCATTTAACAGAGGAGTAATGTAAAAGTCATACCAACAATTCACAGTCATTTCAGCCAATAGTAAACAGTAAGCTTAGCATGTACAGTATTCTGAAGATGGCAAGGCAGGATAGTCAATATTAGATTGCACTTAAGAGACAGTGCATAAAAGGTGTTATTAAGACAAATATTATTTGCACAATGTCAGTTTGTCACTAGCTGCTTTGCAAAGATAGTTTGCAACCTTTATGCCCAATATATTAGCTAAGTGGATAATGCAGTTACTACATGTATTGGCACTCTGTATCTACGGCAAGAATTATGGTTTAGATGTGGTTCTCTATGTGGTTTTTATAGCCCCCTGCCTCTTGTAGATCTCAAATGACCTTTTGCATGATAGTTTATGGCCCAGCTCAGAACACACATAAGCATCAAGGACAAATTTCCCACTTTATTGTTAAGGACCCACCCAAGAATGGTACTAGATATTACCTAGTGATAACAAAGCTGAAAGTATTACAATTAAGTTAGAGCGGACAGACACGTCATTAACAACCTATAACTATATAAAGTGTTGTAAAGCATGAAAGCAGAATTATTAAATATGTACTTGATTCTTTCACTTACATTGACCAAACCCAACATTGATTTTCAAATATAAGTACTATATATACCTTATATTTTGGTATTCTCTACCAGTTATGGCTGCAACAACCCTGTATCAATAAAATCTAAGAGCTCAAACTATGCCACCATTATCTCTCTATCCTTTTTTCAGCTGATTTAATGAGCCCTGTAGCATCAGCTTCTATAAGAGATGTATGAAATAGTTCAGTTTGCCAGGTCATTGTTTGAGATTTACAAACACTCTCTACTTACTGGAATGGTTCCAATGGATTGGAAGAAGGCTGATATAATTCCAAAAGGAGAAGTCAACCTCAACTACTAAGTTGCTGTGAAGGACTATGGTGCACAAAGATAAATTAAAATATTAACAAAAAAATAAAATAAAATATTATTAGCTATGGATCTAGAAACATTGCCAAGTGTTTACAAGTTAAAGTTAATGCAAAATTTTAGTGCCAGTGTTAGGCACCCCCCAGTAAATATAATCACGTCCCTGATACCCAAGACCATTCACTGAAAACTGTGGCGGCTCGGCTACTTTGAGTCACAATCTTCTTCCTGTCCTTCTTCTCACCAGGTGCAGAGTGAAAAAATAAATTTGCCTCAAGAAGGCAACTTTTTAATCTATTGTGAATGCAGTTGCTTGGAGCAAGAGCATGGTAGAAGTAGGTCATGATGTGGAGCTTGTAGAGGTGTAACCCTAGCTGGGGCAATTTTCAGCAAACAGGAGCACCGGACTGGGAAAAGCGAGTGATCATACCTTTTCCTTATCCTTTAATTCTGCTATTTAGAAGGTCATTAAATGTCACACATTTCAAAACAGATTTCACTTACAATTCGCTCTGACAATATTAATAAATTAAGGGGTATGGTTCAATTTTGTTAGCCTTCCTTCTTGTTAGTTTAGGGAAAACAAGTCTTCTTTCATTATAAGCATTGCAAGAGAAAATAAATGATAAGCATACATAAGGGAAATGCAAGGTTTGGTTACAAACACAGTAAATTTGTGGAAGGGTGATGAATGGTCAGATGTACTAAAAACGTTGATCTGTACACATCTGCTGGCCCTATGATATACCAGCAATGTATTCTGTGCAAGTGCATACATTATAAAAACCTGGGTTTTTAGTTTCAAGGTTAGGATCATATAATTGACAAGCTACTATGCCACATCAAGGTAAACCCCATATGGTGGGTCTAACTATTTATCTGGTCATATTTCTCATAGGCTGGCCCCTCCCTGCTTGGTTGCATTTCTTGGGAAAATATTGGTCTCATAGGCTGATCCTCCCCCTTATGTAGTAACTTGTGCCCCTGCACCTTTATCCCAAGTAAGATATCCTTTCTATTAGCCAGTGAATTAATGCAATTTGTCCGTTCATATGTTTGTGTCCATATCTTGTAATGTCCAAAATATCAGACAGCAAAGGATATGTCTGTGTGTGTATATATTCTCTATATACTGTGGCTTGGCTTAAATAGGAGACTTCAGATCTCTGCCAGAAGTGTAAGAGATATGAGATCTGACAAAGGCCCAGTGAGATGAAATACATGTGCTCTACAGGAATTTCTAAATTATTTATTAAATGTTAAATTCCCAATGCACTTGCACTATTTTCGGATACATATATCCTTCACCATACCAATTATTTCTTCCAGAAAACCCAATGGAAATGCACACTTTTCAAATATCTTCATCCTGTGAAAGAGAAACAGATGAATATTTACTGGTACTCTCACAACATCCTTTCTAATATAGCAGCCAAGCCTGGAGATATGTATGGCAAGCAGCAGTGCATTCAACTGTTATCATTAGAGATTGATTTTCTGATGAGAATCTTACAAAAAAATGTTTATTCTCCCAGAAGATCAAGAAAAGCAATGTAACGTCTGCTAAATAGATAGAGATTTTTATTAAACCTATAAATGGATGTACTCTACTGTGTCTACTTTCTAACCATGCATGCAACTGGGATGTCAGGCTCTGGAAACTGAGTTTAGATTAGTCCAGGTAAGGCAGAACAATCTACTAGCAAGAGAGAATGAGCAATACATTGGCTTTCATTTTATATATGTGAGCCTAGTAAGGCAATGGGGTATATAATGGCCCGAGCACATGTGAGCAGGCCCGGAGAAGGGTGGTGGGTAGGTAGCGGGGTGCACTGGGCCCCTCTTGTGGTGTTGTTATGCAGTTAATATCACTTAATCAATTTAGATAAGGACAGGGATACTCTCATAGACTCATGTCTTTATCTCCCCCTCTTCTAATTTACTATATATTCCTTGTAAAGCACTGTGTAAAGTACATTTGTGTATAATAAAATAAAGCTCTAAATCTGGCCTAACTTGGACATATTCTTCAAACCATAAGGTCACTATCACACTGAACACTATGAACAAGTGTACACAAGACTCCCCCTATTTTGACTGATCAAGCTTCACTGCACCAGAGCTGATCAGACAAAACTATACCCACCGATGACCTGGCTCATAAATCCATGACCCCCTCATCAGAATATTCACAGTTCTGGCATGTTATACTGATTTCAACACTGTACATCATCGCTAATATGAAGGCCTGGCTGGCAATTTGTGGATTCTGGCAAATGCCAGAGGGGCTGCTGTAAGATGCCAGAGACAATCACTATTTATTGGGCTGGTGGGGGCTGTTTGGGCCTCTGTGTACTTGAAACACCAGTCAAGACCTACTAATATTCTTCGACAATATACTACAATCAGAGTCATTAAAGGTGACCTGTCACCTTAAGAAATAATTCCAAATTGTTTTCTATTGTGTTTGTCAAGTAAAATAAACTTCACTTACACTACATAAATGATTTTAATCTTATTTTCTTTAGCCTTGGAATTCACAATTGCAGCAAGAAGAGTGTCACCATTTTGTGGACACTGTTATTAAGGCAAGCTTTGTATCTTGCCAAAATCTTGTTTCTGTGCCAGTATGGGGGGACCTAATGCTCATGCCTATGCATTGGTTGCAAAATTAGATGGTGAGGAGGGAGGGGGAATGTGAGCAACATCTAAGTTCTGAATTGAAAGTGCCTTAGGCATAGAGGCGGTGCAGGCAATATATGATTGACAGCTGGGATTTTTAAATGCTTTTATATTGGGCATGGATGTGTTAATAAAAAAATATGAGTTTGGTTTTCATGTTTAATTTGAAAAGGACTTTTATTATACAGCTTTTTATGCCTGGATGACAGGTCCACTTTAAGGTCTCTTCTTCTGCCCATGGAAGCCGCGTTCATATGTACCTGTTACAGGTGTTCCCTTGTGCCCACACACAGTAATATATTCATGGATAAGCAGAAAATGTTATATGTTCACAAAGGGACTAAATTGCACTGGTGCAGTTACCAATGGCAACCAAGCAGCAATTAATTCTGATATGAGTGTAGCAATTTAGAAAATGTAGCATCAATGTTAGTAAAGGAAAGCATTCACAAAGGGTACACATCCTGTAAGGCATTCCAGTGTGCTATTGTATTGACTGAAGTGCCTTCTTTATTGTTGCAGTAATACCACTTCTAGCTCAACATGCTTATGTGGATATTCAGTTGTACACATAGAATATATGATTTCTGATATTGTCTCCACAGTGTTTTTCTTACAATCATAAGAATAAGAAATATATTTATGGAGACCATAATGGGGATCCCACTGCCCCAAGCCTACTTAGGGTGGCAATATGGTTGTAGACCATAAACACATGTAACTGAATAAAACGTAGTAATGATAAGCAGGCGAGAACATTTCCCACCCGCACCTGACCTTAACCCACTGCTTGCCAAATAGAGATGTAGCGAACTGTTCGCCACGTTTTTTTTTTGCGCCTCGTTTTTTTGCCTCGGTTTTTTCCCTTCGGTTTTTCGCCTTTGTGTATACATAGGAATAGCTTGCGGTTTTTTTTGGCGTTATTTTTTGATGTTTTTTTGGCGTTTTTTTTACAAAGTATTTTTCAGAGAAATTTTTTCCCTTGATCCCCCTCCTGCATGCCACTGTCCAGGTCGTGGCACCCTTTAAACAACTTTAAAATCAGTTTTCTGGCCAGAAATGGCTTTTCTAGGTTTTAAAGTTCGCCTTCCCATTGAAGACTATGGGGTTCGCAAAGTTCGCGAATATTCGCGAGTTTTGGCGAAAGTCCGCGAACGGGTTCGCGAACATTTTTGGCGATGTTCGCTACATCCCTATTGCCAAACTGATTGCTACCCCTTCTCCAAAGACCAGGTGGTTAGGGCTATTGTGGAGATGTCCCCAGCCCCCAGCATGAGAGGGGTTTTTTTGAGTGCATCACAAATATCACCAAAGTGCCTGTTTAAATAAGAGCAACTAGCTCTCTGAACCCATGATTGAGCCCCAACCTTCCCCATTCATCACTAGCCTATAGCTGAAAGGTATAGCAATCAGTCCTACATGTGGATAGCCACACTCTCCTAATTGGGCTAATGGCCAGAACAAAAGCATCTGATAGGAAGTAAAAAAGAAGCTACCACCAGGGGCAGCAAAAAGACGCTCCTGGTAACTTTAAGAGCCGAATTTCCTGTTTTCCGGAAATTCGGCTCTTCTAGTGCAGAGAGGAGCGGGGTGGGGGTGGGGGGGCGGCATTCAGGAGCCGCCTCAGGTGGCGATATGTCCATAATTGCCCCTGGCTACCACTCCTACCATGTCAACTCTACCCTGCAGGGCTAGCTAGAGAGCAGCTTCTAGCTCCAACACGGATTTGCAGAGGGATTATTATCCCGGGTAGAATACTGCCCAGAGTAGGGTTACCAGTGTACAGACCATAGGGTAGTTGATCGCCTGGGTTCCACTGGAAGCGCATAACCTGAAAGCTGGGGGTAACCAACCGATTGTGCCCTGAAGGGAGAGAGCCATTGTAACAATATGTTGTGAGTACTGCCTGACCTGTGAGATGCTACTAACTGCCTATATTGTAATTGTTATTATTCCCAAGTGGCTCTATAAATAAACAGTTCAACGTTAAGAACCACTGGTGCCCATTTCTTGAGAGATACAGTAACACAACTACTCCAACTCAAGGGAGGGCTCACACCTAAGGGCTCTGGCACACGGGGGAGATTAGTCGCCCGCGATAAAACTCCCTGTTCGCGGGCGACTAATCTCCCCAAGTTGCCTACCCCTGCCATCCCACCGGCGAACATGTAAGTCGCCGGCGGGATGGCAGACGCGGCGGGGCAATTTCAGGGAATCGCCGAAAAAGACTCGTGAGTCTTTTTCGGCGATTTGCGCGAAATCGCGCCGCCGCGTCTGCCATCCCGCCGGCGACTTACATGTTCGCCAGTGGGATGGCAGGGGTAGGCAACTCGGGGAGATTAGTCGCCCGCGAACAGGGAGTTTTATCGCGGGCGACTAATCTCCCCCGTGTGCCAGAGCCCTAAGGGAATAAGTCTCATCCTGGGTGATATAGGGTGTGGTTTGTGGTAAAAAGTGGAAGCTAATTTACCATAAGATTACAGCAGTAAAAGACAATTGTGATTTAATTAGCCACATTTGGTAAATGTAAATAACTGGAGAAGCTGAAGTAAAGTTGTAGGTGTAAGTGCCCATCTCAGAGCAAATGCACATGAGGCAGAATGTTGCACAGAGCAGCTCAGAGTATGGCCCCTCTGCCTCCCTGTGCCCCTCCTTTCCCAGGTACCCCTGCCCCCTGGCACATACCCTCAGGTGGGTCTCAGCTTTCCCCTCTCCCGCCAGTATTTTGCCTTTCTCCCCATCCTGCTCCTTCCCCAGCTGTTTCCCCCCCCCGTCTCTCCTGCTCAGCCCCCTCCCCCCAACCCCAGTAATGTGAATGTGGTGCTGGCTGCAGGCAGATGCAGCCGCTATCCGGGGGAAGCAGGTCACATACCGACAGGCTGCCGCACTGACACCTCACCGGGCAATCACACTGGGACTCCGGGAGCAGAGCAGGAACCTCCCGGTCATCAGGGGCCGCGGCGGACTCTGGGGACACTGAATTTGCTTTTCCCCGGGGACCTTCGAGCAGCGAGAGAGAGAGAGAGAGGGGACCCCCCAAGTCAAAATGTCATTGTCAACTACGCGACGGCTCCAGCGCGGAACTCCTCTGCCGCTACACCCAGGTACTGTACCTGTTACCTGTGGGCTTGTCCCGCTAGGCACACACAGCTGCAACTTCACCTGCCCTTACTGTAATCGCACATAGTGGCAGGCTGTGTCCCTACATTGCTGGTGGGCATCCAACCAGTGCCTGTAGCTTTGCCCATGCATGATGTATTCAGTCACAATGTGCATTGTGTATACCCAATGTTAAGCACAGATACACACACATACTCACAGATACTTTATTGCCAGTGTGTGTGTGTGTGTGTGTGTGTGTACCCTTGTGCCAAACAATATGCCAGCTTGTAGGGATGTGCCACCCTGGCTGGGTTTATTATGCACACAGTGTATGAGTTGCAGTCTCTGAGGGATGAACTCATCTGAATGAATATGGAATGTCATATGTGGAATCTTCTAACAGACGTGAGGAACACAATGCTAATATTGGGCAGATTGGACATCACTGCAACATGTTTATTTTACAGTAGTTGAGGATTAATGTTCCAGTCAAACCCTTATATGAGCATCACTAGTTATTCATTGGCAACTATTGTTCCATTAGAAGTCTCATTCCAAAGACACAAATAGATACACTTGTTGTTAAAAGGTTATTTTACTGTGTTTACAGGTTGTGTGACTCAGTAACAACAGCAACACAATGCAGAAAGCCAGATCTAGGTCACTATCCCCACAGCCAAATTATGATTAGATTTGGAATTCAGGAGATGTATTATTGGCACCCTTCTTACATATAACTTACCCAGAGAAGCCTCTGCCGCAAATGCATTCGCCATACTTTGATATGTTAAAACTGGAAACTAGATGTGATCTAAACATAAACATTTAGCTGAGCAGCTTCACTTCCCAGAGCTACAGAGCAGGGATGCCCCTGTCACACTGCATTCTTCACAGTTGTCCCTAACTCTACTGTTAGCTGCTCGAGAGCTGTGATCCCTTATTACATACATGCCAACATTGCCCTTTAAAAGGACATTCATGAACTGTGCCTTGAGTTATTCAGTTGATGGTGTCACTTGTTTTCTAAAGGAATGTGAGTCTGGAAATGTCACGTTTTTTGTAAGCTGTTTTTTTTTAGTATGTAAGCTCTATGGCGGGGTTTCCTTCCCCTTGTCTCTTTGACACTTGACGCTCTTAATCTTTAATGGAACTGTGCTTTGCGGTTATTTGTATTTATTACTGTATTAGCCCATTTGTTCTATTAATTTATTGTTCTGCCATACAGTGCATATATAGCACATAAACACATATTTATATGTCCACATGCATGCTGGTGTTGTCTTTTGTTTATTTATATATAAATATATATATATTAATGTGCCACCTAATATATTGACTTAATATAAATTAAAACATTAGGTGGGGGTAATTGATCAAAAATGGAGTTTGAATTTTTTTATCACAATTTTAATTTTTGTGCGCTAAAATTTGAATTATGGTTTAAAATGTCTGATAATTTTTAAGTTCAAAAAAACCCAACACTCAAATGTAAAACTTCGACATCTAGAAGCTTACCAGTTTATGTAAAAGTCAATGAGAGTTGTCCTTGCAAAGCCAAGCCATATTTTCAATTTTTCATATTTTTAAAGCAAGCAATCAATTTTTTTTTTAAATGTGATTTGTGGGGATTTAGCTGGTAGCAGCAGGTAGCGGATGGGAATCTGGGCTTCACAGAGAAGATAGAAGCACTTTGGTTTGCAACAAAAATTATCAGGCTCCTGTATGTGCTTTATTTTCTACAGAAAAATAACATATAACACAGCTTTGTGTTTGAAAGGAAAAAATTCAACAAAATAAAGTATTACCAGAGGGTAGTTTCAATGAAGAGTATAACACAATCCACACTGCTAGGCAGTTCCAGAATCAGGGGACTTTCAGCTCAGTCTCCCCTCACAGTCTCTCTAAGTTACTGAACTCCTGCTCCACACCCAAGCTCACCTTAAGTGCTTCATGTGTTGCCTAATTGGCTTCAGTATTCTCTAGCCATGCTCCAGGGCACTAGCCTATCTTGCCCTGGAGATTTAAAGGAGCCACTACCTCAGCCTGGGTGCTATATATCTGCCATCAAACAGACAATTCCCACAGAGACAATCCTTTTTTGTCACAGAGTTTATTCAAATTAGAAAAATACTCTCAAATTCACAAACTTGAAAACTGACTTGACAATTGAGTACTTAGGGCATGGTCGGACTAGGCTGCCAGGGCACCGGGAAAAAACCCGGAAGGCTACCCCGTAGGGTGCTCCCTCAAGCTGCCGGGCTCTCTCTCCCAACAATCTAAAGGTAAATTTAATTTAAGTGCGCATGGGGTGGCGGACGTACTAAGGGTGCATAACCCCCTTAGCGCTCATGTAGATAACACGTTTGTCTGGCTGCATTCTGCAACTCGCGGCACATTCTAACTTGTGCCTCTCAACAATGTGCCTTTCCACATTCCCATGAATACAGTGCTGTCATACACAGGCATTGATGCATTCATGGAGGCGGCCACAACACAGACCTGCGGCAGTTCAACTTAATAAGCAGCAGGCATGGCACAAAGTAGAAAAAAATAGCAGCTTGCACCTTGTCATCCACTTTGTAAATTACCCCTATTGTTTTGTTTAAGGTAGATGGATATTGGCTTTAATTGGTGAGGAAATGAGAAATATAGCAGGAAAATATGTGTGAATCTGTTTAGCTTATGATATGCAGCAACAAAGATTATTGTGTTCAGAGTCATGAAGAACTACAGGGAAGGTCTGGGTGCATTAGAATTGATGTTTCCCATCAGTACTGTTTAGGTGGAGTCTTTTTATCCTGCCTTGTTTGTGAGACATTGGCTCTGATCTTGCCACTCTGTATCTAAAATCCCTGCCTTAAAACAAGAGAAGGTTTCTGTTATTGACCAGAGAGCAAATTGAAATGGTCACAAGTACCAGCATTTGTTCCTCCATGGAAGCACAACTTCTCAGAGAAAAATATAGCTGCAGTAGCAAGAAAGGGAAAGTTGTGCTCACCACTGAATTTTAAACCATTATGCAATGAGGCTGGGACCATAAAATTCATATTAAAACAAAACAGGCATTGTTTGTCCATATATTGCAATATATTCAAGATGGCCAACTACGTCAAAGTCATCTCTGGTCTGGCCAGTCCTACAATCACTTTCATCTGATTCATTAAGAATTCTACTGCTTTATCATACTTTTTATAAAGTTACCTGCAACTTGCTTGCTTTCAAGTTTAAAATTCCCAAAACATATAACATGGCCAAAATAATCCAGACACTCGTTCTTAAAGCAAATGGCCTCAGATAAAAACCCTGTGTTCTTAAATGTATCAGGAACCAATATCAGCACAAGAACTATTCACCCAGTGGATGGCTTTCTGTGGTGAACAACTGGATGCAAACCTTAAATCACCCTACATGCATCATTTTGTGTGAAGGTTGCTGCCATTAGAGTTCTACAGTGATGAATTAAGACTCACCAGCTGTCAGTCAGATGGATTTGTCTGGATTTATTGAATGCCAGGAGTCAGTTTCCGGCTCTCAAAATGCCGAAATCAAAGATTAATTGAGAAGGAATACATACCTCCCAACTGTCTCGATTTTAACGGCTCAGCCCACAGTCCAAGATTCTTATTGAAAAAGTCCCTCATTTCCTTTTGATTTCCTGAACTGAAGGCCAAAAAAGATACAACATTTCTCAAACTTAATCAGATAAGTAGGCTTTTGGCAGAGAGCCCAGAATACTCAACACCTGCACTGAGGTACAATTGTAACTAATAAGATAAACAGGTCTCTTAGAGGACTGAGACTTGCATCTGAAAAGGGCAATTTCACCATCATTAGCAAAACTGTAAAAACACATAAAACAAGAACCCAAACCCCCAGAAATGTGTTCAAACTTTATATAACCTGCCAAATTTTGTAACATGGGAGTGGTA
The DNA here is from genome assembly GCF_000004195.4 of Xenopus tropicalis. Classification (NCBI taxonomy): domain Eukaryota; kingdom Metazoa; phylum Chordata; class Amphibia; order Anura; family Pipidae; genus Xenopus; species Xenopus tropicalis. The sequence continues at coordinate 144,868,573 of NC_030678.2, read as the reverse complement.
CTTAGGGGGCGTGGTCAGAAAAATGGGTGTGGTCAAACATTTCACTGTGCTACACACAGCATTTCTTTTTGTCCCTCTTTGTGTTTTTCCAATGTTGGGAGGTATGGGAATAATGGGCTGGTGCTGTTTATGGTTTGGGGCAGGAACATAGATTCCAGTCACAGCAAGCTGTGCATAATGATGTTCTGTGTGCAACAATTTTGGTAAGGCCCTTTTCTGGTTTAATGAGACAGGAATAAAAGAACTACTGGTCACAGAGGCCTGATTGCCCAATGTCAAAGGCCAACTTCACTAATGTTCTTGTTGTTAAATGTGAGCAATCCCACCAACACTGTTACACATCTAGCAGAATCCTTTCCAGAAAGTTAGGGGTTAGGGTTATAGAAGCAAAATGGAGACCAACTTTATATTAATACTCTTGGATTCAGAACAGGATGATAAAGCGGCAGGAGTCCAGACATGTGCATGAAATAAGTGGCATGAGGACTTCCTACTTTACCGCTGCAGGTAAAGCAAAAGTGATACTCTCTCTATAAAACACAGCTATAATGGTCCCTAGTGCAGAATGCAATTGGAAATGTAATTTTTTGGGGTTCAGTTGTGTCTGGTGAAACCTTCCACAATGATTTTTCCTTTTTCTATACTCGTTGGGTGAGATACTTATTTCCTTTAGTGCATACTCCTTACATTTTACCAGGGTGACTGTTATGTATCTGAAACCTGGGTCAGTGTCAGTCTTGTCAGTACATTCTCTGCTCTTTATGATAATACCACAACTTGATCTCTAAATCAGTGATTAAAAGTAAATGGGCACCCCTGTAAAAGACTGCACTAAAGCACAGCTTATACACCAGCTTGGCTCCATTGATCCTTGGAACGCGGGACTGCTTAGTGTCTGCTGCAGCTCTGCAGGGTTTATGCATAGGAAATATAAACCCTTAAAACAAATGAATGTAAAATTGCTTAGAGAGCTCTTGTAAGCACATTTGCAATTTACATTCGTTATATTTTTTTCTCTTTTTTTTCAGATATTAGTAGCTCTGCTTAGAAAACTGAAGTTAGTGAGCAGAGAAGCAGAAAAGGGTCATCTGGCTTCATATGTGAAGTGCTCGATCTGGTTACTGTATTATACAAAATGGTACAGAGCCAAAAGCTAACTCTTTGGCAATAATAATATGATACACAATTTAGGTGCCAAATGGCACATCACAAATGTTATTGCAGAAACTGAGCAAGGTCTATCATGTTTATAGCTTAAGAGCTAGAGTTTTGACTTCAGTAAGTAAGTTCAAGCATTATTCCAAGAGTTACATTAGCAAGTCTTGTTATACTGGAGACATATTCTGTTCGTATTCTAGTTACTGCTAATAGTTTAGAGGGGAACTCCATCCAAACACAACTATTTTACTGCCAATAGATTTGCCGCATTAGTGCCACCAAGAAGGCTATATTTATTCTGCAGAAAGCATTGCCATAACCGAGTAAGAGCCATTTTAGCTTGGTCTTCCTAGTTTTCCTGCTGCAGCTCTAGCTGTTGGGAGCTCAGATTACACATTCCTAAGGAAGGGGAGAGTGAGTTTTATAAATTCTTATGGGAGTGGGGAGCAGTATAAGGGAGAGAGGAGAGTGCTGCGCAGACTCTGGCCCTCAGGAATTAAGGATTTTTCTGAGAGAGGAAGTGGCTGTATTTACATAGACCTTTCTGATAAAGCTTACTTAGTTTTTACCTTTCCTTCTCTTTTAAACTTTTTGAAAAGTAAAAATTGCAATTTTGCAATATACATCAATTAAAAAAGATGCAGCCTTTTCATGATTTGTAATGTAATAATATGGTTTGGCCCTCTGTTCTCTTGCTGGTCTGTCTGACTATTTTGAGCCTAAAAAAAGAGAAAAATGTAACAGTAGTCTACTGTCCTCAGCCTGCATCCTCCAAATCCACACACTTTAGTTCCTCCTCTTTTGCCAGGATTTCAAATGATGTAAAAAGAGAAGAACTGGATTTCAGCATATAATTGGTATTTATTCATACATTTTGAAGGAACAGGTTCAGTTATAGGTATATTAGGGGGGTCTGTGTTGTTTGGAAGTCTGAATTCCCCTTTAATAGTCCATTTTTTAGTTCAGTACTTTCTCTAAGCAAATCTGCACTTCTTAGCATGTTGATCTAGGGACTGGTCCAAAACAGGAGGAATCAAACCTCAGAAGCACACCACAAGGAAGGTATTTGAGCGGGCTGTTTAAACATGTAATTGTGACAAAAGGCCATTTTGATTCCATACAGTACTTGCATGCACTAATGCTTATTGCTGGTGAGTTCTAGCTTGTGTTTGTAGAGAGTCTGTGTAACAAAGTCACGGGGCTCAGACTGACCTTTAGGCGACGCTAGTCTATTGCTTTGTACCTCATGTGTGGGCCAGCTACCTAGTTTGAGAACCTCTGCTTTAGATAGTATATTTTGTCATTATAGATACACTGTTTATAATAGTGACCCATGTGGGCCACCTGGTGCTAATTCCTTGCAGCTCTAGGAATTGCAGAATCTTTAGGAAGCATTTGGGGGTTCGGCCAAATCCAAAAAAGTGGATTCGGTGCATCCCTAGTAAATATGTACAGTATAGGCTTAGAAAAGTTATTATGTCCCTTTAAAGAGAGGTCTAGATGCCTTACTGCAGGGATCCCCAACCTTTTTGACTCGTGAGCCACAGCCATGTGTTCAGGATGCTAAATAAAGGCTGTGATTGTCTATTTGGTAGCCCCATGTGGACTATTGACATACAGGAGGCTCTGCTTGTAGTAAAACTGTGTCTCTGTGCTTCCCCAAGCCAGAAATTTTAAAATGGGCACCTACGTCAAGGACACTGAAGCAACATCAAAGGGAGAGGTGAGCAACATGTTGCCCAGGAGCCACTAGAGTTTACTAGACAATCATGAAGCGCATTATTGATGGTGTTTATGTTTTCAAAAACCACTTGATAGAATTGCTGACTGTTGAGGGAATAGAATGTATTTTAATTGCAGCCTTTTTTTCCTTGACATGTTTGTACACATTCCAGATCCCAGTGGTCACATCCTCAAACGCACATATACACATGTACAAATACTGTTTAACACCATTACCAAACCACTTTGTAATGAGTTAATTAAAAAGAAAGAAAAATATGAAATAGAACATAAAACACACCTTTTACTTAGCTGAGAAATCATTGTTGAATGGGAAAATTTATGTTACATCTTTAAATATAGAGTATAAAAAAGTTGTGCTGCTGAGCAGTTCTCCAGTATTATGGAATGCTGCAATGTCATTTGTCAACTACAGTGAGTAGCCAGGCATTTAACCTGCAGTGCCCAGAAAACCAATCAGGTTGGCAGGAAAAGCCCAAGCTTAGTACCGCTGAAAGCTCCTAGGTTTATATTTCTGGATTTGCAACAGTGTGCTGCACAGATGGGCAGGCCTGTGTCTGAGGTGCATGAAGCTGAAGCTCATGAAACCCTGATGTATATGATTTGTCCTTAGCCGCAATATACTGAAATTATCTGATACTAGGTAATGACACATCTTCATTGGTCAGGTCTGTGATTTTAGGGTAAGCAGATACAAGACTGAAGCTCGGCACTTACGAAAACCCCAAGGTATAGATTTTGTTGAATGTGCTTGTACCCCATGGAATTTTAAATCAAATTGGTCAGATAGACCAATTGTTTTTTTGTTTTGTGTGCAAGATGTAGTTGTTAATCTTCTCTTGGATTGGAAGATGGTCTCTGAATAGGTTTGTTGCTCAAATGCAGCAAAATAAGATAGGGCCCTGAAATAAACAGGGCCATTGCACATGGGGGCTGGATATTATTTGCACAAGCAGAAGTTGCTGACCTCATCAAGAAGGAGAGAATGGTGCCTGAGAAGTTTCATTGCACTTGGTCATACTGTGTAGGTCGATTCTTGCCGAAACTAAATGAAATGCCCTGCAATGTGCCAGATGGACAGTTGCCAATAAAAAATATAGACCTGCACTCGCTGGTTGTCTGGGAAATTGGAGGAGGATTGGAGGGGTAAAGTCACAGGCAAAAAGCTCATGTGATAATTGCTTTGTCTATTGTCATTAGATGGCAATCCTAATTACACCCGGAATGCCAAATAGTATTAATCCCAAGATTTTATCATTGTGCACAAATATAGCACTGATTTTCACTTTGCAAATATTAATACTCAATTTGTGAAATCAGTTTAGCTAATATTTATTCCGCCACCAAAGTTTTGGCGTTACTCATAAAAATTCACAATTTGCAAATATGCCATATTTTCTTGTCCAGCTTTATAAATATAAACCCAGGCTGGGCAAATATGTTCACTGTGCAAAAAATTCTGCCCTTCACAACAGCAGGGGGCTGCTGGGAACATCGCTTGCTGGACATATATATTCTATGTACACAGTGGCACACAAGTACATTTGGGGTGCTGGTCAGCTGCAGTTAAAAATATACTCCCAGAATCCTGCAAAGGATACATTTAACTAGTTAGTCAATATTTCTAATTTATAATGCAAATATTAATTGATATTTCATCAGTGTGCGTACAAAAGTCGAATTATGCCCATGCTCAAGTTCATGGGTTAACATGCAAAGAGAAAATAATCTGCCATTGAGATACTGATGCCTTTATTTACAAAACTCAAGAATGATATAACCCAGAGCTGACATTCACAATGAGATCAGTCTATAAATAATAAGAAGTTACACCCGAAGAGACACAATGGCTGTGTGCTATAAGTGTTATATACACAATCCGGCATTACTCATTATCTGTTAGATATTAAATACGTGGATTTGCTGCTGATGCACCAACTACCTTTGGAGGAAGCACTTTTCCTTGTTACTTACTGATAGAAATTTGCAGAGTAAAATGTAAATGCAATAGACATCCGGCAACCCAATGCTAAATGGCTGAAAGCATGGGTTTTCAGAGGAGGGGGGTTGCCTAGCAATTTACTAGCAGTCACATTGTGAGACTTCTGTACATGTGTATCTAATATGTACAAGGTACATACATTTGATATGGGCAACATTTGGATGTAAATATATTGAATGTAAATACCACCTCCATACCATGAGATGCCTTGATTGTTGAGGTCAGTAGCTTCTGCAAGGGGGTGTATTGTTCATTGCACATAATTGGGTTACAGTTAGGAGGTCAGTAAGTCAGTAAGATTATTGTTGGTAACATAGGGCCAACCTTGGATATTGGACATATTAGCTAAGGCTGATAAGGGCATGTTAGCTATATCTACGAAAGAAAAAGGCATGTATTCTATATGGCAAAGTATCTGGACCTGGCTGTCCAACTTCACAATCCCCACCCCTGGGGTTTTAATATTCGTCAACTTTTGCTGTTTTGACCATTTTTTTCTATGAAGGAATGGCTTTCTAGTAGATGTTAGCCTCCCCAAAAAGAGGCTAGTTTCCAAACATTAATATGCAAGTATGGGACCTGTTATCCAGAATGATTAGGACCTGGAGTTTTCTAGCTAAGAGGCCTTTCCTTTATTGGAATCTCCATACCTTAAGTCTGCTAAAAAGATAATTCGTACATTAGTTAAACCCAATAGCATTGTTCTGCCTCCAATAAGGATCAGTTATATTATTGCTGGGACCAAGTACAAACTGCTTGTTATTACAGAGAAAAAGGAAATCATTTTTAAAAATGTTAATTATTTAATTAAAATTGAATCTATGGGTGATAACCTTCCTGTAATTTGTAGTTTTGTGGATAATGGGTTTTCTGGATAATGGATTCCATTCCCAGATATATAATTATAAGCTCCTCAATGGAAAGTCTCTAATATTTTAGCCTCCCCAAACAACATTTTTACCTTCCTCAATTCACAGCCAAGAGCATTAGTGAGGTTGTTTACTGTTGCTGGCTGATCAGTCCTAGCTTTCTCTTGGCTTTCCAGTTTGGTTGGGTTGGGCTCTGTGCAGGCCAGTCAAGTTCTTCCACTCAACCTCAGGAAACTTTTGGGCAATGGGGTATTAGCATGCAGAAATAGGAAACACAAAGCACAAAGTGAAAAACCTAAACATTCCCAGGCCATAGTTCCTTCTTCACAGACTTTTTCAGTCAGATTTATGAATTCATGTAAGTAGAAGTTCTACCGGCCAGGACTGTATCTCTGTCTGGTGCTGCCCTAGGTGGTGTCTGGCACATACAAATTGCCAACAGGAACAAGTCCCCCCTTGTTCCGCTTTGCCACCAAAATTTCCCCAAGAATGTGACTATGAGCAGTGTTTCATTTGCTATATGTAAGAACGTGTAAGCCACCCACTAAAGCTGCCACCCTAGGCACAGGCCCATGGATGTATATATATATAAAAATACTTCCCTGCTCCCGGTATCCCCCAAAACCATATGCGAAGCATAGATTTTTATACCACTGGCTTGTGGCTGTCTGCGTACTTATAAAAATAGCTCTTGTGCTAATAGTGATGAGTTCCGAACTCTCTCTGTGGAAAAATAAGGAAAATGAAGAATATGTGATTTTAGAGGGGGTTCCTGGGTAATTTTGGACATATGAATTGTCCCATAAGAAGGCTTGTAAGCTTGCTAGTACTTTTCCAGCTGTTCTTTTGTCCCCACAAAAGGTGACACCCTAGTATTAAACCCATCTTTTAATGAAAGGATACACTGTAGAGCACTTCCAGTTGATTTAAATAAAATAACTTCTATTTCTGGGAGATGATTCATTGAAAAGACTGTTACTCAGCAGTCCTATCTGAAGCTCAAACCATAGGCAGTGGCGCTGTTCTTTTGCACCGTATCGGCCAAAAGTGATGTTGCAATTGACGCATATATTAAAACTCTATTAAATATCTATTAAAAAAGTCAATTGCAATAAAAACTTCTTTTCCAGAAACAAAAATAATGGATACAGTACAGGGAGAGAAGAGAGTGGTCCTAGCAGCACATCAAAGCTGGGGCCCCTTTTATGGGAGGATGAATTGATAAGTGTTGCCCATCTCTCCAGCTAAACTACAACTTCCAACCAAAATCTAATGTGCATACTAAAACACACAAAAAGTGTCATTTGCACGTTTATTAATGTTTTTCCCCACACTCAAGGAGCCCCCTGTTTCTGAGATCCCAATTAAAAAAACCGTTAACCCAACCTTAATAATGGCCTTTCCTGGAATCTGGCCTTCCTCTTATGCAAGTTGTTGCAGGACTAGAATGGGTTAAAGTGAATTTGGACTTCTATTTCATTGGTGCAGTGCAGGATTTTGCTAACATGGCTTGGTATCCGTAGATTGAGAGCAGTCTCTCATTTCCATGACAGTCGTATGTGTGATCTCCTGAAGCCCAAGGCTGTCATTACAGGTCATATGCAGAGACTGCAGCAGAAATGACTTGAGGGGAGGTGGGAATATTATTCTCAGACTCCTATAACCTGTTAGAGTGTCTGGAGGAGGTTCTCCTGGGGATTAGAGGTATAGCGTGCTCCCTTTTACACACACACACACACATATACATATATGTTTTTGCAGAAGGGGCAGGCAGCCTGTTTCATGCTGCTGCTTTTTTACCCCACCTCCTCCAAACTGCCCACATTTATCCATCACAGCGCATGGAGAACAGATTGATTTCCCTGAAGGACACACAGACGGTAACGGAAAATGTGAGAATGAATGATGATTTGCATGAACCCTTTCCCTACTGACACATTATCCTGCTTTCCTGACACTGACACACGGCTGCTGCTCTCCTGTTGATGGTAGGTGTTGGGGTCCCTGGCAGGGTAGCCCCACCGCATCATGTTGTTTACACTTCCACTCTTGGCTATTAGGAAGGTATGCACCATATTATTTTGGCTTTCTTATATACATTGTTGCTATTAGAATGCTGAGTTCTTTTCGGTAAGTACTAATTAACTTTGTTGTTGGCCTTCATGGAACCATTCCTGGTAAGAGCAAGAAATAGGTGTCAGATGGGTGAGCGGCGCAGCTATCCCTTTGGTGATGCTTCCTCTACTGCTTCTCAGGCTTTGTTATGCTCCTGCTTGCTTGTCACTGATATGAATTGTCCTTTTATGCAGGAATGATGGAGTCTCCCAGCGTAGACAAAGATCTGCTAGAAGGATGCACGTCTCCCTTTGAACTGAAATCAGCCCCAAGCAAGAAGATGTGGGTCAAGCTGCGATCTCTGTGAGTAACTGGGTGATGAAAGGGTTAAGGGGCTTCCCCTCCCCACATGCGCAGACCACCAAGAGGAATCCCATCCTTGCTGGGTAATGGTGGTTTCCAAAATCTCACCTAGACATATCCATTCTGACTGAAGCTGTAACTCAGCAGGTACTCGGCACAAATAATTGAAACCGGCACAGGGTTTGAGCCGTGATAATATCTTAATAAAGCGCATTCGGCAAATGTGTGTTCTGTGCATTAGAACACTAAATGAAAGCCGCAATCTCTACACATAATGCTAACATCACCATGGCAACCTGCAGTATCGGATGGTGATTAACCTGTTTCTTTGCCAGGGAGGTCTGCACTGAAATCGCGAAATGGCAAAGATGGGGTTAAGGGGATGAATTACACAGGTCTACTGAGGTTTCCTAACATTTTCTTAAACCAGTCACACTCAGAAAAATATCTATGACATATTGCCCTGGCATGGAAGCTGCCATCAGTCTATAACATAATAACTGGCCTAATGAGTTCAATTTGCCATTTGTTAGCATAGAAATCCTCACAAAATTCCTTTGTAGAGAATCACTAAAAGTCCAAAAATGATCAGTAGACATAAGCCATTGTAGATGTTCATTGTAATTTATCAGTATGCTTAATTAATGGTCAAGCAAAGATTTCTTACAGGATCACCTTTATACATGCTTGTTAATTGTCAGTCTTCATTTTTTATGGAGGATTTAGCTTTGTGTTCAGCAGCTGTCTGGTTGCTAGGGTACAATTTACCATAGCGATCAGGCAGTGGTTTCAGTCACAGAATGGAAGATGAATAGGAGAGGGCCTCAATGCAAAGATAATTATTAAACAAAAACAATAAAATGTTAGCTTCACAGAGTAATAGCTTAGGGGATAACATTTCAAATACCAAACTGCAAAGAGCAAGAAGGAGGCGGCACAGTTGCAATGAACAGGGCATTCTATGACATACAAAAAGTGTTAAAGGGCAAGAAAGCTAATTCATTGGTAGATGCCAATATATTATGTCCCTTCCAGTGAATTAAATTACTTTAAGCCTATTCCCCGAGGCCAGCCTTCTCTGCAGAAAAATTGCATCATCCCGGGATTCTTTCTATCTCGGTGCAGCACCATCATTGTGCCTGTATTTCCCAGGGATACCTTGTGCCTAGCTGGGCTTGAGTATAGCAAAATCAGAAAATATGCTCATGTGCAAGTCTAGTGCAAGGGATCCATAGGAATTACAGTTAAGATGGAATTCTAAGCTGTGCAGTGAAGAGGGGCTGAAAGGAGAATTTAGCACTAATGAAAAGTCCATGGTTGACTGAATTTGCATGTTCAGCAAAATATTGTTGTGTATTAACAGAATGAATATATTTCTGCTTTTAATGCTCGCTTTTAATGTAGCTGTTTAAATTGGATGAAATGATGGGATGCAACCTATTGTTATTATTTAGTAAATTGCTGAATATGTGGGAAATGAGAGAATTACACTGCAAGCAAATAAACAATACGGGGGGGGGGGGGGGCTATTGTATAAATAACATTTCTGTTTTCTTCCCAATGCACCAAAATCCTTTCTGTAGTGTTGGGAAATCAATCACTTTTTGTTTAAACATCTGTTATTTTGATTTATCTGGGTAGCCCTGCCAACAAATGTCTTTTATTCTTCACAGTCTTGTGGAACGGAGAAACAAAGCACTGTTAATGATTATGTATTTATCCTCTGCTTTTGATCTGATAACATTTTTTTCAAATTTTAGAATCGGTGCCAGTGAATCAATATGTTGCAGGCGCAACGCTGCCCGGGCACAGTGTGGCAGGTCTGTCTGTAGTGGCCTAGGCCTAAGGATAAATTGTGAGGGGTCCATTTGTAAACCGAGTAGAACTTCTGAGTTATTCACCCATCAGTTGTACGGTGGTTCAGACTGGGGTGCCAGGGGCCTATCCACACTCTTCTGTCCTTCCATGATATTGGTATACAAGGCCACATGGTTGAGTGAGCTACTGAAACCTGGGCCCCCCAGGAGATTTCCCGGTACCCTAGCGACCAGTCTAATACTAGCAATGATAGCTCTTATTAATTCTCCTGTAGGCGATCATCATAATTCAGCAGGTCTGAAATTAAAGTTGGTGACTATCCTTGTATGTAGACCTATGCAGAGTATTAGAATACTGGGGTCAGAAGTATGTTTAGTTTAGCTTTCTTCTTAGCAATCAATAGTTCATCAATATTTTCCACCTCACCCCACACAGTGAATCCACATTCTGCATGGCTAGTTGGCAAGGAATTTAGATGCACGCAGCATTGCTGCACATAAATCGGTTCAGTCTGCAGCATGAATCTAAATTAATTGCTAATTAGCGCTGCTGCATGTGGATTCTATATGTGGCCAGTATTAAAGGGGTGAGGTGACAATCCTACCTTATAAAGCAGTGATCCCCAACCAGTGGTTCGTGAGCAACATGTTGCTCACCAACCCCTTGGATGTTGCTCCCAGTGGCCTCAAAGTAGGTGCTCATTTTTGAATTTCTGGCTTGGAGGCAAGTGTTGATTGCATATAACCCAGTGTAAAGCCAAACAGGGCCTTCTATAGGCTGCCAGTCCACATAGGGGCTATCAAATAACCAATTATAGCTCTTATTGGCACCCCAGGAACTTTATCCATGCTTGTGTTGCTCCCCAACACTTTGAACCATTTGAATGTGGCACATGGGTGTAAAAGGTTGGGGATCTCTGTTATAATGTATATAAAGCTTCTGTGAAATGCTATACACACTGATAAACATGTTTTTAGGAGATGTACATAAGGCAGAAAGGATTTGAAAGACATTCATAATCATCAGTAAGCATTTACTCATCACCTGTTTAAATGCAAATCTTTTATTGGTTGCTATGACTTAAGGCACCTGAGCAAAGTTTTCACCTTTTATTACATATAGGTGGGTAAATGTTGCACTTATTATACTTATAGTTAACTATGGCATTGTAGTTATTACATCAGAGAACCGTTTTGTTTTTAAACAAGAGCTGTTTGGGTTACTAGACCAGGCATATATTTTGCAAGTTTTATTATATTACCCCAAGGGCCTATACAGATAAGATGTTTTCTGTGTTCATGTTGCAGTTACATGTTATGTGGGGCTCAGGCTGAAAGTTATTGGGGTAGCAAGTCCCCCTAGGACTCTGTACCAGAGATGGTGGCCTGAGGGCTAAGCGCTTCTGCCTTGTAGTTCAGTTCCAGATTGGACACTATCTACAAGGAGTTTGTTGTTGGTAAATCTGCTGAGATCACTTTAGATTTTGTAAACGATATCAGTACTTTATAGGTGAGTCACTAAGATGAAACTGAAATGATTGTATGAGAAACAAGTGCAACTGGGACAACAGTTGTTCCCTTATGCTATGAATCATGAAAGGGTTATGGTCTTAATGAATTACCTGTAAATTACCAGGCATAGGGGTAGATATGAAGTGGATATATAGAACATACAGATGTTTTAGGGTGAAGACACACGTAACTACTTAGCAGCTAGTAGCAGCTACTTGTCAATACCCTGCCATAGACAATACTGAGAATTGCCTCTGCTAAACACACGTAAAGACAGTTATCAATAAATGATCAGCATTGTCTATTTCTGTAGCTGTGACAAGTAGCTGCTACTAGTAACTCCGTGTATCTTCACCCTTAGGGAGGGCAGCAGAGCAGTAAAAGTAAATATGCCCAGGGGAAACAGTTTGACATGTTGAACCTATTTATACTTAATATATCTTTTTAGCCAAAATCTTTAAACGTATTCTAAATTCAGTTGTTCAATTTGAAGAGCAGTGAATAACACGGTCTCAGCAGTAAACACAATAGATGCCAATGGCAAATCAGGACAATTTGTTAATGTATTTTTCATGACCTTTCAGCGACCAAATAGCCACAGAAGATGTATGATACATATTAAGCAGCACTTTAAAACATTCCATTTCCCTTCTTTGTTTAACCCTATGAAAACTACATCTCAGTTGTTGTTTTGATATAAGGAGATAAACAGTGTGCGTGATGATTTACATAAAGCTGGTTTGCTTTGATCGATAGTTTACTAGGCTGTCTTTTAGAAATAAGAATTGTGATGATGTGTGATTGAATTATATTTCAGTCTATCACGGCATAACAGATGTGTTGATTGTGTCATACAAGATGGGTCTTGAAATAAGTATCAGGTGATTTTCAAATTTATTTCTATCAGTCTGAAAATTTTCTGGCACTAGTAATATCAAAAAGCTACAGGATTAACTCACTGGGCAGCACTAATCTATGTTCCGTGTCCCACTGGTTAATGTCTTTGCATTGCAAATTAGATTATATCCCCAGTTCATAACATTAGTTGCAGTATGAACTTCAAATATAATGCGGCCAGACCAGATTTCCTGTCTTATTTTCAAAGATTTACTGTATTATTCAGTATATTATTCATTAATCTGTTTCTAGTTGTACCTTTTCTATATGGCGTAATGCTTTGCTCAGTAAACACTTGGACCCATATTTATTTGTGAGCTAGCACGGTGACTGCTTACTTTTACAACGAGTTGCACAGGAAGCCCAGTTTACTTCCAGCTAGGAAAAAAGGGTCCCTCTTTCCTATAAAGGAGTTCCACACTGGTTCTGATCCATAAGCATAAAGTAGATTTTTTGACCCACCCCACTGCCTTAATCCAAGCTTCCCATATGTCCCATACACATTATGCCTCATTGGTGAAGCCACACCTAGGAGGTACCTCATTCATACCTGCCCCTACCCTACGTGTCATTCAGGATAATTTTTTATCGGGAGCTCAGAGCGATGCACAGCACATGGGGGTGGGTGTAAGTGGGTGTAAGTGCTCCCAGAATGAGCATTAATTGGTGCACTCTTGCTCCTCTTAGTGCTCTTGCAATTGATTGTGCCCCAGGGTTAAGAATGAACCCTAATAAAGACCATATAGTCCGATTTTTTTTTTTTTAAATATACCATGCCACCTTGTTATTAGACTCAGGCATCACACTATAAAAACCGTTCATATCTTTTGATAAATCACATGACACAGGGAGGTGTGAGGCAATAATGGTCCCCTTGTTCATAACCCACGTCCCAGCTTACCCCCTGCAACACCAAATACAGACCTGCAATTTTCTGGGTGGAAAGGCCGCAGCTTATTTTATTAATAACATAACACAGTGCTGTCCACCTGGTGGGCCGCATGCGGCCCTTGACCCCCCTCTGTGTGGCCCCCCACCTGTCTGGCTGCTTTGATGGCTTACGCTTGTGTAAGCTTTAAATAGTATCAGTACTGAGATTAACTGGCCCCCTGCATGGTTCTCACCTCAGATTCAGGCTGTAATCCCTCTGTATTGTTTAAATATGTAATCCCCTGTGTTCACACCTTTTAATCTCTGCATTGTTCACCCCCAGCAGTGTTCACACCTCAGGCTCAGACTGTAATCACCCACATTGTTCACCTGTTCACACCTCAGACAGACTGTAGGAGCAGTAGAAACCCACAAATAATCCCTGCACACTACAAAAAGAACATATACTGAGGTGGTACTGCAATTAAAAAGTTTTTTAATATATAGTTATTGTGCAGACTGTAGGAGCAGTGCCAGCATTGTGTCACTGTATGCTGCCTGTGTGTGCCATACACACATAGGCAGCATAGGTCAGGCAGAGTATGGCACACACAGGCAGGGTAGGGCAGGCAGGGTAGGGCAGGCAGAGTATGGTACACACAGGCAGGGTAGGACAGGCAGAATATGGCACACACAGGCCAAGTATGGCACAAACCAGCCAAGAATGGCACACACAGGCAGGGTAGGGAAGGCAGAGTATGGCACACACAGGCAGGGTAGGGCAGGCAGAGTATGGCAGGTTTTTGCTGTACTACAACCATTAATATGGCTATGGTCATGTGATAACACAGGTGTGGTTTCAAGTGGGTGCAGTTTCAAAAAGGGGAGTGGTCAAAACTGGTTTCCATTATCGGCCCTCCACCACGTAGGTCGGAAAAATTCCGGCCCACGGTACCACAGAAGTTGGACAGCACTGACATAACAAATTGTAATCAATGTTTCTTTCCAATACACTTTACATAAACATAGATTACATAACATTTAGCCGCTGAAGGCTGCATTACAATTGTTACCATTATAATACTTAACCTTAAATTAACCTTAAACATTTGAAGAACCCTTTCAAGCCTGTGACTAAGCCTCCACAACCAAACTTTCCCACCTCCCGTGCCTACTATGACTGTTTTCCCCCCAAAGTCTAGCCCCCAGGCCTGCCCCTCCATAAAAGCACCTGTGCCTTAATCTATTTAGCCCCTTTTCAGCTAACCCTAGGGCAGCCCCACCATGCATAAAGTTGCACTAATCAACCAATACCCTCGTATTGCCTACCCCATATCCCTTACTCCAGGGCGGGTGGGTGGGAATGCTGTCCTCTCCCTTCAGCTGCCATGAGGTAGTGATTCCCCTTCTTCCTGCTTCCTTTATTTATGCTGCCTCTTTTCTCCTCCCACTTGCTCTTTTAGAACTACAGCTCCCATCATCCTATACACTACTACCTTTGGGTTCCTATTCACCCCCTTGTCATGGCCTCGCACCGTTCCACCTGTTCCAGGCTCGCTCTTCCGGGCTACTTGTCAGTTAATTACAAAAATGAATGAATAAAAAAAGTAAATAAAGAACACAATAAATACAGAATCTAAAATAAGGTATAAAATGCAGCGCCTAAAATGGATGGATGAAAAGGGATTGTGAGTGAAGTCAAAGGAAGGCAGAAGACTCCTAAAAATTGATGAATCCCTCACTATAGGTGGATTCCTACTCCTCGTGTTCTGTATATTTAAGCACTCGGCAGTCTAGGTGACAAATAAATATCCATTAATATATAGCAGGTAGGGGTGGAAGGATGATATTATCCTGCCTGTCAATCTATTCATGCAAAAATATAAACAACACCAATCTACAGAGGAAGAGGAAAGGCATAATAGTGTATATACCAGGGGTGGGCAAACTTTTTGGCTCAGGAGCCACATTGACTAACAGACGGGTCGGACCGGGCCGGGACAGCGTTACGCCCGGGGCTGCCATCAGAAATTATGGGGCCTCTCAGCTCCCCCCCAGCTCCACTTTCCAGCATCCTGCAGCTCCACTACCCAGCATCTTGAAGTTCCCCACCCAAGTATCCTGCAGTTCCCCACGCCAGCATCCTGCAGTTCCACTCCCCAGCATCTTCCAGCTTCTCCTCAAAATCCTCCCACCAGCTCCCCCCAGCATCCGCCATGACCTGCGGCTCCCTCCTCCAGCGACCCGCTGCTTCCTCCGTCCCGTCCTTCTGTTCCCCGGCTCCCCAGTGCATTCTTTTATATGGTTGCGCCCCGAGCGTGCTGACGTTGTGCGCACGCACGGGGCGCAACCAATCAGGGCCCGTCATTCTATTAAGGGGGCCGGAGACTGCGGGCCGGATTGAAAGGGCTAACGGGCCGGATGTGGCCCGCGGGCCGTAGTTTGCCCACCCCTGGTATATACCAAAGTCTCTGGCTACCTCCATTCAAGGGAAAAGAGTATAAATTAATTATGTAGTTTGCTACTTTCCAAACAAACACTGCACCAGCTTTCTTGGTTCAATAAAGCTTCCAAAATCCATACTTTCAGTTGACAAATAGGGCCTAACATTCTAACTGTCCAGCTTATTTTCTGTATAATTCACATTCCTTCTTTTTATGCATTAGGCTCAGTGGTGTAACTAGATGTTACTGGTCCCCACAGTCAATTTAGTGCCTATAAAGTATTGGTAAGTTGCCCTTTATATAAAAATATATTGAAATTGCTCGCTAATTAGGGCCTTACGGCCCCCCACACTTCTGCCCCCCTACAACCTCAGGATCAGCTTCCTCTGTAGTTACATCCCTGATTAGGGGTGTAAGAATTTAGAGGATTTATTTGTACACAATTATTACACTAACATCCTTTTGTGTAATAAACTCATTGTTAATATAAACTACAGGAGAGGACGGTATAGAATATGTTGCTGGCTTCGGACTGGTGTTCCATTACTCCTCATAATGAGACAAAGCTAAAGAGGACAAGTCCACAATATGTTCTCCTAAAAGTTTGATGCTGCTAGTGACATTATTTTCCAATCACAAAGAGGCTCATCTTTTATTAAAGGGAACTACTGCTATGATGACATGTTTTACTAATTCAGCAGGAGTAAAGACGTCACTGGTGGGGAATCATGGAATTGCTATGTGAAGATGAGCAGCCCATCATTATAAAGGCACTAGAATAACTAATCAGCAATATTAAATGCTATGATTGAAGTGACTACTGGCATGCCTTTTGTATTGTCCACTTTTGTTTAAAGGTTTCTACTTTCACTGTTTTAAATATTTACAAGCATTTATCTTGCTTATTGTGTGCAGTTGGCTGCAGTGTTTGGCATCATCCTTTAACCCGGAACAGGACATGATATTGGAACCATTACTTTGGCACCAGAGAGAGACCACATTGTCATTTTTTTATCTTTTATTTGATTATTACTGTGGCATTTCCAGCTTTACAATCAAAGTGAGCAGATGGCAGATCTTGGGACAAGCGTTGGTTCTCCAGAAACCTAAATACAATTCTGGAAAGATTCAAAATGTGACAGGCCTTTTATTGCTTCCATCTTTTTGCGTGTTTTATATGGGTTATGCATAGTTCCTGACGCTTACTTCAGAGGGGAAACTTATGTTAACTGCCCCCGGGGCTGCCATAAATATCATGGGGTCACATATACTTGTTGGCAGAGCACACCCCTCCAGAGGGCTAAATTTTTTTTTTTGCCCACTACTGGCTTGGGTTCTGTGGGGGGGTAGTACCTGCAAAATAAGAGGAATGGGGTTCCTCATAAAAAATTGGCTGCCTAAACAGACCTTGCCAACTACCCAAACTGCCCATTGTGCAACATGCCCCAGCCTTTCAGGGTCTGATAATCTGAACCATTGGTTGGTATGTGTCTGTCTGAGCCCTTGACTGGCCCAGGCCCTGACAGGACTCCTGTCTGTCCCCCTAATTTGTTAAAACAGAACTGCCTGCTCTTTTTTGTTAGACTTGAACCAAACTTTACTCTTTCTACTGCATTACTCCAAAGGTGACTAAGGAATGGATTACTCAACACTTATTTATCTATTATTATATAGATTTAACTGTTTTCTAGCACCATGTATAATCCCGTTGATCACCTCTCAAAATCCCACTTAGATAACTTGGTCTTGCCCCGTCGATATTTACTTTATAATATGCTAAGGGGAGAGTACATTTGTTTTATTACCTTATGCAGATGAGTATAGTATAAACTCAATTTCAGTACAGTTTCTCTACACATACTGATCACACATGTTGATCTCTGTTGCGCTTATGGCTTGTCGTATCTCTTTGGTTAGCAAGTGGGTCACTCTTTTTGCCATTTACATCAATTATTCCTTCTCTAGCTCTAACAGTTTTTACATGGCTAATATAATACATTTGAAACAACAGTGCCAGATCCATAAAGTTAAAACATAAGGTTAAAAAGGAAATTCTCGTGTGGTTGCTTTGCTTAGAAAACAAAGTCAATGAGCAGAGAGGAGTCACATGATACATGACAGACAGAGCATGTTGTTTTAAATTAATATTAGTACAATATGCAAATATATTGTTAAAAATGAATGTAAATTGCAAAAGTGTTCACAGAAATTTCACATTATTTTGTTTTACTTGTGTTAGAAGTTTTTATATTATTGGGTGAATTTTAGCTTTGCGAGTACACGTTGTGTATCTGATATATCTAGCACTGAGAAATGTTAGGAGCACCCAGCTGTTTAGCAAACAGGAGATACAATGACAGTTGACAAAAATTACTTTTTAAGAGGGGGTTCACACTGAGTCTTCGGGGGCTCCCACTGAGTCTTCAGGGGCTCTTTTATGCATCTTGACAATGACACATTGTAGAGCACTTAGCTTTATACTAACTTAAAACAATGGTTACATTTCATACAATCTGGGAGCCCAGCAGGCATGTAGAAAGGCAAATGAAACTCAGAAGACAAGAAATAGGGTTTCTTATCACTATAAGCAATCCATCTATATAACTATGACTATGTTTTATATCAGACGTGTAGAGAATTATAATGACTTACATTTTTATACAAAATTTTGTAGGTCAGTAGTTCCCATCCATTTTTCCCTAGGTCTTTAAGCTTTTTATAGATACCACCCATTCCCTTGTCCATTTCAAAGAAAGAGCAGGTTTTGCATGGGTTTTATAGGTTACAGGTGTCTTTAAACAGCACAGTACAGTAATATTTATATATAAGCAGCACATGCACATTGGAGGCCAAACTGTGAACTTGGGCTACTGCACATGCTTCTAGTTGAAATGTATGATGGGAATGGAAGTCACATGTCCAAAGATGGCTCTACAGTTCTGGATGTACAATGGACCACAGTTAAGTTGCTGCAAGTGTAACTGATGTGGTTGGGGCGGGAGGATTGGGGATCTGTGCACTGGCATAAAAACTAAACATTTTACATGATGTTTTACTTTCCCTTTAACAGGAGACAACAACTACTGAATGTAACTTATGTGGTGCTTCATTTGTCAACTGAGAGATGAGAAAGTAATTTTAGTCGATAAAGAATGTGTTCTCCCATATTAGCCTTTTACAGAGGCAGGGAAACTCTTCTTTGAATAGTGCGAGGCACAGGTACAGCTGAGAGACACAGGATAGCAGACTGACAGGATTAGGGAAAAGACAAATTCACAAAAAATGTGTGTAAAATATTGTTTCAAATGTTGTGTGAACCAAATATCTAAAAAGTGTCTGTATAAAAGACAAATTCACAGAAGTGGAGATGGAGGTTTGTGAATAAGGAGGTCATTCCGACAAATCTATTTCCACTTTTATTTTATCTCAGTATCACCACTTTTGTGAATTCCCCACTTTGAGAACTCTGTACTTACCGACACTTTTGTGAATTCCCGCCAAAGTGTAATGAACAATTAATTAGAAAAGAGAGTGGGGAACACAGAATTAAAATATCACGTTTATTGGTTACTATTCAAACTATTAAAAAACTTTAAATTCAGCAGTGAGCCTGTATGTGCAGTAGCGGAGGTCAGTAATGTGGACATTATAGAGAAACTGTTTTTTTAAAGTTTGCTGAGGAACTTCCTTTTATTCATGAAGGTAATCCTTTCCCTCCCTCAAAAGATGCTAGATAATTGACGATTCCTGCCCTACTTAACCTATGAAGTGCTATGGGTGTCCAATTCTGATATAAATATGTCTGGGGTCTCATGAAAATGAAATTCCTGTTGTTTGGCATGATTTCCGAAATCCCAAACTGCTATAGCTTTTCATGACTGATGTGTTATTTTTTTCCGCTTACATTATGTGTTTACACTTCCAGGAACACTTTAGCAGCAATAATACAGTCGCTTGAGGAAGAATCTGCTGGGAGCTCCCTATTAGGCCAGCATTGCACAACTCCTTTAATTAGTTGCTTTGTTTTCCTGCTCTGAGAATTACAGAATGCAAGAGATCAATTTGTGCTTTTTTTGCTGGGTGCCAAAACAGTGTACAGGAGGACTGGGCATACGGCTGCCATTGAACAAATCTGGACTCCTAGATTTAAATAAATAAGTAAAATGCAAAGCTTCATCTGTGTTAATTACCTCTGTTAAATAAATAACTGATTTTGTGCCACCACTGCAAGTAATTGGTGACTACCGAGAAGGGAATCAAAATTGCCATTTGTCAGAAAGTAAAGGAAAATTCAATCTTTTGGAGAAACAATTAATACAGTTTTAAGAGGTATATTTGGAAAGGTCTGTAAAATAAATAAAGTGGAATGTCACTTGTGACACCACAGTATGTGTAATGTGTAGCTGTTTGTAAAATTCTCATGTAACAAACAACGTTGGCTTAAAAAAGCTGCATTGAGCATTGCATCACCCCTTTTTTTCCACCACTTTTTGCACCAGAGTTTCTTTATTGCCTAAATTAGCCCATTGGTCTTCAATGAATTACACCAGGTCTAAGGTGGTATAAAATAATGTCATTATTTGCAATAGCCTTCTATCAGTTAGATCTTTTTAATGTATTATTTCTATAACTGTAATCCACGAAAATTCACAGTGAGCTGTACACCTCTTTTGGGTGTAAAATATTTTGCTCACATAATATATTTTGTCCTTCGTACCCACAGAGGATGCAAAGCATGGAAGCCGTGAGCTCAGCTGGAGAGCATTGCATGAAAAAATTGGTTCCAATGACCCATAAGACTTTCAGCCACAAAGATGAGCGCACAATGTAGAAATACAATTTGTCTTGACGATTCACATTAGTGGCTTTCATCTCCTTCTCTGTGTCTGCAGCTCAAGACCAGTTTATTGAAATGGTGCATTTTGCTTGTGTATACAAGAAACTGTGCTGTTGGTTTTATGTACAAGTACAGTATATATGTGTGTATATATATATATATATATATGTATATACTGTATATATAAATATATATATAGTTGCATTTCTTTTCTCTAGAATGGAAAGTGAAGTTTTGTCCAGCTGCCCAGTCATTAGGACAATTAGAAAACAGGTTAACTTTATGGATAGGTTTGTATACTTTGCACATGATACAATTTAACGATTCAAATAGAAGCATTTAGCGAGTGTTTTCTCTTTCATGATCCTGTGGCTGAATTGGAGCTAACTATAAGCTTTTTTGCTGGCAAACCCATTTTTTAAATGTGGTGCAAGTCTTTGTGTAAACAAGACCTGTAAGCAGAATCTTTTTAGCTCCCTTCGCTGGCCTCTTGTCACCATTACTGGTGGCATATTCTGCTTGCTATTTACATTTCCCTACAAAAGCCGCATTCCTTTCGTACCTCTCAAGATCTCTAGGACCAAGGTCCATTAAAATAAGTACTAGCGATGGTATCAGTTGTATTGATCCCATAAGAAGAATTATGGACAGAAGACAGGAGCACTAACATTTAGAGGGGAAACTTGCCATTGCTTGGTGTGCAGTCATAGATCTTCCATCATTACCAATATAATGGTTTCTGTGTGCTAAATGCAATCTGCATACAAACATTTGTCACAGTGCTAAATTAGCTCATTAGCTCATTTCAGGGGATAATGTAATAACAGGCGCAAAGTTTGCCCCAGGCCAAGTAACCCGTGGCAACCAGTTTGCTTTTAAACGGCAGATCTGTAATTGCTACCCGCTGATTTATTACTATGGGCTACTGAAACAGGAACAAACTATCCACCTCTTATTTCATTACCTCCCCTTGTTTAATCTAGGCAATATAATGCGTCAACCGCAAACAACAATTTTTCCCTAGCATTTATTTAATACAGGTACGGGATTGGTTATATGTAAACCTGTTATCCAGAAAGTTGTAAATTACAGGGAGGCCATCTCCCATAGACTCCATTATAAGCAAATTATTCTAATTTTTAAAAATGATTTCCTTTTTCTCTCTAATAATCAAACACTACTTTGTAATTGATCCAAACTGGGATTTAATTAACCCTTATTGGAGGCAAAACAATCCCGTAAGGTTTAAGTAATGTTTAAAGGAGAAGGAAAGACTAATAAAGGGTTAATCTCAAGCTGCAGGCATACCTTCAGTTCTCTCAATAGTGCCCTTAAGTCTCCTCATATTTCTTCTGTTCAGATGATCAGAAGCCTCATAGTAAAAAAACCGCTGAGCTCTGTAAACAAAATTCCCATAATGCCTCGCTCCAGCACCAAGACCAAGACCTCTGTACATGCACAGTGTGTAAGACTATGAGGAAGCTTCCTGCTGATTGGCTCAGATCACACACTCCTAAGGGCAGTGTGTGAGGGAGGGGGGAGCAGGAGAGGGGAGAGAGCTGTGCAGACTCTGGCACAGGAATTACAGCTGTGCAGACTCTGGCACAGGATGGAGATAAGAAATCCTGTTTCTTTTGATAGAGGACTCACTAGAGTGCAGCGTTTCTGTGAGTGCTTATGGCTGTATTTACATAGACCTTTTTGAAAAACTTACTTAGTTTTTACCTTTCCTTCTCCTTTAAATGAGTGATTAGTAGACTTAAGGTATGACGATCCAAGTTAAGGTATGAAGACCCCTTATCTGAAAACCCCCAGGTCCCAAGCATTCTTAATAACAGGTCTCATACTGGTAGAAGCTTTGTGAGCCAAAGTCTTCATGTCCAGAAAAAGATGTTAGTGGTGAAGCCACTCTCATCAAGGTTTTAAATAATGTGCAATGTATTGAACTGTTTAATGAGCACAAATGCAATTTTCACTGTTATTTTTGAACATTTATACTTTTTATCACTTGCATTACATTGATTCAGCATCTTATTATATCACCCTTTTGACTGTGATCCTTTACTGGAAATGTCCTTGCTACCCCTCTTCTCTTTATGCCACCAGTTGTTACTATCCTTATGCACAGTACTGTGGATTGAGTTGGCTCTCAATATAGGTATAATAATAAGTATGAGCAGCAGATTTAGGAATCCCATATGATGTGGATGTTAATAACAGTAATAATGGCAAATAGCAGCCACAGGAACCCACAGATGATGCACAGTCTGTGCGCAACTCAAGCCAAGAATTGTCTTTGCTTTTCCTGCAAGGGCATTTTTTTAACAATAACTCATTGTACTGAATGAATATCTGCTACACTATGATAAGGTTTTTGCCATACTTTATCAATGTAGACGTATATTTACATAGTGCTAGCAACATTGTTTAGACAAATAATATATTTATTTGACTGTTACATTTTTAGGTTATACAGCCTTGAACAAATATGCAATTAGAGTAAATGTCTAACAAGTGCTTTTCTGCATTCAAATTGAGAAGAGAATGATTTATTTAAAGGAACTACTTTTGTTACTTTCAGGGTATAGTTTATTTCTATACTACCAAGAGTTATTTTTTTTCTTTATATATTTTAATCCAACCCATTATATCACATTCTGACAATATTATGACATACATGTACACTCAGTACAGCTGATATTGGCCTGTGGCCTGGGCATAATGTACTTGGCCCATACACGCCCTGTGGTTATAAGAGTCCTATCTATATGCCCTTGTACTCCTTTTCTAATAGCAGGCAGTTTACTGGTACAAGGGGCTTGGTATCATGGAGTATTTCGTTGATGGGTGACGGTTGTTATGGATGTAGAGCAAAAAATGTTGTTATATGTAGTTTCCAAATTTATATTTAAAGTAGTTTTCTGTAAACCTGACTTACCACTCGATAAAAGCTGCCGACAGTCTGATTATCAGTTTATCAGCTTGTGTATGGAGCCCACCAGTCATAGCTCCCAACTGTCCCGATTTTCGTGGGACATCCCCTTTTTTGACAGCTCAGCTCACAGTCCTGGATTCTTACTGAAAAGTCCCTCATTTCCCTTTGATCTCCAGGACTGAAAAAAAAAAAATTAAATAATTAATTAAAAAGTAGCTTTTGGCAGAGAGCCCAGAAATCGTAACGAGCGATACCTGCACTTAGATACATCGTTACTCACATTTAATTACAGTAAATAAGTGGGCTTTTGGCAGGGAGCCCAGAAAGTTAACAGCCCCACCTGCACTGAGATACAATTGTAACTAATAAGCTAAACAGGTCTCTTGGGGGAACTGAGACTCGCAGCTTAATGGGCAATTTCATTTTTTTAAAACAAAACTACAATAACACATAAAACAAGACCCCAAAACCCCCAGAAATGTGTTCAAACATTAAATAACCTGCCAAATTTAGTCAAACGGGAGTGGTATTTTGGGGGAGTGATCATACAAATGGGCGTGGTCATTTCCATTTTCAAAATTTTGGGAGGTATGCTTCCTGACCAATATCAGGCCAAAATTTGACCAGATGTCAAAAATGCCTTCAGGACAAGGAGTACAAGGTGAGCATATTGGGGAAATATCCATTTGTTTGGAGACACCCAGACCGCATTCACTGGGTCACAATGCAAAGGTTTTATAGATCTGCTATAGAACCTTTTGTTCTGTTTGTGTGCACCGTGAATCATATGATCCCAGGAGGCGGCCCTTAATTCTTAAAATAAAAATTTTCTATTTCGGATTACCCAATAGCACATACTACTAAAAAAGTATATTGTTATGAAAATGGTTTATTTAGATGAAGCAGGGCTTTACATATGAGCTTGTTTATGCAATATAGTTGTATAGAGACCTACATTGTTTGGGGGCATAGTTTTCCTTTAAAGGAGAAGGAAAGGCTTAGTCACTGGGGGGTGCCAAAATGTTAGGCACCCCCAAGTGACTTTAATCGCTTACCTTTTACCCCGGCTGGTGCCCCTGTTAGAAGAAAACAGCACCAGCCCGGGGTAGCTGCAGCGAGTGTTTCCTCTTCCTTCTTTCTTCTGTCTTTGTAACCCCTGGGCTGGCGCATGCGCAGTAGATGTAAAATCCGACTTGTTTGTTAAAGTTCGGCTTTTCACTCTACTGCACATGCACGCACGCTACCCCGGGCTGGTGCGGTTTTCTCCTAACAGGGGCACCAGCCCAGGGTACAAGGTAAGCGATTAAAGTCACTTGGGGGTGCCTAACATTTTGGCACCCCCAAGTGACTTAGTGTTTTCTTCTTCTTTAAGTCATAATTAAACACACTAAATAGAAGACAAAACTCCCTGATGTACTACCTAAAGTACAATTAACAGCAAACAAAATACAGTAAACAATAAACCTTTGATAGCTATTTCACCATAATTCCGTTTTTTAGCCACATAAAAATGCAGTCCCCAAGACCAATTATTTGTGAAACTGTTACTTGGCACATAACTGTCTTTTCAAATTCTGAGCACCAAATCTACTGGGGACTTTTGTGTTTTTAACTGCATATAAATTTTACAGATTTTTCTGATAATATATGTATATGATTTCTCAGCACAAGCCAGATTCATGCAGATAATTATTTAGACCAAAATGTATTTTTTTTTCCCTTATTTCATTAAACAGCTGGAACATGAGCTCTTTTTGCAAGATTTCCTTTCCCCTGAACCTCAAACAGTCACTAGAGGGGAGCATCTTGGTAAAGAGGGAACTATTGGCTTCTGTATAATGAGCCTCCTCCTTGTCAGCAGTGCTTGTCTAGCATAATAAAGGGATTGTTATACAGAAGGGATGAATTGGGATTTTATTCACAGTGACAAAGTGCATTTATTTTCTTAAATTACAACCATACAACATGAGAATTAGTTACTGGACTTATATTGATCGTACACTTTGTGCATTATCTCTTTTGAAACTTCTATAACTAACTTATATACTAACTTATATAACTTTTCTGGCTCTTAGAAACTAAGACCATATTGGCCCATGCAGCTGACTTTGTCACAGAGAAAACACATTCGACTTGTGTAGATCTGGCATCAGTTGTGTAACTAGATGTTACTGAGCCCCACAGCAAATTCATATTGGGGCTCCAGACATTGGTAAGTTAATCCAATCTGCCAAGGTATATTAAAATTGTACTTCAATTGTACACTCCTGGGACCCTCCTGTATATTACGGACAAGAGACTATTACCATGTTTATATTCTTAGTGGTAATAGGGAATTGAAAGAGTATGTGAACCTGAATGATGAAATAATCAGGTGCCATGTGCCAAGTAGACGTCAATGTTCTATTTTGGGTATATTTGTTGGTTGAATAAATGATGCGTGCAAATGTCCAGCTCAGGATGAAGATTGTACATCTACATAGATTAAAATATATTAAATGTAATTTTGGTATGGGGCACACTGTACATTTCCTAATTGCTGAAGTGTATTCTACACACTTTATAATTACTTTTCTCTTTGGCTTTCGGTAACTAAAGCACTGAACAGACCGTAAAGCAGATCTTCTTCCAGCTTGTGTGTGAGCATGGAGTGAGCACCATGCCTGAACGTGCCGTGACTTTCTACTGCACCCTGCTATTTAAATACGTTGGCAATGTCAAGTACTCCTTGTGATTTGCATTCAGTGATCTGGTTCCTAAGCAGGATGTTGGCATGTGTCTGTGAGCAGAATGCACTCATTGACTACATGTCACCAGGCTGATAAAATGAAGTGTCATTGCATGTGCTTTATTTGCTTGTTTAACATGTGCCCTATATAGGGGCATGTAAACTGTTAATTTCTAGCTGTAGCTTATCTGTACTATACATAGGATTTGGGTACGTGTGTGCCCTATATAGGGGTATGTAACCTGTTATTTTCTAGCTTTAGCTGACCTGTAATATACATAGGATTTGGGGACGTTTGTGCCCTATATAGGGGTATGTAACTTGTTAATTTCTAGCTGTAGCTGATCTGTAATATACATAGGATTTGGGGACTTGTGTGCCCTATATGGGGTATGAAACCAGTTATCTTCTAGCTGTAGCTGACCTGTAATATACATAGGATTTGGGGACGTGTGTGCCCTATATAGGGGTATGTAACTTGTTAATTTCTAGCTGTAGCTGATCTGTAATATACATAGGATATGGGGACTTGTGTGCCCTATATAGGGGTATGTAACCAGTTATTTTCTAGCTGTAGCTGACCTGTAATATACATAGGATTTTGGGAGGTTTAATTGTTTATTTGCATCTGAAGCCCCCCGTTCACCTGAAATAATAGATATGCAGAATAAAAACCTTTGCTTCTGTTAAACAGGAGGTGAAACTTAGCCATATCCAGCTCAGATCTGCAAGTCACACTGTTATTTTCTGTCTTCAGATAATTTTAACACACCTCGCTGCTGTACCCTTCACAGATTTCTATTTAAAACAAAGGTATATGTCATTCCTGTTTTAGTTGGGTGATGCAAGTGGGTTTTGGCACTATTTTTTTTAACTGAGATTTTTTCCCTACAGGCTTATTTATATAAGGACGGTTTCCTTAGATGCTTTGTTGTCTCAGTACAAAAATACCCCAGTAAGTGAATAACCTCAGCATTAATTAAACTGATGCATAGGATTTCATTAGTTTTTCTTTCTGCCCTGAAAAGCAGCAATATTCAGAATTTTAATTGCAAGTGTTTTAATTCCCTCTTGCATAGTGACAGCAACATTCTATTCCTTATACCTTTGGGCTCTTTTACTAAAATGCTATAATTTCTAATTTTTTTTAAATTTTCAAACTCAACTAAAGTAATTTTCTTGTATTTCTAACATATACTAAAAAAATTTGATGGGAAAAGTCTGTGCGTAAAAAAGTCGCAAAACAACTTGAATTTTTCAAAGTATTTCTCCGAAACAGCAACTTTTGTTGTCGAAAATCCAAAAAGAAAGATCTTCCAGGAAAGTGAAGGGACATCTGCCATTGACTTCTTCATGAACTAGGCAAGTTTTAGATGGAAAATCTTGAATTTTTTTCAGCGACTTTTAGCTCTAAAAATCTGATAGTTAGTAAATGGGCCCCTAGGTGTAAAAGTGCCCAAATGCAGTTGACGGTAGACACTAAGGGGGATATTTATCAATGTTCATATTTTTTTCCTCACAATTCAAGTTTTTTTGCACTAATAATCTTTAATTTGAATTATGGTTTAAAAAACACAATTTTCAGTATTTGTTATTCTAAAAAAAGTGAAAAAAAACTAATGTAAAACATTGCCATTTGAGAGCTTGCAAAGTGATGTAGAGATCAATAGGAGCTGCCCTAGGCAAAATTTTAAATATTTTGTCAATTTGAGTATTTTGAGGTCATTCGAAAAAAATCGTAAATTACACTAATCTGAATTTTGATAAATAGGCCTTCCCAGTTGCCTAGCTGGTATTTCACTGCCCTAGTGCTAAATTAACAGTCAAGACCATGGCCAGTATCACAAATTTACCAGCAATGTACTTGCCGGAAAATTTGTAATAAACTAGTCTACCTGTACCTAGCACACAACCTCCCAATTAAGCCATTGATGCCCTGACTCTGCCACTTTCCATCACAACTCCTTCTCTTTATGGCACAACCCTGTCCCTTCTTAAGCTGGCCATACACGCACCGATAATATCGTACGAAACCTCATTTCGTACGATATTCGGTGCGTGTATGGCAAGTCGGAGAGTCGACCGATATCACAGGAGGCTGCTGATATCGACTCACCGATCGGCCAGGTCAAAAGATTTAGATCGGGCGCCATAGAAGGCGCCTGAGCAAAATCTGCCGTCAGGGCTGAATCGGCAGAAGGAGGTAGAAATCCTATTGTTTCTACCTCCTTATCTGCCGTTTCAGCCCTGAAGGTTAGTGGCGGGTCTGACGATCTTTCGTGCGACCGATGGTCACATGAAAGATCTTAGATCGCCACGTGTGTGGCCACCTTTACAATCTTTCCCGTTCGGTACTATTTACACAAAAAGGTTGCAGCTCTAGTAGATACCAATCAGAAACCAACTAAACAGGTTACTGCAAGTTAGAAAATAAAAGCAATGGTATGATTGGTTGTTATGGGTAACAGCACTTGTGTGCATTAGCCCCTATGTTAATAAACTCAAATAGCAGGGCAAGGATAGCCATATATTCCACTAGGCATTCTGCCTTGACTCTCTGGTATTACAATAATGTGTGTCAAGAATCATAAATGTTGGTCACATTCCTTACAGTGTTGTTTAAAATGCATTGGAGAAGAGATTCCAGCACATGAGTGAAAGAATTTAATGATCCCACTGTATGTATGTATGTATATCTTTATTTATAAAGCGCTACTTATGTACGTAGCGCTGTACAGTAGAATTCATTAATACAAACAGGGGATTATTAATATAATAATAGATAAATACAAAGTATAACAATAAATACAGATAGATACAAGATAAATACAGTTGCAAGAAGTTAAGAGTCAAAGACAGAAGAGGATGGAGGTCCCTGCCCCGTAGAGCTTACAGTCTATATATTTACTGTATATTTAGATGAATCCTAGAAAAACACACAAGAGATGTTACATTGGTGTTCTAGCAAGCCATGAAAAAACTGCTTGTCATCTTAAATGAACAACAAAAGGGAGACATGGGGATGACACATACCACTTGGGAGCAGCGGGCAGCAAAAAATCAACAGGGAGTAGGGAGTAATAGACAAGGAGCAGAAGGCAACAGCAGTGCAGGAGAAACAGGCGTGATGGGCATGATGCAACAGAGCTTCAAAAAAACATGGCTTTACTATCAAGGGCTGCAGTAAGAAAATTATACAGGAGAGGTGGGAATCTCTTGTCCTTCCAGCAGTCTTTATGGAAGTTCATTCTATATTCATAAATGAGCTTAACTGACATAATCATATGAACATGGAATAAAATGTTGACCTTTTCTCAATAAGAGGTTTTTCTATTAAATGCAATGTCATGTCTATATTTTCCATAACACAATTAAAACACATTCATTGTCATCTGGATGGAGTTATGCTTGGCAAGATCCCATCATGTACAAGGCATGGGAATAGAGAATTACTGCATTAAACAATATACTCTGTGAGCACTGTGGGTCATAGGTTTCTGAATATAAATTATATGAACTCCTTTTGCTCCTGATTCCAATTAAAAAGTGGGTTCATAAACAATTTTATTATTGTTTTACTTCATTTCTTGTGAGTGGTTTGTATGTGAAAAAAAGTTGTGATCATTATCAGCCTACTTCCATACATACCGTGTTTCCCCGAAATTAAGACACTGTCTTATATTTTTTTTAAGCTCCAAAATATGCACTAGGTCTTATTTTCAGGGGATGTCTTATTTTTCCATGAAGAAGAATACAGTACACATTTATTCCATTGTTTGGGTGGGTGTCTTATTTTCGGGGGGTGCCTTATTTTCTGAGGGGGGTGAAAAATCGGGGGGGTGCCTTACTTTCGGAGGATGCAGGCCCGGATTTGTGGAAATGCCACAAAGGCCCGGGCCTAGGGTGGCACAAGTTTAGGGGCGGCATGCCGCCCCGCCGCAACAGAATTTTTTAAATTTGGCTCCCATACGGAGCAGTCGGGACCTCTCCCCACTGCTCCGTATGGGAGTTTAAATGCGCGAATGCGCATGCGCACTCAGGGGGAGAGGGCGCCGCGATTGCGCATGCGCACTCGCGGGGGCGGGGGCTGCCTCGGGGCGCCACCAAGTGAAATCCGGCCCTGGGAGGATGTCCTATTTTCGGGGAAACAGGGTATATGCCAAGCTCACACCAGTGTATGTATTGGCTAAGATACTTGCTGGCCTCTAGGCCTACTGGCATTTAGACTCTATACAGTAGTGTTGGTCCAGTGACTATAGTTAGAGGGTAAACCTTGATAAATAATACACACAAACTAGCATAAACTGTAAAAGGAAGCTTTTGATACTGGGCAAGTGTTCAATAACAGTATGCATCAACAGTTAGACCAGTGATCCCCAACCAGTGGCTCGTGAGCAACATGTTGCTCCCCAACCCCTTGGATGTTGCTCCCAGGGGCCTCAAAGCAGATGCTCATTCTTGAATTTCTGGTAAGAAGGCAAGTTATGGTTGCATAAAAGCCAAGTGTAATGCCAAACAGAGCCTTCTGTAGGATGCCAGTCAACATAGGGGCTATTAAGTAGCCAATCATAGCTCTTATTGGCACCCCCAGGAACCTTTCTTATGCTTGTGTTGCTCCCCAACACTTTTTCAATTTGAATGTGGCTCACGGGTATAAAAGGTTGGGGATCCCTGAGTTAGACTATCACTCATGGTGCTGTACTAACCTTCTGTGCAGTTGTTCATTATGTGGTTGTGTAGGTAGCAGCTACCTGCATAACAACTCATTTAGCAAGATAAAAACTAAATAAATGGCTGATATATTATGAGCTGTGCTGTGTTGCCTTTATCAGCTAGTCTTACTCTTTCTAAGGCTAATCCAGTGAGTAATTAATTGGTCCCCTGAGGTACTGCCAGCCAAAAACAACATGGCAACTTGGGTATCTTGGGAACCTCCTGCATGTGTTTTGGGACTGCATGCAGCCATTGGTAGCACGGAAGGTTGCTGTTTGTTTGAAAGGAATCTGCAACCTCTATTTTGAGCAAAACATTGCACATTATTCTAATAATATGAAGGTTTGCATTGAAATTCAAATAATTTGCATCAAAATATCCAACGGAAAAGAATACTTAAAGGGAACTCCCCCCAAACACAACATAATTTCAAGCAACTTTGCAACATACAAAATATGCAGCTTTTTCATGTTTTTTGGAAAAATGTGGTTTGGAACAGTTACTGGCCCCCTGTTCTCCTGCTGATCTGGCTGACTAGTTTGACACATAAATAAAATGTAACAGTAGTTGATTGTCCTAAGCCTGCCTTCAGCCAAATCCCACAACCCCATGCATTGTGGGTCATATAGTTCCTGCATGCTGTCTGTAAGCTTGTTACAATTTATAACATCAATGTTTTAGTCCCTCCTCCCCTGCTAGGATGCAAAAAGAAAAGAACTGTTTTGCAGCTTGATCTCAGCAAATAAAAATGGTATTTATCCATATTTTTTAAGGAACAGATTACAGTTATAGGTATATTAGGTACTTCTTAGTAGATAGGATAGGTATATGTTGTGTTGTGTAGGGCTCTTTAACAATCCAGAGTTCCCCTTTGGGGCATTTGTATTTGAAATAATGAACTTTCATGAGGTGACATAGTATAAAAACCAGCCCCCCCAGTATTAAAAATGTACTTCTCGCTAGTTGTGATGATACAGCCTACCTTGGGTCCTTAAGACACATTATCACAAAATGATGGGTTACTTGTAAATCTAAGATGGCTTTGGTTAGGTTTGCCTATGTCAAATAACCAATAGAACTCAGTGTGCTTAATCCAGTCTGAATAATGAAAGCAGACATCTGATTGGTTAATGTGGAATAGTGCCCATGCAGGCTCTGCCCATGTCCCTTCTGGTTCTCAAGCAGTCTTTCAGTTCCTGAATGAAGCTTTTCATTGCTGCTTACCAGAGGCATGGTCATGAATCAAGTTTTTCTTTTTATGGAACCTAAAAGCTGATGGCACATGGAGCATATTCTGTGCTGAGCAACCAGGCTTTCATGCGGGATCTCACTCAAATTGGCCCTCAGAATGTCCCCTGCCACCTAATTACAGAAAACCTTATGAACTAACCAAAAACCTATTCTAATATGCAGATTTATTATAATGTAAAATCAGGGGATTTATTGCGTGCTACTTTTTGATTGTCACAATGCACTGAAATATCAGAAATGCTTGTTTTTCTAGCACAGATAAATTCCCACCCGGAATGGGCAAATTATAGTATTTCCCATTTATGTCAGTTGAAAACGATTTGCACTGTTGAGGCATTTTAATTGCTATCACAAGAAGAAACAAAACTTCCAGTGTACTGCAGGTTTTATTCCATGTATTCACTTTCAGCTTGAAACAAATGTCAACATGTTCTGTTTGGTCAGGCGGTTGCTAATCACTATTGGCAATCCAGCCACAGATCACAATGACAAGTTGTTTGCCCAGTAGAAGAGAAGATATGTGAGAGGTTGATTAGTAGAGCAGTACAATGAGAGCAGGTATGTTGCTTCAAGCTAAGAAAAACAGCAAACCCAGGTTCTCACTATGTATTTTGCCTTGAATATGATTATTATAAGCTACACTGTATGATAGTATAACAAGAACAATATGCACTGATGCGAGGTTAAACAAGGATTTGCTGCAGTACCCTGTAATGTTATTTGATGGTTGAACAGTTTTGAAAACATTTTGTACAATCTTTGTTAATGAAATAAGAATGCATAAAGGACCATCTACCTCTCTGATGCAGGAAGATAATTCTGCATATCACAAAAATTGTGAGATTTATCCAGAAGTCTGTATATTTCTCAAATGTGTTCTATTAATGGGAAGTCTCAAAGGATCCAAGTCTGTTGTTTGTTCTGTGTAGATAGACAGTAGTTGTTTCAATTTTTTTTTAATTTAAACTTCCTTAGAGGTCCAACCTTTGGTCAGGACTCACCTAAGCTTTTAACAAGGTATAATAACCATTCAGCCATAGGTCTAAGAATATCCAGGATAGCAAATGAGGAATTCACCCCAAATCTCACCATGACAGATCTTCAAGACAGATCAAAGCTTTTAGGAGTGCTGAGGGCACAGTGTTGTTCCCACCATCTCACCCTTCAAGCTGGGCAGGGGTGCCCTTAAGCCTCAGAGTATGGGAACACTGTGTTGTAGTAATACATTTTATGGGCAGGAGTAGCACAAGATAAGCCAGGTAGCAGCTTCTACATTTTGAAGTTTTGAAACAAATGAGCAGAGAAGAAATCCTCTTGCTCACAGCTTTGCCCTTATTCAGGGACCATATTTCCCTGGCCTGACGATCTCCTTATCTAATATGCTTATCAGGATCTGATGGGTTCAACACTATAAGAATGCACAGAATTATTCAACATTTCGTTTGTTTTCGTGTTTACATGAATCCAAAGCAAAACATCTAGCCTTCTGAAGTCTCCCATTGGGGAATCTGAGAAGTGATTGCTGGGAATTAACAGGAACTGTGCTTACCATGTGATGCGCTAATTAGGGCTGTGGGATAAATAAGTATATGAATGTAATTTAGCCATCCATATGGGTGGCCAAGATTCACTTATTTCAGTTAAACCTGTGAATTGCAGAGCAATTGTCCTTCATGTGGCTAGTCAGGCTCAACAATGGGTATGTGAAGGATAAGCACCATGTAGCTATAGTTATATACCCAGTAGATATTGATTATGCTGGTGATTATCCAAATGCCAGCATTCTAAAGATTAAAAAATGTATATATGCAGTATATGTACTGTCCCCTGGATGTGGGAGGTATAGGATGCTTTTTTTGTTTTTAGAGCTCTTAGCTGAAATCATTCTCTCTGCTGTGAATACATTAAGTGGCAATGAGAGTTGCTGTAATTGGGAAAGACACGGCTGTGTAATTCATTAAATGTATTTTCTACTGAATCAATGGCTCTGCCTCAGATAATAAAGCTTCCACCTTGAAGTTCCCAATGCACTGCTATTGCTCTAAAGCTAATACTGTTGTTGGTATAAACTCCATGGTGTGCGGCAACAAGGCCGAGAAGTCATTTTTCTCCGTTATCGCTGGCAGCAGTGATAGCCTGACTCCTAGGCAGAAGATATAAAATCGAGATTTTCCTCATACTGGATTAGATATGACATATTAGTTAAGGTTTTTATTGGGAAACATGGGGCTGTGAGTCTAATTCTAAGCACAGCTTGTTTAGTGTTGTCTAGATTTTGCCTTTACTTTCCCTCTCCGAGATTCAAAGCAGTCTTAAATTCTTAAAGAGGTATTCATGCCTTTATAGTGTAACTGGAAGGCTTTTCTCATTACCTCATTATATTCAAGCAATGTATACTTGTAAATACATAAATATATTTGGAAGTTCAGACAATGTTTATACACCTTTTTAACACTAGATCAAATGAGTGTACATAGGTTAAAAAATGGGGTATTTTATACCTTTAAAAGGGAAAGGGAAATACAATTCCAATTAAAACTATACTCCTAGAATGAATACTTTACCAACAGATAGTATATATCATATTAAGTGGCCTGTTAAAGAATCTTAACTGGAATATATAAATCAGTAAATATTGCTGTTACCTTAAGCCACCATTTTGTGATGATCTGTGTGCTCCCTCAGAGATCACCTGACCAGAATCTTCCTTAGTCTGGTTAATGGAAAACTATACCCCTGAACAATGCACCTCAGAGATCACCTGTAGATTGTAAGCTCTTTTGGGCAGGGCCCTCTTCACCTCTTGTATTGGTTATTGGTTGCTTTATATGTTACTCTGTATATCCAATGTATGTAACCCACTTACTGTACAGCGCTGCGGAATATGTTGGCGCTTTATAAATAAATGTAATGTAATGTAATCACCTGACATGTGAGTAAAAGGCAGAACTTTGTCCATTAATTGACTCATGTGACCTAACATGCATGTGTGCCTTGGTTTGTTTGTGTGCACCATGAATTGTATATTCCCAGGGGACGGCCCTTAATTTTTAAAATGGCAGTTTTCTATTTAGGATTACCCAGTGGCACATACTACTGAACAACTATATGTTTAGGCAAAAGGTGAATCATGGGTGATGAAGCAGGGTTTTACATATAAGCACGTGTATGCAGTATATTTTTATAGAGACCTACATTGTTCAGGGGTATAGTTTTCCAATAACCAAGAAGATCTTAGCTCCATAACAGCTGGGGTGCCTTGGGCTTGCTCTCCCTTTCCTGTAGTTAATTGTTTATATACCTATGCCTAGTGTATATCTAGAACAGCTAGAACTGGATTTCAACAGTTCCTTACAGATGACCTTGAACAAGGTTACTTCACTCTTGTACATTTAAACTACAACTTTAATGTCCCCCAGGGATCAAATTTAAAATTTTTCACACTAAAAGGCAAATAAGTGTCACTTTTATAAGCAAATACCTTTAGCTATCATTCTGCCAGCATATATAAAAGAATGGTTGTTGAAGGCTGAGCAAACAGTGACTCCAGGCTCTTCTCAGTCTCCTGACTATATAATGCAGGATGGCATTTTTACAGAGATATTGAAATGAAAACATAAATATAAAGTGTTTGGAATATCTGTAACCGCTGTGCTGCAGATGGGGGGAGGACTGAGGATTAACAGGGTAGTCACACCGCTGTGGGGGGTATTCCAGTGACTCACATACTGCAGCATTTCTGAGGGATGTTTGGGCTCCCAGTCAGTATAATGCAGGTAGACAAGCCTTTTAGCAAAAGTAGGGTCCGAAACAGATGCAATATAAGATTAAAGCTTCCTCTACTGCAGTTTGTGTAAAACTCAATAACACAATAGCTTTCTTTGTCTACAGTCTTTCTGCAATGCGATAAATAATCAGTGTAGTTTGCAGCAGAAACAGACAGACATACTGTAAATGCTTCTTTCTCACTTTTTTAGCTGTTAGAACAGTGGTTCTCAACCTTCCTAATGCCGCAACCCTTTAACACAGTTCCTCATGTTGTGGTGTCCCCCAACCATAAAATTATTCCTAAGACCATCGGAAATATGTTTTTTTCTGATGGTCTTAGGTGACCCCTGTGAAAGGGTCATTTGACCCCCAAAGGGGTCCCGACTCACAGGTTGAGAACCGCTGTGTTAGAAGGACTCCCTTTGTAGATGTTTGCCATTTGCTGAACCAGCACTAATGTGAAAGAATATGATGAAGGATATTGCTTGTGTAGGGGATGTGCAACCTATGCCCTGTGAGATGAACATTTGCCTATTGATCCAGGGGTTATGGGTAATTCTTGGTATAAAAAGGGAGGAGCAGCAATATTCTTCCTGTTTGGACACTATTCTGTAGTGTGGGAGGTGTTGTATGAGGGAGGAGACCTCAGTAGATGCATGAAGCCTTAAAGAAGAAAAAGCAAGGACCCTGTGGTGTTCACAAAACCTTAGTGGAAGTTGGGGAGAGGGACCTCACAAATAAGGACTTATAGTGAGTGATAGCACCTGTTACATAGCATGCTCTAGGTGTGTAAAAAAAATATAGCAATTTTTAAACCATGCAATGAGGCTGTGACCGCAAAATTCTAATAGACAGAAACAAGAAGTCCTTTGCACTCACCCATAACAATGAAAAGCAGGCACTCACGTGATGCTGTAACGAAGGATGCCTGGGTGCAGTATGAAAGTTAGTATGGTACAATATAGAACAGATGCCACATTCACAGGTCTTAGTAAAAAATAAAAAAACATTTATTGTGTCAAACTAACGTTTCTCAAAGTGAACAAAAACTATATATATATATATAATAGGACATTCTGTGCACATAGATCCCATCTAGAACCCATTCTCCCCCCAAAATTTTATGGATTGACCCCATCTAAATCCTTAGAAATATTTGCTAAGAACATAACAGAGGGAAGGTACCAGCCCAGCATGTTAGGGTTGCTGTATGGCAGGCGTTTTCCAAACCTGGTCAATAAAAATGATACCCAATTCAATTGCTATTTAAAGGGGAGTAATATAACATAGGAAGGTCTGTGTTTTAATCTTGTCCACAACTAATGTTGACTCTTAGGGATGAAGCTTAAACAATGGCACACAATATATAGTTACATAGTTACATAGTTACATAGGGTTGAAAAAAGACCTGTGTCCATCAAGTTCAACCCATCCAAGTAAATCCAGCACATCTAACCCACACCTACCAATCTATACACTCACATACATAAACTATAAATACAACCACTAGTACTAACTGTAGATATTAGTATCACAATAGCCTTGGATATTCTGATTGATCAAGAACTCATCCAGGCCCCTCTTAAAGGCATTAACAGAATCTGCCATTACCACATCACTAGGAAGGGCATTCCATAACCTCACTGCCCTCACCGTGAAAAACCACCTACGCTGCTTCAAATGGAAACTCCTTTCCTCTAATCTAAAGGGGTGACCTCTGGTGCGTTGATTGTTTTTATGGGAAAAAAGAACATCCCCCAACTGCCTATAATCCCCTCTAATGTACTTGTACAGAGTAATCATGTCCCCTCGCAAGCGCCTCTTTTCCAGAGAAAACAACCCCAACCTCGACAGTCTAACCTCATAGTTTAAATCTTCCATCCCCTTAACCAGTTTAGTTGCACGTCTCTGCACTCTCTCCAGCTCATTAATATCCTTCTTAAGGACTGGAGCCCAAAACTGCACTGCATACTCAAGGTGAGGCCTTACCAGGGACCTATAAAGGGGCAAAATTATGTTCTCATCCCTTGAGTCAATGCCCTTTTTTATACAAGACAGCACTTTATTTGCTTTAGTAGCCACAGAATGACACTGCCTGGAATTAGACAACTTGTTATCAACAAAAACCCCTAGATCCTTCTCCATTAAGGATACCCCCAACACACTACCATTCAGTAGATAGTTTGCGTTTATATTATTTCTACCAAAGTGCATAACTTTGCACTTATCAACATTGAACCTCATTTTCCAGTTTGCTGCCCAGTTATCTAATTTTGTCAAATCGCTCTGCAAAGCGGCAGCATCCTGCATGGAACTTATAGTTTTGCACAATTTAGTGTCATCAGCAAAAATAGAAACAATACTGTCTATGCCCACCTGCAGGTCATTAATAAACAAGTTAAACAGCAAAGGACCAAGGACTGACCCCTGCGGTACTCCACTAACCACACTGGTCCAATTAGAAAATGTTCCATTTACAACCACTCTTTGTACTCTATCCTTCAGCCAGTTCTCTATCCAATTACAAATATTATGTTCTAGGCCAATATTCCTTAATTTGATCATTAACCTTCTGTGAGGTACTGTATCAAACGCTTTAGCAAAGTCCAAGTAGATGACATCAACTGCCATTCCAGCATCAAGGTTCCTACTCACCTCCTCATAAAAGGCAACTAAATTAGTCTGGCAAGATCTGTTACGCATAAAACCATGCTGGCACAAACTAATAGTATTGTGAACTGCAATGTATTCAAGTACCCTATCCCTTATTACCCCTTCCAAAAGTTTTCCTACTACTGATGTCAGACTAACAGGCCTATAGTTTTCAGGCTGAGAACGGGATCCCTTTTTAAATAACGGCACCACATTAGCAATCCGCCAGTCTCTTGGCACCATGCCAGACCTCAATATACTGGATAACTACTCATACTACTGACTGTACCATGTTCTGTGGAGCCATACAGTACTACTTACTAACCAGGACTAAAGCAGGTAGAAATTAATAAATCTATACTGTTCCCAAAACAATCCTTTAAATCAAGATGTCTGTGAAATAGTCTGTTAGTAATTATTCTGCTCAGCTTATGATTGCCCAGAAGCTAATTTAGTCTCCTGCATGTAAATGACTGAATTGAGGATTAGCAGATCTAAATGTTTTATGAAAAGAACGCCTTTAAACAGTCACTTAAATACATTTTGTAGTGCATGTTATGCCTTTAAAACTATAAAGCTATACCTTTCTACCTCCCTGTTTTAGTGTTGACAAAAGCCTCCTTTAATAATGGATACAAAATTTGCCTACGACAGAGCTGCATAGGTTTCAAAGCAGCCATGCACACAGCACTGTATAAACACCAAGCAGCCATGTCGAATGTATATTTTAAAGCTGATTCAAGCAATTCAAACATTCAGGAACAAATTCTGACAGTATAATGATGCTAGAATCACTGCCTTCTGAATTTATCCATGGCAGTGGGTGACTCGTATCTTTTGACTGACATCATAAGATGACAATGTAGCCACAAAGCAGGCAAATAATAACTGATATAGGCAAGGTGTTTTCTTTAGACATATTGTTCATCCTTCATCATATCTTCTCTCCCATACATAACATAAAAAGGATTTTCAGGTATGCATTAATCATTACACAGCCATACCGAGAAGGTAAAATGACATCTATATATTAGAGTTTAATTTAATAAAGCTGTCTAGCAGTATCCTTCTAGGAAATAGGGGTGGGATGTAACAAAATGATTCCTTTATGCGGACAATTTATATAGCATTATGTAATCTGGGAAGTTGAAGAAAGATTTAGAATTTTATAGTTTGCACCAATGAGCGGTATATGTAATAAACTAGCCCAATTTCCTTTGCAATGCAATACATATCTAACAGAGAAATGGGAATTCTTCTTTTTATGTAGATTTTTTTTATCATTTTACAGTATTACTGCCTTACTGTTCTATGCAGCAAGAGCACAGAAATAACTACTGCACAGATATTTGCACCTTTGCTTATAGGAATGTAGATGAGACTTCTTGGAATGGTTTTGTTTAACTATCTGTCTTGGTAATGGACATATTTATATTGAAGACTACAAGAAGATTGTCGGATTATAGACACAGTCTACTCTTGTCAGTTTCAAAGGAACATATTGATTTTAGATAAAGAGCGAACCGTGTTATTGTCCAGTTATTTCTTCCTGTAATGGCCAATGGATGTGTTTCTTGTTTCCTGTTGGGCTGCAATCAGATCTATATTATATATTCTATGCGAACAGAATGGGGAAAGAGTTATGTAAGGCTGCACGGCTGCATGACCAAACACTGACGTTATGAGTAGGGATGTTAGCCGAATCCAAGTGCCTGGCTGAACCGACTCTGAATCCAGGAACACAAAAGTTACAAGTTTTTACTGCAGCGTGCAATTCTCTTTAAATTCCATGTCCTAATTTGCATATGCAAATTAGGGTTCCGGTTTGGTATTCAGTGCATCCATGTATGTGGCATGTATGTGGAAACTGAAAGTCCATCATTTGCCGAGATCTGATATACAGGTATGAGATCCCATATCCACAAACCTGTTATCCAGAAAGTTCAGAATTACCAGAAGGCCATCTCCCATAGACTTTTTCTCTGTAACAATAAAACAGTACCTTCTACTTGATCCCAATTAAGATATAGTTAATTCTCATTAGAGGCAAAACAATCCTATTGGGTTTAATCAATGTTTAAATTATATTTAGTAGATTTAAAGGAGAAGGAAAGGCATTTTAACTGCCAATAGATTCCAACTAGAGAACTATATTTTTTCTGTAGAAAGTTTTACCATACCTGAGGAAAGAGCCATAGAAGCTCCCTCTGTTTGTTTAAGATAGCAGCTGCCATTTTAGCTTGGTCTCAGTAGCTTCCATGCTGCAGATCTGGCTGCCAGTAGATCAGATTACACAGAGTTGGGAGGGGGGAGCAAATTTATGGGAGTGGGAGCAGGAAAAGGAACAGGACTCGTGCCCTCCCCTGAAATTTTTTTCAGAAGATCATGTGTACACAAAAGAAGAAAATAAATCCTGTGTTTCTTTTGATAGAGGACATAGAGTCATTAACAGTGCAGCATTTCTGTGAATGCTTATGGCTGTATTTTCATAGACTTTTCTGATAAAGCTTACTTAGTTTTTACCTTTCCTTCTCCTTTAAGATATGGAGATCTAAATTACGTAAATACCCCTTATCTGGCAAACTCCAGGTCCCGAGAATTCTGGATAACAGGTCCTATCCCTGTATAGGAAGGCAAAGAGTAATGGCGTAAAGGATTTTCTAGATAAGGATACATCCAGTAATTTGGATCTCCATACATTATGTCTGCGAAATGAGTCTGCAACTACTTCTTCTTTATCTTTACGGTAACATAGGGTTGAGTTCCCACCACTGAATGCGTTGGTATCTCCTAGCAAGCAGTTACAGGACTACAGGCTAGAACATTAAAATGTTTCATCCACATTTATTTCAGCATAGGAATGAGTTTTCACAGCTGAAGGTGCTGGCATCATATTTAAAATGATTAAATAATTGAAAGTATCCTATACCATGTGATGGCAGCATAATGTATAATAGAACACTACTGTCCTGCATTGAAATTTGTTTTTAAACATGCAAACAGATTTTTTAGATTTAATTTTAAATTGTCACAAGATAGCAGCTTCCAGTAGATATTAGAATAGCGCTCAATGGTAAAAAATCCAAGTCCAGCTTGGG
The DNA here is from genome assembly GCF_000004195.4 of Xenopus tropicalis. Lineage (NCBI taxonomy): Eukaryota > Metazoa > Chordata > Amphibia > Anura > Pipidae > Xenopus > Xenopus tropicalis. The sequence goes on along the minus strand of NC_030678.2, from coordinate 144,826,861 downwards.
ACTCCTCTAGTTACATGGGAATAGGAGAAACAATAGGTTACCTGAAAGCCTCAGACACAATGCACTGAGATGGCGCCTACACACACCAATATTACAGATAAAAAATACATTTGTTGGTTCAAGAATAAAGTTTTAAATGGCAGAATGAATTATTTGCTAAGTAAACAGTGTAATTTAGAAATAAAAAGTACCCCATAAAAATCATGACAGAATAAAACATAAAACTATAACTACACTCTAAGGGCCAGATTTATTAACATTTGAATGACTACTGTAACATACTCTACTCTTCTGGGAAGACTTTCTGGTAGATGCTGTAACATTGCTGGTGGGATTTGATTCCATTCAACCATAAGAACAGCAATGAGGCTGAGCACTTATGTTGGAGAGTAGGCCTGGATAGTATTGGTATTCCAGTTCATGCCACAGATATTCCGGTCCAGCCTTTGCAAACCAATCCTGTATGGACCTTGCTTTATGCAAAAAGGCACCATAGTGCGTAGAAATGGAAAAGGACCTTCCCCAAAATATTGCACGAAAAACAGGCCGTTAGCTAGAGTACTTCTGGCACCAGATAAACTAGGATATTGGACAGTTTTGGTGGATATTTTATTTTGTTGCTAAAATCTGGTTGATAAAATTTACATATTTGCATTTACATATGCATCTCAGCCATGTTGCAAAAGAACTTCATTGTCTATTTAAGGTACAGATAAAGTACCAAAAGTATTTTATTGTTTTTTTTTTTACAGTTTGTAACAGATACATGTAACAGATAAATATAAAGTAAATACTAGACTGCAAGATAGCAATGGCTATGTGCTCTCCTGGGTTTAATTCTTGCGTTTTTTTAAATGACCCTGTCAAAGTCTCACCCCAGGTTGGAAAGTAAGAAATCAGCATGGAATGCTTGCAGCCATCATGTGCAAATCAAACTGTTATCTTAGTAGCAGAATCTCCTGGTGGGATGCTGAGATGTTCCTCTGTGAATCGTCTTATAAACCTCTACCCAAAACAATGCAGGCTAAAGTGTATACAATAGAAGCTGAACCATTTGCTAGAATGCCTTACAGCAGAGTATTTGGCAGAAAGTGCTATCCCAACTGTGCACACACAAACAAACAGTAGTTTGGCCCAATTTTAGGTTGCACGGCAACATAGAACATTTTTTGCATTCTATAAAACTTTGCAATGTTTCCAGGCCACGTCAAGGCATTGCAGCTGTTTCTGGCAAGCACTTAATGCGAGCATTTATTATTTAACAGACGTTCCAAGTTTAAGACAGGCATACATGCTTAGTCGTGACTCGGTACTGCATGCTGACTGCAGAAAAGGATTTGTTGTCCTCTTAGTTGGCACATATTTGCTTAACAATAAACATGGCCTAAACATAAATACACACTTCTGAACCAATGAGGGAAACAGAAAGAATGAAGACACACTGTTATGGTTAATTAATTTGAATTTGTTTTGTTTGCTTTTATTATACAGATATGAGATCTAGTATTCAGAAACTCATTATCCAGAAAGCTACGAATGAGGGAAAGGCCATCTCCCATAGACTCAATATTAATCAAATAATTCATATTTTTAAAAATTTAATAATTAAAATTTAATAATTAATCCTTATTGGAGGCAGAACAACCCTATTGGGTTTATTTAATGTAAAAATGTTTTTTTTTAGAAAATTTATTGTAAAGTGCTTAAGTTGTGTGAAGATCAGGGTGGAAACCTTTCCTTCAGCCCTACTGAAAGGACCCACCTGAGAAAAAGATGGATATACAGCAAGCTCTGCTGGGTGCATTTGGGGCAAATCTGAAAAGTGTTTCACCTAAATGCATTGTGTTGTCTTCTATGGCTCTTTTTTTCATAAAGGCATCTGTTCCTCAAGCTTATGCTGTATTGCTTTTGTACTTTGTTTGTACTATGGGAGTGTAAACAGTTATGAAAAGCTAACGTTTAGCGCCATACTTGGAATAAACATTAAGTAATGTTGTATTCCTATGTACTTGTAACAGTATAAATATTTTATTCTACATTTTACAGCTAGTGTATGTATTTCTCAAAAAGTACGTGGACCACCATAGACATACTGTATAGAAAGTTTCCATGTGTAGGCTGTGTCAGATGTAATGTGTTTGCACAGTTTATATTCAGCACAAATGCAGCCAGAAAAATATTTGGTTTCTGCATATAGAATATAGTGTGCTTACTATCATATAATATACATATCCTTCACTTTGATTATATATAGAATATCCTAAACTGTCTTCACTGAGCAACCACTGGCAGGGGCTGGTGTAGTGGGGGGTGGAGAAGGGACAGTGGAGGTTAATAAGGCAGACAAGTGTGTAACAGTCAAGAGGGGCAGTAGGGGGCAAAAGGGTAGGGTGGCTGGTCCACAGCTTTTACAGACCAACAGGTTTGCCATTTTAGGTGAAGATGCTGGGGAAGACAGCTCTGAACTGGCATGTATGGAGCAGGCTGACTCTCAGAGAGCCGGCACCTCTAATACAGTTGGCTGTAGCAAGCAATGCCAGGCAGCAGCTGCAAGGGCAAACAAGGTTTTGAGCTGTATTAAAAGGGGTATAGATTCACGGGAGGAGGGGGTTATTCTTCCCCTTTACAGAGCGCTGGTAAGACCCCATCTAGAATATGCTCTTCAGTTTTGGTCTCCAGTGCTTAAACGGGACAAGGGTAAAGGGTATGGAAAGTCTCAGTTATGAAGAAAGACTGGCCAAGTTAGGTTTGTTTACACTGGAGAAGAGGCACTTAAAGAATGTGTAAACCTTTTTTTTTTTCTATCAGTAAAATTACTCTAAACAGCCTCCAGAATTACCTACCTTTGGCCCAGCATTCTCTCTGACCTGGTTCCTCAGTCAGAAGGTGATCGTTTTTCTTTGCTTCCTTGTGCAGAGTGAAGCCCAGCCCCCACTTCCTGTTCAGGGGTGACTTGATAACTATGTATAAATATATAAGGGGATCATATAATAACCTCTCTAATGCTTTATTTACCAGTAGGTCCTTCCAACAGACACGAGAGCACCCATTCTGATTATAAGAAAGGAGATTCTGTTTAAATATTCGGAAAATATTTTTTTAATGTGAGAGCAGTGAAGTTGTGGAATTCCCTACCTGAATGGCTGAAACATTAGATAGTTTCAAGAAGGGGCTGGATGGCTTCTTAGCAAGTGAGGGAATACAGGGTTATGGGAGATAGCTCTCAGTACAAGTGAGGGAATACAGGGTTATGGGAGATAGCTCTCAGTACAAGTGAGGGAATACAGGGTTATGGGAGATAGCTCTCAGTACAAGTGAGGGAATACAGGGTTATGGGAGATAGCTCTCAGTACAAGTGAGGGAATACAGGGTTATGGGAGATAGCTCTCAGTACAAGTGAGGGAATACAGGGGTATGGGAGATAGCTCTCAGTACAAGTGAGGGAATACAGGGTTATGGGAGATAGCTCTCAGTACAAGTGAGGGAATACAGGGGTATGGGAGATAGCTCTCAGTACAAGTGAGGGAATACAGGGGTATGGGAGATAGCTCTCAGTACAAGTGAGGGAATACAGGGGTATGGGAGATAGCTCTCAGTACAAGTGAGGGAATACAGGGGTATGGGAGATAGCTCTCAGTACAAGTGAGGGAATACAGGGGTAGGGGGGATAGCTCTCAGTACAAGTGAGGGAATACAGGGTTATGGGAGATAGCTCTCAGTACAAGTGAGGGGATACAGGGTTATGGGAGATAGCTCTCAGTACAAGTGAGGGAATACAGGGTTATGGGAGATAGCTCTCAGTACAAGTGAGGGAATACAGGGTTATGGCTCTTAGTACAAGTTGATCCAGGGACTGGTCCAGGGACTGGTCCGATTGCCATCTTGGAGTCAGGAAGGAATTTTTTCCCCCTCTTGGGAAAATTAGAGAGGCTTCAGATAGGGTTTTTTTTGCCTTCCTCTGGATCAACTAGCAGTTAGGCAGGTTATATATAGGCATTATGGTTGAACCTGATGGACATGTCTCTTTTTTCAACCCAACTTACTATGTTACTATGTTACTGACAGTCCCTACTGCTACAGAAGTGATTTTTGGGGTTAATGGCAAACATCTTATTGGCAGCTATGGGTTACTGCTCCTAGGCAAAAATAGTGTCTTTTATTACATATGGGGTTAGAGTGTACGAATCACCCCATACTCAGTAACAGCAACCCTTTCCTGCCTAGGACTGTCTTAAAAGTCATTGGAAAATCCATAAAGGAAATATCACATCCACTTAAGTGAAAAATGCCTGCAGGACACTTGTACAAAATTAGTGCAAAAGACACAATCTGTGGATAAGTGCTGACCAGCAAAATTCTGGACTAATGACCCCTATTATATTCTAAACAGGGACAACTATGGGTGCGATGTTTGAAAAGGTTTATCATTTGCTACAACTCTAGTAACCCACAGAAACCAATTATCAGGTAGGTGGTCAGTTGCTTGAAAGCAAACATCTGACTGGTTGCTATGGGTTACTAGACTTTATTCTTTTTATTACATTATCCCATTTGTGCTTTAAAAGCCTTTGCATCTCTATTAGAACTACAGTATGTCTGTCTATTTTTTTTATTGCTAAGATCTGTGATAGGTGACCTCATTGGCTTATTCCAACCAGCTATAACACCTAGTTATTACTAAAAAAGTTGGTAGACTCAAAAATGGAAGACTATCCTGTCCAACTAACTGAACCTTTCAGACTTTTCTGGCTTGTGGGAATCAGAGATTGTTTTAAAAATGTTTTTTTTTTTTTTTGTGATTTTATGATGGCTTTATGCAACTGTCTAAAAGTAACAATTCAGATATAAGAGGCTGTTAGATCAAACAGAGTAAGTGTTAAGTACCAATGCTTTTCCACAATAAGGACAATAAGGAGACATTAGTGCACATATTTAGCTTTCAAGCTGATGCCTGAAATAACCATCTGACAGAAAGAGTTTTTGTTGCTCTCTTGTATAATCATTCAGCCTCTTTGACCTGATGTTACAGTGAATTGATGGGAATCTGGAATTGCTTATTATATTTTGCTTTAAGGCACTGACTGATAGATTTGCAAAATGCAAAGAGGGCATGAAAACTGACATACGTACATTAAGCTGTACAGAAGCTGGCACGTATATACAGGGCCACGCATATTCACAAAACTAAGAAACAAAACTGGAATAAATATAACTGTATCAGATTAGGGAGTCCATGTTTGTACTATGGGAGTGTAATCAGTTATAAAAACGCTAGAGTTCAGTGCCTTACTTGGAAATAAACATTAAGCAAAGTTGTATTCCTATGCACTTGTAAGAGTCAAAATATTTTGCTTCACATTTTAAAGCTAGTGTATGTATTTAGCAGAAAGTGTCTGGACCACCATACATATATAGAAAGTTTCCATGTGTATGCTGTGTCAGAATTAATGTGTTTGCGCAGTTTCCATTCAGCACAAATGCAGCTGAGATAAATATTTGGTTTCTGTAGATAGTAAAAGTGTGCTTACTTTCATATAATATACATACCCTGTGCTCTGTTTGGCATATGTTATATATAATCAGTCTTCAAATGAGTCTGGCAGTCCGTACTGCTACAGAAGTGCCTTTGAGTGTGCCTTTGGTTTTAAGAATAAAAGCTGACCAACTTCGTTAAAGACCAGGGATGACGTAGTTGACCAGCTTTAATATATTGCAATATATGGACTAAGTATGCCCGTTTGGTTTAAAGGGGAAGGCATTTTTAGTAACTAAATGCACAGAATGCCTTACTGTCATATATATATATTTATATTTTATTTTATTCAGTCTGCTTGAATAAACACCGTTTTTCTTCATAAGTCCTGTGAGTGCGGATCCTCTTCTTGCTGCATATATTTATTTATATATAGATAATAGGCGAGTGCAGAGGACCTCTTGTTTTTGTCATTGTGTTAATGCATAGTGTAGTTACAGTATCTCTGGAATGATGTTAAATACTGAGCCTCTTTAAGACCATCCTGCTTTGTCAATTTGCATTTCAGCTTTCGTACCAATAGTGTATGGCCACAAAGCTGCACAGAAAAATAGTAAAAGGACACTAATGTCTTTGTCATGATGATATTTCACCTTGAGTAGAACACAATATGCAGTGTAATTAGCAGCAGAGCAATACTGGTCTCCTGGTCTGAATTATTTCCACAAGAGTCGCTCACACACCTGTTCTGTAGATAGGCCATGTTTGCCAGCTGTCTATAAAAATGACCCCTCTTTTTTAATGTGAAACAGAATCAGCTATGAGTAAGGGGTGCCCACAGTAGCTGCTGTCTGGGTGTAACACATAACCCTCTGATGACTGTCAAACCTTACAAATACCATTGATAAACTTATGCACCGTTTAAATTAAAGTTTGTTGAAAAATATTCTTCATAAGATAGTAGTAAAACTTTCCCAATGTACCATTTTCATGGAATGAGCAACACATCCGCAAAATAGATTTCAGTGGTCATATGTCCACACCTCATACCATATTGTATCTTTGGTTATAAAGGGAAAGGATATTTTTTGGATTTCCTGAAAACTCCATATTTTTGAAGTCTCTTGGTTATCTAGTTCATTGTCCCAGTGCCAGGGACCTTTAAGGGACCTTAACCCAACTTAGTAAAATAACTTAGGTTGAAAAAAAGGCACAGGTCTATTTAGTTCAGCTTTGACTTGAGTTCTGTCTTGAGAAAGCGTAGGCAGGATGTAGGTGTCCCCCCTCCTGACCCAATCAGCAATGCCTCCTGACACTACGCTTGTCACTAAGTACTGTATTTTTCCTCCGGCGCTCAGTGCAAAGTACATAGTGTAGGGGGTGCAGGTGCTTTAGGAATGAGTACTAAGGAGCATGCTCTTTCTCCCTTTAGTACTCTTATACTTGCACCCCAGGGGCATGAATGCCCCATTTTTTGTCTAAAAGAAACCTGCCTAACTGCTAGTTAATCCAGAGGAATCCAGAAGAAAATCCCATCTGAAGCCTCTCTAATTTGCCTCAGAGGGGAAAAATTCCTTCCTGACTCCAAGATTCAATCACTGGATCAACTTTTCAATTACCCTCCTGTACTTTCTCACTAGTTAAAAAGCCATCCAACCCCTTCTTGCAGTTATCTAATTTATCTAGGCAGGACTATCTGCCAACCTATTTTAGCCAGTTACACAATTTGTCCCTCTTACTTCCCAATAAAATCTTAGAATTCTGTCTGTAATTACATCACTAAACAATAATCTCAAGAAAATATGGTTAAATGTCTATGGGGCCTATTTATTAAAGTACGACATTTGATCGTATTGTGCGTATTTTCTGCGTTTTTTTCGTATTTTGCGCAACTTTGTGACAAAACTTACGCAACAAAATCGTATTGTTGCGCCGTGTACGAAAGTTTCGGATTCATTCAAGCTTCGGTATTGTGACTTTCCTTGGCCAGGTTGGAGCTGCAGAGTGCCATTGAGTCCTATGGGAGACTTTCCTTGGGCCAGGTTGGAGCTGCAGAGTGCCATTGAGCCCTATGGGAGACTTTCCTTGGGCCGGGTTGGAGCTGCAGAGTGCTATTGAGCCCTATGGGAGACTTTCCTTGGGCCGGGTTGGAGCTGCAGAGTGCCATTGAGCCCTATGGGAGACTTTCCTTGGGCCGGGTTGGAGCTGCAGAGTGCCATTGACCCCTATGGGAGACTTTCCTTGGGCCGGGTTGGAGCTGCAGAGTGCCATTGAGCCCTATGGGAGACTTTCCTTGGGCCGGGTTGGAGCTGCAGAGTGCCATTGAGCCCTATGGGAGACTTTCGTTGGGCCAGGTTGGAGCTGCAGAGTGCAATAGAGCCCTATGGGAGACTTTCCTTGGGCCACGTTGACGCTGCAGAGTGCCATTGACCCCTATGGGAGACTTTCCTTGGGCCATTTTGGAGCTGCAGAGTGCCATTGAGCCCTATGGGAGACTTTCCTTGGGCCGGGTTGGAGCTGCAGAGTGCCATTGAGCCCTATGGGAGGCTTTCCTTGGGCCGGGTTGGAGCTGCAGAGTGCCATTGAGCCCTATGGGAGACTTTCCTTGGGCCAGGTTGGAGCTGCAGAGTGCCATTGAGCCCTATGGGAGACTTTCCTTGGGCCAGGTTGGAGCTGCAGAGTGCCATTGAGCCCTATGGGAGGTTTTCCTTGGGCCAGGTTGGAGCTGCAGAGTGCCATTGAGCCCTATGGGAGACTTTCCTTGGGCCGGATTGGAGCTGCAGAGTGCCATTGAGCCCTATGGGAGACTTTCCTTGGGCCAGGTTGGAGCTGCAGAGTGCCATTGAGCCCTATGGGAGACTTTCCTTGGGCCGGGTTGGAGCTGCAGAGTGCCATTGAGTCCTATGGGAGACTTTCCTTGGGCCAGGCTGGAGCTGCAGAGTGCCATTGAGCCCTATGGGAGACTTTCCTTGGGCCAGGTTGGAGCTGCAGAGTGCCATTGAGCCCTAAGGGAGACTTTCCTTGGGCCAGGTTGGAGCTGCAGAGTGCCATTGAGCCCTATGGGAGACTTTCCTTGGGCCGGGTTGGAGCTGCAGAGTGCCATTGAGTCCTATGGGAGACTTTCAAAAACATGCACAAAAGGATCAGAAAGGTTTTCCCGCCGGTTACGATCGTTCGGATACGAACATTTTGTGACTTTCGGATCGCCAATACGATATTATCGGGACCAATATGATTTTTTCGTAAGCATTTTCAGAAATTATCGTATTTAATCTGAATTTTTCCCATTTCGGGATTCGAACTCGTACTTTGATGAATCAGCCCCCCTATATGTCTATATGGGTGGGTATTTTTTATTTAGCTTAAGGCTTGTGGGGAACCATAAAGACCTGATGTGGCAAAGATATATTTTCTTATCTTAATCATATTTACTATTTTCAATTCCATCTTGTAGCTTTACTCTTTCTGTGCAGTACATATTTTTAAGATTCCGGAAGGTTACTTCAGCTGTAACTCACTGTTGAATGCTTGAGGAAATTTATTGTACATTCTTTAAAAACAGAATGTTTAAAATATATTTATTTTATGATAGCGCACAAAGGCCTAAAGACACAGGAAATGTCAAATTCATGAGAATGTCTTCTCTGTATTTATATGTATATGGCTTAATGTTTCTGTGGGATAGGTATGCCTTGTAACTCTTGCTTTGTGTATTTTGATTATTAATAAAAAAAGATAAATGTTAACTCCATTATACCCCGTTGACAGGTTTTTAAGTTATAATACCTTTGCATTATGCTAACCCAGGTAATCTTATTAGCATTTCTAGAACAATAAAATTGGTACTGCACTGATGTGAAAAATGACCAGGGTTGTGGAGTCGGAGTTGAGGAGCCGGAGTCAGAGGCAATTTTGGGTACCTGGAGTCGGAGTCGGCAAAAAATGAACCGACTCCGACTCCTACTAAATTTAAATGGGAATAAAAAAAAAAAAATAAAGCAAGTTTAAATTTCACAAACAGTCATTAAATAGCCATTAAATGGTCCCTAAGGTGTGTAATTATATGCTGTGGGTTGCTGTGCTATCCACAGGGGAGGAGGAGGCATATGGATTTAAGGGTATGTCTTAATATGACATAATATAATTCTTTCACATACGAATGATGGTTGATATCTCTGCAGTGAGGACCAAGCATTTGGGTTTTTGCTGCACTACCACCATTGTAATAAAATGGGTGTGGTTTAAAGTGGGTGTGGTTTAAAGGGGAGAGTGATCAAAACTGGCTTCCATTAGCGGCCCTCCACCATGTATGCTAGAGAAATTTCGGCCCTCAGCACCTCATTAGTTGGACAGTACAGATGTAGACTCATGTCTGCATCCTATGTAGCTTGTTTATGCAGTAGACTGAACCAATATATCTGACTCTATAGAGAAGAACAGGCATAACAGACACAGGTACAGATTTCTCTTAATGTAAGATTAGAGCTCACCACAGAAAAACTCATCCACTTTCTATTCATTCCTATGGGATGTTTAGAAGCATATTTTTGAAGTGGTGAACTCTTTTAACCATTGATAAATACATTTCTAAAAATCCCATAGGAATACATAGATAGTGGGCGAGTTATTCTGTGGGGAGCGCTAATCTCATATTTTGATAAATCTGCCCCCATACTTTCCTGCTGTTTGTCTCTTTGTCTTAATACCTCTCTTAGTTTTCTTCATACCTTATCCAAATAAAAATACACACGAAGAAAGAACATGAAGAAATGTTAACCTTCTTTTGTATTTGTAGCCCCAACAGTTCATTTATGTATCAAGTTGATCAAAAAAAAAAAAATACCGTACCATATGGAATATACATGGCTTTCTTTCTTTCTTTGCATACTATTTTTAGACCAAGACAGCTCTACTAATTCCCAAACAGAGCATTTTTATTCCAAACTGATTCTATTTTCAGTGCAACATATCTTATTTTTCAAAATGCAATAAATATGCATAGCACTTGTATGGTCAGCATTCTTTTATTTTTATTGGCTCAGGTGAACTTTGCTGATATAGAAGGTTGGCAACCAACACTGGTCGACCTAACCTGTGCCATGTAAAGTGACCAAGAATTCTTAATGTACAAAAATATGTAATCAATAACGAGGATATAAGGCCCACTCCAAGCAAGAAGGTTTTGAAACTCAGTCACTGTTAGTGAAGGGTAGTCAGCTTTATTATATAAGGGTTTGTGCTATGTTTGAAGTCACTTGACATTTTTAGAGCGAGATTTTTCTTAAATTATATATGTGTCAAGACTGGAGTATTACGAGCTATAATATTATAATGCTCAATTACTGTTGTAGGCCAGGGAAGATTTCAAGAAATGGTATCTGCATGCTGCAGTTCGATGACACATCTCCTAGAAACTGGGACATATGCCAATTAATTGACATGACACAGCAAAAATTTAGGCAAAAAACTGTATTTATGAGAAGGTTTTTTTCTTCTTGTTCCCATAGAATTTAGTAAAGGAATAGGATCCGTTATCTGAAAATCCATTATTCAGAAAGTTCGAAATTCTTATTGGTGGAAGAACAATCATGTTGGGTTTAAATAATGTTCCAATTATTTTTTAGTATACTTAAGGTACAGGAATCCAAATAATGGAAATAGCCCTTATGTTGAAACCCCAGGTCCTGAGCATTCTGGGTAACAGGTCTCATACCTGTACCATTTTACATGCCACAAACCAGTAACTCAAAAGGTAATGCACCAGCTAACAGAGCAAATAATATAGGAGGTTCCCAAATCAACCACAGCTTCTCCAATTGTGCAAGATGCTAATGTCAATCAAGTCATTAAAAAGTCATGTATTTAGTTGTCTAGGTTTTTGTGAGAATATGAAATATAACATAGTGATGTATCATTTAAACTTGTACAACCCAAACAGAGAGTTTAATTTTTCTCCCATAAACTGATTTAGTTCTCTCTCTATGGGGCATATTTATCAGTGTGAAGATAGATCTGGCCATGGTCTGACAGAGTGAAATTACTTCATTCTCTTTTCACCTGTATAGAAGTTTTAGGTACATATTGTATTTATCAAAGGGTGAAAGTGAGAACATGTCACTGAAAGTCCCATACAAGTGAACAGAGAGTGGCAGAATTTCACTGAGACCAGGTCTGGTTTCACTCTTTGATAATATGCCCCTATGTATATATTGACTTCTGTAAGGTTGGGTTGCATCTAATTCTCACCATGTCAGCAGAAGGATATAAAGAGACTGATGTGAGGTGTTGATACAGCTGAAGAATAAGATCCAAATATTGGTTGAAAAAGGAAAGGGAAGATTGACATTCTCTAGGTCCGGACTGGGATTCAATGTAGGCCCTGGCATTTCAAGTACACGAAGGCCCAAAGAGTAAGGAGATGCCATTTTTTCACCTTCCTCTACTAGATCTACTAGAGTTGGGCAGGTTTCACTAAGTATCCATTTTATTTATGTTACTGTTGAAACTACTGCACGTCTTTTTTGATGTGACCGCAGCTTTTTTACGTGGTCAAGCCCTTTTCTTTACACTGCAGCCCTTTTTTGATGCAACCACAAATTTTTTGTACCAAAATTTTGTGGAAGTTTCGTGAAACAATTAGCCATTGCCAATAGTGAATTGTGGAATTTCGCTGCAAATCCAGGCCTGCCAAAAAAAATCACTCGTGACTACCTCTAAAACTTTGATCTTCCAGTTTTCTCATTTGTTTCCCTTAATAAATATTACACACTGTTTAACTTACATTTATGTTATTTTAAGTGCATAACCTTGCACCTATCACCTTGAACCTTATTTGCCAGTTTCCTGCTCAGTTTTCCAATTTAGTCAAATCGTTCTGCAAAGTGGCAGCATCCTGCATGGAACTTACAGTTTTGCACAATTATGTATGATCAGCAAACACAGAGACAGTACTTTCAATGCTCCCCTCTAAATTATTAGAAAACAAAAACATAAGACAAACCCCTGTGGTACTCCACTAACAACAACTGGTCCAATTAGAAAAATAATTCTTTAGCCAATTCTCTAAGTACACAATATATGTTCCAGTCTAAAATTCCTTCATTTAATCAGGAACCTTCTGTGTGGGGACTGTATCAAATGCTTTAGCAAATTATAAGTAGACCACATCCACTGCCATCCCAGAGTCTAGGTTCCTGCTCACGTTCTTATAAAAGGCAATCAGATTAGTCTAGTGAGATATATCATGCATAAAACCATACTGACACCAACTTATAGTATTGTGATTTACAATGCATTCAAGTATTGTATCCCTTACTACCTCTTCCAAAAGTTTTCCAACCATTTCACCATTTAGTATGTAACCATGGGAGTTACCACCAACAAGTGTTTGAAGAGATCCACTAGTACCTTTAGTATAAACCCAGCAAGCTGCTAACCTGAATAAATGCAAATATACTGAAAACAAATGTGCTAGGCACTTATTACACTATGAACGTATCTATTTAAAATCTAAATAGGAAAAACATTCACATTTAATTTAGTAGCAATTCTTATTTAGAGTTTATGGCAGGGCCATGCACATTTTCATTTAAAACTGACACATTGATGTACAGTATGTTGGCAACAACAAGCTTCACTGGTAAAGATTCCATATTTTAAAATTGAAGTCAGAGTTGTAGGCTGGTTAGAATCCTTCACAGGACTGAGAAAGTTCATTCTGAACACTTTGTTCCATCAGTGCATAGTTCAAAGCCAAAGTGTCAGTAAATGTGGCAGATACTATCTCATGATAATGTGGCACAGCAGGATGCACGTAAGAAAAACACCAAAGGAATTTAGAAAAGGACATTGTATGATTCCTGAATTTAAAGTCAAGCTTAAAAAAGGCTTTTGATAGATGTCTCATTCCAATGCAAACCGTGAGCAAACAGTGAGCAGCCAAAAGTTCCTTTAGCTGTCATATCATGGCAGAACTGAATCCCCTGAGCTCGCCACTTAAATGATGAAGTGGGAGATTAGTGTAGAAGCTGCCTCAAACAGAAGTTTAGCTCTCTATAAATACTACAGATTCTAACAACACTCAAGAGAAATATGTAATTATGTTGGGTATGTTATATCTTCCCTAAGACTTGCTCTGACTCTTGTTATTTTGCAGACTTGTAGTACATTTCTTCAAGGATAGGTATTGATTTTAATTTACAACATCTGAAGCTCCTTGGAGATACCTGCACTGTGAGCCCATTTACTAACGTGTTATAATGGGTAAAAATGACTAACGCCAATATAACGCCGAAAAAAACAGATCTGGTTTATTTAACTGGGATCATTACTTCCATTACTGCAGGTTGTTAAAGGAGAAGGAAAGGTCAAATCACTGGGGGGGGGGTCAAAATGTTAGGTACCCCCCAGTGATTGTGATCACTTACCTGATACCCCAGGCTGTTGCACATTGGCATGGGTTACCTGAAGCTGGACATGCACAGTAGAGTGAAAAGCCACACTGTAACAAAAAACGTCAGCTTTGACCCTGCTGAGCAAGGGTGGGACACAGGATCGCAGCAAATGGAGAAGGAAGAGGATCGCTTGCCTGCATGTACCCTGGGCTGTGCAATTTTCTGCTATTATGAGCACCAGCCCGGGGTATCAGGTAAGTGATCTTAATCACTGGGGGCTGCCTAACATTTAGCACCCCCAGTGATTTAAACTTTTCTTCTCCTTTTAGTTATCTTCTATTGTTGCATCCATACTACACAGCTGTTGTATGTTTTATTCAAGTTTAGTGCTAAAATGTTCTCACCAACTCACACAAAGTTAATAACAGAGTGTAATTTCTGACAGTGTGCAATCTGAATGCTGATGAATGATAGCCAAATCTACTTGTCTACTCCAGACCTCTCTCCTTCTGTCTTTTCCCAAGATACAGTTTGCTGTTCTGCTATCCCCTTCTGGATGTCACATTACTATCTAAAAGCAAGAACCTTAAACCATTTTAAATGCTGAATTCATAATATTATTATATTATCTTTCCTTGTACCTCAAAAAATGAAGTGGATATTTATCATTTTTATAATTAGACAATAATTTATTTTTTTTATTATCTGGTGTATGGTGATGTATTACTTATGGTGGGTCTTCTCTCCCAATTGCTTGAGGTGCCCATTCATTTAGGTTTGGAGTTGAATGAACAAATTTTCTAATGTTTTGTTTGACGATTAACCAGTGAGGAACTCTGTGTATGTGATATCAGTAACAGGTTGTATAAGCCAGAGAAACACACTTCACTTCCATGCAAGGAGAAACCATTACTCCAGATATATAATGGGCAACTCCAAGATTATCAACTACAGGTATCGGACCCCTTATCAGGAAACCTGTTATTAAAAAAGCTCCTAATTATGACATGGCCATCTCCCATAGAATCCATTTTAAGCAAATAGTCTCATTTTAAAAAATGATTTTGCTTTTCTCTGTAATAATAAAACTGTACCTTATTGTACTGTATATGTTACTGTACTGTATTTAATCCTAACTAAACTGCATTAACCTGTATAGGTGGCAAAACAATCCTGTTTGGTTTATTAAAAGTTTAATGTTACAGTAGAAAGTATAGAGATTCAAACTGTGGAATAATCCCTTATCCAACAAAAACCCCTCAGGTCCCAAGCATTCTGGATAATAAATCCCATACCTGTACACTAAAAAGCTAAGCACTGAGATATTGTCAGTACATATTTGAATTTCTTGAACTCACCTTGAGCATCTTTTGCACTGCAATTTCCATGTTTATGTAAGTACGTTTATGTATGGCAGGCAAGTGCCTTACCTAGAACTTCCTTGCAATCTTCTTAGATCTCACTTTTTGTGCATATAAAATTATTCCACACAATTTAACATGATGGATGGAAAGGACAGAATGAGCTGGGCCTCTAATGTTGTGTAAAAGCAAATGACTAACCAATGCACTTTATGTCTGTGCAAACCATATAGAATAATAATTCTAGGCTACAGTGTATGCAGAAGGTAGAAATCTCAAGAATAATGCACAATTACAAGTAAAACAAAAAGAAAAATAAATCCATTTATACAGAAGGTACAGTGGAAAAGCTTTAAGATTAGAATGCTGAGAATCAAGTGGCAATAGGATGGTATGAGCTAGAAGTAAGATGCTTCTTGTTAATTAGTATATAGCATTGCAGCACCCAGAAATGAACTAAACATTTTAGCAGAATTGCTCTGCTGGGAAGCCGGGGTTCAACAAGGCCCCAGTTACATAGTTACACATGGTTTTTGTGCGACAATTTGAGAGAAGTGAGTTATGCAACAAATTTAAAAAAATCAAAGCTTTTGTGACTTTTCTTTGACTTTCTCTAAATGTGATTTTTCAGTTCAGATTTTTTTTTTTTTTAAAAAGTTAGAGTTTTAGTAATACTGGAGCAGTAATAGAATAGCAACCAATCAGCAGGAAACATTTACTGGTCAATAACAAACATCTTATTGGTTGCTATGGGTTACTACTCCTGGTGCCTTTTTATTACATATAGGGGAATATGCCTTAAAGGAAAACTATACCCCCATACAATGTAGGTCTCTATAAAAATATATCACATAAAATGGGTCATATGTAAAGCCCTGCTTCGTCTAAATAAACCATTTTCATAAAAATATATTGGGTACTCCTAAATTGAAAATTGCCATTTAAAGTTCTAATGGCCGCCCCCTGGGATCATGCGATTAACGGTGCACACAAACAAGCCAAGGCACACATACATGTAAGAGTCACATCAGCCAATTAATTGACAAAGTTCTGTCTTTTACTCCCACACTACTTCCTGTTACAGTTAGAGCTGCATTATTTCCTGTCAGGTGATCTCTGAGGGAGCACACAGCCCATCACTAAATGGTGGTGGTCTCAAGGGAAAAATAAAAAAAGAACAGTATTTACTGATATATATATATTCCAGTTTGTTAAGATTCTTTAATAGGTCACTTAACATGAAATAAACTATCTTTTGGTTACGTATTCATTCTGGAGGTATAGTTTTCCTTTAAAAAAGCACCCCTATTAGTAAAACTAGATTTTTTTCCCACAGTTGTTCAGATAATATAACTGTAACCAAGGAATCCAATATGCCATACTTGTACCTTTAGGTATGTTGGTATACAGTCAGGCTCACAATCTGATGATGAATATAGATAAGCTTTACATATAAATACTGTGTATTCTCCCTTTAAAGGGTAATATGACAAATTACTTGACTAAAATTCTCTAGTCTCTCTCAGGTTTGCTGCAGCCTTTCTTATCTCCATATCTAATGAACTGCTCCAAAGTCAACACCAGAGATTTGATTACTCCATTAAGACTGTAACTATTCAGTAATTTCCATATGAATGCCACTTTAGGAAAATTAATTATTATTTTCTTTGTACCCATCCAGCTATCTCACATGGTAATTAAAATTCATTGTCAAAGAACTGACTTTTTCAAGGGCACACAGCTTCCCAAAGGCGACTGTATCAAAGAGATCACAAAATATGGATATAAATCTTGAAGAACCATGAAGATCTGTATCACCTAGTGTAGGTCCCTAATGATACCACAGTACCACTCCACTGTCACCTGAAAGGCAAAGATTGTTGGGGGGGGGGGGTCAAGCTATGGAGCAACAGCAGGGGGTGCAGATTGGACCTGAAATACCTTGATAGCTTTTTCATACTCTTCCTGCCCTATGCTGCCTGTGTGTGCCATACTCTGCCTGCCCTATGCTGCCTGTGTGTCATACTCTGCCAGCTCTATGCTGCCTGTATATGCCGTACTCTTCCTGCCCTATGCTGCCTGTGTGTATGGCACAGACAGCATAGAGCAGGCAGAGTATGGCACACACAGGCAGCATACAGTGACACAATGCTGGCACTGCTCCTACAGTCTGAGGTGTGAACAGGTGCACAATGTGGGTGATTACAGTGTGACTGAGGCGTGAACAATGCAGGGATTAAAAAGTGTGAACAGTGCAAGGGATGACATGATTAAACAATTAAACAATACCTTAACTACAATATTATTTTGACTTCTTATTGACTCCAGTGCATTTGAGGATTTTTCTGTGGTTTCACAACTTTTTCAGCAAAGTGAAACAGGCTTGTTTAATTTATTACTAGTTATACGTTTCAGCCCTCCTGTAGCCTTTTCCAGAGGTAGGACATCTCTTTCTGACCTTACAGTGATGCTCTTCCCCGAGGGTTGTTTTCCATCGAGTGCGAGTGCACACTTACTGAGTGTTCAGTAAGTCCTGCACCTGAACTTGTCCAAGTTACATTACTGGTTTTCTTTCTTATACGTCCATATAAATATATTCACTAGTTTTGATTTACATTTGATCCCCAGAGAACCTAGTTAAACCTTATATATGTTGCAAATCCTCCTTTTCTCCTGTGTTGAAAAACATTCAACATATCCTGGCTTCCAGATGCAAATGGGTGTTGGTAAATCATTAAGGGATTACAAATTGGCATGAATAATTGTAAACACATTCTGTCACACTTATTATCGTGACACACTGTACATACGCACACGGTGCTGGCACTTTTATGTGTTTCATTTTTATGGTTGTGTTACATAATTCTGTATTGCTAATAAGGTTAAAAAAAGAGCTAGTAGATGGTTAAGAGCTTGGGCAATGCTGTTGGCCCAGTTCTAGTAACCAGCAACAATCAAATAGATGTGTAAGTGCTACCTGCTGATAGGTTGTTATGGGCTGCTAGACCTGTAGTAAATTTGCACCTTTTTTTTACATTACCCCCATTGTGTTTTGAAATCAGGGTCATGTGATTTAACATCTCCATGCTATCAACTACTTCTGCCTTTCATTGTCAAGAGCAATTTTGGTAGGTCTGATCCAAAGTTAAACACTGACAAGTGTTATTAGATTGTAAGATTTTTTGGGCAGGGCCCTCTTTACCTTTTGTATTGGCTATTGGTTGATTTGAATTTTTTTTCTGTATGTTTAATATACGTACTGAGTTTTTGTAAAGCGCTGTGGAATGTAATGTTATAACAATAATAAGAATAATACCCACATAATTAAAAAATGGACCAAGGGACAGATAAAAATGCATTGCATATCTTCTATTTTACTTTTTAGACATGATGCATCTCTCACTGTTAGCTACTCCCCTAATAAACCTCCCCCCAAAATGTTCCTGATCAAAGAAAATATGATTCCAAGCAATTTTATATTTATTACAAACATTCCGTGGTTATAAAGGTATTTGTATATGTACTGGCTGTTGTCCCTTGTTGTTCTGTGCACTAGTGGTTTTGACTTTTAAAACAACGTAACAGCTTATTAACATAATGGGCATGATTCAATTCAGTAAGAAAAAATTATCTCATGATTTATCACGTGAAAACTCATGGACGAGGTTCAATTCAAGGAGAACAAAACTTTTCTCCTTATTCAATGTTTTTCCTATAGACATTAATAGAGTTTTCATATAATAAACAGATACGTTTTCTGAATTGCATCTCAAATTGAATCTTGTCTGTTTTCATGTGATAAACCTTTTTTCTCACTGAACTGAATCCTGCACATTGTGAAGAAGAAACCAAATTAAGTCATGGTTGGAGGAGAACTAACTGCAGCAATGCAGAAATCTCAGGATCTCTGTGGTCAAAGTTCTCCCCTCCAAACACAGCAATGTTTACCTGTTTTTTTTCCCCCAAAATGGTAAAAAAAAAATGATTTTTTTGCAAAACAACCCTACTTTTCTAAAAAAATATTTTACTTTCAGGCCCCAGTACAGAACTTATTTCAGTGTATAGTGTCCTAATAATAAAGATTATTTGTAAATTATTATTCACATGAATTTATAAAGCGCCTGCATATTCAGCAGCACTGTACAAAAAATAGGGTATATACATTGAACATACAGAATTACATACAAAAATACAACTGATAACCAATATAAGAGGTAAAGAGGGCCCTGCTCAAAAGAGCTTAAAATCTAACATTTTTTTTTCATTGCTGCTAATATATCTTGTTCTTCAAATATAGACTGGCTCATTTTTACTCTGAAGAAGATTAAAGAATTTAGAAGTGCCCTTTATACAACAAAGATCTGTCAACCTGCCTCTCTCTCTTGGGAATCATATATTACAAGTGAAAGACTAGGAACTGTGCTTCCTGCACAAGAAATAAAATAATGGGCCTCTCATGTCAAAACACAAAAATTGCACTATATGTAGTACTGATAAGGAACTAACACATCCTGGCTTAGTCTTTGTGCTTGTTATTGATGCTACCTGGAATTGATGATTGTATATGGTCCAAACCAAAATTCGTTTAGCAAATTTTTCACCGTTTTGTGAATCTTTTGAAAGATTCGCAAATTTTTCGGCGAAGCAAAACAGGACAGATCCGCTCATCACTAATCAATAAAGTTAAAAAAAAAAATCAGCTCATAAGGCAATGTCACCATACTAGTGGATATTTCCTTGATTTGCCCACATTGAGCTGGTTGAATCAGGCTGGCCAAACAATCAGATCACAATATGGGTAAAGCAAGCCCTTACCCTAATGGAATTTTTAAACTTGCCCTGCCCAATATCTGGCTGATTTTCAACAAGATGTCAGTTAGGCAGGCTGTAAAGGACCAAGTTGGGAGCTTTAAGCAGCTCTTGTATGGCTATATTTAAGTTAGGTGCAATATCCCATGGTGTGGGGGTGATTGTGATCTTGTATTATAGAATTAAACCACACATTATGAGAGGGATATTTATAAGATCATTCCAGAAATTCAAAACCTTCTGCTCTGGATAGTGGTTAACACGAAAGTCAGTTTGATAAACTGGATAGTCAGTTTGTTGTGACAAATTTCACAGATATGAATGGGAAATAAAGTACTAATACCAGTAAAGCAAAGCATTAAAGAACCCTGAGCCAGAATTGGTGTAGGGAGCTGTCTAAAGCCAGGAAGAGTTTTTTCCTCTGGGGAGGGGCAAAGCAATATCTGGGCAGTAGTAAACATTTGTCTAGAAACAGTTATACATAACATCATATCTGCGTCTGCACTGTCCCATCCTTCTTTCATTAAATGAGTGCTGTGGATTAATAACTACACTAGCATTATTATCACCCTAGGTTAGTAAGTGAGCCAGGGTTAGTAAGTGAGCCAGGGTTAGTAAGTGAGCCAGGGTTAGTAAGTGAGCCAGGGTTAGTAGTAAGTGAGCCAGTAGTGAGCCAGTGAGCCAGGGTTAGTAGTTGAGCCGTGAGCCTGAGCCAGGGTTAGTAAGTGAGCCAGGGTTAGTATGTGAGCCAGGGTTAGTAAGTGAGCCAGGGTTAGTAAGTGAGCCAGGGTTAGTATGTGAGCCAGGGTTAGTATGTGAGCCAGGGTTAGTAAGTGAGCCAGGGTTAGTAAGTGAGCCAGGGTTAGTAAGTGAGCCAGGGTTAGTATGTGAGCCAGGGTTAGTAAGTGAGCCAGGGTTAGTAAGTGAGCCAGGGTTAGTAAGTGGAGGCATATTGTGAATCGTTCTTTTTTTTACATGCCCAGTCTCCTTTCAGATTCAGTTTCTTCACACTGTGACAAATGCAATTCTAGAAATTGTTTCCAATCAGTTTCATCCATTCTTTCTGCTATCCACACAATAGTTCCTGTAGCGCTCACTGCAAAATAACCCACAAGCCTATATGATCCACCCCTGTGATTAAAACTCCTTTTTTATAATGTACAATTTAAATACTGTATTAATAAGCATATCAGTTAATGAATCATCATTTTGCAAATTTGCTAAGGGATGTTGCCTTTAACTTAGTACAAATATACAATTTAAATGGGGATGCCTAAATCCTAGTATAGTCATTGCTTCTTATTGATGATGACTGCATTTCTGGGTATTCCCCTTGCTGTAGTCCAAAGATGGATCAACACCAAATGGGGCTCCTTACCTTACCTTACCTTAAATTCTCAGTTAAATGTCTCTCTTTTATAAAAAAAAAATGGAGGTATTCACTTGGATGCAGCAATACCAGTTCCATTGATGCAATATTGGAGCCCCTTAGAAGTGATGGGGCCCTAGGCAGGAGGCTAGCGAGCCTTACGTATAATCCAGCTCTGACCTTTTCTGTGCAAATATAATGTATTTGATTCTGTAAATCATACAAGAATGGTTCTAGATGAACCTATTGTTATGCAATATGTGGGGATAATAGCACTTTCTATCAATTTGTACTAATATTGTAGGGATTTATTAGTGTCAGTTTTAATAGGATCTAAATAACACTGAAGTGTTTGTAGCACATTGACATGTCTTGCAAGGCAACCTTACAGAAGTAACAGAATCAGATTATGCATTAGAGGCTCCAGCAGACATTCTCTTCTTGCTAAAATCTGACTCATTATGAGATGTAGGTCACCTTAGGTAAAGCTGGTTTATTTATGTGCCGTCTTGGTTCTGAGATGATGCTTCCTTTGCGCAATGGTTTCCTTTGTGAATATTCAGTCTGTTTCCAACTAAATACAAAATAATAGTATTCATGCCACATGAGTATCACTAAGGACATCCTTCTAGATACAGGCTGCAACATGTTAGGTCACATAGGCTATTCCAATGGTGGCTATGTCCCATGAACAAAAGTTATTTAAATATGCCCTCAGCCTCTGCCGCAGATATACTAAGGAAATCTGGTGACGGAGCTGAGGGGTAGGGGGGCTGTGCCTCGCTGTGGAAGTGACATCACGGCAACGAATGGGGCATATTTAGGTCCAGTGCCTAGGGTGGCAACGGACCTAAGTACTACATTGCTGGCATGGTACATTGGTGTGCTGATTAGATTAGACCATGACATGCTCGCATAGGCTCACTGGAATAATACGTAACTAGCCACGATGACTGAGCAGCTGTAGAGGGACCAGCTCTATCAAATTAGCAATATATATAAATATACTGAGACAGCCACTTCAACTACTATGGGAGACAAGCCAAGATGTATTGTGCCATGTGGATGTGTGATAAAAACCAGATGTTCTGCATGAAGCATGTGGGCAGAAAACATGGTCCACTGCATTCACTGTAAACTGGGCATAGGGGTTCCTTGTAGTATAATGTGGGTAGAAGTCTTCCCTTCCCAGCCTTCCTATTAAATAATATTGGCATCAAGCACAATTTTTACTGGCCAGATGGGTAAAATACAGACTACTGTATGTGGCAACCCTAGAAATATGATTATGTGGAGGGGATACTGGGAGGGGAATAAAAGAGAGGACTGAGTTAGGAGCTGAGCAAAGATACAGGACACTCTTCGGGTAGAGATTGTATTTAGGACTAGACAGAATTACTATTAGTCAAGGGTTGGTAAGTTGAAAAAACTTGGAAGTTTCATCAGTCATAACCATTTTTGTTGTTATTAAAGAGGCCATTACACACTGAAAATGAAGGAATGCAAAAGGGAATGGGTTAAGGAGACTAGATTTGTTATAGATGGGTGATATCTGGGCATCATGCTAATAGTGGCTTGGTTTCTAATGAAAAGTATTGTATAGGTGTTTAATAAATGGCCAATTTAGTAGTTAAATTGAAATAGAACTTCAGACACATTATACTGGAACCCAGGTAGATATTGTGTAAAACAAAAATAAAATACTGTATATATTAAGGCCTGGAGATCTAATTAAAATAGCAGAAATACTTTTTACCAAGTAGTATGTTCATTAAATGCATATTTAGCAATGAAATTCCAATTTTGCTTGCAAAAATATTGTACATTATTTTCCCCCAATCCAGCAGACTGAAATCCGTTAAAGGCAACCACAGAAGTGTCTGATTCATCAAAATCATATTGTAGGCAGCTGCTGCAATTTATAAGTGTAATCATATTTTTTGTGTGCTTCAGCCTTGAAAGATGGCCGTGGGAAAAACGAGAAAATGACAAAAATATTACCTTGCCTTTATATACAATATAGACTCACATAGATTTGTGTGAACATTAAAGGGGAACTCAGGCTTCCAAACCAAAATTTGTTAAAAAGCCCAACACTACACAGAAACCTCTAATATATTTTTATATGCTAAATTCCAGATGCAAAACCGCCTGGCAGGGGAGGTGGGACTAAAACATTGATATTACAGCTTACAGACAGCATGCAAGAACTACAGAACCCACAATGCATTGCACTGTGATGTTCCTTTCCTTAGTGACGTCACATGTTCAGGGAATTGTGGGATTGGGAGGATGCAGGCTGAAGGGAGGCTGAGGACAGTCGACTACTGTTACAATTTTTTAAATCTTAATGTAGTGTAGAACAGGGGAACAGGCTTAGGGAGCTGTTTGAAACATTATTACATTAAATCACTACACCATGAAAAGTTGCAAAGTTGCTTGAATTTATGTTTAGTTATGTCTGGGTGGAGATAATAAAGGAAATAATGAAAACCCTTTATTACAAAGATAATTGGCCCTTTTTGCTACATGTTACAAAGTGAATTAGCCGTATCCAACAGTGTGTACAATTAATTGAAAAACATGGTTGCAGTAGATTACAGTACAGGCAGTGGTTAAATAGACTTTGAAACAGAAAGGTCCATGTTTTTTCCCCACAATGCACCCTTTTACCCCAAAGCTCCAGATAACTGTGATAACTGTGTGACTAGGAGTTTTCTTGATACAATTGCACTTCACCAAAATGGACACAACTGCGCATGCATGTCGGGCCTAGTTGTACCCAATGTTGTTGATGTCTGATGTACTGTAATTTCCGGTATTTGGCTTCAGTGACATGTGTGCCTTATTCTTTTGGCGCTAGTGTGCAGGGCCTATTGATGTGGGGCATTGAGGCACCCTGGTCCGGAGGTGGTGGTAGCTTCAGGGCACTCCTGCATCAATAGGGCAGGAGGTTAATTGAGTCCGATTGAGCCTTATTTCTGAGGTCTGATCACTGCATCTCTACATTTGTGGGTCAGTTTTTATTGCTTTGTGTTGCTGTATCCCGTTACTCATATGCACGCTTGGAAATCTAAGGTTTTTTAAGTTTTGTAATAGCATTGACTTACCTACCTGATCCAAGAATTATGTGGCCTCACTGGGGGTGGCCCTGCTCCACTAAGATCCGCAGAATTTCAGTAGAAGCCAGTGCAGTTTCTAGCTCTAATGAGTCTGCCCTGTTTCTTCATTGCTCTTTTCCATGGTATTAAGTGTAGTGCCAGCCAATATGATTAATGATCTCCTAATGAGATATTAAGAGATGGGGAATGCACAGTTGTGGAAGCCCACGCTGCCCTGACATTTCATGTGGTTTAGAGTTGGTGCCAAGGGAAGAGTTTTCTATGAGTAGCTGGGGTCTGATATGCTCAAATGGCCATCTGTTCTATTTACTACACTTGCAGATATTAAATTGGAGATATGTTTGTCTGTAAAAAGCAAAATAAAAAATAGATTTCTTACAGTCTTTGCAATATGAAGAAGTTTTATGGAGCCTAGTCCTTCAGTAATAACAACACTCCACATTCTGGCTGTGTACAAGTGTTTAGATCTGCTATGTGTAGTGAATGTTTTGCTAGATTAAGGCAGGCAGTAAAAATGTAACATGTTACATTGGAAGTAACCTTTTTGTTTATTATCTTTCACAGATTCCATTTTCTTCTGCTTATTACATGGATAAGAACTTGGCCTAAAATTGTTGTAGAAGGGAATTCTGTTGCACAGTTCAAGCAAGGCAGCTCGGTGATTTGTCCCCTGATAGCTTCTAACGTCTCTTCTAGTAATAACATTAACTAATTCAGGCTCACCTACCACTTAGAGCTATGCTTCAGCTCTGAGTACCCGCCTACATATGCTTGATTATTGTTTAATTGGTCGGAATGAATAGAGCTTGTCAATGCAGGGCAAGTGGCTAAAACTCCCTACAGCAACCAATAGCCCTGGTCAATAAAATGTGACCTGTGATACGACAGAGTTCAAGTGCAGAATTAACCCACTTCCAACATTATTGAACAAGGGAGGAAGCTGCAAAAAGTCAGTGTTATGGGTAAAGATTGAATGCAATTCAGGAAAATCTATAAATTTCCAACAAAGTGATCTTTCAATTTGCAGATTATTCTTCCCTGATCCATATCCTATTAAAATATAAAGGCTAACATATTAGCCTTTTATGAAATATAAAGGCTAAAATAAAAGGCTTACATATCCTTTAAAGATCTTAATTGTTATTAACTGGAATTCAGTTTTACAGCACAGAGACCCTCAGCTGTCAAAACTAATACAGCACTGCCTGTGTTTGACAGAATTACATTCTTGAGGTGAGGCAAGTAACTATTATCTTTTGGCTAGGGCCTGGGAGAATGACACAGGCTGCAATGGGGTCCTGTACTTACTGCCTGCCCTATCTCAGGGAGTAAGGACAAGGCTGTCCTGTGCCCACTGGCACTGCGCTATGCACCTCGTGCAGACCGACCCTGGGAAGAAGTACTTTCTGCATGAGCACCAAAGGGTTCTTGTGATCCTTAGTGCTCTTGGACTTTTGCCCAAGGTCCCCCTTATAGAGGATTTTTCAGTCCTCCTTTGTTGTACAATGTGTGTATGGGAACCCCTTACCTTATAACAAACTTTTAACCACCAGTCATTCCCTTATAGGTCTTTGAATATCTCAGATAATCAGTGTTCAACACAAATATTGCCTTAAGTGGCCTTCCAAATAATTCTCTTAAAAAATACTTATATATAGCATATAAGCAATTAACCTAAATGTTACCCTTATTAGGTTAAACCTTCCTTCCTTCCTTCCTTAGGGACCAATAGTTGGGAACATTTTATCTATGGTTTGTCATCTTGGGTAACTTTGACTTTAGTCAATAAGTGAATATTCATCTCTAGAGTATAATAAAAAAAGTATTGATGCTATTCTGTAGTTCCTAGAGTACTGCATGTTCGTAGGCACATAGAACAAACCAAGTGGCACAGGGATGAGTTGTACCAAAACATTGTAAGAGACCTTGCACTTTATGAGGCCCAGTATCCAACTGGAGTATCATAAAAAAAATGTATTCTGTAAATGCAAACAACCATTGATTTATGATGATCCAGGTTACTGTATCTTAAACTGTGGGGCCAAGCTTGCTGGCAGGTCTGACTGGATTACTAGCTCCCAGTATTTCTTCATAGAACTTATCCCAAGTACCAGTGTCATCTTCTTCTGGGGCACTGAAATGACATCTGGGCCAAGATATTAGGAGAGGACTGGAGGTCTAAATGGCTTCTGTATTTATAAATTCACCATTCCATTTGGAGGGATTGTGTTAAAATAAATATAGCAGTTATATTTGCTGACACCTGACTTGAATTTTTTTTAGATGTCCCAACTGGGTTGGCTTGGGTGTTAATTGTGTTAAGCCTGGAAAAAAGTAGAGGGAAAGAATACAAATTAATTAATGCCTTAGTGATTTGGGCTGAACCTGATGGGAAACAGAAACACAAATATGGCTACGTGACAATAGACAAATGATGTCACTAGACCACTGCTTTATGAGTAGGGGCGCCCCCTTTCTTAACTGAAACTTCTGTCCGCATCAATAAGGATGGGGCGATGACATAAACGGGACAGGTTAGTCAGGTGATAAATTGATGAGTTGGGTGGGGAGATAGAGTTGCAGGAAAGAAGAAACCTGAAAAAGACCTGAAAGAGCAGACTGGGTGTGGAGCAACAGGGAATTACAAATTTTATGGGAATTACATTGCCAGTAAACCTGGTATTTTAGTGGCCAGGTGGAAACCTTATGCATGAGGAATCTCTACTACTAAAGGGCCCATGTCATTCATATATTATATGGGAAATGGGCAGTGCTGGATTTCAAATTTGGGCACCCAGAGGCAGCCCCCAGACCCACGACCCTCCTCCCCAGGACTGTGTTCAAACACATCCTTTTAACTCACACACGGAGCACTGGGAACAGGATGCACAGAAATCTCCAGCATGTCTAGACCCCAGTACTACAGATGTGAGCAAAGTCCAGGTACGGCTGGGCCGCACCGAAATCTTAAAATTTTTCTCTCATACGGAGCAATGGGGACCTCGCCTCCACTGTTCCTTATGCTAGTGTAAAGTGGGGGGGGGGTAAAAGGGGGGAATGCGCACCGGTCAAGCATTCGCACATGCGCAGAGGGGGAGGGTGACGGACGGATTACAAATCCGGCGCTGGGGGCCTGTACTTAATGCCTTCTTGTTGCAAGCTTCCCTTGCTTCATTTAGGAGCTTCATGCTTTCAGGCTATGATGTGCGCTTTGTGCCAGATTTTAAAAATCTTTATTAATATTTAGTGCTTGATGAGCAGCAAGATAATCCAAAAACCAATTACAATAGGCCATTCAAAACCCTCAACTAATTCTATATTATCTATCTTTCTATCTATCTATGTATCTATCTATCTATCTATCTATCTATCAGCTATTTATCTATCTATCTATCAGCTATTTATCTATCTATTTAAAACAATTAAAAAAAAATTGGACCCTGCGTTGCACTGCTTTGAGCTATTTTGGCCTGGGCAGAGGGCTGCACAATCTCTGGTTCCAGTCCAGCACAAGACATATTTGCATCAGGCAACAGACGTTTTGCTTCTTCCATTCTCCAGTTCCAAATGGGGAGCTTTCCAGCTCATAGCACAGTGGAAAACTGGCTTTGTGGCAAATGCACATGGCAATGTTTTTAAGTGTCACTGTTTGCTCTATAGTGTTGCCTTGCAGATACCAAGAAAGATTCTACAGGGGGAAATTATGTTCATTTTACTAACAGTTAAAAAAATAATACTTTCTAACAACTTATTATATAACCTTCAGCCATGGCTTTTTGTTTGTCTGCAGCCAGATCACTGAGATTACTGAGCTGTAGAACAATAGAGAAAAGCAATTGGAAAAATAAATAACTCTGGTACTAATGCAAGAAATATAAAGTATTGTCTTTCTCTTGAGAGACAGTGGGCCAAATGGACAGTGCCCAAGTGATTGTGTCTGTGTATTGCTAGCTTACTATAGGCAGTTAAAAGAGCATGTAGATATTTGCTGTATAAATATATATACCTTTAGCACTAATGTCTCATTGTTTTATCTGAACTTTCAGATTTATTGGCTGGTATTTTTACCAGCTAGAACTGTATGTGGAAGTGCAAGACACATGTTTGGAAGTTCTCCTAATGAATAATGTCAGTACTTGCACAACTTTGCATCCATTTTTGTACACCAGACTTGCAATAAGGCTCGTAAATGAGCACTGGGTTATTTTATACAAGTGATTTACAGCGCCGTCGATTTTGCTTGTTAGAAAATATATGGCGTAACCTATAATGTTCAGTCATGTGAGAACACAAAGAGCAGTTTCTAGGTGCACAGACTTGTGCAATGAACTGAAAACCAAGTGTCCAGAAGCACAAAGTATTCTTAAGCCAAATCAATAAATTCAATACATTCTTTCACACACACGACTTGAATCATTTTGAACGGCCCCAGGCAAAGTCTCGGATGGCTCTGTGATAGAGATCACTATAGATGGCTGGATTGAAGCAGGCTGTTTTATGCACATTGTCACTACAAACCATTCAGACATTTGTCATTTGATAAACAAAATCTTAAATGACTTTTGAATCCTTCCATCACTTGTCTCTTCTCTGTTGGAGACTGAATGTCCCCTAGACATGCTTTAGTATTCCACAGATTACCATCATCACTTTGCCTTGGCCATTTAACTGAAGCTATGAATTTGTGCCTAACCCCAGAATTTATGAACATACAGTGGCTGCTGCTACTCGAGGCCTGAGGGGGCATTATTCTAAATACAAGCATCATTTTTCAAGACTGTTGGGAATTTAATTCTTTTTTTTATCATTCATGGGATCAAAAATGAACCTTTTTTTAAACCAACATTGTTGACCCTTTCTTACCATTTCTTACATTTTTGATGTTGCATTGTGACATAAAAGGCTGAACTATTACACACACTGTATTTTAAGAGATATAATAACTAGGGGGCTACTATATGATTAAAGGAGAATGAAAGGTGAAAACTATGTAAGCTTTATCAGAAAGGTTTATGTAAATACAGCCATAAGCACTCACAGAAACGCTGCACTGAGTCCTCTATCAAAAGAAACACATAATTTCTTGTCTCCTTTTTTGTAAACATGTTCTTAGGTATCAGACTTCCTCTCTCAGAAAAATCCTTCAGGGCATGATTTTTCCGAATAAGGCTTTTCCATTTCTTCAGAATCCAATGATGGAATGGACCACCGGCCTAATATTGCCAACACATCTTCAAAGATATTACATTTGAAATAAACTGGCAAAATTGTGCACATGCCTATGTATTTTTGTCTTAATATAAATTAAGATCACCCTTTGTCTTCAAAATATATTGCTTCTTGTAATTCTTTCATGCAAATCCTGGATAGTGTATTGTGGGATATTGGACCACATTTCGAAAAAAAGAATCTACTTTTCATTTTGTGGTTCAGAATTTTTCATGAAGGTTCAGTAATGACTAGAGATGATAATTGGGGGTGAAGGAGGCTTTCACAAAACCACTTTTGAATCTATATAGCATGCATTATCATCTTGGAATGTATAAATATCAAGTTGTAACAGTGTTTCCGTGAGCACTTAATACTTTAACGTATGTTTTTGTTTCTTGGCCATTACAGGTTCATGACAAACACTGAGTGGACAAGAGGGCCATGGGATGGCAGTCCATGGTTTTAAGTCCATTATTAACAGTTGGCATATGCATTGTGGGTTAAAATAATGCTTAGGCTGTTGCCAAATGTAAACACATCTGGAAAATAGAGGATATTTTCATTTTTTCTATTTCTTGGGACTTAAAGTTTCCTGCTTCTTTGAGTTTTAGTCTTGGTTACAAGCAGTACCTAAAGGGCAACTCTGACATAAATGAACGTACCATATACAATTTCTGTTGAGCCTATGGGTCTGATTCAGCAGTTGGGTCATTTTTGAGGCTGACATTTTTCGGGTCTCTCGCTATACCTGTGACCTTCAGCTTGATTCTACTGTTCCTTTTGCCAGTTCAATTTGTCCTTCTTTACCATACAGTTGGTATTTTAAACTCTTCCCTCATCAATTATTTCTTGCCGTTTGTATGACTGATGCGTCTGAACTTGGGTCAGCAATTTCGCCTCTTTGAAACTCGCTTTAGGTTGCTTAGAAAGCTTCAAAGTGCTGATTTTCAAATCTCTTTTATAGCTGACCAGTGCTGCTAACTGCCAATCAACCATTTACCTATTAAGCTATTAAGTCACTGAAATATTTTAAAACCTGTTACAGTGACTCTTTAGTGTAGTGACCCTTAAGGATTTTATATTTTAATAAAAAATGTGGTTTTTAATTTCTCTTATTTTTTTATGGTTGGCTGCCATCCAAGAATTACTTTGGCAAAAGAAAATTCTATTAAATATATTAATGCATTTAATTTTGTTATTATCCTCTTATCCTGATCCTTGGAGCCACGAGAAAACATTGCAGGCACTAATCTAGGCATAAGATACTGCTGCTATGATGAGCTTAATAATGACCATGAGGCTCAAATGTGTAGCTTCCTCAAAGAACTTAAATACGGAAAGAACAAAGCCCCCCTGAAGCTTATTGCTCATTGCTTCTGTCCAATTTAAATTTTCCATCGAGCAAATTTCGTGTAGCAAGCACAAGCTTTACCACTAAGTAAAGCTCAAGTTAAATATAACGACTTAAATGTTCAGTGGAAACTGTAACTAAAATAGACTTTACTTAAATACAAATCTGCAATGCGTTAAAGGAGAACTGAAGCCTAAAAATGAATATAGCTAGAAATGTATTTTATATCCTATAGAAGCCCAGAGGTTCAGCTGCCCTATAACAATCTATGTACCTAAAGTAGGCCAAAACATCTCCCCAAGTTGATGCTACACAACTGAGTATTAATCAGTTCTGATGCTTTGAATGCTGCCATGTAAATGAATTTATAACATATTTTATATACAGTATGTTCCATATTGAGTTGGCCCCTAAGCTCTTGTAACTGACAGCTGCCCAGAGCATGTGCTGTGAAACATTGGGGAGTTCCTGGGGCCATCTTTATCACTCAAGAGTTGTAATAAGGATTTCATATCTAGGATTTAGTTTTTCTTTAACTTTAAGACATTTATAATACCCATGTACCTATGTATCATTACACGAAGCACAGTTGTGACAAAAGCTGGACCCCATTGGGAACCAGATTTGCTGCCATTGTCCAAGTTACAAAACTACAAAATTATTTTATCAAAAGTGTAATTTATTTCATTACTTATGGTCCCATGCTACCTACACACCTCTGATTTACTGTTTATAACCTATACATGGAATGTAGGAAAATACCTACCCATTTCAGCATGATCCTTCTATCGCTAGCTGTTACAGGGTTACAAAACTGCAGGCCTCAGAATAACAGCAATTACTGTTGATAAGACATTGAATCAGAAATCCTTATTTTTGATGTGAACACAATGGAGTCAATTTGGCATGCCTTTTTGCTGCTTCTGCAGTCTGTAATTATAATAATTTGGATTCATGTTGAGCCTTTTATCCAATCAAGATTACAAAGTACTTATTACAGTACTCACCCCCCCCCCCCCCTAAAATTAAAGTGTCGTTTCTCAAAGAACATAACTTAATATCCAGTCAACATATTCCTTTGGTGCAAAATATCATGAACACACACATCTGTATGATTTTACAATATTTTAGCCAGTTGCTGTTTTAAAAAATGACTATTAGAATTGTATGAAAAACAAAGAACCCAGGTAAATTAATAGAGATTAAATTTAATGGAGAAGGAAAGGTATTATCACTGGGGGGATGCCAAAATGTATTATGCGTCTTTATAGGTCTCTGGTGAGGCCTCACCTTGAGTAGGCAGTGCAGTTTGGATATTAATGAGCTGGAGAGAGTGCAGAGACTGCAACTAAACTGGTAAAGGGGATGGAAGATTTAAGCTATGAGGTTAGACTGTCAGGGTTGGGGTTGTTTTCTCTGGAAAAAAGGTGCTTGCAAGGGGACATGATTACTCTGTACAAGTACATTAGAGGGGATTATAGGCAGATAGGGGATGTTCTGTTTTTCCCATGAAAATCAACGCACCAGAGGCCCCCCCTTCAGATTAGAGGAACTGTACTAGGGTACAGATGCACAGCTATGCTGGTGGTTTTCGCTCTACAGCATATTTAAACAGCTTTGAAATTTTTTGCTAACTAATTTATTTGGCTGGCATATGCCCCCTGATACTAGACTCCTGAAAAGAATCCAGTAAGCAGTATCCAAGGGGGTTAAGAGTCTCTCAGTAGAATTTCATGAACAGGTCAGAGCAGGCAGCAATCAATGTAGTCAGTACCAGGCTTCATAGTCAAGAACCAGAGGATCAATCTGTATAAGCAATTCAGAACACACCCAGTTACACACAAGAAAAGTCCTAGAATCATTGAATGTACATCCTTGGCGTCCTTTCATTTTGAATTTGGTGCCAAACCACGGCGCAGTGAAGTCTCATGTTGACATGGCCCCCAACGCAATGAACCCACCATTTTGGATATGGTTCCAGAAAGGTGAGGAGCACCCATCTGCGCTCCTGAGACATAGAAGAAGAAAGGAGATAAAGAAGACTAACAAAGCCTACCATAAGTCAAGATAAATCCTCCAGACTGAACCATTAACACCTTTATAGAAATACAGTCATCTCACACAATTCACATATCACAATTAACCAATGGAAAGGGGGCTGATAAAGTCTGCTTTATATACAATTCTCAAAAGATTTTGGGTGCAAAAGATAGCATTGGAATTTTATGACTGTATCCAAACAGCCCACTGATTACTTGAGAGTCATCTAAAGCATTTGGTTGGTGGGTCAAGCAAAGAGATGGCTAAAAAAAGAATCAGAACTAGAAATTAGTATAAATTCCAGAACATATTGTTCTGTTACAGTGTCATACTGTGATAAAACTGCCAGTACTCAATACACAGACCTTAAGTCCATCAGGGAAATAAACTGAAAGTGCTTGGAGCAGTTGATCTCTCACTGCTAATGATATGGGTCATTTTATCTCAGAGTGGCAAATAATTATAATCAAAATCCATAATTCCTTTATGTCAGTCATTGTTGTGTTTTCTATGATTTTACATTTTTCATAGAAGATGAGAATCTAAGATTGTTCTTGCCATCTGCTCCGCCCTGGGCATCTGTGTGAATGACCCTTGGTGTGGTTTGTTCTAATGCCAGGAGAGGGCCACGTGTACTTGTGCATAATGCTGCCCGCCTGGAGGATAATGCGTAACCATTTGCCATACAGTTATTTAATCAGATGTGGCATAAAGGTCAGAAAGACACTACCCAGCGGAGCCACACTGGAACGACAGCAGCTTATGTCTCATGGCTAGATACCACTCTCTCCCCTCGCTATATTATCTCCAGAAGTATTTGGATATGGCAGTCTTTTTAGGATGTTGTGAAATACAGCTTTCATTACACACACACATGCACATATTTCCCACTATTTGCAAGCATATGCCTTGTATTTATATATGACATGTGACCAGAAATCACCAATGAACCAAGATGCAAGGGGTTAGTAAACATTAACACTGTAACTGCTAGTTGTGGAAAAACACATTTGATTTATTTGTACCTCTCTGTGGCTGAAATCATACGTTGAATATAAATGGTGCAATGACTTAAAAACATCTGAGAAAGGCAAAACCATGTTGTCGGCCAGTCTGGTTCATGTGCATCCTTGTGCCATAAAACCCTTGCGATGCTCCTGACAGGCTTTTATACCTCTAGGAAATCACTCTTATACTGCCAGACTGTAAAATAATATGGCTGTGTAGCACTGTGGCTCTTGTACACTGTATAACAGATATTCCATGAAGCCAGAACCTAACTCACCTGAAACTGTTTGCTGCTTATGTGTCATTCATCACAGCTGAAAAGCTTACGTTTCTTTCTTTTGAAACATTGTGTGGGGAATATAATGAATGGTGCTAAAACCAGCACAAAACATATGACATTTTGAGGCAGATTTATCTACATTCAGATTTTTGTGGTTTTTAGGGGGTTTTTTGAAACCACAAGTAAACTCATTTCCAATATATTTCCACAAATGTCCAGTCATTAATTAAATGATGCAAACTGAAAAAGCATGAATGGATTAAAATGTGGAACAAAGATGAAAAGAACACGAAAACCACAATTTTTTTGTGGTTTTGATGTTTTTGTAATCCTTCTTGTCAACTTACAACCCCCCCCCCAAAAAACCTCTTAAACCACAAATTAAATAAAGATAGATACAATTTGCCTAGCACAGCTCCCATTGACTTCTACATTCACTCAACAGCTGTTAGATTGCGTAATTTAACATTTGTATTATTTGTGGTTTCGATGCATATTAAAACATTTTTTTACACTGAAAAATCGAGTTTGAGCCCAAAAGAACAGGAACTGTGGTAAAAAAAATATGAATGTTAGTAAATATTCCCTCTGTGCTGAGCTACATTTTGTGTTTCGCTATTGCCAATTTTTTTTCTCAAAACTGCAGAAAAATTATACTATGAGAAAAGAAATGGCAAAGAAATCATCAATAAACTTTAGTGTATTTTGTGCAAAAAAAACCTGAAAAAATGCCCATTGACTTGAATTCATTTTTGCAAATAAAAAAAAATGCAGCTAAAAACTGGCTATTGACTTTAATGCAGGTTGCTAATAATGCGTGTTACTAATACTGTTACATTAACCCATTTATTATGCAGTTAATAGCAGCTATGACTTTACTTTTTATTGAAATACACACATATATATATGCAGGTATAGAACCAGGTATAGTATCAATTGGGTCCTGGGACTTTCCATAATTTGGATCTCTGTATTTTATCTACTAAAAAATAATGTAAGCATTAAATAAACCCAATAGGATTGTTTTCCCTCCAGTAAGGATTAATTATATTTTAGATGAGATCAATTGAACGCTCTGTTTTATTATTACAGATCAAAAGGAAATCATTTTAAAAATGTTGAATTTAGAATAGACCCTATAATTCAGAGCTTTCTGGATAACAGATCTCATACTGGTACTTTTTCTGCTCTCCTCAATATAAAGAAGAGAACACGCCTTTCTAATTTTGCATCTGAGTTTTTTTTATGCGACTTTGTGTAGCATCCAAAAGACACTGGAGTTTCCTTGTGAAAAACAAGTATTTATTTAAGGAAAGTGATTTCATGTTTTGCTAAACCGCCTTTCTCAGGATACAAACAGAATAAAATGCAGCTGTCTGAACATGCAGAGACACAGCTCCAAAGATGGATGATGCAACAGATACAAATTTATATATACTAGAGTAACAGCAAAAATAAACCTAATAAACTGGAAAGTACCAAATATTCACACAGTGTATCTTGCTGTAATCTTAAGCATTGAGAAAATGTGCCCAACTACCATTTAAAAAGGTTAAAAATCCATAAATCATGTTGAAACTGTAGCTTAGGTGAAGGAAAGGCATTCTGACATTTTATTGCCAATAGATTAGCCGCAATAGTGAAAACTAGAACAATATATTTTTTTGGTAGAAAGCATTACCATAGTACCATTACCTGAGTAAACAGCCCTAGAAGCTCTCTCTGTTTGTTTAAGATAGCAGCTGCCATTTTAGCTTGGTTTCAGAAGCTTCTGTGCTGCAGCTCTGGCTGCTGGTAGCTCAGATTACACAGCACAGTTGGGAGGGGGAGAGAGATATGATGGGAGGGGGAGCAGTAGAAGAGAGGGGGAGGGGAGCAAGCTGCACAGACTCATGCCATGCCCTGAAAGATTTTTCTGAAAAAAGGAAGTCTGACACAGAAGAATATGTGTAATATGTGATAGAGGCAGCTTTTAGCAGCTTTTCTGTGAGTGCTTATGGCTATACAGGTATAGGACCCATTATCCAGAATGCTCAGGACCAAGGGTATTCCGGATAAGGGGTCTTTCCGTCATTTGGATCTCCATACCATAAGCCTACTAAAAAATCAATAAACCATTAATTAAACCCAATAGGATTATTTTCCATCCAATAAGGATTATTTATATTTTAGTTGGGATCAATTACAAGATACTGTTTTATTATTACAGAGAAAAAGGAAATCAGTTTTAAAATTCTGAATTATTTGATTAAAATGGAATCTATGGGAGACAGGCTTTTCGTAATTCGGAGCTTTCTGGATAATGGGTTTCCGGATAAGGGATCCCATACCTGTATTTACATAGACCTTAGAAATCCTGTGTTTCTTTTGATAGAGGCAGCTTTTAGCAGCATTTCTGTGAGTGCTTATAGCTATATTTACATAGAACTTATTGATAAAGCTTACTTTTACTTTCAGTTTTTATCTTTACGTCTCCTTTAAAGGAGAATGCAAGTCAAAATTTAAAAAGCATACTGCCCAATAGTCCTCCTATTGTTTAGTAAAAACGCCACACTTTTGGCTCACCTAATCAAATATTTACTCAGTCACACTTACTGCTACTGAAGGCTGCCGCAGCCTACAGGAAGGGGAGAGAGATTTCAGTGATGTCACTGTAGGCTTCACACTGCTGTAGCCTGCCAGCACCATATCTCAGAGAAGCAAGCAGGGATCTGGGAATTTAGATATGCAGTAAGTACTTAAAAAGAATGCCTTTAGACTTACTTTTAATTTATATTAACCTTTCATTGTCCTTTAATGGTTTGGATGGGTGCTAGATAGGGTTGACACCTGGCCAGTAATTTACGGGTGTAGATGGAAAAATACCAGCTAGGGCCAGTCAGTATGACAAATTTACAGAAAATGAAATTGTTGGTAAATTTGTAATCCCCATTTTTTAAAGTTTTCCCCTTGAGATACTCACTTATTATCTGCTCTTTATAAGCAGCACCTCTTCTTCTGACCCTGATCTGCTCATACCCCTCTCCCGATCTACCCTTACCCTGCCCCTAATCTGCCTGTACCCTTCCCCAATCCGCCCATACCTACCCCTATAAGGTCATAGCAACTAGATAACTGTTAAAATTCCAAGATGGAGAGTTGCTGAAAAGAAAAGTTAAATGTTAAATTAAGATAAAAACCACAAAAAAAAAACAAAAAATGAAGACCAATTGAAAAATCTCATAATCTTACTCAATATAATATTACTCAATATTACTCATAATATATACATCATACAAACATCAACTCAAAAGTAAACAACCAAGAAGATGAACCACCCCTTTAAATAAGCCCTCTAGTATAATCTGCAACATTGCAAAATTTGGTATAACATTGTGCATAATTAAGAAGAAAAAGAATAGCTGCTGGGAATTCTTTAAGATTTCCCAGCTCATAAACATTAACAAAACAACATGAAGAAGAAATTAATTGCTTATTGTATCTACATTGAAATAAAATACAGTGATAAAAGTGGGTCAACGCCTACAATGAACAACTACATTTTTGCATGTAGAATCTTATAAAGGGATTTTTTAACCTTCCTC
This sequence comes from Xenopus tropicalis, assembly GCF_000004195.4. Classification (NCBI taxonomy): domain Eukaryota; kingdom Metazoa; phylum Chordata; class Amphibia; order Anura; family Pipidae; genus Xenopus; species Xenopus tropicalis. The sequence continues at coordinate 144,788,860 of NC_030678.2, read as the reverse complement.
AAGTCTCTGACAAACAGATTCATCTTCTGTGGATCTTGTGGCTTTTATTTTGAATTTAAAAAGCACAGATAGCGATAATTTATACAGTAATATGAATGATAGGGAAGTTGGTTAACCCACTGAATGCTACCGATAAGCTTGTCTCCTAAAGATTCCATTGACTTGCACTGCCCTAACCATTAAATGGGTTAAAGGGATTCTGTCACTGGAAAACATGTTTTGTACAAAGTGCATCAGTTTATAGCACTTTTCCAATGGAACCCTGCATTGAAATTAGTTTTTATTTTCATTTTGAAATTTGACGTGGAGCTACAAATACTCTTAGTTTCACAGGTACCCTCAGCCATGTGAGTTGTGCTCTGATAAACTTCAGTCTCTCTTTACAGCTGTACTGCAAGTTAGAGTTATACCCCCCCTCCCTTTTCCCGCAGTAGCCAATCAGCAGCAATGGAAAGGTAGCAGCTACCTAACTCCTGTATTGCTAAAAATTCTCCCATCCCCCATCTAGTGGTAGATATGAGAATAGCGCTTGATATTAAAACACCTAAGTCCATCCATGACTCCTCCAGTTACAAGGGAGTAGGAGAAACAATAGGTTACCTGAAAGCAGTTCTAATGTGTAGCGCTGGCTCCTTCTGAAAGCTCATCACTGAGATGGCGCCTACACACCAATATTACAGCTAAAGAAAAACATTTAATTATTCAAGAATAAAATGTGAAATGTTTATATGCAAGTAAACAGTGTAATTTAGTAATAAAAACTACACCATAAAAATCATGACAGAATACTTGTAATATAATTATATGTACTTAGTGATGGTCTTCCTTGCTAATGAATACTTTCCAATTCCACAAAAAGAGATTTAGGAAAGTTATGACCTAAGAGATATGATATAAAGGTTACTATAGTAAAATAGTAAAAAAAAAAAGAGGAGTCGAGCTAAAGCTTGCTGGATCAAAGGAACATTATAAGTGTATGAACTGCTCGAAAATAAGAAAATACAGGTTTGGGATCCCTTATCCTGATTTCCTTTTTCTCTGCAATAATAAAACAGTACCTTGTAATTGATCCCAACTAAGATATAATTAATACATATTGGATGAAAAACAATCCTATTGGGTTTAATTAATGTTTAATTGATTTTTTAGTATACTTAAGGTATGGAGATCCAAACTAAAGAAGGACCCCTTATCCTGAATACTCTTGGTCCCAAGCATTCTGGATAATGGGTCCTATACCTGTACAAATAAATGGGAAGGGAAGTAAATGGTGGATGGTAACATTTGCAAAATACCCTCAATCAGGGGTGATAAATGCAATTTTAGATAATTTCAATGCAAAGATAACCATCAATAATTAGAATAGTAGTGTTAAGTAAAAGTCAAAAAATTATTTATTAGGACAAAAAAAGCTGTTTTTTGCCCTAATAAATGATTTTTCGAATATAGTTTATAGCCACAGAAATGTGTAGAAGCTTCGGTCCCAGGGAAATAAGGGCAATTGTTTTCCTCAAGTCCTCTCGACCTTTTGCACAAGGTGGTGCCCACTTAAAAGTACATAAGCTAGCGCAGCCCATCATGGTAGCTGCCATTTAAAATGAAAAAAGTCAGCAGAATGGTTAGTCTGAGCTGCAGCACTAGGTAAATATACTTGTGTTTGTGGATTACTCCAAGAGGTTAATGCAGACTTTTATCCAGAATATGGCTGGAGAGTAGGGATCGACTCTTACGCTCTGGCTGCAAAGCACTGAATCAATTCTACCCTTTTAAAAATAGAAAATAAAATCATTTTGTAATTTGCTTAGGTCAATGATTCCTCCAGAGCTTTCTGCTGTTTTCATCTCATAAAACTGTGTTTACTGTTGTGTTTTCCCTTTTTTAAATAACAGACTGGCTTTTTTTTTCTCTGACGAATCACAAATACTAAAGATGGCAAGTGTAAGAATGTAAATGTATAGTGCACAGCAGCTTGCAGGTCACTAACTGAGCTTAAAGGACAAATAAAGACCAAGGAAATCATGCAATTCTGTCATTAGTATCATGGGACAGAGCTATGAGAAAAACTCCAATTCAAAATTGATTGATGCCGGGGAACCCTGGAGCTACTACCAACTCCTGACCAGGTAGCTCCAGGGTTCCCTTTACGCCCAGTGTCAATAAACTAAGGGGCAAATTTATTATCATAGGTGGAGGGTGACTTTCTTGTTTGGGGAGGCTAGAGATGGGCCATACATAGACTGACCTAAAGCTAATGTGATTCTTAGTGGATTCATTGCTGGTGTAAAACATGAACCTCTCAACTACCTCTTGTGGTTGCTACAGATTTCCAGAGAGATTATAGATGCCAGGTGACAAAAAACTATTTAATTTCAGCTAGTGATTCAGCCTCTAGAACATATACAGTATAGTACCTGTGGGAGTGGGATGAAATCTGCAGCAAAAGTTCAGAGTTAGTGAGGTTCTCAGGTCAAGTTTATAGCCTGTAGATTCTTCTTATCCATCTTCATTTCTGCACTGCCTTCAGTTTGTAATATCTCCCCAGTCCTGCCCATATCTGTGGCCTTGATTGGTCAGTTTTACTTTCAGTCAAGAGATCTGTGCTCTGATTGTACAAGCCAGAAGAAAAAAAATCCAATCAGAGCACAACTGATTACATCAGAACCAAAGCTTGCAGGAATGAAAGAAAATTTCCCCATGTAAAAGGTGCCAAGCAGGTTTGGGACCTTATTGAAAATGTGCCTATGTTTACTATAGTGTAAGCCAACATCACCGGTGACCCCCCTGGATTTTGGCACAACACCCTAGCTATTGAAATTAAATACTAGACTATATTAATTCATTTATTCTGAATGGCATTTTTTGGAAAAATATTCTGAAGGCCTGGCCTGGCCTTTTATATTTGCAAAATTATATTGTGGGTGGAGAACCACTGAATAAATAGGGTTTCAAATCTGGCAAAATGGTTATGCTTGTTTGTACAAGCTAGAAACAATGTATATTTTCACTATGTACAGTTTTAGTGCACTGTATTAACACCCAAAGGGCTGAACAGCATGCAGCTCCAATTTCAGATCGACCTGCCTTCCTCTTATAGTTATTGCTATTGATTGCTTAGATAAACAAACCTAAATCTCTTCACAGACTAAACACTTCATACCGGTGAAGCAAACAGTTTCTATGTACAGTTCTCAATAATGTGTTTTCTTACTGCATTTTGTATATTGGGGTTCACTTTTCTTCTAGGTAACAATCGTCCTTATCCATAAGCCCCGTTTAAAGGGAACTACCTGTCGCTTAATTTTTTTATACCAGCTTTAACATAACCAAACAACAGTCTGAATAATGTGCAGCGCCTTTCTATGTGAGTTTACAGGTCATTTTACAGGTAGGTAGCATGCTAGGTAGGTCAGACACTACAAACGCTCAAGTTTTAAGGGCAATTCTACACTGCATAGTTGCTTTTGTTGCTGCAATTGTGGGGGGGGGGTCACTTGAATATGCTCACTTCACACACCTTAGCACCTATTTTGTAATCTTGTCTAAAGGGCTCATTTATCATTTATTACGTTCAAATTTTTGCTGCAATTTAAATTTTTTTGCACAAAAAACTTGAAATTTGATTTCCCAAACTTGAATGTTTGATTTTTATTAATGCAAAAATTTTGAAATTTGGACTGTAAAACTTTACCATTTAAAAGTGTGTTTTTGTGAAGTTTTGTCCTGCGTTGGAGATTGCAGTTGGCATATGTATGACTGACTGATATTGTTGGAAAATTGGGGACAGCTTTTGACCCCAAACAACAAACACCAAGTGCTATATACTTGGGCTGTGAGATGAAGGCAGCTGTTACTGAATTAAACCCCTGACCTAACTGGAACTTAGAATTTATGTTATGTCTTCCTTATTAATAATATTGGACACATACAGTTTCGGCATCCCTAACTATGCAGGCCCTGTTGTACTGCAGAGCCCAGTATCACTATATACAACCCCTCTCAGCCTGCATAATAATTTACTTTACTTTCAACAAAAAAGATAACAGTGTTATGTCTTTCATTTCCCAGGAACATCTGAGTATTGGGGTGTTTTCTGAATGAAGATTTTTAGTGAAGCAGTATATAGTTGTATGAAATTAAATCAAATGTGAAAAACTGTCTGTTCAAAAATTTATATACCCTTGTAATTTTGTTATTTTGAATGCACGTTACTGCTCAATACTGATTACTGGCAACACTAAATTCGTTGGATTAACTGGTTAAGCCTTGAAAAAAAGTATTTAAGGTGGCCAATTGCAAGTTGTTGAATGAATTCAACCCAATATCAACAAATTCTTCAGAATAATGCTCAAGCATCAGTCACAAAGTTGAAGTTACACAGGGGTTGGATATTCCAACAAGACAATGACCCTAAACACAGTTGGAAATCTACAAAGGCATTTATGCAGAGGAAGAAGTACAATATTCTGGAATGGCCGTCACAGTCCCCCGACTTGAATATCATCGAAAATCTATGGGATGATTTAAAGCAGGCTGTCCATGCTCAGCAGCCATCAAATTTAACTGAACTGGAGAGATTTTGTATGAACAAATGGTCAAAAATATACCGCCATCCAGAATCCAGACACTCATCAAAGGCTGTAGGAGGTGTCTAGAGGCTCAACTCATAGGCTCATATTGCATATTTTCTGTTAATCCAAAAAACTTTATGTCACTACTGAAATACTACTGTTTCCATAAGGCATGTTATATATTCAAAGGAAGCTGCTACTTTGAAAACTCAGCCAATGATAAACAAAACTCTAAAGAATTAAGAGGGGTTCCCGAACATTTTCATATGACTGTATGTGATCTTGCTGGCCCTGTAAGGTTAGAGGACTGTATGTGACTTGCTTTGTGACCCCACTGGTTAGAGGAAGACTAAGGAATGTCAGGATGACCCTTTAAGTGTATTGCGCCTGCATTGGTTGCTGACAAGTACTGCTTGGGGGTTTCATTAACCACCATAAATGTTAGCTGGCATATTTATCAACATGTTTGTAACTACTTGGGTTTAAACAAACAGAACCTATTTAAGCAAAACAGAACCTGAATGCTCTTCCTTTACTTCCTTTCATATATGGACTCACTAGGAAACAGTAGTCTCTGTCCGTTGTAACATGGAACATTGTCTCTACTGGGTTCTCACCCTATCTCTACCACTGCCAAAATGGCTAAAGTCCCACCTTTTTCCTCTCATCTAAATAACTCACTTTCAACAAATGCTATACATTTGAATACCTTCACATAAAACAGAGAATACATTGAGCTCTATACCAGAAAAAGCAGAACAATTTAAACATCAGATAATGGCAGAGTCCAGTCTTTGTTTCCCAAGATTCAGCAGCTAAGCACCATTGAGGCAGGACAACTTTCATGGCTTATTTTCCGAACAAAATATTATAAAGGTTATCATTTTGAGCAATTAAAATTAAGATTGGTGTGAAAAAAGCCTTTTAGTAAGAGAGGAGCAATCCAGCAAAATTATGTTATCTGGCATCACAGCAACTCAGTCAGGAAACAAAACATTTACCCCAAGGCTTGAGAAAATAGCAAGAATAAAAGAAAAACTCAGTATTTATTGGAGCCTAGCAGCTGGCTACGGGCAACAGAAAACCAGCGAATCCTTCTCGGTGGCAGATAATCTCTTTCACCAACTTTTAAATCAACGGTTAATCTCTTCTCTTGAGGCCATAATTGGCACGAAATAGAAACTTTAATTGCTTTAACTCTTTAACCCACATAGCGGCATAGGCTGCAGTACCGGAGCATCTACTTTTACAATAATTTGACATTGATTTATTTTTGTTTCTAGCTAAAAATATTTTCTACATAGTTATAAGATACCATCAATAAATATTTTTAGAATTGTGTAATTAATCTGTGTATTTTATATCCTAAAGAAACTTAAGCTGGCCACATGTAATTGGCCCTAGGCCGCCCAGTCTTTTCTTTGCTCTGTGCAATTCTGATGCGTGATGCAATTCTGACGTGATCATACCCCACACATAAGGGTTGATTCACTAAAGTGTGATAAATTTTATTGCACGTTTTTTTGCATTAAAATAGACGCGACAGCGCGCGATTCACTACAGTATTACCGCGTGTGTTAAGTCGCATATCGCATGCGTTAACTTTCGTGCAACCGCATGCGTTAATTAGCGCGCTGAAAAGAATACTAACGCATGATTCACAAACACTTAGGCGCACTAAATATCGCATTAGGCTATGCAAAAATTAACACCTACTTCAGGCAGGCGGTAATTATAGAAAAGTACAGTTCATGAGCTTTTGGCAATAAAATATGGACTTTGCAGTGGGATTTATTCAAGTCTGTGTTGGCCCTAGAGTGACGCAGCCTCCAGTTTGCAGGGAAATGGTCATTTTTAATACAGTAATTTTACGAAAGTATTGGCATGTATGGCTAACATGGCGTGCGTTTATTCGCACGACTATTTATATGCGACTACAATTGATGAAATGTTTCACCAGGCATGGATTTGCGGCAAATTTTTTCATGCGTTTCGCAAAACAATCCACCAATGGCAAAACGCATGAAAACATTTGCCGCGGAAAAATTCGCTGCACGTCCAAAAATTGTCGCAGGCATCAACAAAATAATAGTCGCGAGCAATAATTTTTTTGGCCGCACGACATTTTTGCCGTTTTGCGAATTTTTCGCTAAAGATTAACGGAACAGATTCGCTCATCACTAGCGGCTACTATTTATAAGCAGCTACTAATTATATGTTACCATTTATATGTGGCGACAATTCATATGCGGCGACTATCTATTTGCGGCGACTATACGTGGGCGGTAATTAGCGCATGTACCGTCAAATACCGAACAAAATAGTCTTCGCGAGTTAAATAACGCATGCAATATCGCGCGTAAATTAGTGCAAGAATGTTTATAGTGAATCGTGAGTTAAGGCGATAAAATTTTTAACGTACGCTATAAATAGCGCATGTTTTAACGCACTTTAGTGAATCAGCCCTATTATCTCTTTCTTTAGTATGGAAGCCTGTAGTATTAGAGTGCCCTATAGCTCCCCTTTTTTCTTTGCTGGTTTTAATACTCTTTATTTTGCTCTGCACCCAAATTTGCATTCATGGTCCCTTTTGCTTTGTGATCTTTTTATTGAGAACTGATTATATTTGTATAATCAGTTGTATACCTGTTGTGTTATAGTCAGTAATGTAAGGAAGTAAAGGAATGTGGAATCTAATCGTGGCCAATGACCTATAATGGGAAACTAGAACCTAAGTGCATCAGAATCAGCACAGATGGATATTGCAAATGAGTGTATTGTACTGCTATTTTATTACTTTCATAAAGCAATGATGGTAATGCTGGTATCATAAAGAAAACAATATTTAAAGCTGTGCTGCATTATCCTGTCAGTGCTTTCGTCAATTGGATGTTTCATTTCTCCTTTGTGAGCCATAGTCCCTTCCCGCTAGGAGCTAACAGCTACAGTATTATAATGTGGGTGTGGGTCTAGGAGCTGAGGTCACAGTTTAGTTTGCTTAAGATTTTACATTATCACTTGGCACAGAGTGACCAGAGCCAGAACACCGGGCTGCCTTGATGCATGTTTGTGTTTATTTAACTAAATATTTAGCTGACGCATTTTGAGCTCATACCCACGCTCAAGCAACAGAAAGGCTTTCTCTGTCTTAGTTCTCTAATTGTACTGGATGTGTTTACAACATGAAACTGTATTCTAAGGCTTGTGCTTAATGTATCACGGATTGCATATTGCAGTACATTTCTTTAAAGCCATTTCTATGATTAAATAAAATGATAGCATTATAATAGGCTATAATGCAGTCTATTATCAGTTACAACAAACTAGCAGTGATCCAAGGTGGCAGAACCCCAAGATTAACCTGAGGCCTAACCAGTAGGTTAGCTGATCATCTACTTGAAAAGTAGCAGAGCCTTTTCTCCAAACAGCGGGCTGATTGTATTAACTTGAGACTTGCACACCCGCCCTTGCCTTCTTTCTGCCGCTCAAACGGCAAAGTGAATGGGAAAATGATTCTATGAGAAGGGATTTTGTAATTTATCCAGGAGTGCTTCATATAGCAGAAGGGAATCTCCTGACAGAAATGGGTTGGAATAATCTTTAATAATGGGGAGGGCAGCCACCCTACTGTACATACAGTCATTTATTCAGCAGGTGAAGGTGCCTTTGGTTAAATCAAAAAGAGGGAGTCTCTTTCCGTCTGGTCTCTTGTGACAGGTGAATAGATTTCATTCCCCATAGTTAGTTTCTATTGAAGATTGAAGGCAGAGCTGCTTATATCAATTCCATATATATATATATATATATATATATATATAAATACAAAAAATATCTGCACACATATATTAGAGAAAATGTATATATGTGTGCAGCATTTTTCTAATAATTTCAGTATTGTTGCACGGCACAATGGTACATTGTGCCTGGCGCGATTGCAGCCCAAATGTCAAAATGAACCCAACTGCATTAGGATTTCATTGCAAATCTGAATATTTTCTTAATTTCTGGTTGATGTCATTCCCCGATGTCATTCCCTGTGTTCAGCATGCGAGTCAAGCGTGTGCCCTATTCTTTAGAAGTGAGTGTGCTAAAAACCTAAGCCCGGTGGGGTGAGGGGGCAGCATCCCTTAGGCTGCCTCAGGGTGGCACAAGGGGCCGAAACGCCCCTAAGTGCACAGTACACAGTGGAGACAGCAGTTCACATTGGAAAAGCATGACTAAGTTCATTGAAACGTAGACACACACTAACATTCTTCATTTTTGCTGTTTTTTTTATCTCATCTGTATTTGTTGTTCTGTAGCCTTTTAATAAAACTAAGCTCATACTTCTGTGAATTTGTTTTACTTCTTGACTTTCTCTGGAAAAATAACTTTCTCAGAGTGTGCTGCTTAATATCCGTAATTACCCCCCTCCCTTTATCCGTTCCCTCTCTCCCCTCCCTTCTCCATAGAAAGACAAATACCCAGCTGTTTTTTTCCTGTAAATATATTTCTGCACTGCTGGAACATACTCTGACATAGCTATGAAGGGCTAGAATAACCCCACAAGATATGATGCCCCATAGTGTGCTGCAGCCGGGGGCCACAACACTAAGGCTAGAATCTTGCCTACAAGGAAAGGAGACTCTGCGTAGAAATGTAAGCATGGTCATTCCGGTTCACAGGAAGCATCTCCAGATACCAGTTCTCAGGTAAGCAGAGACCATCTCAATGGGCAGCCTAAATGAATATTTGGAGATTACTTCTTACATTGCATTCTTTATGTCATTGTTTGTGATGCTTATTATTTTGTAGTTTTCGCTGTTACATTCTTAATACATATACATAGTTTTAGTTGTTGATATCATGAATAACACAAACAAAATGGAGCCTACAACCTCAAAGTAATAATGCTTATGTTGATTAGCATTCCAAGATTGTGTAATTAGGGGGGGTGGTTCAGGGACTCCAACTTAATAACTAGCAAAATTCCACACTGTCACGTTCACATTAGATTCTTGCCAATAGTGAAATTATATAGAAAGGCAACATGTCTAAAACGATTTAATTCACTGAATCAATCCCATACCAAACGATAATGCCCTATTAATGACTATAACCAAAAAAACAGTATAGCAAAGGGTCCATGGGATGCTGGTCTAGAGCAACTGTCATTTGTGCCCTTGTGGGGCAGGGAGGGGGTTGTACCCTTAATAGTAGTATTATGTTAGTAGCCTTAATAACATTTTGGGCCAGGTTCAATTTGATAAGAAAAACTTATATCACCAGTGATCACATGAAAACTGTAGTGTATGAGAAAAACTGGACCTGATTTAGGAAAAAATTAATGATGTATGATGTATGTATGTATAACTTTATTTATAAAGCGCCACAAGGGTACATAGCGATGTACACTTACAAAATTACCGTACACACAGGGAGGACAAGTGTTATAATAAATATATATAAATGCACAGGGAATAAGTGCCATGTGGTATGAGACACAGTTGGAAGGAGGTCCCTGCCCCGTAGAATTTACAGTCTAAGTTGATCCATATGAAACTATAGAATAATGTTTTCTCGTGGAACTTAAACTGTGCAATGGAGCGCTGGAGCACTTGTCAAGTACCGGCTTTTGGAGCACCTAGTGTCCCCCCTGGATCTCCTTCCTTACCATGTCATGAATGACATGCAAAGTATGGGTTTGCAAGGAGATGGCCAGGGCCCACCCCTCCAATATGCAACATATGCTGATAGGAGCAAGCTACGCTGCATACAACAACAATTGCAACTCTTTGTGCTCAGTTCAGGCAACAAGACAGTAGCAGCTGCAACAGGGGCCCACATGGGGGTTGTCAGTGCAGCGACGATATTGCTATTATTAGGTTTATTGTGAAAAAGAACATGGCTCTATACATATATTATTTTGCACTATGCATTTTACATACTACATGATAAGGCCAAAATTTCTTCATTGAGGAGTCAGAAAATAATAATAAGTTTTTATTATAATATCCTAAATGATTAAACCTTTGGAGACTACATGGTTAATTATTAGAGCCAGATAGAATGTCACTTCATGGGATGGGTTTAGAGTTCAGACTAAGGCCTTTTTCCACTGATCAACATTCCAAATACTATTTATAGGTTGTGCTTTGGGATCTTTTTTAAATGTTTTGTCTAAAGAAACTTTTTAAATTTCCTTTTTTAAATTATTTTTTTAATATTTTATGATACTTTATGCATATTTCTTCTACTCATCTAGCACTTGGCCAGTCACCCCGTGGTCTGATAGTCCCAACATATTGCACTAGTAGGGTATATCAGGGATTCTCAAGTGCTTCCATCAGGGCTATCAGTAACAAAAGTTGAGCCACTAAAATACAATGTTGCACATTTAGCAGTGCCCAGTGCTATGAGCTAATTCTGGGAGACTGGGTTGGTAAAAAAAAAAAAGCATTTAGTACCCACATATTTACTCTCACTTGCATTTTCAATGACTGCAGGTATATAGTATTAAAAGTGAATAGAGCATAAGTGATAGTTGAAATATGGGGTTACACCATACCTTACAGATCACCATGTTGGTGAGAGAGATTGGTGGTGGCTGCACAAGTGGGCAGAGAAAGCAGAGAGCATACTGTAGGTGGTCACATGGATAATGGATGTCAATGGATAAAAACCAGTTCTGATGCTCTAGGGTTTCAAGGAAACCTATAATAAGGACAAAAATGTAACATAAGCGTCTGTAACATAAACATCTGTTAGATACAGATTAAATTTTAGGTGCAGATTAGTATTAACTGCTTGGGGCTGCTGGAACCCCCTGTTGTTATGGTCCTTGCCATATTAAGGAAATAAAGGGGATTCCAAATCAATGTGAGAGTTATATTGTTTGCCACATTTTAGCTATCTACAGAAACCAATCAGGTGTGGGCTTTCATTATTCTAAGTATCAACAGATCAGTAAAATTGAATTGTTTTATTAATGACTTGGTTTGAAATTGAGGACAATTTTAAGGACTGTGACAACAGAGATGATTGTGCAATGTAAGGCCAAGATATGAAACCTACTGAAACTTAGTAATTGCATATGTTTCAGTCCAAAGCCACAAACGCATACCAGGCACTATGTTGTAAAAGGAATAAATCTCACCATTTTGACAGGTTTCCAAACACAAACTTGGCTCAGGCAAGTGTTTATCTCTTTCTGTGCAGACTGTATATGATTTTAATGAAATAACATAAACTGACTTATTTACTAGCTCTAAAGCTAATGTTACACGTGGTGTTTGCAACACTGGTTCTATGTATATGCAAGCGTTTGTAATGTAGATGTACTGTTACTGTGTGCATTGGGGTGCCCATTTGTCTATTCAAAAAGAATGTTGTATTGGCTGTAAAAAAAATATGGCTTAAATGTTTGTACTCCTTTAGTAAATGATTAATCAGTGTTGAAGCAAATATATGATGGCACAAAAACCTGTGTAATAGACTTGATTTTGTACATTGTTTTGTATCTAATGAAGTTACTTTCTGTTTCTTTTGGAGGATAAACCTAAGTTCTGAGGTGTGTAGTCATGCTTGTCATCTTGTCAGCAATCACTGGCAACTCTTTGGTTTCAGCAGTTCTTATCTTCAAGCCTCAACCTGGACATCCATTATCTTTCTCCATTCTGCACCTTGCTTTTGTGCTAGCAACACAATGCCTTGCCCAAGAATAGCTGTATTCCTATTGGGCATTTCATAGTATCCATCTGGTGTGTACGATTGTTCTTCTATAGACCCATTAAACCTTCTTTTGGCACCCTTTCATTTTTTATTCACAAGTAAGACTAGATGAGCTTCTATTTTCATTGTCTCTGTGCCACTGTGATAACCTATACCACAGGGATGAACTCAGGGTGAAATATTATTTTCATCATTACATTGGGATTCTAACCGTAGACTGCACCATTAATAATAAATCCCAATCCAGCAGTGCATACAATATAACTGTTTGTAAACTGAGGCACTTTTGTGGCCAAGGCCACTACGAGTTGACATAAGGGTCATCAGGTACTGAGTCAGAGTTCACTGACTTAAAAGATAGCTACACTTTCGCTTTTTATTTTCCTTATATTTGTCTAATGAAGGTATAAAAGGTGCAGTATAATACGAGTGCAATACATAGTCATTGTGGTGAATATACTTATCTATCATTTTAATCACAAAAGGTACTCCATGTTTGGTCCTTGCGAGGTAGATAATTACCACTATAAGCCTCCCTCCCTTCATCCTTTGTTGTAACTGTTTTGTAAGAAATATTCCACTATACAGGGGTATAATCTGTGCCCTGAAAATCTAATTGTTTGCCTCACAACCCCCAAACATTGAGTTGCTTCAGTTTCCATTTGCCCTGTTTAACCTATTAAAACAATAGGCCAAAAGTATGTTCAGCACATATCCTATTCATTGCACTCATGGTGGAGAGACGGATATACTATACCTTCACGAGGGGACAGGTTATAGTTTTAATATTTTATTTACTCCAGTAGCTGTCATGAAGATGTTACTGTCTTACAATTGTCTCTCAGGCTCTCTGGCTACAACTACCCTTATCATCAGTGCCAGGCCAAGCCATGTTGTGAAAATGTGCGGTGGGGTGGCAGCGACGTTACATCAGAGGACAAAGTTACCTAAGAAGTGGGTGGGGGACAAGGACCTGGACTAGGGGTATGCAGACAGAGGAGGCAATGTGCCTAGAACCCCCTGTACCATTGTGCCTTTAGCATGTGCCTCTTCTGCCTACACCTAATTCTGGCCCTGCTTATCACCACCCATGGCCCTCCTATTATTTTATAAGCTCTAAACAGAAGTGGCAGAAATGTCTTAGTTCAGATAAGAATGCTCATTGCACTGTGTGAATAACTGTACACTCTTAGTATGTTTTAGTATGTGTAATGACAAATAGCCCATAGCAACTAATTAGACCTTGCTTTGAATGTGCCAAAGTGATTAAGCATAATTGGCTTTTTGTTGCTGAGAGTTACTGGACTGGGACAAGCCTGCACTGCGATATTATATTAGCCTGATCCTTTTTCACAATATGGATACAGCATCTACTGTATTTTATAAGTGTAAGGATAGATTTTCTCAAGCTCTGCTTTATGACTGCCCTTTGCTGCCAAAGGAAAAATAATATTTTAGCAGAAGACTCTCACATGCAATCAGTAGGTAAGAAGAGACAGCGAATTGCAGGGGTCCTGAGCTTCATTTATTTGCACCTGGGGGGATGAAGTGATAATGAGACTTTCATTAAAAATGGCTTGTCTGTGGTACTGGAGTTTAAAGGGGGAATGGAAATCCTTCTGCACATTTTATATAATTCTAGTGCTCTTCTGAGATGATCCTGGTGGAGTGAAAATGCATTTAACCTTTCATTGCCATAATATGTTAGTGACTTGTTTTAAGAGCCTTTCCACTGAAACCAGATGGAGAAGGAAAATCTCAACTACTTGTGGGTACCAGTATTAGTAATTGTAACCACTTCTGTTAACCTGGGCTGTTACTACTGTTAGCAGAAAACTGCATTGGCCTGGGTACTTTTCAGCAAGAAGCACACAGCGATCTTGTTCTTCTTTCTTCTCTCTTTGCATGAGTAAAAGCCGAACTTTAGTAAAAACGCTGGCTCCACTGTGCTGCATAAGTTTGGGGGATTAAAGAAAGATCTCTCCATGGTGCTTGCTGAGATGTACTTCAGGCCAGTGCTGTTTTCTGCTAATAGGAGCTCAGTCCCAGGGTACCAGGTAAGTGATTCACTGAGGGTGCCTTTTGGTGTCCACTTTGTGACTGAGCATTTCCTTTGCCGTACATTAGCTGTAGGCATTGTTTTGTCCCTGGTACTGATATTAAAATTAGAATATAGAATTTGATACGTTCCTTATTGTACAGCATTATAGAATATGTTGGCACTTTATACATATTTGATAATGTGAATGCTTGCTCTCAGATTTCTGGATGAAAGGATGAGGCTTGTATCTAAAGATGGGTACAACAATGGTAACAGCAGATCTATCCACACAGATGCCATCTGACCCCACCTATCAGCCCTTGGGATGGAGGCAGTTTTTGGCTTATTTTACACATTGCCCCATATAAAAGAAGGCTGCAGTCATTTACATGGGAGATGTGTTTTGAACAGAAATGGGATTTCCCACACCTGTTATGAAACTTCTCACCCATTTCCCTTCATATTCTGGGGAGACAAGCTTTTCTCAAGAAAATCTATTCTATTTGGCATAATAAGATAAGGGATAGAGATGATGGATCATGACAGAAGGGTTATTCTGTCTTCAGTATATTCCTGGCTAGTCTATTAGTCTGTTAGTCTGCTAGTCTTTCTCCTCTTCAACTGTCAAACCATTTTGGCATCACATGGGAAGATCTGTTTGTTTGGATCTTTGCCCAACTTGAACAGTGACCAGTCATGGAATTACATAAGAGCCCCATGTGAGGCATCAGTTCCTTGATGCGTTCTTCCCCTGTTAATAATTTCCAGCCAACCCAATAAATCTTTTACCAAGCTTTGATCAGATATCTTTTGGATCGTTTTGACCCCAAACATGAAGCAATAAGATACCAACTTAGTCCACCTCTTTTTGGTCAGAAGCGCTGTTTTATTAAGAAACTGGAATGGTTATCTTGTTGGATTCTTGCAAAAAGATGAAAAAAAAAAGCCATAGACAAATATATATATTCACTCCTTATTGGAGATATCATTTTTGAAATGTCCCTCTAGGGCAATGGGCCACTGTGCATTGTGGGTGCAGAATAAAGTGTCTTGTGTCCAACTGATGCCAATGGAAAGTGCCCCACAACAGGAAGCAGGCGTTTGTTTGCTCCTAAAAAACATGTACCATAGCCCTTAGGATCCAGTCCATGTTTTGCTCAGTACTATTTGGGTTTGTAGAATCAACAGTTAAATCTAAATTAAATCCAATTGAACAATGGTCTTTGCTTCACAAATGGTCACTGGAAAGTGGGACTGACTGAGCCTTTTATTGAAATGTTCTATTAATATTAATACAGTTTTGTTTTGACATGAAGTTAATTATATACATAACATTCTTATATCGGGTGACTCACGTGATGGATGTTCATTATTTGTAAATAAAAAGCTGAATAAATTGCTTAGATGGGTACAGGATTAGTGGAATGTAGAATGTTATATGACATTTCACAATCTGTCTAAATATATTATTATTATGTCATTAAAAGATTCCTCTCGCTCTGTATCTTGCAAGGTCACGGATGCTTTATACTCCTGCCTTGATTACCCTCTGCAGTAATGGAGCACAAAGAATAAATATTGCCAATATGTTTTTATCATATGTCTATGAAGATTCTCATTCATCCAGGTCATGATATACAGTATCTAGTAGAATTAAGTCTAAAACAACTGGACTTTTCTGAGTTTTTATCATACTTTAGCTTATGATAAATCCTGCAGATAGGTTATCTTTACTGTACATCTGTGCGAGGGTTGTAAGCCTGATTGTGAATCTCTTTGCCTTTATGTAATACATCAAAAGAAATTTTTCCCCACATAAGTGCTAACTGATATAGCCTTCTCCTAGGCTTGTTTTCCATAATGTGAGCTGTAAGAATAAATACTTTGCCCTAAAAGCATTTTCCCATACCCTTTGTACATGGCCAGTGTATGCGGGGATGTATTTAGGTCCGTTGCCCCCTGGGCACTGGACCTAAATGTGCCCACACTTCCGCAGGAATCAGCGTCACTTCCAACTGCACTGGCTACTCTTCATCCTCACCCCCCAGCTCTGCCACCAGATTTGCATCGGTTTCATTTAGCGGTGGCTGACGGTGTTTATTTATTTCATTTTTTCCCCCCTAATTTTTGGTTATATAAGCACCCAAGAGCCACCCCCCCCCTAAAGTTGCCGACTTAGACACAGGTCCTTGGGTGCTCCTGTTTCCTTCCTTTTCTGTTGCGCATTGCCCCATGTTGCCTCCTTTATGTCCAAACTGAAACACCCAGTGATTTTCCCTCTTCATTTTGTTGTTCCTCTGCTATTTGCGTCTTAAACTGGCCCTCACTTGACCTTGCTATCCTTTGCTCTGCTGTTACAAACCTTTCATTTTTATGTCATCCCAGTCAGGGTATTTGAATGGATTCATTTCTTAATTGCTCACCTTTATACCATATTCCATTTTTTTGCATCTAGCAACAGTTAGTGAGAGAATGACTGTGAGGAGTAACTGGAAATAGTGAATAGGAGACTGGAGGAGACCAGTAGAAGGCTTAATACACAGTGTTCCTCTTACAAACAGAAACAGGAGAACAATGGCTACTGTATAAAATATAAGATTCCATGCTCTATACTGCCTATTGTATAGTTCATTGGCATAAAAAAGGTCTGGCACCCACAGGCTGTGTTGAATACAGCACTAGAGGCAAAAAGACCTAGAGCTGTACACAAAAACGTCAGTTCAAAGTCTTCAGCCAGCCTTGCTTTAAGGAGAACTAAACCCTAAAAATGAATATGGCTAAAAATGCCATATTTTATATACTGTACTTACTGCAACAGTCTAAAGTTGTAGCATCTCTATAGCAGCAATGATCCAGGACTTCCAACTTTTCACAGGAGCTCCCCATCTTGGAAAGTGTCTGTGACACTCATATGCTCAGTGTGCTCTGGGCAGCTGCTGAGAAGCTAAGCTTAGGGGTCGTCACAAATTATCAAGCAGAAAATGATGTTTGTCAAATAAGCTGATGCTACAGGGCTAAGTTCTAAATTCTGATGCCAATTGCATTTGTTTCTGAGCTGCAACGCAGTAATTATCTATATTAATTACTAAACAGACTTACATGCTCTTGTTCCTCCCTACATACAGCTAAAGAGAAAGGGGAGGCAGAGAGCGCTAAATTCTCCTTAATTCATTCGCTGTGACATTTGTTTCTGTGCATCTCTATAGGAAAATGCTCTACTGTTTTTTCATGTTTTCTTTCCCCATGACACTAGTCAGTAGCAACTATGGATACAACCTATCATGGGCACCCTGGGATTAATGCCACATCCAGGGAGACAATAATTCCAGGGTTTCCTTGCATGCATGGGTAAATGGGTGGAGTAACAGAATGAAAGGGTGGAGTTGTGATGTAAAATGGAGCAATGATGTGATAGGGGTGATGTGATACATATGGGGTTATCACTTAAGAATTCTTGGTAAATTGGGCACAGGGAGCCCTAAAAATATAAGAAAATATAAGAAAAGGGGAAAAGACTGGCATAATGAGATGGGGAGGGAGAGAGATTGATTTATACAGTTATGTAAAATGGTCTATTAATAAACATTAAACAGCATATATCAATATAGTAAAATAGTGGAGAGAGACCACCAGAGGTACCACAGCACCTAATCTTGAAACTTGAGACCATCTTGAGACCATCAGTAATGCTCACGTGTATTATTACTAATTGGGTAATACATCATATTATCATCAAGATTACATAAGTATACATTTATTGGATTACAAATATTATATATTGTTATATAATAATCTTTTATATATATATATATATATATATATATATATATATATATATATATATATTTTATATAAATTTTAAAACTTGTCTTAAATTCTTAAGACAAAGTGCCTTCATCTCTACTTCCCTCTTTTTGTTAAATATTCTTGATGCTAAATCTGTCCTGCATATAATATCATGTTTATTAAGGACTTAATAAAGTGGTGCCTTCTTACTGCTCTTACCATATAACTGCATAGAATTAGAAATATTTGTGATAAATTAATAAGGGTTACCCTTACACTATTTATGAGCAAAAGCCCTCAGCTCATTGGGATTAGAGCCTGGCCCAGTGCTTCTGTTTGCTGGAAACTGCACCGGCCTGGGGTACAACTACAGGAGAACCAGTGCTCCTTCTTCCTCCTTGTGGATCCTTGTATGGCCCCAGGTCAGGTGCACATATTCCATAGAGCTTTTAACTCTACCCCACATGTTCACAGCACACAGTGGGTACGAGGGATCCATGAGAAACAGAAGATGATGGTGATGTGGTAGTACCCAGGTTTTGTGCAGTTTTCAGAGAACAGGAGAATTGGGCCGTGGCTGTAAGTAAGCAGTTCTAAGCATTGGTGGGTGCCTAACAGTCTGGCGCCCCCAGTAATTATACCTTTGTTTCTTTAAATGGTCAGTAAGTCTGTTATTCTAGTAGAATTTCCATTACTTTTTATTTTGTTGGTATGACAGAAGTGAATATTTTGTGTTTATTCACAGTGCAGTGACATTTTGGTTGGACCCAGCCGTTCATTCCCATGCAACACTCTACATCATTTATCACACAGTGATAGTTACCGTCTCCTAACTCCAATTTCAGGGAAGCAGAATCAAACTTTCTGTTTTCCCACTAGCTGAGCCATTGGTAAAGTCCTGTGCTTATTAACCCTTGATGCATCCTAAGCTAGAAAACAATGCTGACCGTGTCCTATACATTCATACTTGCTCTAATAAAAAAAACTATTCATCTTCAGACAGGGGCGTTTCTGGGGTCTATGCTGCCCTGAGGCAGCCTTTCACATGCCGCCTCCCTCGCAGAGGTGTGAAGAGGGGGCCACATTGCTAGTACAGAGTTGAAAATTCGATTTAAATCAGAATTTCAGTTCTTAAAGCTACCAGGAGTGGCTTTTCGTGGGCCCTAGTAATTTGCAGGCTTATGGCAGCAGCGCCCCTGTCTTCAGAATATCCAGCTATTGCTGATCTGCCACTGCTTTCAGTCTCTTACTGCCATTGGCATTGGTCTGATATCTAGTGGGCTCTCATAGTTATATCACAAGCATCAGGAATGTGTATCAATTGACTTCTTATTGCCAGTGGAAAGAAACTGATTTTTCCTGTGAGTTGCTTTCAGCTGCCATAGACCTCAGTTCCACTAACTGTGACAGGGACAATCAGCCATAATTAAGGCAGGCAATTTCATAGCTGGTATGATAAATCATTAGCTGCCCTTGAAAATGCAAAAAACAGGTTTGGTGGAGGAAATGTAAATGTAGCCACTGAAAAAGTCAAAACAGCTCTCAAGCTGCCCGCGCAGCTACCATCATGCTGGAACAGGGGTAGGTTAAGTGACTTGTCCAGGGTCACAAGATGCAGCTAGGGTGGAATCGAACCCGATATATATAACCTGATTTATATGAGCTGAACATTAGATCTTTTACATCTATGTAAAACTTTGCCAGCACTCCTACAGTTTCGATATAGTACAAGACTATAAAAATAAATGATATATAAAGGAATATATGTGTGTGTTTATCTTGCTAATAAGGTAAAGCAGCACCATCTCCAGCTCTTTGCATTGCTTTCCCTCAGTAATTTCAGCTCCGTGTAGCTACTCCCCCTGCTGGGCGGGCTAATGTTACACTGGGAAGGAAGGCAGGGAAGAGTAGCAGGCTATGAGCAGAAACTAAGGAAGATTGTATTTAGCCTGAAAGGTGGCATACATTAAGGCTGGATTATTATTATACTTGCACCCCTTCTCATCACAACCCTCCTTTCCCCACACAGCCCTGCTAGTGATACGCTGATGTCTGATCTCAACCTGAGATTGTGGAGATGGCAACAAAAGCTTAGCATTCTGGTACCAATGGAGTTAAATCTCTACAGTGGGTTTTATCACCTATGTACTGTGTTATTGTTTAGAGCCCAGCTGCAGACACCGTCCCCCCTGACTTGGATGGATGCTGTTCTCAAGCTAGCCTTCATAAACCTACAGTTTTACCTTAAATGACCTTTGGTATCAGACTTTTCCATAACAACCCCAATAGTCTACTTAAAAATACAATTATCCCTTTAAATCGTAAAAATAGGAGGTAGTATTAACTCAACGGTCAGTTTCTTCCATGTCAGCTCCTTGTTAATAAGTGGGCCCAACTATGTATTCATTTAAAGTCCTATTTACTCAGGGTTTGGAAAGTTTGACCTATGGAACATCTTTTTAATGGGAAATATCAGTGTCTGTTAGGGCTCACAGGGAGGCATGAAAATGAAGAAAAATTAAATGGAAAATAGAATTAAATAGTTGTAAGAAGCAGCTGTGCTGCGGCCAGCTCTCTTGTTCCTCCCTACATACAGCTAAAGAGAAAGGGGAGGCAGAGAGCGCTAAATTCTCCTTAATTCATTCGCTACTACAGACCTTATGTGACATTTGTTTCTGTGCATCTCTTTAGGAAAATGCACTACTGTTTTTTCATGTTTTCTTTCCCCATGGCACTAGTCAGTAGCAACTATGGATACAACCTATCATGGGCACCCTGGGATTAATGCCACATCCAGGGAGAAAATAATTCCAGGGTTTCCTTGCGTGCACCTTGGCACAATTAGGGTTTCCACCTTCCTTAAACAATAATACCGACTAGGGGATAGGGGAAGGGGACATGATTATGATATAAATGGGTAGAGTGACAGAATGAAAGGGTGGAGTTGTGATGGAAAACGGAGCAATGATGTGATACATATGGGGCTATCGCTTGTGAATTCTTGGTAAATTGGGCGTGGGGAGAGAGAGCCATCGGAATATAAGAAAAGGAAAAAATGGCGCCGGCAGCAGACACAGACGAGTGCATGCAGGCACAACAAGCCCAGGACTCCTCAGACCCAGAAAGCGACAACGAACTCCCGCTTCAAACTTACCTGAAAGCGCTACCAACGAAGGAGGACATCAAAAATCTGCTACGGGAATCGACTGAAAGTCTACGAGCTGAACTGCAAGAAATAAAAACGGACCTTTCAAACATGGCGGAAAGAACCTTCGCATTAGAACAAAAACAAGGTACTGTACTCCGCAATCAAAAGAAACTATGGGGCATAATTCACACTCAAAAATCCCAGCTAGATGAAGCTAACCGTCACATAGACGATATTGAGAATAGAAGCAGGAGAAACAACATACGGGTCAGAGGGGTCCCTGAGACTATCACTAAAGAGGAAATCCATACAGCCTTACTACAAATATTTAACAGCTTACTGGGAAGAGAAGCAAACACAGAAATCAAAATTGATCGTGAACACAGGGTTATTAAACCCAGGAATGCTCCCCCAGAGGCACCACGCGATATACTGTGCTGTATACATGACTTCCAGACCAAGGAAGAAATCCTTAATAAAGCGAGAATGGCAACAAAAATAAACTTTGATGACCAAAAAATCTCTCTGTTCCAAGACTTATCCAGATATACATTAACCAAAAGGAAGCAACTAAAACCTTTACTAGACTTACTAAAAGCTAACAATGTGCAATATCGTTGGGGATTCCCGTTTTGCCTAATAACAACCAAAAATGGCCAGCAAATCACCCTCAGAACACCTAGAGACACTAAAGAGTTCTTCAGCAAACTACAACTAGAGGAAATCCCCCTACCAGGATGGATAGAAGAAGAAGAAGACCTCACTCAAATCGATGTAGATACTGACAACGAATGGAGGGAAATGCCTCTGCAAAGACGCACACCAAGAACCCCGAAACATAGACTCCTTAAGGACTATAACCTAAAAGCAACACCCAAAAGAACAAAAGACTGACCAAGTTAAGCACTAAAGGCAACAACAAATAAAGGGTATCGATATATCACTCTTAAACCCATGTTAAAATGTTGCATTGTTATACCATGTTAGGTATTAACATTCTTTATTTACAGTTGTCGGCAGTCTCAAGAAATGTGCTGATTAATGATGTTAAGTGAAGCACTAGCCACCCGTTCCGCTAGGCCATCACTAACCCCCCCAGATATCATAGATATCACAGTAGACCATATAGCTCTTACTAGGTGGGGTGAACTACAAACCCCCACATTACAAAGAGCGGTTTCAAACAAAGTATTCCAGCCAAACGGCAAATCATCATTGTACATAAGTTTTATCCCCAGTTCTATAAGTTTAAGAATTTTCTTACTATGCATCATTTTGCTAAGGGAAATACCAGAACCACTGTTATATTTTCTTATGTCTATGGTAACTGATATGTTTAAGCTACATGTTTTAAAAAATTATAATGTCATCTAACGCAAAATGTTCTCTTATATCTTATAACGTCAATGGGTTAAATGAACCGGTCAAAAGATCACAGGTCTTGCGTGAATGCAATAGGCTGGGAGCAAAAATAGTCTTTATACAAGAAACACATTTCAAGGCAGGTAACCAACCTCATATCACACCAAAAGTCTACACACGAATGTATACTAGCAATAACCCTGAAAAAAAATCATTAGGGGTCATGATTTTGATACATAAAGATGTACCCTTTACTCATACAGAAACGCTAAAAGACAAAAATGGCCGATACTTATTTGTAAAAGGTAAATTAGCTAACACTTCAGTCACACTAGCCAATATCTACTTGCCTAATCAAGGCCAATTAAAATTACTGGCAGAAATAGCCAACCAGCTCGAAACATTCACGGAAGGCCTGCTGTTACTAGGAGGTGATTTAAACCTCCCTTTGAATCCATTAGTGGATTCATCCTCTAGCAAGCATAATTTATCATATAAAACCTTAAAAAGGTGAAAGCTATTTTTCATAATTTAAGGTTAATCGATACATGGAGATGTCTAAACCCTAAAGAAAGGGACTACTCACACTACTCCCCGGTGCACAATAGTTATGCAAGAATAGACTACATATGGATGTCCCAAAATTGGCTACATTACTTAAAAGCAGCCAACATAGAACAAACCACCATATCTGATCATGCTCCAGTCAAAATATCATTTGAAATCCCTAACACCCTTAAATCAGAGTTCTTATGGCGATTAAATGAACATATATTTACCAATCCAAAGAATATAGAAATAATACAAAACCATATTAAGCAAGTTTTTAAAGAAAATGACTTACCTGATACGAATCCTGCCATCCTGTGGGAAACACACAAGTGTGTTATGAGAGGCCATCTTATAGCTTTATGCTCTAAAATAAAAAAAGAAAGAAGCAAAGAAATAGACAAATTAATCCAAGAAATAAGAACAATAGAAAAAACCCATAAACAATCTTTAGCAAAACAGACATACCAACATCTCCTATCTAAAAGAGTTCAATTGAAAGCCTTACTAGATATTAAAACTTACAAAGCCTATTTAGGTACTAGACAGCGATTTTATGAGTACAATAGTAAATGCAATAAATTCTTTAGCAACATTCTGAAAAGCAGACAAGACAAAACCCATATCACAGCTATAAAAGACAAAAACCAAATAATACATCAAAGTACAAAACAAATTGCGGCCTCCTTTCAGGAATTCTATCAAAAATTATATAGAATTAAAACTGGAACTAACTCTAGATCCGAAATAGACAAAGTTAAACAATTCATATCCTCAGCGCACCTTCCCCAACTATCTAAAGCACAAGCCTCAAAACTAGAAGAACCATTTACAACTCTAGAAATAAATAAAATTATAACTGAACTCCCAAACAACAAAAGTCCAGGCCCCGATGGATTTAGTGCCACTTATTATAAACAGTTTCAATCAGACCTAGTAAATTACCTCACTACGTACTTCAACTCAATAAACCTAGATCAGACTTTCCCTAACCAAGCAAAAGAGGCGCATATAACCATAATAGCCAAACCAAACAAAGACCCACTACTATGTGCCAGCTACAGGCCAATTTCATTGATCAATATCGATCTTAAGATCTATGCTAAATTGCTAGCCAATAGGATTAAAACCATTATTCCCGAATTAATTCATCCTGATCAATCGGGATTTGTCCCCTTTAGAGAAGGCAAAGATAACACCTCCAGACTAATTTCCCTAATACACCATGCTCAAAAAGCAAAAATACCGAGTATGCTCCTCACCACCGATGCTGAAAAAGCATTTGATAGGGTGTCCTGGGACTTTCTTAAATATACTCTGTTAGGATTTGGATTAGGCGAACAAACAACCGGGAAAATACTAGCCCTATATTCTAACCCAACAGCCAGAATTAGAATTAACGGAACCCTATCTCCAGTAATCCATATATGCAATGGCACCAGACAAGGGTGCCCCCTATCCCCGGTCTTATTTATTCTTGTTATGGAAACACTATTATCACATATTAGATTAAATAAGGACATAGCAGGAATAAGATTAGGACATCAAGAACATAAAGCAATTGCCTTTGCAGATGACCTTCTCCTTTTTATTACTAAACCCCATATCGCCCTACCAAACATAATGAATCTCCTAGACAAATTTGGAGTGGTATCAAATTTCAAAATCAATGCGAGCAAATCTGAAGCACTAAGTATTAACTTGCCACCACAGGAACAAAAGCGGATAGCAGGAAACTTTCCATTTCAATGGGCCAAAACTTCAATAAAACACTTGGGAGCAAACATAGCAAAAGATCTTACATCCTTATACTCCTATAATTTTATACCCCTTCTAACAGAAATTGAAAACACACTAAAAAAATGGGAAAATAACAATAAATTATCTTGGTTCGGATGCATCCAAGTGATAAAAATGATAATCACTCCCAAAATATTATACCTTCTCCAACTACTACCCATTAAGATACCCAAATCCTTCTTCTGCAAAGTAAAAGCAATAATTTCCAGATTTATTTGGAACAACAAAAAACCTAGACAGAAATATAGTAAGCTAATTTTACATAAAGATAGCGGAGGACTATCAGTACCAGATATATATATGTACTATGTGTCTACTCATCTACAACGTATTCTATCATGGAAAACAGGTATAGAAAAAAGAAAAATCTGGCTTGAGCTTGAACAACTCCTATGCAAAGTCCCCTTGTACAACCTGATTTGGGCTCTCCCCTCTAATATCCCACAAGAACTGCATCACCACCCACTAATAGGAGCTACTCTAAAGATCTGGTTAGAAATAAGAGACGAATGGGGAATATCCCCCCACCCATCTCCCAATACTCCATTACTAAATAACCTAGACTTCCCTCCAAGCCTAGAGAAAAGAACCTTTGACCATTGGGCTGAGACCAACAATAGAACAACAGTTCTAGCAGACCTACTATCTGCCAAAGGCTTACTCCCCCTAGAAATAATACAGAAGTCTAGACATACTCGCCCAAGGGACATATGGTGTTATAGACAATTACATCACTACTGTACCTCCAGTAACCTATCCAAAGCAATCAGAGAAGTCACATGGTGGGAACAAATGATGTACCTCTCAGGCAGAATAAAAAAACCACTATCCACAATCTATAAAGGGTTAATAAAAAACTCTCTCTGTAGAGACGAAACCTTGGAATATAAATGGGAGACAAAGCTAGGGATAAATATTAACTCTAAGATCTGGTTACAGATCTATAGATCTATGCACAAAAGCTCCATATCATCAAAAACCCAAGAAGCAAATTACAAATTAATTTCTCAATGGTATTATACTCCCATTAGACTAAACAAAATGTTTAGTAATGTATCAAAATTATGTTGGAGATGCCTTAACCAAAATGGCACATATAAACATATCTGGTTCGACTGCCCAAAAATTAAAACATTCTGGGCCAATGTAATGGAAATAATACAAAGAACAGTCCCACTCCACCCGAAGGTTAATCTTGCTGCCTTAATAGTACTACACTATGATTCTACAACAAACCAAGTGGTTACAAATCAATTATTGCTTTTCATGGTCCAAGCAGCGAAATCCCTAATCCCTAAGAAATGGCTCCAGAAATCCCCCCCTACCATCTCAGAATGGTTCTCCACTATGGAAGAAATCAAAAAATTTGAAGAGATTAAGGCCATGAGACATGGCACTTTCTCTAACCTAAGGAAAACCTGGGCACCCTGGTACAAAAACAACTGAGATTTGATAAAACAGCTATGCTAACCTGCCTAGAGGACCACCATTATCACTATCATTAATACCTTTCTTCAGGTATACCCTACCAGGTCTGACCATCAGAAAGATGTACTGTTTGTATTTGCATTATGAATATGTTAATTGACAACCCTTTTGTAAAATATGCATAAACCTGTTTAAACACCTGATTATTATACTTACCAGAATGACAAAGTCTGCAAATTTCTCTGTTTTTCCCCTCCTTCCCCGTCCCTCTTCCTTTCTGTATCCCTCCTAAAAAAACCAATAAAGAAAGAATTATAAAAAAAAAAAGAAAAGGAAAAAAGACTGGCATAAAGAGATGGGGAGAGAGAGAAAGATTTATTTATACAGTTATGTAATTGGTTTATTAATAAACATTAAACAGCAAATATCAATATAGTAAAATAGTGGAGAGAGACCACCATGGGTACCACAGCACCTAATCTTGGAACTGAAATTTCCCCTCCTGGATACCATCAGTAATGCTCACGTTTATTAAAACTAATTGGGTAATTCATCATATTAGATTACATAAGTATACATTTATTGGATTACATATATTATTATATAATATTCTTTTTTATTATATATATATATATATATATATATAATTTTATATACATTTTAAAACATCACTTGTCTTAAATTCTTAAAGGAGAATGCAAGTCAAAATTTAAAAAGCATACTGCCCAATAGTCCTCCTATTGTTTAGTAAAAACGCCACACTTTTGGCTCACCTAATCAAATATTTACTCAGTCACAGTTACTTCACATTTTCTAGAACAGGCAGCCATCTCTAAAAAGGTATTCTCCCTTTCTTTCCCTCCTTGCTTCATACTGCACATGTGTTTCATTCAAGTTACACACATGCTCAGAGAATAGGAAGGCTGCCGCTGGCACCTACAGGAAGGACAGAGAGATTTCAGTGATGTCACTGTAGGCTTCACACTGCTGTAGGCTGCCAGCACCATATCTCAGAGAAGCAAGCAGGGATCTGGAAATTTAGATATGCAGTAAGTACTTAAAAAGAATGCCTTTAGACTTACTTTTAATTTATATTAACCTTTCATTGTGCTTTAAGACAAAGTGCCTTTATCTCTACTTCTCTCTTTTTGTTATTCTTGATGCTACATCTGTCCTGCATATAATATCATGTTTATTAAGGACTCTGCTCTTACCATATAACTGCATAGACTTAGAAATATTTGATAAATTAATAACAGTTACCCTTACACTATTTATGAGCAAAAGCCCTCTGCTCATTGGGATTAGAATTGCTTACCTGAGAGCCTGGCCCAGTGCTTCTGTTTGCTGGAAACTGCACCGGCCTGGGGTACAACTACAGGAGAACAAGTGCTCCTTCTTCCTCCTTGTGGATCCTTGTATGGCCCCAGGTCAGGTGCACATATTCCATAGAGCTTTTAACT
The DNA here is from genome assembly GCF_000004195.4 of Xenopus tropicalis. Lineage (NCBI taxonomy): Eukaryota > Metazoa > Chordata > Amphibia > Anura > Pipidae > Xenopus > Xenopus tropicalis. The sequence continues at coordinate 144,761,005 of NC_030678.2, read as the reverse complement.
CTACCCCAAATGTTCACAGCACACAGTGGGTACGAGGGATCCATGAGAAACAGAAGATGATGGTGATGTGGTAGTACCCAGGTTTTGTGCAGTTTTCAAGCATTGGTGGGGGGTAGGTGCCTAACAAACTGGCGCCCCCAGTAATTATACCTTTGTTTCTTTAAATGGTCAGTAAGTCTGTTATTTAAGTAGAATTTCCATTATTTTTTATTTTGTTGGTATGAGAGCAGTGAATATTTTGTGTTTATTCACAGTGCAGTGACATTCCCGTGCAATACTCTACATCATTTATCACACAGTTATAGTTACCGTCTCCTAACTCCAATTTTAGGGAAGCAGAATCAAACTTTCTGATTTCCCACTAGCTGAGCCATTGGTAAAGCCCTGTGCTTATTAACCCTTTCTATAATTGAGCCCTTGATGCATCCTACGCTAGAAAACAATTCTGACTGTGTCCTATAATTCATACTTGCTCTAATAAAAAAAACGTTATCTTCAGACAGGGGCATTTCTGGGGTCTATGCTGCCCTGAGGCAGCCTTTCAGATGCCGTCTCCCTCGCAGAGGTGTAAAGAGGGGGCCACATTGCTAGTACAGAGTCAAAAATCCAATTTAAAATCAGAATTTCAGTTCTTAAAGCTGCTGGGAGTGGCTTTTTGCTGCCCATAGTAACTTGCAGGCTTATAGCAGCAGCGCCCCTGTCTTCAGAATATCCAGCTATTGCTGATCTGCCACTGCTTTCAGTCTCTTACTGCCATTGGCATTGGTCTGATATCTAGTGGGCTCTCATAGTTATATCACAAGCATCAGGAATGTGTATCAATTGACTTCTTATTGGGAAGAAACTGATTTTTCCTGTGATAGTTTCTTTCAGCTGTCATAGACCTCAGTTCCACTAACTGTGACAGGGACAATCAGCCATAATTAAGGCAGGCAATTTCATAGCTGGTATCAAAATGCAATAAGAGGATTGGTGGGGAAATGTAAATGTAGCCACTGAAAAAGTAAAAACGGCTCTCAAGCTGCCCGCGCAGCTTGCTGGCCGGGACATGGGTATGTGAGTTAAGTGACTTGTCCAAGGTCACAAGGTGCACCTAGGGTGGAATCGAACCCGAGTCACAGCGGGTCACCCCACTGAAGGCTGATTCCCTAACCACTAGGCTATCTGAGTCCTCCCACTTGTAGGAGGATCTTTTCGTTCTGTTGTCTTAGAGATGACAGTTGGTGCGTCCTAACGGTGTGAAGGAAACATGCAGGGTTAAAGCCGGCTGCTTGTACCAAGACCTGTATGAGTAGGGGGACTGTTACATAAGCAGAGAGAATGAATCTGGAAACTGTGCTGCACTATTCATAACATAAAAATAGGCACAACATCGATTTGAAAAGTGTTTGACCTGAAAGCAGGTGCCTGTATGGCTATTCCAGCTGGACCCAATAAAGCCCTATGTGGGTTATATGAGAGACTTTCCATACAAGGCTGGCTGGCCACTCTTATATCATGTATGTTTTCTGCTTTATAAATGTGTATATTGACAGACATATTGGTAGATAGTTTAGAAGCAGGATGGGCAAACAGGAACAGAGCTGCCAATCAGTGGGAAGTGCCAGAACATAAGAGACTTTTATCAGGGCTGCCATCAGAAACTTTGGGGCCCCATACAAGTTATTTATATGGGTCCCCCCATGAACACAAGGATGGCACTGGGCAGTGAGTGTGGCAGTGAGTGACACATGGGGAATGGCATATGGGTGAAAAGCCTGTTATGACCGGCATTACATGAGGGATATATGGGGACAGGAGAGAGGGTGGGGTTAATAAATGAAAATAATGAAGAAGGCAGTAACTGACACATAGGGGTTGGATGGGAGTGTATAGGGAGCAGAGAAAAAGATCTTAAATCTGCAAATGGGTGGCAAAGGAAGCACATAGGGGTAGGGCACAGGGCCCGGGACAGTTGTACCCCCTTTCCCGTTCCCCCCCCAATCGCAGCCTTGATAGTATGGACTGCTCTGTCTATTGACTGATGATTTATCGTACTACTCTTATTCCTTTTATTTCCTCATTAGTAAAACTTTACCAACTGCTGTTAGACTAAAACAGGACAAGAGGCCGCCCATTTAAACTTGAGGAACAGAATTTTCACCTGAAGGTTGCTTAAATTGTTGGTAAATGGTTCTTCACTGTGAGGGCGGTAAGGCTTTGGGAGATGGCTCCCTTCTAAGAGATTCCCCTAATGTATTTAAGGTTGGCTTTCTTCCTGTCCCACCTGCTACTGTGTCACTCTGCTATTATCCTGTGTTTACAGTGCTGACATGACATCACTTTACAGAGATTGTGGAGATGGCAACAAAAGCTTACTTGTCTAGCTAAACCTGATGCCCAACTAGCAAAAAAATGTTACTGAGCTGGGAAAGCCAATATATTTTATCAAGAAAGGGTGTCAGTCCTAGGGGTAGTGTATAAATTGGGCAATTGGAATACAATCCGATAGAAGAAAGCAGGGGAAGAAAAGCATGTTTGACAATAAATCTCTGTAGAGCGAGTGGCTGAGAGATTTGGAGTGGACGAGGTATGAAGCAGGGAAGTTGTATATTAACAAATAGATTGAAAGGAAAAAGTGTACCAGTAGGGCAGAGCAGGAGAGTAAAGGGTAAGGTGTAGGTGGCACATTAAAAACTGGTTTATGGCTGTTATGAGTGGAAGGTGAATAGAGCTAAAAGATTATTGGTGTTATAGTTAAGGTATAAATATGTGTCTGTTCCTCTGTGTTTCAGACTGCATTTCTCTTAGTAATATAAATATAGCTGATATATTGTTTAGGCATCTAAAATTCAGTGCGCACATTTGATCCCACACAAAAATTTCACCTCCTCATTGCTTACTTTATATCTCATAGATGTCCAGACTGGATCCCTAAAATTGGCAGTGATGTTGCTACAGTAATTCTCATTTAACCGCAGCCAAAGTCCCACAAGTTGGTCAATGCTATACAGTATATACTCAAGTAGAGCTAAAGCTTTAGCCCATGCTGGGAACTGTTGTTTTCAATATGTAAGCATTTTGTTTGCAAAACATATGCAAGAACATTATATCATATTATTTAGAAAAATTAGCTTCTTCAGTTACCAAAATACATTATTATCAGGGCCAGAACTAGGGGTAGGCAGAGTAGGCAGGTGCAATCACTGGGGGGCGCACATTAAAGGGGAAAGAATTTTTTTTTTGTTTTTCATTTTTTTTGGTAATAGTATTTTATTAGTTTACTTTGACTTTAATAGAACCGGCTGGGAGTTCTCTGAATCTCTGACGTTTACAGGCAGGCTGCTTTTACAGGAAGTGGGGGCAATTCTTGATTGCTGCTGGCACAGGTACATATGATTGGGGTCAAATTGGGTGCAATTTGGATTGGCTGCATGCTAGTATATATACAGATTGGGGCAAATTGGGCAATATGAGGGATTCGCTGCTGCTGGTACAGATGGGGCAATATGTTGGGTGCTGCTGGCACAGGTACAGATGGAGGATATGTTGGGTGCTGGCACAGGTACAGATGGGGGCAATATGTTGGGTGCTGCTGGCACAGGTACAGATGGGGCCATGTTGGGTGCTGGCACAGATGGGGGGCAATAATGAGGGATTGGCTGCTGCTGGCACAAGTACAGATCGGGGCAATATGTTGGGTGCTGCTAGCACAGGTACAGATGGGGGATATGTTTGGTGCTGGCACAGATACAGATGAGGGTAGTATGAGGGATTGGCTGCTGGTACAGGTACAGAATGGGGGCAATATGTTGGGTGCTGCTGGCACAGGTACAGATGGGGGCAATATGTTGGGTGCTGACACAAATACATTGGGGCAATATGATGGCTCTTAGCACTGGTACATGGGGGCAATTGGGGGGGCTTATTTTATGTGGCATGATGATGGCAGCTGCCCATTTATTAGTTCTATCTACTTGGGCTGTGGCTGGGCTTCGGGTGGGGCAATACATGTGACTTTGCTGTGACTGGGGGGTGAGGGTGGTTGCTGCTGTGCTGGAACTGATTAGGGTTATGTGTGCTGTGATTAGGGGGTAGGGGCTGCTGTTCTAGAACTGATAAGGGTTATTCGTGCTGTGACTAGGGGTGGGGTGCTGTTTCATGTGTGCTGTGATTATTAGGTTTTAAGTTTGGGCCGATGTGCTGCCTGTGACTGTTTTGTAAGATTTATTATAAAAAATTATAAAATAAAATACTTTAGAATACAGAAAAAAAGTGATAAAAAAAACTGAAACCATATAATGGTAAGGTGGGAAATTGTAATGTGGGGTGCCGCAGCGGGGGGCGGGGGGGCGCTGATAGAAGCCCTTGCCTAGGGTGCCACAAAACCTTGGCCCGGCCCTGATTGTTATGAAAAAATAGATTTCTCTTTTTTAATCCAAATGTGCAAGTGAAAACTTGCTTATTCTGTTCTGGAGAGTATAAACACTTCCAACAATCTCTTATTAAGTTAAAGCTAGTCTGGCCATCTTCAGCTTCAGCAAACACATCAATCCCGCTCATAATAAAGAGAAGTGCCTTTCTTCCAGTGCAATATTCCGTCATAGGTTTAATTCTGACAGCTGATGATGGTCTTTAATCTCTTTAATTACTGTAAGTAATTTCCCTAAGTATGATGCCTGATTTAGATAAGCCCATGCTATGTTTCCCTGTTTTCCATAACAACACTGAGCCTGATTATTATGAAGAAGCTGTGGAAATCATGTTACATCTACGTGGCTGTTGTGAATATTGTGCCTTGTTAGAGACTATTAGCGGTAATCCATCTCCCTGCTGACTGGTTCTTAATGGCAGGATTAGGTACCCAGGTAGATGTTTCATTAGTGTGCTCAGATACTTTCTTCAGCATTATGGTTATAAATGCAAACAAAGTTTCTTCGTAAAATTGAATAATTTTCTAAAGCGTGGGGCATAATAAGTTTCATATGATGAAGCTCTACTTGTTATGTTTGAGGAAAGTGAGAGTGCTAAATACAATCAAATTTGAACATTTCTCTTTAAAAAGAAGTGTCATACAGATAAAGCCAATAATATGTCTGGTTTACTGGTAGCATTTATCTGCCTTGCATTGTTGATATTACACTACAACACATTTGGTTGTTTCTTCAGCCTGCTGTATTAGAGGCATCATTATCTATACAAGGTATCAACTGCCATGATTTCTTTTTTATTGCATCAAATCTACCGACATAATTAGTATTAAGAACAATGCTTTTATTTTGAAGAATACATAACTTTACCGTATATTTCTAAATAAAGTGTAAGGGTTTTAGAAGCTACTGAGAAGTTTCATGGTCATTTAAGGTTTTAAGGTACCAGTAGGTGAATACTGTAATTCTGTGCTGATGGAAATGACCAGAAGTGTGAAGAGTCATTAATATATAACTGTAATTTGGGTTGTATGACAAACCAGCTGGATAATGTGAGCAGCTCTGAGGCAGGAGAGCAAGTGGACAATAGCAGAGCTGGTGCCTGCGTTAGAATTACTAGACAAGAACCAATGTGCTGAGTAACTACTACTAAACATACTGAGGCTTTAAAACAGATTTTATAAGAAAAACTGAAAAGCACAGACTTTGCAGAAATGTGTAAGGAACTAGCAAAAAACAAAGTCCAAAGTCAGGCACAGGGTCAGGGCAGGCATCAAGGCAAACACAGTCTGTGATGCAGGCAGAAGTCAGGGCAGGCAGCAAACAAGCAGAATCCAAGTATAAGGCCAAGGTCAAAACCGGGACGTTAGAACATAAGGGGCAAGAGCAGGGCAGGAACAGACAGGATTGCTTTTTTTATCATTTTTTTTATCATTTTTATAATTTTTTATCATTTATCATTTTTTTATCATTGGCAATAACTGTACAATGATATATGTCGGCCAGCTGATTGGCAGCACAATTTTAGTTATTCCACAGCTCCTTGATTTGGTTTGGAATTGAATATCTTATGGTGAGGACGTGGCAGAACAGGAGTATTGCTCGGTCAGTTATAGTTGCTGAAGGCTGAATAAATAGCTTTCTGTGCACACACTGATTCTTAATAGACATAGCTTCACTGCTTGGTTTGCATTTTTATAAAATGTCCTATAGGCCATATTAAAGGGGTAGTGACAGCTCTATATTTTAACAGGGACGTGTCTCTATGCCTACATAAACATTAGCACTTCTGTTCTTTCCTCCTGCAAAATGTCCCCCTGGCTCACACTTTACTAACCTGTGTCAGGCTCCGGCTTGAAGTTGAACAACTCTATAAGTAACAGCGCGCTTGGGGGTGGGACAAAGTTCTGAGTGCCCCAGCCTATGAGAACATTGACCACCTCACAGTGCAACGTAAACCAGGAAACTGACACAGGTTTTTAAGGGGTGAGACGGGGATACATCCAATAGAAAAGTATAGCAGAGGTGGGTTTTATGTAGGTATAGTGAGGTGTTCCTGTTAAACCTGGAATGTATCACTTTCACTTTAAGTATTGTATTCAGAATTATAGAATGCATAGCTAGGGATATGATGATGTTAGGAAGGGGTCAGTGAAGTTAGGCATCAGGAGGCAGGGAAGTGTGACATGGTGCCGATAGGATAAGAGTATGTTCAGCCCAGCCCAACTCACTGCACTCCTGTTGAACAAAGGGTGCACTGCCCGTATATGCAGATCTATTTAATTCAGGCACCCACTCTTTTTTCAGAATGCTTTATCTATGTTTTTCTCTTTCTCCCTAATTAGAATTAGTAGTTTTCCTTCAGCAAAGCAGCCGTAGACACATTTGGCTACAATTAAAATGAACATCCAAAACGTGTTTCCCTGCTCTATTACTTAGAGGGATATCACTTTACATTCAGGGCCAATTGCCTAATTTTGTGAGTGTGTCTGATGGCCTCTTTCAAAGCAAACGCAGAATCTCATAAAGTACTATCTGTCCCCAGAGATGTTTATAATTAGGCATGAAACAAAATGTACATTTTCTGCATTACACAGCACACAAATGTAGGTTTGGGTAACAAAATAATGAACTGAATACAGCACAAGCCTGCAGTAGGTTAAATGTAAGGCTTAGTGTCTGCACCGTGTTAGTATATGAGGCCCTTGAAATTAAGTCAACCTTGGGGGAATAAAATATAAGAGCAAATCCTGCCTTCTCAGTTGCAGGCAAACTGCATTCCACCCATTTGTGAAGGAATATTATGTGTATGTAAATGTTTCACGGCTTTATAGACCTTAACATATCTTTAGCCCGTCTGCTGGCTTCCACCCATCTGTAATAATCTCCTGATGTATCTTACTGTGAATCATTTTTCTAAGATTCGCTTATGAATTATGGTCTGCAACACTCGAAATGATTTGTAAAATGATTCAAACGGATTCATATGTGATGTGAATAATTCATGGACTGCTTTTCAAGTTTCCAGGCATATGAGCTATGTTTTTTTATTACCGCCATGGATGAATTCTGCTTACCTTTATTGATACTATTCTTTACAGTGGCCAGCTAGGGAACAGAAGTAATAAAGATACAAATGTTAAAATGCTCTTACCAAATGGATTCTGTGTGTTTCAAAATCCAATTTCACAGTGGCCCGATAGAAGATGTTCTCTTATGCTGCCCAGTTTGATTCATAGACAGTATATTATATGTATTCTGCTGAAAGCATAAGTGACTTGGTCTCTCTATATATATACATCTTTCTTGATATTGACTTGTTCCCCTGTTAGGGATTTGGTGTGATAAACTTTGTAGACAGGCTGATTGACTGGTGGAGCAAAAGATGACTATCCATGGGATGACCCTAACATAGTTTGCAGGACAGATGTAACGCACAGTGTTTATAAAGCACAGTCCTAATCAGAGACAGCAGAAACATTTTATGTATTTCCCCATTGGTAACTGACTTATATCTGGGAAGTCTCGTCAAGGACTTTGACTTATATTCAAAATGTACAACATATGTAGTCAATAATGTACCCCTATTGTAAAATATAAGGATATTATAAGTCACAGAGAAGTTCTAACCATGAAACCTCTAGGTGTCTTCTAATGATGTTACATTTTACTACAAATCTCAGTGAGTCATGCAGAGCTGTCAACCTCTGATAGTCAGGGACTGGGGGATGTGTGGGGCACACCAGGTGCACGTGCATGTGCTTTTGGAAGTGACGTCAAGCGCATGTGCGTTTGACCGCTAAAGTGGAAAAATTGCTACTTGCGCAAATGCTCAAAATGTTGTCACCGAATGCTGAATGCACATGGGCGCCCGGACTTTAAAGAGAACTTCGGAAGATGAAGGAAATATTAGGAGAATGCTATCAACAGATGAGAGACCGGGGGAGAGAAGGCCAAATTGGGTAACTCCTGGAAAAATAATTGTTGGGGGGGTTGACAGCTCAGGTTATGTGACAGAAACTACATCTATAAGCACCAAAAATAACAGAGCTCCGTTTATAAGGATATAAGTTACGGGATATTCATGGCTCTTGTGTATTATAAACTTATGATCTACAGCAGGGGTCCCCAACCTTTCTTACTTGTGAGCCACAGTTAAATGTAAATAATTTGAGGAGCAACACAAGCATCATAACAGGTTAATAGTAAGGCTGCAACATTCCCTTTAATCACTTAGAATTCCTTCTCCTCCTCTAGCTCACTCAGCCCCCTCCCTTAGAAATAGACTTTGGCTCTTGGCTTACTGAGCATGCTCAGTTCTTAACAACTCAGGTTTCTAAACACACCCTCCAGTCTTGCAGCCAATGAAGGGGTGGCACTGCTGGTTTCCATAAAAACTTTGCTGTGGCTGTGCACTTGGTGAGAGAAATTGACCATTACAGTGCTCAATCCAAGCAGGACTTTTTATCAGAGCAAGTTCTGCCTGTGTAAGTCTGCATTCTTCATTGCATGAACTTTACAATGCATATGTGCTGTTTGCAGATGTGTCACTGAAGATGTGTCAGAGGGAAAATGCCCGCCGGGTGAAAGCTGCTCATTGTTTTGGGAAAATGTGATGGTGCTGGAAGAACGGAGGGGATTATATGCAATACAGATGTGGTGGTTTTGATTGGGGGAGATGTGCCCAATTTATATACAGTACATGGTAGGAAAATATAAGGTTTACATGTCCTATAATCTCCTAGCAGATGCTAGTTTCATTTGGAAGAGTTTATTTAAGTTCACTAAGCTTGCCTTACAGTGTTTGTTTATTTGGTTTCATTGTGTTGCATTGCTCAACATGTAACAGGAATACTCCTAGTGCTTTACCCGGGAAGATATTGTTAGCAACCTCATGAATCATCCAGCTTGGTTGCATCTCCATACAGATTCTTCTTCTGCCTCCTACAATATATGTGTCTCCTCAGACTTCAAAAGCCTTAAACCTCCCTTTAATGACTCACTCCATGTATAAGACTTAGCTGCTCAGTTTCACCCTGTGGAGTTACATCAAGTCTTGCCAGATTTTTGTTCTGCAAGTAAAAGTTTGGAGTATTAATTCAAAATCTATTATTATCCTCTATCTATCTATCTATCTATCTATCTATCTATCTATCTATCTATCTATCTATCTATCTATCTATCTATCTTTCTGCCTATATATCTAATTACTATATCCCTTTACCTACCTGTTCATGTCCCTTGCTATCCTTGAATAGATAGAGACCCATGAATATGTTCCTCAAAGCATCCTGCCTGTGATATTACAAACCTCGAGAAATAGATATATTTTGAAGTGAAAAGTGTTTCAAGCTTGCCCCTGGCTATGTCTGAATCAGTATGTTCTTTGCAGTGTGCCCTCATTAATTACAGAAGGCCTGATATTTTTGTCTTAGGACAAAACTAAATAACTAAATAAAATAACAAACAACGACAAAATGAGGGTTTCTTTTTTTAATGCAAGGGTTATTCTCTTTGTCCATTGGGACCTGCAGGGCAAAATTCTAAAATAAATCAATGTTATAACATCAGCAGTAATTATTTCAACCAGTCACATTAGGAAATAGTAGTTATCAGTCTGAGTCTGAGTCTATTTGTACCACCATTAATGCTTGAAAAACAAACTCACCACCCAAACTGAGTATATTCTACTTTAATTTGTTTATATATGTATATATTTGTATGTATATCTTTATTTATAAAGCACTACTTATGTACGCAGCGCTGTACAGTAGAATACATTAATACAAACAGGGGGTTAATAAGATAATAGATAAATACAAAGTATAACAATAAATACAGATAAATACAGCAGCAATAAGTTAAGAGTCTAGGACACAAAAGGAAGGAGGTCCCTGCCCCGTAGAGCTTACAATCTATATGGGAGGGGTAACTAACAGACACAAATAGGCAAATATAAGTGCTGTAGGTCACAGTGGGTGACACTACAATATAAGTGCTAGTTCCCAGATTAGGTGCTGGGCGAGTGCTCCAAAAGGTAGTCTTTAACCTTAGTTTTAAAAAGACTGGGGGAGGATTCTCTCCGGAGGAAATCAGGGAGGGCATTCCAAATGTAAGGGGCAGCAAGGCAGAAAGGTTTAAGGCGGGAAACCGCAGTAGTAGTGGGGGGCACAACCAAACGATTGCTCTGCGAAGAACGAAGGAGATGTAGTGAGGAGCAGAGGAATGAAGGGCTTTGAAGGTTAGGAGAAGAAGTTTGTAAGATATTCTTTGTTTAATAGGAAGCCACGATAAGGCCTTTAGCAGGGGAAGGGCCTGAACTCTCCTGGATGAGAGGAGGAGAATTCTGGCAGCAGTGTTTAATATAGACTGTAGGGGGGAAAGATGGGCCTTAGGGAGGCCGGTTAATAGCAGGTTGCAGTAATCCAGTCGTGACAGGATGAGAGCATGCATGAGCAGCTTAGCTGTTGCAGTAGAAAGAAAGGGACGAATTTTGGCAATATTGCGTAAGAAAAAGTGACAGGTTTCGACAGTGGTGTTAATGTGGTTAGAAAAGGAGAGGCTGGAGTCAAAGATCACCCCCAAACAACGCGCCGAATTGACGGGGTTGATGAGGGTGCCATCAATAGAGATAGAAAAGGGAGGGGGGGTAGGACCAGGCTTAGGCGGAAAGATCATTAGTTCAGTTTTTGTTGAGTTTGTATATTTATACATAGAGAGAGGAGAGAGCTTCCTGTAACCCTTATAAAAATTCCTTCTGACATCAGAGTTACCTGATTATAACTTAAAGGGGCATTAGTCCAACTTAATTTAGTGATCGCTAGCCAATCCCCATAATCTTTTATCTTTTATCACCTCTTCCAGCTTTCAGTGCTGCCCTTCTGTAAATGAAGGTCTGACAGAGGATTGTGGATTTTTAATCTTTCTGTACAAGCCAAAGGCAAAGCTGCTGCTTTTAAAGTGCAGCATTTGGAGGGATGTGCTTGCAGCATTGGTAATAGCTATCTGCGTGGTACAGCTTCCGCTGCTTAGATCCTGCAAGTGAGGACTTTACAGGGTATTATTTTTTTGACTTTGTAGTCTTTTCAAACATGACCAATTTGTAAGATCAGCATGGGAACACAGCATTTTGAGTGATACGGTGGCACCAGCAACATCTAACTGGCACTTAGTGCTGCCAGCGCTTTCCTCCTGTAGAAAAAGACCCTGACAGCGCACTATGGAAAATAAAGATTTCAGCATGTGATTGATGAATACAGGAACAGTTTGCAATATTAGAAATTATATGATGGCAGCAATAGGAGTTTTGTGTAAACTCTAACTCTGATGCCTTCATGTAAGCAAAGCCCTCTAACGGGCATGTAGTCCATATTGGGCAGCAAAGAAATACTATTACCATATCTCCGGCACGGGTTTTTCTTTTCATGGTTTACACATTGCTAAGATTCATTGTTACTACAATAGACAGAGGGGCATGATGGTCAAAAGAAAAGCGCAGGAGTTGTATGTTAAATTCAGTTTTCATGAGGATTAGACTCTCTATTAGCGATGAGCTAATATTTTTTGTCAGGTTTTGCCGCAAAAAAACATCCATAGACTCCAATGGGTGAACGGTAGAGAAAAGGTTGCAGCGAAAAAAACAACCATTGACTTCAATGCGTTTTGTGAATTTTTGCAATTTTACAAGTTTTTCAGCAAATTGAAATGGGACGGATTCACTCGTCACTACTCTCTGTCCAGGTAGAGTGGGGCTCAAATGGCATAACCGGCAGTATTTTTTTTCATGGAAGGGACAGCCACGTCCAATGTAACCTCAAGCAGTTCTACTTCTGTGTTTTATTCACAGCAGGGGTTTCCCTAAATCAGAGCACTATTTAGTATTCCATACAGCATATGCAAACGAAAAAAATGAATTCTTCTGAAACCAGAGCAGACCAGTCAACTGGCAGTCTGAATATGTAGAAAAAAAGCCCCTGTTTTTCTCCATATCATGTCTCATAGAGCATAATGGGAGAGAAATTCATTCTCTGTAGGGCTTTTCCTGGTTATCGTGCCACACTATATACAGGTATTCTTAGTCACTTAAAGATGAATAATATAACTCTTGCCTTTGCTTAAGAATATTGATTGTACTTCAAAGCATTGAATACTTCCTGCAGTTTGTATGTTCAGCCAGACTGATTTAATTTGCCAGACTAAAGATCAACCTAGGTCATAACTAAATCTAAAAGTTCTAAGCATCTGATGTCAGTGTAGCATGGCATAAAAAGAGAGGGAACATTTAATGGATATTGCACTCTGAGAGGAAGATGTTAGAATGAACGCCACATTTGGGTTAGCGCTCCTTCCAGGCTGATACTTCTTACGCTCCATTATCTAAAATGGGCAGTTGAGTTAATGGCTTTAATGGAGAGTATTGGGTCTCTTTTGACAACCAGACGTGAATTTCCAAATCCAGTTCACAGCGTATTTTTGATAAAGCATTTATTTGTTTGATGCTATCCCAAGGAAATATGTGTTTTCTTATTCAATGACTCTTTACCCTACGATTGCCTTTTTTCTTAATACTGAAATAAAATGTAATTCTTAATAACTTTTAGATATATATTAATGCATGTATATGTTTATTTATATATTTCTATAATAAAAGAGGGTTCAAACCAATAATAAAATACAAATATACACAGTTATTTTCAAGATTAAAAGTAGAAACAAGAGGTTGTGGCCCCATAGATCTAATGGGTGGTTAACATAAATAGCAGCATAATAAATACAGGCACAGGGCCTATTATCTCTAATGCTTGGGACCTGGGGTTTTCTAGATAAGGGATCATCCAGTAATTTGGATCTCCATACTTTATGTCTGTGAAATGAGTCTGCCTAAGTCTGTACCCAATACGGATGCCGGTTATTACAATGAAAAAAAAAGAAAATTATTTTTCAAAATTAGAAATTTGTGCTCATAATAGATTCAGTGGAAGATGGCCTTTCTGTAATTCAGAGCCTTCTGGATAATGGGTTTCTAGAGAAGTGGTTATCACTTCAATGTAAGTGCTAGTACTGAGTTAGATATTATTCCAGTACTCCCAGAGGTAGAATTTAAGTATAGATTTGAAGAGACTCAAGAAAGACTCTCTCCAAAGAAATTCAGTGATGCCATTCCCATTGTAAGGAGTGGCACGAGAGAGAGAGGGTTAAGATGGGAAACAGCAGTAGAATTGGGAGGTTTGACTCTCTTAAAACAGTATAGCACAAGTCAGTTCTCCTTCAAGAATGTCAATCACCTAACTTCTACATTGTTTCAGTAATGCATTGACTATAGACAGCCAGACAGGTACAGTGAAGTTTTAACAGTAAATACATTTGGAAATAACTCATATACTTCAGTAAGTTTCTTAGAATTATAATTTTTAAAAAAAATAAAATTAGGATTGATATCCACTTTAAAACTTACCTTCTGTGTAAAAAACATATTTTCTTATTTTGGTATGAAATTCAGCAAAGGTTTCCTGTGCTAACAGAAACACATTTCCCATGCTAGCTCTGTCTGGGAGGGTAACTTGTTTATATCCAACCAAATGTGTAACAGACGCAGAGTGGATGAAAAGTATAGCTAATTCTCATTGTCTAAGACCAGCCAGATGCCAGACTAAATCTGGAAGCAGACAATGCCATCTGACCTTTATTTGACGTCCATATTAATCATACTTTTCCCCTCTATGGTAAAGCCTGTTTACGCCAAGGCATTTCTTACTGTTACGCTCATGGTTCTAAGCATCAACTTTATTTTTCCATGAACTATAAACTGTGAACAGTGAGCTCAAATGAAGATTACAAAATCATAAATCATACTAGTTTGTCATTGGCAAGAAGCAATCAGAGATAACAGCCTGCACTGTCATTTACAGAGCAATGTTGTACATAAATACATCTACATACATCTACAGCTCTGATCAATAATGCAGATTCCTTACATTACGCATGCAAAACTGTCTTTGCAGATGAATTGCCATTGACTTGTGACTTACGAGGATAAGCACAAGGTGTTTATAAACCCTCCTGATCTTCTCGGGGGTGAAGCTTAAATCTTGAATGTGACTTGTTCCCGACTTGCCTTCAATGACACGTGCCACTGCAGAGAAACTATGGCTGTATCCAGGCAACATGCAGAGTCTTCTGCCAACACCGCTTAGCTGCTTCCTAAGGCGACTTTTCATTCTCCTTTGTGATAATAAATTCCCCCATGGAGATTGCCCTTATCTGTCTTGCGAGAGTTGAAATTTATTTCTGTTTACATTAAAGGATGAGGAGAATTTATGTCTCACAGTTTAAATAGTTTTCACCTTTCTGTTGACTTAGAAGTCTTATAAAAAGGTCTTAAAAGGTCCTTTAATAGGCACCTGTGACTCTCCAGCAAGAGCAAGACTGCAGCTCCCAACGTCCTCCACTAGCGACTTAGTGGTGTTCAGGCTGATCCAATGATACTAGGGGCATACAAAGATGCATGTCTGATGAAGGGGCTTGTCCCCGAAATGTTTCACAATTGCATAAACACACAGGAGTTACCCCGCTCACATTCAGTCTTGTCTGCTGTTTTTTTTTATTTCATCCAAATGCTTCAATGCAGTCCTTACAGAATTTTTAAACCTGCTTAATAGATATCTGACCAATTTTGGCCTTATATCAGTCCACAGGGTGGCCCCTTTATGCATGCCAATAAACTGCTGATTTCAGGGCTCTTTTATCAATGCAAACTGCATATTTGAGTGCAGCACCCACAATGCAGCTTCATTTTTCCCATAATTACAGAATAATTCCACTGAGTGGGAGTTGCGTCCAGTGCATTAACCACATGCGATTGCACATAAATGTTTTGATGAAGTTTAATGCAAAAAGAAAAAATTGGTTGTGCTATCCAAAATAGAGTCTATAGTAAAGTTAACTTGGAGTGCGTATTCCTAAAAGCCGTGGCTTCCGGCTATAGACATATTAAGTGCAAAATACAGAAAAGGAAGTCACTCACGATTCAGTAGGTGCAAAAAACTGCCTCCATGAAGGTTTATTGGAGTAATCAGTGAGAAGGATACAGACGCATTCCCTGCTACATTGAAAAAGGGAACAAGAGGTTCCTGAAACGTCTGTATCCTTCTCACTGATTGCTCCAATAAACCGTCATGGAGGCAGTTTTTTGCACCTACTGAATCGTGAGTGACTTCCTTTTTTGTATTTTGATGAAGTTTAAATGGAGTCATTAGAACAATTTCATCCATTTTAGAGCAATCGCAATTGCATAGGCATTGCGAAATAAGCCTTGAATGAGCCAAGCAAGCAGTTCTTATTGGCCCATGCTGGACTAACTTGCACTTACAGTGGTTGTTCGATATTTATCTGTTTTAGATGGCCATATACTGGTCAACAAAAGCTGCCAACTTGGCTGCTCAAGGTCAAGTTGCAAGATTACTGAAAAGTGTATAACTGTATTAGAAGTGTACTCCCTTGGGAGTACCTGTCTGATCAATATCTTGCAGAAAATCAGGCAGGTGGGATGCTTTGAAGTCCTCATATAACTGGTCTCTGTAGGCCCACAGTTCCATTATTGGTCCAGGGCCAATGTTTGAATCAGCCTGATTTAGTCGACTGCATGGGTGGCTAAACTGGCTGCTCATTTGGCAGCCTCTCGAAACAAAGGAATCTGTATGGGTATCTGTACTAAACAGACATGAAAGCTGAAGTCAAACTTTGAATTGTAGGTGCCATATGGAGCAGTGTGCTTACTGGAGACTTCTTTAGTTGCCCTTTATTAAGTACAATTAGGTTTCAAAGAAGGTAAAACATATTGGAGTTTATTTTTGGGAGTTGCACATATAAGGAACAAAAGTTGGGTTTAAGGTAGAGAATATAAAGACAGTTGGAATCTGGGTGGCACAGAGGGAAGTGCACAAAATATGACAAAAAAGAGGGGAGAACACAAACATGGGATAACACAAAGGGAAGCGGTGCAACAAAGTGAACTGGGGGACTTAGCAAGAGAATAAATAGGCACAATGGACAGAGAGGGATCAGAGAGAAACACAGTACATAAAAAACATTTGCACCTGGCAGTTCAAGGATGCACAATCATTTCATAAACATTCATAAAAGTTAGGATATCTAGTGTGGGTATGAGAAAAACTGCAGATTATACAAAGATGCAGTACAGATTTTATGTTTTGTTGAGAGGAAACCGACACATTTCCTGCCCTCCCCACAGGCCTGGACTGGGATTCAAAATAGGCCCTGACTTTTTAAATGCTTCATCAGCCCAATAAATAGTGACTGTCTATAGCACCTTACAGCAGCGCCTCTGGCGTTTGCCCATCTGGGCCTGCCTTCAGTAGCTGTGTCTTCTTTATTCTGGTCAAAACTCACTTGCAGACATGTAAATCTATAATCTGTAAAATAGCATTGCCGGGAATTATTGTAGCCTATACAAGATATCCATTGTTTTCATTCAGTTTGCCTTTTTCTGTGTTACTAGCGTTAAAATATATTGTATTTGTCCTGTAGTAATTTAAAATCTATGCAGTATAACTAATGATATTGTAATGCTAATTAACTCTCCATTGATGAGTTATAAAAAAAATGCAGACATGCGTCATTGATATGGTTGGTTGAGCACTGTAATATTGCCAAATGAAGTATGAATGCAGAATGTTTGGAGCTCTTATGCCATCTGTCTGAGGCTTTGCTGTATAGTACCTAATGTGCCTGAAAATCCAAATTCTTTGGTGAACTGTACAATTAACACCTTGCCAGGTAATTTATGATCATTATTTTTGCTGCTTTCTCTACTCGACCAAAATGTTCCCTTGGCTACATGTAAATAGGTTTTTTTCAGTAGGGAATGGTCTGTTTTATTCTGTATGGCTCAAAGGACTCGGAATTTGTATATTTCTGAGTTGACAGCCAATTGTAGTTACCCAGTTCAGGAGAACAATAAATATGTAATTGTAAAAAAATTCTGACTCCCAATCTCTATTATTTTTCTTTGAAAATAGGAACAGGGCCATTAAGGTCCACTTCCAGCAGTCAGGTGTCAACTCCTATTGTTTGCCACCCAGATACAAACTGGAAATAACCTTGTCTAGAATAGGCTATTAGGGTTAACAATGGCACAGTATTACCAAGATATTAGGATAAATAAAAATGGAAAAAAGAAAAACTATATATATATATATACTGTAACTGGCACTTATGTTGCAGTGTCCTGTAACATACAGCACTTATTTCCCTCCTATTTGTGTATGTTAGTTACCCTTGCATTTAGATTGTAAGCTCTCGGGGCTGGGATGCACCCATGAGATAATAGAGACATTGCCTATTAGTTCCTAGCACCCAGTGAGAGGTTGTCATTTTAAGGGCCACTTTAAGTTACCAGTGAGCCCAGAGTAAAGATCATTTCAGTGGACCCTTGTAGCCATCCAAAGGTGGCAGGACTATCTTCAGGCTGGTGGACTTGAATATAACAAGGCAGGCAATAAAGTAAATAACCAAGAGTTCTCTCTGCTAATTTTGTGCTCATTGCTGCAGACCAGAACCACACAACCTACCTGTGTATAGGACGCCAAAAGATAACAATGTTTCAAAGTGTATATGAGGGGCCTGCCATTTCTGGGCGATACTTTATGCAAAAGTTATAGTAGATGAAATGTCTGATGATGGGGTCCCCCAGTCCTGTTGGCCCCGGGCAAATATCTCTTATGCCCATTTATTAAAATGGTACTGCTTGCATTACTTCTTGGAAGCCTGACAATATGTGAAGGGGTCAGGTTTTCCTTTGAGCCAACAGAAACCACCCTGACATTTGTTATATTGTGTGGTTTGCTTTTGTTCCAATTATAGACTTGAGAATATATCTGTGTCTGCCTGGTGCAGTTCAATGTCTTATTAGTTCAGAGCATTCTGTATTCCATTTGCTTTATTCCTTGTAATTAAGCAAAACTTTAGAACCTCTCCCCCCTTTAATTTGAAATAACTGCGCTTTCAGCAAATGGCTTATTGTATCATTTACTTGCCGCCATTCATTTCTTGAGAAAGTAATTAGTGTAAATGAATGCTTATCAAGTAATACCTAATACAGTATGTTCCCAGCTGCACATGTAGATATGCCATGAACACTTCTGCCAGTCACCTTACTTGAGCATTTCATTAGCATACCCTTCTCCTTTGCTACAGAACGCCTGCAAAACCAACCTTGGCACCATCTGCACAGTACTGTCATTGCACTTCTATCTTATTTTGCATTTAATAGCTTTATACCGATGCCTGCCACACAGAAACTGCAATTAGATAGCAAACAAACCCAATTGCTTCGCATATTAGAACAGTTAATTTAACACCACAGATGACTGATACAGAGCATGCAGAGAAATTGCTTTGCAAAAGCTATGTGGAATGAAGCATTTTGTTTGCTATTCTTGTTTAAACAGAGATAGTATATATATCTATATATCTGTTATACATATGGGGGGTTGAATGGGAGTTAGAGGGATGCCATAATCTGAGTATGCCTAAAAGATTGAGCCCTCTGTGTTACCCCTGTAGAAAGTCTATAAGGGAGGGATAGATTCAACATCATTTGCTGGGATTCTTCTTAGTATTCAGGGAGGGATATGTGCCTTAGCCTTAGAAATAGACAGACAACAGGGGCAGTCTAAGGAGGGTAGAATCTTAACCAAATATTATTTAGCGCTTTATATTGAGCTAAAGAGATAAGCTCTGTGAAACACCATTGTACTCTACAGAGCTTATCTGCTACAGTATGTAACCTGAGCCTTTTCTCCAGCTTCAGTGGTTGCCCCATGGCTACACAGCAACTCATTTATATAAACTATACTAGTGCTGCAAAAGCAAACACAGGGCAATAGTATGATAAATTAAATTACTTATTATGTTAAATACTTATTATGTTGATGGCTCCTGACATTGCTCAGTCTATCTTAATAGAAGCTGTTAACCTCTGGCCCCAATTTTTAGGACCATTGTACCACATTGTCTGCATCCCAGGCCTCACTCACTCTGGGACCATCTTCAGCTCTGGTGCCTAGGGTGTAACCCATGGTCTACTATAGAATCTCACTATTTTTGTTAAGCCAGAAAAGGCAAAATCATAATAAAACATAGGATTTGAAAGTTTGAAATGTCCCTTTCCATTCAGTTTCTGTAACTAAAGCTCTGGATGTTCATATTCTTCAATAAAATGAGCATTTCTGAAATTATTTATAAATATCCAACTTATTGTTCTGCATACCAATTAAATGTATCCTCGTGAATTTAGCCCACAACTGGTTAAGTGGATTTAGTGTGGAATTAATCTAGAATGTTGTTTCCCTGACACGCTTCTGTCCTATTGTTTCGTAACTATTCACCACGGGAGAACACTTACTGGCAGCCATTAACCTGATCATTGTAGCAGTAGTATTGCGTTAGTCCCATGCTGCACTGGAAGAGATTTATCTTGAGGTATACATAAAGGCTAAATAATAGAGAGACAATTCTTAATACGTGGAACAAATTAGTCTCATGGGAAATGCTACATTCCAATGCCTTTGTCTTATTGCAGCCTCATCCAATTATTCTCCTCACCTGACTATGACACCCAGAAGGTCAGGGTCACCACTAAGACAACATTTACCAGAGAGGGTGGGAATACTAATGATGCAAGCAGAAAATTCACATAAACTAATGACAAAATGCAAAACTTTAAAATTTCTTTTGGGACCTGTTTTTTTATTATTTTATTAAGACAAAACCTGTAATGTGAAAATGAGAATGGAAAGTGAGAGCAGTAATAGAAAAGTACTACCATCTTGCCTGGGAACCTTTGAGGTCTCAAAATAATGAACATCTTTAAAGTGTGCAGGGGACCCACAGGGTTAACATTCCCCTACAGGTCAGAAAGTCCACTGGTCAGTAACCTATAACCTGTGGGAGGGAAGTATTTCCCATTGGCCCAAGGGCAGTTTATCAGTTTTCTAGTTCCTAGTGTATAAAAAGGGCTAGGAATATGCCCTAAAGCTGGCCATACATGCACCAATATTATCGTATAAAACAAGGTTTTGTGTGATATTCGGTGCATGCATGGTGGATTGACGAGGGGACCAGTATCACAAAAGCCTTGGATGTTGGTCGTCTCGTCAGCTGGGCAGGACAGAAAATTTTGATCAGGTGCCATTGAAGGTGTCTGAGGAAAAGCAAGCATTTAGGCTAATGTCACACCAGGCGTAGGGCATACATTTTCAGCAAGCGGAAAAACGCTTGCCGAAAATACCGCCTCCTACCTGTGCCTGCACCCGAATGTATGAGATATGCTCGGGTGCAGGTACATGTAGCCGATATCCGCATTTTTATGTGTATTTCGACTACATGTGCCTGCACCTGAGTGTATCTCATTCATTCGGGTGCAGGCACAGGTAGGAGGCGGTTGGCGCTATTTTCGGCAAGCAATTTTTGACTTGCTGAAAATATACGCCAGCCGCCTCGTCTGACATTAGCCTTAGGATTGAATCGTCAGATAGGGGTAGAATTCCTGTTGTTTCTACGAGTGATCGTAATTGTAACATGTATGGCCACCTTTAGTCTGTTTTCAGACTCCATTGTAGCAGGAGGGATCTTCTTTAAGTGGAGGTAGGCCTGCATTCGTAACTGCATTTTGCAGATGTAAATGTCACTGAAGATGTGTGAGAGGGAAAATGGCCACTGGGTGAAAACTGCTATTTGTTTTAGGAAAATGTGATGGTGCTGGCGAAGGGAAGGGGATATATGCAGTACAAATGGAGTGGGGGAGATGTGCCCAAGTGATATACATGGTAGGAAAATGTAGGGTTTCCATGTACTTTAAATGAATTAGTCATGTGGGAGTCATATGATACAGAGGGCTTAATTCAGGGGATAAATATTAGTTAGGATCACATAGGACCATGTTGCTTTACCTTTCAGCTAGAGAGTACATTTATATATTTTTTTTTACTACGGGGTGTAATATTGTCAAACTGATGTATATTGAAAATAAACTCACCAATAACTATGTCAAAACTAATAATTTTACTGCTGAGTAGTGGACAGCCCCTCTCAAATAAATGTTATAAAATATTAGGTGCACATTTATAAGTGCCTGGGGACCACAAAGCCGGCAGAAGAGGCCACACGCATCCCTCAATACATGAGTCCTAAATAGTAGCAGCATTACAATGTGCTGCCTACAGATCAGCACCGCGGGGGGTTATCATACCCATAACATGGCAATGAGAAAGTGTAGCAGCTCTTTATCCAGACAGTTGTGTATAACTGATTTTGTGTCTGACAAGCTGTGATTGCATTCAGAACTTCCTCTCCATATCTGCAGGTAGGTTGTCAAGATCGCAGCTTGTCAGCAATTGCTTCAACATCTCTTTTGAGGAAATATAGTTCTACAAGAGAATTACTTTGCAGGAAAAACACCTCCCAACAAAGGCATTTAAGGGAATATTATTTCGGGGCACATTCTTGTTAGTTTTGTGAATAACTGTATTGTTATGACTTCAGGCAATGCATTTTCATGATCAGTTCATAATATGTATGCAATACACAGCAATACACCAACTCACAGTGCCCACAAATATTAAGATTTATAGTGAAAGCTTAGAAATCTTATGGGATTTTTGGTACTGTGTCCTGTTTGTAATCTGTTTGAAAAAAACTTAGTTTGTTAAACCCCAACCCATTAATATGGTCAAAAAGATGAGTAGCCATTTTTAGGAAAAGAGTCATTTTTGTTCATGGCTGTTATACCGCATGGGAAGTTGCACTTGGTGCCAGGTAACATTATTGTGACACCTTGATACGTCCACGAGTACACTTGTGGTCCCTGCTATTTCCCCGCAGTCAATTGCGCATAAAAACACTTTCATTAAAGGTACTGGTGCCAAACTGTGTTCCTCACACTTCCATATAGTTGTACTTGGCGCTGGTTAGTGTAAGGGTTAATAAAGGAGAAATTCCTCATGTCCCTTAATGCCTTCCATTGTAAATCAAAATATTGCATTGTGGGGAAAAAAAAACATGGCAATTGTGTTTAAAAATTGAACTTTGCTGACTGCGTTTGCAGATGTATATGTGTCATGTACTGTCGTTGCTAGTGATGAGTGAATCTGTCCCTTTTCTTTCGCCAGAAAATTTGCGAAACTGCGGCAATGACTTTATTGTCTCATCCACATTTTTGTCTCTGTGACTTTTTTGTGGCAACATTTTTGTCTCTGCGAATTTTTTCACACCAAATTTTTGCCGCAGTTGCAAAAATTGCAAAATTTTGTTGCGAATCCATGCCTGCCGAATTCGCTCATCACTAGTCATTGCTTTACCATGCTCATTTACATCCACAGACACAGTGGACAGTTTGCACTTTTCCCAGCAGTAAATTGTGTCTAAAACCACTTTTATTAAAGGAACTTGGCTCCATTTCCCCTCAGATTACTGGAAAAAAACCAGTTTATTTTTTATCTTTTCTACATGTTCAGTTTTAAGACATTGTTATGACTTGTACTTAAGTGACGATTGTATGCTAAATTTAAAGTTGCTTTATTAGTTGTTTGTTACAGATGCTCCCAAACCAATTAAAAACTCAGTTAGCCCCAGCAGCAGTTCGGTAATTAGGCTATCTTTCAGAATATAGGGCATGGCTGCAAAACAGCTCCATACTGTGGTGCTCATCCTTTCCATAAAGGCAGTCTAAAGGCAAAACATTTGAGGCAATATTAATAAGCCAATATATATACATGTGATATGTGCTAAATACATAACTATGCACGGTTTGTGTTGCCTTCTAAATATAGTTTTTCTGTATGTTAAAGAAACAGTGTATTTGTTGCCCAAGAATAAATTTGTATTGAGGAAAAAGGAGCTTCTGCCACTGCTGCTGCTTATCTGTTCATGCAGTTTTCATATTTTCGACCTGCTCAATTAATACTGCCAGGAGAGCTTACGAAATACAGTAGTGGAGAGGAAAGCAAAGCAGCAAATGTACACAACCCCCTGAATTTATGTGAGAAAAAATGTGGAGGAACTGTAAAATCATAAGGTTTTTAGAAAGTTTCATCTTCTTGGAAACAATAATAATGATCATTGTCTTCTGTCAAAAAGACAATGTGGGAGGATTTTTTAGAGATACAGGTATAGGGCCCGTTATCCAGAATGCTCGGGACCAAGGGTATTCCGGATAAGGGGTCTTTCCGTAATTTGGATCTCAATACCTTAAGTCTATTTAAAAATCAATAAAACCCAATAGGAATGGTCTGCCCCCAATAAGGATTATTAATATCTTAGTTGGGATCAAGTACAAGGTACTGTTTTATTTCTACATAGAAAAAGAAAATCAGTTTTAAAATTCTGAATTATTTGATTAAAATGGAGTCTATGCGAGACAGGCTTTCTGTAATTCGGAGCTTTCTGGATAACAGGTTTCCTGTATTAGACAAATATGCTTGTGGATGATGTAAGTAATACAGTGTTGGAAGCCAAAGAAGGAAAGCTAAACGGCAGTGCTGAATATTTGCAATGTTCCGGGATGATAGTGCTCCCTTCCCCAGGGTACGAGTGGCCGCTGGGCAGTTTCATGTTGTCATGTATAATGAGTACCACGGCCATTCCAGATATCAGATCTCAGCCAAATGTAAGGTGTAATAGTAACTGGAATAACATTTTCCATTGGTTTTACAAAGACATAATTTTTCAAGTTCTATACACTTACAGATATGATATGTCAAGATGCACTGATGCTCCACTGGGGAACCATTAAGACTCTATGGTTAAGATTCCATTAAACAAGAAGAACCTCTTTCTCCAGTTCTCATTTAAACTACAAAAAAAGTCTTTCATCTGGCTCTTTGCCTTTCTCTTTCTAAAAAGCTTCTGTAACTTGAATATCACAAAGCAAAATAGCCAATACTGTGTGGCTTTATCTATACAGTATATAACAATTCAGTTTGATTAAAGGGATGGTTAACTTTTAGGTTAATTTAAAGTGTAGTAGCTATAGAATCTAATCTTATTCTAAGCAACTCTTCAGTTGGTCTTCATTATTTATTTTTATAGTGTTTAAATGATGTTCCTTCTTCTCCTGATACTTTCCAGTTTTTTAATGAGGTCACTGACCCTAACAACAACAAAAAAAAACGAAAACTATTGCTCTGTGAGGATACAATTTTATTGTTATTGTTACATTATTATTACATATTTTTCTATTCAGGTCCTCTCATATAAAGCATCAGTCCAAAAAACCTCAAAAGTTTGCAGATTTTGTTGCATACTATAACAATAGAACCTTGACTTCTTCTTCATTTTTCTGACTTTACTTACTTAACCTTGTTTTGTGTTTATAATATTATTTAATGGACAGAACAATGCAGTGAAGCCTACCTGTAGCGCACTTTGGGGCAGATTTATCCAAGATAGAGTTTACTTACTGCTTAATAGCAAATATAAAGGAATAAATAATGCAGCTAGCTGCATGTGAATTTAAATCTTTCAGTGACAGTAAAAAAAACTCGTTTATTGATTAAGGAATGTAATAGGAAATCAAAAGGGAGATTTCATTAGCAGATAGACAGCAGCTGAATGGCAGGAAATTGTTTTGCAGCAACGTAATTTGTGCATTACAACTCATATCTAATTTGTAGGTGTCAGTACGCTAACACAGTGATCGATAAAAACAAGAAACCGTATTAAAAACATATGGCACCCAGCAGTGATTCTGGCATAATGCTAGGTTGGGATCCTATATATGAGCACCTTTTTATCTTGACACAGCTACTCTTTTTGGCTCTTGAGAAAGGGGAAATAGGGGGGAATAGATGTTTACCCTGGGTATTTTTTATTAAAAAGAGAATAAAATACCAAAGGGTTATGCAGAGAGCAGACTGCTTTAGTACTCAGTGCAGAAGAAAGTAATCAGAAATATTGACTTAGAAAGACAAAATACTGTAGGTATAGAACCTGTTATTCAGAATGCTGAAGATAAGGGATCTTTCTGTTATTTGGATCTCCATCCCTTAAGTCTACTAAAAAATAATTTAAACATGAATTAAACCCACATCCAAACCCATAGGATTGTTCTATAAGGATTAATTATATCTTTGGTTCAAGCACAAGGTACTGTGCTTGAAAAAGGAAAATAATGTTTATTTCTAATTATTTGATCAAAATGGAGACTATGGGAGATGGCCTTCCCATTATTTGGAGCTTTCTGGATAATGGGTTTATGTATAACGGATCCCATACCTGAACTAGAATATTTTTTGAAGAATGCAATATGCAGCTTGTCTTTTTGTTGGTAAAAAAGCTTTGAGAAGGTTATAGAGAAGGGTAAACTATGAAGGAGCTTTGTGGTTCTCGATACATCATTCCACCGTATTCCATCTACTCAGTCTAATAAGGTAAATAAAAACCTTGGTGCATACAAATGTCAAAGCAAAAATAATACAGTTTTATAAAAGGTTATTTGTATTTTAAAGTATAATAATTTCTGTGATCAGTGTAACTAAAAGCAAGGTGTACAGGTATGTATTCAGAAACCCATTACAAATTATTGGAAAACCATCTCTCTTAAAGTCCATTTTAAGAAATAATTCTAACTGATGGCACTTGATGGTAACTAAGCTGCATCAATCCATATTGATGACAAAATAATCCTATTGGTAATTAAGTGACAACATCAGCTAATGTTGACTTTTTGCCAATATCATTGATATCCAAAAAAGCTCCTATTTGCAGCCTTTCCTTTGAGAATCAGCAATCATAGGATATAACTGTGGCTATATAGAGTATCTATGATTTTGAGACGCCCATATGTACAATAGCAAAATGGGGATATGTGGAACAGAAGGGACAAGACTAATGGATGAAAGGGCCATCAGGAAGGGGGTAGTGTGGGTATTATGGCATTTGTGGTTTGTGGAGAAAATGAGGAAAGCTTAGGCTTTAAATAGAATAGAATTGAAGTGCAGGCTCCTCTTACCTCCAAAAACAGCAAGGGAGAAGACAGTGTATCTCCTTTCCGCTCAAGTTAAGGGTAACCTTAAGCCATAGTAGGATTGCCTTACTGTGTAGACAAAAAAGAGGGGGATAATGTTAGGTGGAGTTGGTAATGAATAGGCCTGAGGTTGGGGTCAGGGCAAGGAGACATAATACATGTTAAAGTTTTGGTTTTGGTTGTCACTAAGGACTGTGGATAAGTGAGTCAGATTTCTATCATGCAGCAATTCAGAAGAAATAGGGCCATGACATTTATTAGATAGTCACATGGTCCCAGATCGCTATGATTTGTGAAAAAAACTCAATAAAAAATTCTCTGCATTTACATGGGGCAGGCATAATTGAGGTGTGTACTGCAGTCTGCCCATGAACATCTTTCTGTTCTATTAAATCCATTCCCTCTCGCAAGGAGCACTCAACTTATCACTTATTTTATTTGCTAAGCGCTATCAGGCATCCCATTTCTCAGAAGCCACTAAAGACTGCCAATGTGATTATGCAACAACCCAAAAAGTGGCTGCTTGGATGGGCACAGACACATTTTCTGAGGTCTAAGCAAAACAGTAGTTTATGAAAGGATATAAAGCTTGGCCACTGTTGATAATAATCATTTTATTAAATTAATAATTTATAATATAGTTTAATTATATAATATACATAATATATGTTTTACTTTTGCCAATGTTTTTCAACCAGGCTTCAACAAGAGAATGTCAGTTTAATGTCCAGAAAAAACATTTGGCCTGGTAATTTTGAAGCAAAATAGATATCTGAGAAACAGATGTTATTGATTCCTTTATGCAATACAGGTATGTGACCCATTATCCAAAATGCTTGGGACCCAGGGGTTTCTGGACGAAGAATCAACCCAATAGAATTGTTTTGCCATCAATAAGGATTAAGTATATCTTAGCTGGAATTTAAAGAGATACTGACATTACAGGGCTACTTACAAAAGTAATAAATGGTCCTTATAGGCAACTTTTTATATAGATTCATATTTTAAAAAGTAGTTTTTTTGTGTCAGTATCACTTTATGCAAATAAACAGTTAATTATTGTTTGAAAACCACTGCCACCCCAGTTATTATGAGATATACCTGTGTGTTAGATTAGAGTGGCTAACTCTTCCTTACGCTATACTGTAAGGGCAATCCTGAGAGAAAGAGTCACTATTAAATGCATACATTACTGGGGGTTGCAGGGAGTGGTAACCTGCCACGCCTGTGTTTTAAGGCAGTGTCCTCTATCCAAAGGTAGTACAGAGTACAAATAGTATTACGTATGGATCAACTCTCAATATATGGGCTCCTGTGGCGGTTAGGCCATTTAGTTGTAGCTTGCTGGTAGCAGTGCTGGTGATCAGGCCCTAGAGCAGTGATCCCCAGTCAGTAGCTTGTGAGCAACTTGTTGCTAACCACACCCTTTGATGTTTCTCCAGTTCTAGTCTGGCATGGTGCCTAGAGACTGACGAATGGCTAATGTGGTGCCACTATTCAAAAAGGGATCCTGTTCTCAGCCTGAAAACTATAGGCCTGTTAGTCTGACATCAGTGGTAGGAAAACTTTTGTAATAAGATACTTGACTGCATTGAAACTCTCAATACTATTTTTGCCTTGGCTATTGTTATACTGAAGTCTACAATTAGTATAGGCACTGGTATATATTGTTTATAAATGACAATGTATAGATACAAAAGGTCAGTATAAGTATGTGTATATATCTCCACTGGGGTTCATTTTGAGGGGTTGAACTTGATGGACTGTTATTTTTTTCAGTCCAACTTAACTATGTAACTGTAATAGCAGCTCTAGCATATACTGCAGGCAGGTGAAGGTTTAGAGCTGTACGTTGAACAAGCAGACAGGCTATTTTATACTTGTTAGATCTAATCGCTATGAGGTATGGATTTGTAATGTTTAGATTGTGCCTGAATGGATGCACTGCTCTGTCCCACTTATAGCCACGTGGCCTTGCCCAGCACCAGACGTTGCTGTTTTCCAGGCTCTCTGAGCACTGCAGATGTGAATACATTGGCTGGTTCTGTGCCTTCGGGGTTTAACTGTGTCTCTCACTTCATCCAGTTAATTTTCCGCATCCTAAAAAGAACAATGCAGCAGAATACTTTATTGAGTAGGCTGGCAGAGGCATTCCCATTGTAATTTCATCACAGCAAGAGTCTGCTAGTCTGAACTTTATATAAAGTATACAAGAAAATGGTGTTTGTGCCTTTGCTATCAGTGACTCCTTAAATAAGCAATTCTTGCAAAATACATACATGTATTTTGGGCTTAGTAAGCCATATTTTGGAAGACTTTTGAATGGTTAAGGCCAAGCAAAAAACTGCACTGCTGAAGAGAGTTATAGATCTTATTCTTGCCTGTAAAGCTTTCTGAATCCAGTACATAAAAGGTGCACTGCAGGATACAAATTTAAAAGAAACAGGGGAATTCAGCCATGTATGTTATACGTTTGTTTTCCAGCAGCGCAGAAATAAGCCCTGATTTCAAATACAAAGTGGCTGTGTGCCTCTCTTTTCAGTGAAATTGGTCTTGATTGTCTCTATTCAAGTACAACATTGCAGCAAGGCGCCCAATCTGTTGTAATCTTTTATTTCATGTACAGATATCGTTTGTGTTACATTTGGCCACCCAGGGAATTATATTGATATTCTGCAGTCTTACTTAGTGCAGAATGTTATCTTGATCTCAGTTTGACAGTTGTGGCGTTTTTAACAAGAGAACAGCACCATCTTTGCCATTATCCTCCTTTGCTACTGGTTACCTTCTATACCTAAACTCTTGCTCTTTTGGTTTCTATATGACTTCTGTCAGTCTGATAAAAATACATATAGCTATAGTTGAAGGTTTTACAGGGTTTTCTTGCATAAAGTTTGAAACCAGATTAAATACAATGTGCATTTCCTAACCCTTTTTTAAAATAGCATTGGGCCGAACAACACTTTTTCAAAAATTACTCATAGGTGAATCTGTTCTTGTAAATTGTGAACATATACAGAGATATTCGTGAGATTGTATTCAGACTCTTCTGTCATCCTTCTATGGGAATAGCAATTCTGTTTTAATTCACTACAATAGGGGCTCTGCTTTGTTGGATTTTTAGTTGTCTATCCCAATATATTTGCAGAGTTCTAGCTTTAGTGGCCAATTTAGTGGCGCTAAAGCTTGACACTAACTGAGCCTTCATGCACTCTATAGGAGAGGAAACACCAAGATTGCCACATATTACAGCAGAAGGAAAGGTAAAAACTAAGTAAGCTCTATCAGAAAGGTCTATTAAATACAGCCATAAGCACTCACAGAAACTGAGTCCTCTATCAAAATAAACACAGGATTTCTTGTCTCCTTTTGTGTAAACATGTACTTCTGTATCAGACTTCCTCTTTCAGAAAAATGTTTCATTCCTGGGGCCTGAGTCTGCGCAGCTCTCTCCTTTCATCCTTCTCCTGATGGGATTCATCCCAGAGTATTAAATGAGCTGAGCGCTGTGATTGCCAAGCCTCTTCACATAATGTTTTAGGATTCGTTGAGGTCTGTTATTTAAAAAGGGATCCCGTTCTCAGCCTGAAAACTATAGGCCTGTTAGTCTGACATCAGTAGTAGGAAAACTTTTGGAAGGGGTAATAAGGGACAGGTACTTGAATACATTGCATTTCACAATACTATTAGTTTGTGCCAGCGTGGTTTTATGCGTAACAGATCTTGCCAGACTAATTTAGTCGCCTTTTATGAGGAGGTGAGCAGGAACCTCGATGCTGGAATGGCAGTTGATGTCATCTACTTGGACTTTGCTGAAGCATTTGATACAGTACCTCACAGAAGGTTAATGATCAAATTGAGGAATATTGGCCTAGAACATAATATTTGTAATTGGATAGAGAACTGGCTGAAGGATAGAGTACAAAGAGTGGTGGTAAATGGAACATTTTCTAATTGGACCAGTGTGGTTAGTGGAGTACCGCAGGGGTCAGTCCTTGGTCCTTTGCTTTTTAACTTGTTTATTAATGACCTGGAGGTGGGCATAGAGAGTACTGTTTCTATTTTTGCTGATGACACTAAATTGTGCAAAACTATAAGTTCCATGCAGGATGCTGCCGCTTTGCAGAGCGATTTGACAAAATTGGAAAACTGGGCAGCAAACTGGAAAATGAGGTTCAATGTTGATAAGTGCAAAGTTATGCACTTTGGTAGGAATAATATAAACGCAAACTATCTACTGAATGGTAGTGTGTTGGGGGTTTCCTTAATGGAGAAGGATCTAGGGGTTTTTGTAGATAAGAAGTTGTCTAATTCCAGGCAGTGTCATTCTGTGGCTACTAAAGCAAATAAAGTGCTGTCTTGTATAAAAAAGGGCATTGACTCAAGGGATGAGAACATAATTTTGCCCCTTTATAGGTCCCGGGTAAGGCCTCACCTTGAGTATGCAGTGCAGTTTTGGGCTCCAGTCCTTAAGAAGGATATTAATGAGCTGGAGAGAGTGCAGAGACGTGCAACTAAACTGGTAAAGGGGATGGAAGATTTAAACTATGAGGTGAGACTGTCGAGGTTGGGGTTGTTTTCTCTGATAAAGAGGTGCTTGTGAGGGGACATGATTACTCTGTACAAGTACATTAGAGGGGATTATAGGCAGTTGGGGGATGTTCTTTTTTCCCATAAAAACAATCAACGCACCAGAGGTCACCCCTATAGATTAGAGGAACGGAGCTTCCATTTGAAGCAGCGTAGGTGGTTTTTCACAGTGAGGGCAGTGAGGTTGGGGAATGCCCTTCCTAGTGATGTGGTAATGGCAGATTCTGTTAATGCCTTTAAGAGGGGCCTGGATAAGTTCTTGAACAATCAGAATATCCAAGGCTATTGTGATACTAATATCTACAGTTAGTATTAGTGGTTGTATATATATAGTTTATGTATGTGAGTGTATAGATTGGTAGGTGTGGGTTGTGTGTGCTGGGTTTACTTGGATGGGTTGAACTTGATGGACTCTGGTCTTTTTTCAACCCTATGTAACTATGTAACTATGTAATGATGGAGATACAAGTGGCCAGAGGAGGACTGCATCAGTCAGCCAATGCAGTCATCCTTCCGAGGAGATTATTAAACCTGTCTGATCGACATTGGCTGATTTTTGGCCTGATAATGGTTGGGTTGGCTCATCAGAGTGTCCCATATGTGGACAGATAAGCTGCTGACTTGGACTGAAGGACCCAGGTTGGCAGGTAAAATCTGCCCCTGTATGGCCGCCTTTATTCCAGAGAACCAGGTATGACCATTTTATTATATAACTATATTTATATGCCTATATCTGATCAATGTATAATCATTTTAATGTTTTTTATATGTATAGTATATACAGTATAATATATATATAGTATACTTTTACGTATTTAGCACAAGGAATCTTATGATTGTTCCCTTTCTCAAGATATAGTAGATATTGTGTTTCTACTGGAAGATCAATTCTTGTAAAATCAGGTGAAAAGACATCTGTAGGCTTAATATAAAGCATTAAGGGTAACACGGATAAACAATTGCTTGGCACATCTAATTTTGGAGGTAAAGTATATCCATTTACAGAATCGTATTCCAGCCTGGCATGTCAAGTCACTTCTCTGCACCCTTACATCACACATCCTTTAATGCCATAGCTTTAATAGGAATAAAGGAGAAAAGTGAATGCACTTTAACAATATATATACGTGATTGCTATGCCTCTGTGATAGAAAACTTTAAAATATCTTGTTTGTTACAAACGATATTTAAGGAGGTAATTGTATTATTTGCTTGAATAGGAAGCAATACTAAGGAACAATGAGTTCATATATGAGGGATATGGAATGCAAATGATTCTCTTTTCCAACACATCTCATTTAATTGTTTAGAAGATAAATATCTTTTGCTATAAAATGTGAGAAGCTGCTCATGGCTCATCTTGTCGCTTTCCTCTGGAAAACACTGTTAGAAGAGATCATTAGCTATGTTTAAACAATCAAGAGAACTATGCATTTTCATTTAAGCCAATTTGCATTCTTAATATGCCCTTAGCAACAGAAGGAAAGTGGCACTGTCTGAGTGCATAGCAAGTGGCTGTAAAATAAGGAAAGAAAGTAAAATATTACTGTGTGAAGTGATTGGAAATAAAATTGAAGAGAAGGAGAAGGAGAAGCCAAGGAGAACAGCAGATAGGAGCAGCGGGGATACTGACTTGGGAGGCAGATACAAGGAGCACTTCCATTGGGCACTTGGCATTCGGATAAACAAGAGACAGGGTAAAAATGGACATGGAAGAAGATTAGTAAAGAGTCTAGCTGTAAAATACTAAGTAAAGGTGCTTTATGTTCCAGTGTATGTAAATATATATAGCATAATTAGTCTCCAAATGGATCATACTATTAATCATTTAGAATCTTGTTGAGCTTGCAAATTACCTTAGCAACCAGTGAGCAGTTTGAATGAGAGGCTAATGATAAACAGTAACAATAAAACTGTAGCCTCATCAAGCAGTAGCTTTTGGATGCTGGGGTCAGTGACCCCCATTTACAAGCTGAGAGAAGAAAGTTCAAAAACTATAAAAAAAAATAAGTAATGAGGATCAATTGGAAAGTTGCTTATAATAGGCCATTGTATAACATACGAAAAGTTGACCAAATGGTGAACCACCCCTTTAAATATGTTTGAGAAGCTTTTTTAAAGGAGCAGTACGTTCAAACCCCTTGGTGACAGCTTTTTAATCCAAAAAGTTTCACGTTGAAGGAGGAGCCTATACCTGTCCCCACCTCGTTTGGGCATTGGCACATGATCAATGGCAATATATCTAAATGTTGGTAATCTATGCCAAAACTCCAAAAAATGTTTAGCCACCGGTTTCACAGATTTATTATCATGGTACGCTGTATTGATGGCAGATCAATACATTTGTAAAATCGTATTTTTGCGCTGAGTACAAAAGTTTTGGATTCATTCAAGCTTCGTTACCTTGACTTTCCTTGGGCCAGGTTAGAGCAGCAGAGTGCCATTGAGCCCTATGGGAGACTTTCCTTGGGCCAGGTTAGAGCAGCAGAGTGCCATTGAGCCCTATGGGAGGCTTTCCTTGGGCCGGGTTGGAGCTGCAGAGTGCCATTGAGCCCTATGGGAGACTTTCCTTGGGCCGGGTTGGAGCTGCAGAGTGCCATTGAGCCCTATGGGAGACTTTCCTTGGGCCGGGTTGGAGCTGCAGAGTGCCATTGAGCCCTATGGGAGACTTTCCTTGGGCCGGGTTGGAGCTGCAGAGTGCCATTGAGCCCTATGGGAGACTTTCCTTGGGCCGGGTTAGAGCAGCAGAGTGCCATTGAGCCCTATGGGAGGCTTTCCTTGGGCCGGGCTGGAGCTGCAGAGTGCCATTGAGCCCTATGGGAGACTTTCCTTGGGCCGGGTTGGAGCTGCAGAGTGCCATTGAGCCCTATGGGAGACTTTCCTTGGGCCAGGTTGTAGCTGCAGAGTGCCATTGAGCCCTATGGGAGACTTTCCTTGGGCCGGGTTG
The DNA here is from genome assembly GCF_000004195.4 of Xenopus tropicalis. Taxonomy (NCBI): domain Eukaryota; kingdom Metazoa; phylum Chordata; class Amphibia; order Anura; family Pipidae; genus Xenopus; species Xenopus tropicalis. Next base: position 144,727,017 of record NC_030678.2, on the reverse strand, counting down.
TAGCTGCAGAGTGCCATTGAGCCCTATGGGAGACTTTCCTTGGGCCGGGTTGGAGCTGCAGAGTGCCATTGAGCCCTATGGGAGACTTTCCTTGGGCCAGGTTGGAGCTGCAGAGTGCCATTGAGCCCTATGGGAGACTTTCCTTGGGCCAGGTTGGAGCTGCAGAGTGCCATTGATTCCTATGGGAGACTTTCCTTGGCCCAGGTTGGAGCTGCAGAGTGCCATTGAGTCCTATGGGAGACTTTCCTTGGGCCGGGTTGGAGCTGCAGAGTGCCATTGAGTCCTATGGGAGACTTTCCTTGGGCCAGGTTGGAGCTGCAGAGTGCCATTGAGCCCTATGGGAGACTTTCCTTGGGCCGGGTTGGAGCTGCAGAGTGCCATTGAGCCCTATGGGAGGCTTTCCTTGGGCCAGGTTGGAGCTGCAGAGTGCCATTGAGCCCTATGGGAGACTTTCCTTGGGCCGGGTTGGAGCTGCAGAGTGCCATTGAGCCCTATGGGAGACTTTCCTTGGGCCAGGTTGGAGCTGCAGAGTGCCATTGATTCCTATGGAAGGCTTCCCAAAATCATGCACAGAAGGATCAAAGTCGGAAAGGTTGTGACTTTCGGATCGCCAATATGATATTATCATGGCTAATAGGATTTTTTATAAAGCCTTTTTGTGATATTTGCGATCTTAAAAAATTATCGTATCCAATCCGAATTTTTCCCATTTGGGATTCAAACTCGTGATTTCTTGAATGTGCCCCTAAATGTGCCTTGTGTAGAATTTAGCTTAATGCACAGTTTATAGAGAGCTCTTTAGTTTCACCATATTGGTGTATGTCTCAGACCATTTGCCAAGTATATGTTGATTTCACTAAACATAAAAGCCCTACATTTGCTTTTAATCTTTGATTTCTTAGAAGTGACAGTGTTTGCAGTTTTCATCTTCCTTGCTAAGGTCTCCTTTTCTCACAACTGTATCTTTCCTTCTCCATCCGGATCTCAGGCCTTATACCACTTGAACCAGCATCACCCTGGCAGACATATATTAATATAAATAAGGGGAACTCTGGAAAAACTTAGCTTATTGTGTCTGGATATTTCTTTGCTTGGCACAGCCAGTCTGTCCTCTGCCTGATACAACAGCCATGTCATAATCACAGGTAGCATCTATTCAATTAGTTGCAAGCTGAAAGCGTAAAAGGAAAAATCAATTTTTGAACGGCTGGTGGCTCGGGGCAAGGACACACTGAAGGAGACAACGTGCAGAGAAAGCATATTAAGCAGTGTAGCATGTGGCAAAGACAGGAGGGCATTGTTAGGTGCTGGGATTAAGTCATTTGAACACTCATTGAGGCAACAGCATTTATTGTATTAGATGTACTGCATGTTTGGCAGGATAAAACTGCTGCCTAAAATGTTCCTATAGTAAAGGGTGGGTTATGTTTGTTTGTTTCATACTTCTATGAATTTGTACAGAATGTGCTATGTCATTTAAATATATAGGAGCCGTGGTTTGCATCTACATGGATTGGAGGCCATTGGTGAACACCTCTGGAGAACCAGCTGACTGGCAGTGGGGCATTGGGAAATAAGGTTCTCGGGGAAAATAGTATTGCCTTGGACATGAATGATTTAGTTTGCGTCAGTCTACTTCTAGCTACAACACAAGGGCTACTTTGTAGCACCTACCTCAGCAAAATATATACCTCAGTCAGAAATACCTTTATAGAAGCCAGGGAGAATATCCATAGGAATATAATATGCATTCATTTCTCAATAATACTATTATAATTGCCTGGCTGTCCTACCCATCACTGACTTTGCCATTCTGTTCTTGACCATAGTAGCTTTTGCAAAATATCCAAGGTAAATGCAGATGTTTGTGCAATTTTGTTACATTGTCATTTTTGAATTTACGGGTGGAAATATTTATCCCTGGCAAGTTTTACCCCATGAAACTGCTCCTACACACTGAAACTTACATGTGCTTAGATTACATGCTTAAAACAACATTAATGATGAGCATTATGTAACAATAGGCAAGTGCAAACTGTCGCAGTTCTCCACAATGTAATTTTAACCCCTAGAATGCCAGTGCACATCACAAAAGTTTGTTCAAGTTGTCCCGCCTTCTGTATAAAAATGCACTAAATCTAGATCAATGTTATTAAAGGAAAACCATAAGACCAGAATGAATACTAAACCAGCAGATAGTCTATATCATATTAGGCGGACTTTTAATGAATTTGGCCAAACTGGAATATATATATCAGTAAATATTGCCCTTTTACATATTTTCCCTTGAGCCACCATTTTGTGATGGGCTGTGTGCTCCCTCAGAGACAGGAAGTAATGCAGCGTTAAAGAAGAAGAAGTGTGGGAATAAAAGACAAAACTTTGTCCATTAATCGGCTGATGTGCCTAAACATAAATGTGTGTCATTGGTTTGTTTGTGTGCACCATAATTTGTATGTTACCAGGGGGCGGCCATTAGTACTTAAAATGGTAATTTTCTATTTAGGATTACCCAATAGCATATACTACTATAAAAGTATATTTTTATGAAAATGGTTTATTTATGTGAAGCAGGGTTTTACACATGAGCCGTTTAATGCAATATATTTTTATAGAGACCTACATTGTTCAGGGGAATAGGTTTCCTTTAATACAGACAAAGGCTAGATAAGTCAATATTATGTTCCAGGAAAGGTGTCAGCCCTACAATAGGTGCACCTTATGCAGTATGTCCTACTGTAAATTGCACAAGATGTACAGAGGTGCCAATGTGGGCATTACATAACTATAGTACGGGCATTTGCTTACACGTAACTTGCAAGCTATTTGGTTGAAACAGTAAAACATATCTTGAGCACTAAGGAAAATGTAAATTTATTTGTGGTCAAAAGCAATCAGGGCTTTCTTGCACATTGATTTGCCCTCTGATACACGTTCTCAGTAGTTGTTGCTATACTTAGTTGCACCAAACTTAACAAGCTGCATGGTTAAAAAATTTCCCGTATGGCATTTTTATGGGTGCAAAATTGTTCCCTATAAGCTTAATAAATGAGACACGCTGGCTGCTGATATGATTTTGCTTTTATGCTTTTACCTGCATTTTGACTGGCCATTTAGTAAACAAGTTACTGCATTTGGTTCATGGATCCAGTTGAACTATTCTTTCATTGATGAATACCATATAACCCTCCCCCTCTGGCAGCATTGCTCATGGTCTTTCCTCCAGTTTCACACACAAGCATCATCAGTTTGTGTACAAAACAGCTATGGAAATCTTGTCACTTCCCCATGCCACAAAATTAAATTCTAGGTCTCTGCCCCTCCTGAGAGTTCATTTCCGCATTTCATTTTCTACTTCACTGGGCTTTTCTGGGCCTCAGGATGCCAGAGTTTAAAAAATAAGCTCGGGTAGTGCGCCGGCTCTTTCCTTCTGACAGAGGAACACCAAAGGGAATAGCAGGAGCTTAACTCTCTCAAGCCAGAAACCATTCTGTTGTGCAAAAAAGCTGTAATTAATTTTTTTAGCATGAAATTACTATGGTTTCCCGATTTCCCAAGAGGAAGAGACAGAGAAAATAATGTTTTTTTTTAACTATTAAAAGTGTGAGGACAGAAATGCACCCTTTCCCCTCTCCAAAGTATGGAATGGATGATTGTCCCGTCAGTAATCTTTCTGAAGTCTGGGAAGCTTAGGCTTATAAAATGCAAGAAGACAAATTCCAGCACTTACAATTTTACAGTGAGTTCTGAGGCACTAAACAGCACAGGTTGCCCAACCCAAGAACAGATGCCACAATATTACAGGTTTTTGGACTGGAAAGCATCATTTAAATTTTGTCAGGTGGTCATGAAATATTGCTTTGTGACCCCCTTTGATAGGTTTAAAAATATTGTCATACCCTAAATATGTCATTTTAAATCATTAGAGTATTGGGTCAGAAAGCGAATTGAAGGCTGTGTGACAATATGAACATATGAACTTAATCTAAAAAGTGCAAATACACATTTGTTGTTTTTGTAAATGCACCTTTGGACAAATAGTTTTAGTATAATGCCAGTAAGATTTTCAGTCACAGCATGTCCTTTCTTTTCCTTCAGCCTGAAGTACATGGTAAAGCAACTAGAAAATGGAGAGGTCAACATCGTAGAGTTGAAAAAAAACTTGGAATACACAGCATCGCTGTTGGAAGCGGTTTATATCGATGAGACAAGGTAAGAACATAAATATTAATTGGACCTTTAATTTAGGAGCAATTCTCAAAGTTTTGAAGCAAGCAAATAGCTTTAACACCCAGGGTTGGACTAGCCGCCAGGGATTCTGGTAAAAATCCCAATGGGCCCCACCCCTTCTCAATATTATATAGTTATTAGCAGGAGCTGGTAGCCACCAGCAGTATGTATGGGATTTTCAGCGGTTGCCAGGGATGCCCTACAGTTTGGGTTCCCACTGTGCCCAAAGTACCTCAGCCAAACACTGCTAAAACCATCTCTCTCCTTAATCCCTAATACAAACTGAAAGAATTAACAATCATTTGGACAAATCTTTATAAGAAATTGTTTGCAATAAATTGTTCCAGTGCAGAACAGAGCTTGGTAAATGTGAACCTAGCAAAATGCAGACGGGTAACAAATATGCCCCTGCGTTTAATGGTTTCTATATTCAGTATTTAAGAATATTTATTAAAATTAGAATATAGTTAAGTTGACATAACATGGAAAGTAGTTTAATTTAGTCTCCACTCGTGCGTGATGTTTTGTTTTTCCATTCCACAGACAGATTTTAGACACAGACGATGAGCTACCAGAAATGCGATCAGACTCTGTTCCATCTGAAGTCCGGGACTGGCTGGCCTCCACATTCACCCAGCAGACAAGGTCAACTGGCCGGAGGTCTGAGGAGAAGCCCAGGTTTCGCAGCATTGTCCATGCAGTACAGGCGGGAATCTTCGTGGAAAGGTGCCCATTCTTCCTGCTGTCATAGTTTGGGGATGAAAGAGATGGAAGAATGTGATGTAAGGGGGATTGAGCCACTGACTGTTCCATTTTCTTCTGTGGAGAACAGTAGCAATGGAAGTCTTGGGGAGCAATATTAAATACTGAGCAACATTACTTGCAGACGGGGATACAAATTTATAACACCCAAGTATGCATCATATATATTGAGGTTACCAGATCTTAAAATTGTCTAGAAATTTCAGATGAAAGGCTTGCACTATTTGCTTTTCATAATAAAGCAACCAGTTTGCACCAGTATAGCCCAGCAAGCCACGTTTATTAAAAGCTTCCAATATTTCTTATATGATCTAGAAACCCTAACATATCGGCAGTGCACAGATGCTGCAGTGCTACACATCATGTAATTGAGTTGGCCATGGCTTTATAATGGATAGTGGCACTAAGCCTACTTTGAGGGCACGAGTCATGTGGATTAAAGTTGCATTAATTGCAATTAACACGCTAGCTGTAGGTGCTAAGGAGTACTTGGAACAACAACAAGCACATGCGCTATAAATGCAGCTTATCCCTCCTATGCACTAACAATAAGCTATTTGCTTGAACTAGAAAGCATACATATTCAGACAGCCTCCCTTTGTATGTGTAAAGCTTGTACATGATCATCTTTTACAGAAGATTAGGGTGTTTTAGCATAAGTATGTTTCTCTGACTGCAGGAGATTCAGCTTTAATGCTACAATTTGCAGTTGAGTATAAGTCCCTGTTTGTATTGTCTGTGGTGACTGTAAGCAATAATTTGAAATGTAAAATTGGAGCCTATGTATCTTGTAACTATGAATCGTACTGTTTAGTCAAGTGCTTCGTTCATTCCTGATCATTCTGCCTTCTAGGAGCTATTTAAATGCCTATTCATGTAAGTATACCTGAAATAATTAGGGATTGTGCTTGATTAGGCAGTTGTTCTATGCACACAGACCCTTTCCTTAGCACTGCAGTCTCTGCCGCAAGGCTGCTTATACAATTAAAGCAGTTCAGAAGGAACAATATGTCTCTTTCTGTTTCCCATGTTTGGATAGCTCCTCTGGCATTAGAACTCAAATCAATTCCACGTCCATCCTAAATTTGGCAGATCATGGCATTGCTTTGCTATTTTCTGGAAAAGGAAGCTGCAAGGGGGAAACCCTGCTGTATATCTAAATTTAAAAATATTTCTTCTTAGGAAAAAAAAGATATAAAATGATAATTCCTGTCTCCCTTTTTCGTGCAGAATGTTTCGGAGATCATACACAGCAGTTGGACCAAATTATTCTGCGGCTGTTGTTAACAGTTTAAAGGTACTGACATGTAGTCATTCTAGATAACTAACACTGTAACCATCATTAAAGCTGTGAGTAGTATTGTTGAGTAGGATGAGTGTTCTGATATCAGTTCTTATTTAAAATGATTTAATGCAGAATCACTACCATTTCCATAGTGTATAATATCTGAGGTCTGTCCCTTTCCTCTGCACCCGTGTTGCACAGACCTTGCACATAAGCCATTCAAACTGTTACTGATATTTACCTGTGGTGTCTATTTCAACTTGTTTGGCAGAATTGCATGTGTCTGTTGGTTAAGCAGGTTGAATAGTTTTTCCCACCTGCAGTAAAAACACAGGTTGGTGCCTGGTTGGAATATTGGGTTTTTCAAATATGCAGCAGTAAAGGGCCATGTGAATATGAATTTATGGTTGTGTTTAGCCTTTGGACCATATTGAAAGGTAAGTCAGGTGGCTGAAAGCATTGCAGCAGGAGTTCAGGACATGGGAGTCCATATGAGGGGAAGACTTCTTTAACCAAATTATTTTCAATATGGCCCCAGACCAATGGGACCAGGCCAACAATTGCATTGTTGTGCGGTCTTATAATATTTTTGTAAATTAGGGCCTCCCAGGCCTCCTTGATGTAATATCTATATTAGAACCTCTGTACTTGGTTTTTCTTGAGAAGAGTACCTTTTAATAATAAATGCATCAGTCCCAAAGACTACTCATTCCCCCAGCTGCAGCTCTTTGATCAGGGCAAAACACCTAAGAACAAAACTTACTATGGGTAATGATATACAATGCAATTGTCTCTTCCACCTTTCCCTAGAAACACAAATGTATAGAGAGGGAGCATGATCATTTAAAAGGTAACTTGTGAAAATGAAAATATAATATAAGCTTCATGGATGTGTGTTGTAAGAAAAATAAATTAAAAATGCAGTATGTGTTGATACTCAATATCCTCCCCCTCAGCAATTTATCTCCCTACCTGCAGCTTTGTGCCAGAGTCAGTTACTTTGAAAGACATTTAGCTGTTATACATTGTCTAGGCAAGGAGAGCACACAGCAGTTATACATTACATCTAATTGTCCATCAGGCTCTGGCTCCTGCATGAAGAGACAATGAAGAGAGACAGATAGTGAAGAGGGGATAGTGAAGAATAAATACATTATTTCTCAAATGATATAGAATTTGTCATTTTTTATATTTAGTGTTTCTTCCATGAGATGCAGTTATTAAATTTTCATTTTCATAATATTTCTACTAGGAGGTCTTTTGATGTCCAATGATTTCAGAAACATATTATGGAAAATATCTCAATTAGCGATGAGCGTTTTTTTTTCAAAAAAATGTTAGTCGCATAAAAATGGATGTGGTCGCGTAAAAATGGGTGCGGGCCGTCAAAATAGATGTGGCCGCGTCAAAACATGCACTTCAAAATAGGTGGCCCCTTATACAGCCAATAGGCTGCTTTTATTGAGCCTTGTATGCTATATTAAATCAAAATAAATGATTATAGTTAAAGGTCAGAGGACAGAGGAAACCCAAAGGTCAGATGACATAGGTATTTAGATATAATGCTCTAAAGACCTTAGCCTCTAAAGGCAAAAGTGTAGGGTGATAAAACTTGGGTTACAGTTATTGCCTATTTCATGCAAACTTTCAGGATCACATGTTAGAAGAAGAGACCTTAGGGCTTGTTGACATTGCCGACAATATAACTGAGTTGTAAGTGGCATCAGAATCACTAAAAAATCTCTTTTAGTCAGCATAGTGAAAACTAGATCAAATCAAATTTCTACAAGCAGTGAACAAAGGAGATCCATGAAAAAAGACATTATTTATCATATCAGCTTAAAATATTATCACCTAAAAATTATCTAAATATTTTTATGATGTTTTTTTTTTCTTTTGTTGAAGGGAAATTTACTTTTCAAATATGTAACTAAGTAGCTATAGGGGAAGCAATAGTTTGTAATGGGTTAAAACTGGCAGGTTAAGGTATTCCCGATGCAGTAATCCTAGCCCAACAAGAATTAGTGAAGACCCAACTTGGAAATAGCAGTACTGAGCAGTATTGTATCTCAAATAAAATACAATAAAGATAGTCCATGTAACACTAATGAGTTTATATAATAAAAGGCACTATGTGTGCCCAGGAGGAGTATATGAACCAATCAGCAGGTAGATTTTACTGGTCACCAGTTTAAAAAACAAACATCTAATTGGCTGCTATGGGTTACTGTTACTTAGTGCCTTTTATTACATATGGGGTAAGTTTGCCCAGAAGCAGTAACCCATAGCAGCCAATAAGCAGGAAACATTTATTAGTCACCTGTTTAAAAGCAAACATTGTATTGGTTGCTAATGGTTACTGCTCCTGTGCAAACGTTGTGCTTTTTATTACATATAGGGATACATGCTGTAAATAACAGTTACTCATGGATGATTAAGTGCTAGTTACAGTACAAAATGCAGAAGGCTGAATATATGCCTGTGTTTTATAAGCACCTCTGTTTTTACAAGTCTGTAATGGAGTGTCTCCGTTTGAATGGCTGCCAGCTACTTATGGTTTATCCTCCTTCCTATCCGGTAGGTTCAGGGCAGTGCAGCTGGTGGGGTATACAGTCACATAGATTTTTGGAAGAACAAACAGTGTAATTTAACCAAGCTTAATTTTAATTGACACTGAAGGGCATTACAAAGTTTGGTACATTTTGTAGCAAAAAATTGCATTTTGAGTCTTAAAGTTATTTAAAATAGCTAAGCTGTAATGTTCACTCCTTTTTAATTAGACCTTGTGGATTCCATTCTGGCATGGTTATTTAAATGTGGCAACTCTTGTGTGACAAAATGCTCTATGAAATGTAATCAGCCATAAAACCTTCCTCCAAACTGATTCTTGAGGCTATACATAGCACAAGCACTGAATCAGTTTAATGGCAACTCCACATTCTGATTTTATTACAGTAACCCATCAGTTAATGCATACATTGCATTCTCTATTCATATGTTTTTCTTGAAAGTTATAGTTGCAATCTAGCTGCTCTGGTTCTTGGGTTGTTTAAGAAAAGCTATTGGCCGCAGCTCATTGAATTTAGTGCCAGGCTTGCTATTAGTGGATTTGAAATCATTAGCAGATAAATAAATTTGTAGTTAGAAAAATTATGTTTCTTCTATTTGTCTTTTCAGCACTTGGACCTGTGGGACTTTGATGTGTTTGTGTTGAACAGAGTGAGTGAGGATCATGCATTGAAAACCATTGTCTTTGAACTTCTGAGCAGGCACAATCTCAACAGCAGATTCAAGGTACAGTACCTTAAGAAATAAGTCTGATAAAGACGTTTACTCTGTTGTATGTTGGGTACATACTGACCTTTGGTTTTGTCCCCTCTATATTATTATCCTATAGTGCCAACTTTACAGGCATTGGTCATCAGTCCCTGATCCAATAGAGCTTGTGAACACATTCACACACATACTAGGGTTAATGCTACATAAAGCCAATTAGCTTGTATGTCTTGAAGTGGTCAGAGGAAACCCACAGAGACAGGGAGAACATTCAGTATAACCTTGCAGAGACTGCCAGGGCTGGGATTGAACTCAGGACCCAGGTGTTGCAAGGCAGCTAAATATACCTAAAGCTGACGAGAGTGTCAGGACAGGAAAAAGTCTCTTAAAAAATGGATTTTATTTCAGCCAACAGCAACAGGTGGAAAAACAAAGGAGGTTTTTTTCCATTAAAATATTAAAACAACAAAAATAGCTTTCAGCAGCATAACAGTTCAGTAACAACACAGTAGCAGCAGTATGACAGACCTCTGGACAGGCAACTGTGTATATACAGGCACATAGACTTCTGTATGTCGAGTTCACACACCTCTATCTCTATGTACAGTATATCTCATTCAGATACCCTCTGTAGGCTGACTAGCCATACAGGCCTCTCGAATAGCCAGCTTGGGCTAAGCAGGCCCAGCTGGTCAGACTGTAGCATCCACTCTGCTACACATACCCAAACTTTACAAGCTGTTAGCTAATCACACATATATGCCCTACTTCCACCTCCAGCAGTCCAAATTTATAGATTTGCGCCTGCTCCATTCTGCCCCTTTAGTGACATCAAAGATGGGTGGGTCAGACATGGATCTGTATATACCAACTGGGTGTGGGTTGAATTTATGTCAAACCTCACATTACATACAGGTATGGGACCTATTATCCAGAATGCTCGGGACCTGGGGTTTTCTGGATAAAGGATCTTTCTGTAATTTGGATCTCCATAATTTGTCTGCTAATAAAATCATTTAAATAATGAATAAATCCAATAGGATTGTTTTGCTTCCAATAAGGATTAATTATATCTTAGTTGGGATCAAGTACAAGGTACTGTTTTATTATTTTCAAAAATTAGAATTATTTGCTTATAATGTAATAATAAAAAAACAACAAAACACAGATACAAGAGTATTGTAGAAATGATACCTATATTGGCTAACAATAAAAATACATTGCAAGCTTTTGGAGCTCTAAGGCCACTTCATCAGGCAGAATGTAGGGGCCTTAGAGCTCCGAAAGCTAGCGATGTATTTTTATTGTTAGCCAATATAGGTATCATTTCTACAATACTCTTGTATCTGTGTTTTGTTGTTTCTTTATTATTATTTTTGACACTGGCTAACACGGTACTACAGTTTTTATTTTGTTGCTTATAATGGAGTCTATGGGAGATGGCCTTTCCGTAATTTGGAACTTTCTGGATAACGGGTTTTCCGGATAACAGATCCCATACCTGTACCATCAAATCACAATTTTTCTGTCCAAACTAAAAGTCTCATCTGGAAAGGTATCTTATTATAATTTTCTGATGCACTTTGGGGTAGGTAAAGTAAAAGCTTCTGCAGCTTCTCTTCACTTCCTGTCACTGACAGAACAATGGTATTTGTGCTTTAATGGTGAACCCAGAGGTGAGTCTATCAGCAGATTAGGAAATAATATGAAGATGTAGTGCAGTAAAATAGTTTAAAATTCCAATAAAAGACACAGTAACGAAAGAGGAGTCTGTTTGCAGCAATTACTCCCAAGTAGTGATGAGCAAATATTTTCTCCAGGCGTGGATTCGCAGCAAATTTCCTCATTTCACCACTGCGAATTGTTTTGCCAAACTTCCTTGCAGCAGAAAAAAGTCACGGTAGCATCAAAAAAAGACACGTGCGATAAAAAAATCACGCAACTAACGCGCCTCGCATATTTTGTGCTGCCTCGTGAATTTTCTTGACGTTTCACGTATTTTACGGCAAAGCGAAACGGGACAGATTCACTCATCACTACTCCAAAAATAATCCCACTGTCTAATTGTACAGAACAGACTGTGCAGGAAATCTGTAGAGCTAATTACATTTGTAGAAATGCAAAGGCAGGAAACATTTTCATACATTTACAAATGTTAAAAAATGCACAGAAAACCAGCTGTTTTTGTTTTTCGGAACCTTATCTCAGTGGGAAATGGAAAGAAATTTTATATTTATTTGATAATTCATGTACAACTTTAAAGGGCAGACTAATCAACGTTCAAATTCAATTTTCTTTTTGCACTAAAAACGAATGATTTGGAATTATGGTTTCCATAACTTGAATGTTTAATATTTATTAGGCACAAAAAATTAGAACAACTCGATTGTAAAATGTATACCAAGTAAAAGTTTGTAAATTTATGTCAATGGGAGTTGCCCTAGGTAACATGTAAGCAATTTTCTTTTCATTGAGTTTGTAGACTCATTGGAAATAATTTGATTTGATTTGATTTTTTTTTTAAACAAATAAGCAAACATCCAAGTTTGGTAAAAATTAAAATTTTGATAAATAGGCCTCCTTGTTTCATGACTTGAAATTACAGGCAAAAGTTATTTAAATAGCGCACATTTAAGTTTGGTTAGTTTTCAAGTTAGAAAATTCTGGGTTTAGATATTTTTTTGTTTTGTTCTCAAGTATGTAAATAGGTAAATAAATAGGTATGAGTGTAAAGCAGACAGGTTGAGCTAGAAAGAGCAGGTTTGAGCTCCAACATAGGACTGGTAGATTGAAGGTATCTCTTCGAGGTTATACTTTCTGTTAATGAGGGAATCATAATGAATAGAGAATAAGAAGATTTCCCAGGAGATTCAACTGGAGGTGATCCAGGGACACTGAAGGGTGTCACAGAGGTTAAGTGGGACCCCGCTATGTCCGTTCTCAGGGGAGTGTCACTGAGTTATGCTCTGCAGTTAAATATTGCTGGAAAGGCTTAGGGAATAGGATTGTGGGCCAATTGGGAAATCAAGTAAAGTAGGAAGCTGGACAAAGCCACAACTCATTACATTTCTTTTCTTTTTACCTTGGCCAAAAGATGCAGATGGCTGTTAGTCAGAGACTTTGGTCAGTAGTCAATTAGTGACGCAGCCTATAGGCTAGCCAACAAGTTAATATTAGGCGATAGGCTCCTGTGTGGTCAATCATTACCTTAGAAAGGGAGAATAATTCAGACTATTGCATTACAGATGAAGTAAAACGCTGAATTTTCCCAGTTTACAAGCAGTAATAAAAGGTTTCAAAACTATATATGGTTTCTGTTCTAGGCTGCAAAATGTTGGTAAATTTGCTCTCTAGTGTGGTCCATTCTGCTTGATATACAATTCCTTTCATAACTTAAAGTTCCCTTCTTTTCTTTAGATTCCTGTTGCATTCCTCATGAGTTTTTTGGACTCTCTGGAAAGTGGTTATGGGAAATATAAGAATCCTTACCATAACCAGATCCACGCAGCTGATGTAACACAGACAGTCCATTGCTTTCTTCTGAGAACGGGCATGGTGGTAATTATCTCTCTACATTTCAACTTGGATTCATTTCTTTTAATCACTGAATTTAAAGATCAAAAACAACCTATGAGCCAAAGACCCTTTTTGTCAATGCAGTACAGTAATTCATATATCATTAGTCAATCTGTGCCATTTCCATCCCATTTATACTATAAAATCTGTATAAGCATCCTGATGTTTCCCGAGAAATTGAGTAGGAGATTAGTCAAATTGGTTTGATTTAAAATTATCTAGATAATTACAAATGGCCTCTCTCTCTCTCTCGCATAGTTCATTATTACAAACAAATTTAATTGGACCAAAATGTTTGCATGGGCACTAAATGCATTCCAATTTGTATAGCACAAACAAGGGACTTGATGTTTTCAAATGGCAGCCAAATCATTTTCCTTTTATAAAACCTTGCGTTTTATTGCTCTATTGACAACAGTATAAAATGGCTTAATTTTGCCACTCCAACAGCTTTTCGCCTTCATGCTCAATACAGTTGTGGAGATTAGTTGCACACGATAAACATCCTCTAAAGCAGTCAATTAATGCATTTATGATTTACATTATCACCAGTGGGAAACCATATGCTTCACTTTGGCTTTCCAAAGTTGCCTTGAAAGGAGACTTCAGGCGACTTTGGAAACTCAAAGTGACTTGTATGTTTTCCCTGCTTGTGCTAGGTGACAGCCTGCTCAGATTTCCTATCATGGAAACACTGCAGATTTAGGACCAACAGAAGGGCTGCTGAACTTCTCTCATGGTGGGAGATGCAGCTCCTGCTGGTCACTTCTTGGGGCTTTCCTTTCTCTAGGGAGAGGCAGCCTAATACACAGTGGTGGATATAATGACATGATCTCAAATGGCAACTATGGAAGTGAAAGTCAAGTCTTCAGTGAGGAACGGCAGAGCATAGTAGTGATGGAATTCTGGCTTTAGAATATTCCTTTGGGTTAGGCTGGCAAGGTCCTATTTATTTGATAAAATGTGAATTAATGCTGTGGCCATTTTACCACATTTCTGTCTCCTGGTGTTTTATTAAGGTATGTAACAATGGGGTATAGTGAGATGGCTCAAGGGAGGAGTCCCCCTTGCCTGGCATTTGTAGGATATTAGTAAGTAGTGGAGATTTATCATGGGGGACTTATCTGGTCCCTAAAAGCAGCTTTACATAAGGAGAGAGCCTTATACTTTTGATAACCATAGCTAAAGATTAACAGCATTTTATAAAATGCAAGATATTTCTAAACTAAGTTCTATAAACTGAGAGATAGCTATAAATGTATACAAAAATAAAGGAATAGCTCTGATACAGTATACCTAAAGGGAATCGTCCAGCGGTGCCGTGCTGTAAGGGCTCTGGCACACGGGGAGATTAGTCGCCCGCAACAAATTTCCCTGTTCGCGGGCGACTAATCTCCCCGAATTGCCATCCCACCGGTGAAAATGTAAGTCGCTGGTGGGATGGCACACGCTGCGCAGGCGATTTTGGCAAATCGCCGAAGTTGCCTCGCGAGGCATTTTCGGCGAATTGCCGAAATGGCACCGCCGCGTGTGCCATCTCACCGGCGACTTACATTTTCGCCGGTGGGATGGCAGCTGATGGCAACTCGGGGAGATTAGTCGCGGGCGACTAATCTCCCCGTGTGCCAGAGCCCTAAAGAGTAATGATATACAAAGACTGATAAAATCCCAGTCTTGTAGGTTCAGCAGAGTGGTGGCAAGAAACACTCTACTCCATGGACCCTTGGACAGCCAGAATCCTATGTCACCAACTGTACAAAATTAAGATTTTTGCTGAAGATGCATTCAGAAGGCCATTTCTCTTTGAATTCTTGGATGCCACCTTACTTAATCAGGTAAAAGAACATAAACTCTGCAAGCAATAAAGCTGTGCTGGGAAATGGTACCTGGCGAGGCTTCCCTATTGGTCCATCATAGTCACAAAGTGTAAATGATACACCTATTTAGAAAGCAAATGTAAACTCCAGTTAATGCATATACAATGGATACATGATAAGGCATGTGTGATAAATACATAAGACAGCTTGTATTATAAATAACATGTACAACACATAGCTATTAAAGTGATCAAAAAATATGAGACAACAAAGTGTTTCACATCATCTGAGGTTTCTAAATGTAACCTGCCACCAAAAGGGTAATCTATGAGATCCCCGTAAAGTGCTATTATGGTATCCTTCAAAATGCTTTGGTACACTGTGATTTCTCACCTTTTTTATGTACTTAAAATTCTCTAAAACCATCTTAGGAGACCTTTTCTACATATATGTGATAAATATTGTCTATTTTGTGACATTTGTGGGGGTTTGTCATTGCCTTGTCCCTCTCAGTCATTAAATACAGTTTAAGAGGGGCTTCCTTTGGAATATATCTGTTAGGGCAATGAGATTTTTCGAAGAAACTACATTTATTAAACGGTTGAAAGGGACTTTGTTGGTTATAAAGGAGACTACCAGCACTGTGCCACTTTTAATCATGTTTTGATATCTTTTCAACTGTTATAAATCTCCATACTCTATATTAATGATGCTTCATATAAGGAGAGTTAGATATCAATGGCACTTTACATAATAATAAATGGCACTTAGAATGGGAGGGATAAAAATGGAGCTTAACATAATGACAGATATTGTATTGGCTTAATTTTTACTTCTAAGGAAAATGTCTGACATTCTTAATAGTGACTGTTTGAATTCATCTTGTCACCTTCCAAATCTATTTCTAATTCCTAATGAAATCTTGGCTGGAAAAATTACTAATAGAATAAGCTGGGCTCCAAACACTGCTGGGATCCGGTATGACATGGGATAAGGATTATAGTTTTGATCTTACTATCCTTTGCTGGGAAAGCTCTCATGCCAAGTGGTGCTTTACCCTAGGAAGAGGAGCAGATTTGATAAGAAGGAGATTACCGAATCTTGATACATTCAAGCGGCTGTGGGTCTCTTTGTCATACAGAATATTGAACAGATAACTCGAACAGAGCTCTAATGAAATACATTGTCCTTTCTGTAATAACAAAGGAAGAGCTAATACAATATCTGTAAATATTTAAACTCGGCACAGTGTCTCTAGAGCTCCTTTCAATTCTGCATGCAGTAATAGGAAGCAGTGAACCTGCATTAAAGAGAATTTTTGATCTTTGTTTTATTTATCCTCCCCTCATTATTTCAGTATTTCAGCAATGGTTAAAGCAGCTCAGTTGGAAGATATTTTAGGGGGAAATGATAGTTTCAGTTTTTAATTTCTCTCATTTCCATTATACTCCCTCTCCCCCTAGAGGTTATTGTGTTTTTAACAATTTATTTATGTGGTATTTTTATTCCCTTTAGCACTGTCTGAATGAGATTGAGATTTTGGCGATTATTTTTGCTGCGGCCATCCATGATTTTGAACATACAGGAACGACAAACAGCTTCCACATCCAGACAAAGTATGTCATTTAATAGGTTATCATTGCTACTCTTTATTTCTGTATTCTGCAGAGCTTTACAATGAACATGTAGACATCTGTCTTTGTTGCAGTAGAGATTGTGCAGTAGGGTCAGCTTCATCACCAGTATGCCTTTAGGATGTGGGAGAAACCACAGACACAGGGAAAATATATATAGTAAGGACTCCTTCAGCCTTTCATTGTAAGCTCTTGTCAACAGGGTCTTTGATCCCATTGTATTCTATATTCCTTGTTTGTTAACTTATTGTTAGACTCCTGTTTGTTATATATTATTGTACAGCACTGTATAACTGGTGTTCTACAAATACAGGTATTGAACCTGTTACCCAGAATGCTTGGGATCTGGGTTTTTCCAGATAAGGGATCTTTCTGTTATTTGGATCTCCAAAACTATTTTCTGCAATTATTTTACAACTGGCATTGCAAGGCTGCATTGTGGGTAAAAAAATGATATTGATAACTTGCAATATGTGCTGACTTTGCGTCTACATCATACTAAAAGTTCAGTTGGTGAACTTCCCCTTTAACTTGGGTGCTTTATTTGCATTATTTTTTAACACAATTCGCCATGAAAATATACTTTCTTGTTCTCTGCTAATTAAAACATGAACTTTTAATTGTCTTAAAAACTGGCTCCACATCACCCTGCTGCTTGTCATTATTTCAGTCAAAGTCTGTGCAATTATGGTCTTCTATGTTCAGAGCTTGACCTAACACCTAATGAGCAGATTTTTCCTGCCCGGTGCAGGTAGCACTGTTTCTGTATTGTTCAGCAATTAATATTAATCATCTCCAAGTTAATCTGCCATTTTAGCTCTTCTTTTGAACCAATTATGTGAGCAGCGGGAGTCCAAACCAGGATAAACATGTAAGAGTTCATAAAGAACATAGCAACCTGAGCCGTAATCATTAATAATCATAGATAGCAGCAACTTTAGAGCCAATTTAGCTTCATAACAACTGCATTTAGTTAAAGATAATTCTCCTGTGCCTTACCTCATGGGTGTATCAAGGTATCTCAGATATAGGTAAATGTTACCAATAGGCAAATTTAGCAATGCAGATACCTTTATCAACACATTAGTCATAAACATTATAAAGAGAACTTACTTCATGATAAAGTTCCATATGATTAATGAATTTACTGTATATAATAAAATGTGAGCTAATAAGTATTTAACCGTACTGGAATATATATATATATATATATATATATATATACTGTATATATATATAATCAGTAAATATTGCCCTTTTACATCTTTTCCCTTGAGCCGCCATTTAGTGATGGGCTGTGTGCTCCCTCAGAGATCAGCTGACAGGAAATAATGCAGCTCTGACTGTAACAGGAAGTAGTGTGGGAGTAAAAAGACAGAACTTTGTCCATTCATTGGCTGATGTAACCTGGCATATGTTTGCCCTTGGTTTGTGTGTGAGCAGGCCTGGGGACAACTCTTAGTACTTAAAATGTTTTAAAATCTTTGCACTTTCTATTTAATTGCCTCCCAACATTTTAACTTCTGTCTCTTGTAAATTCACTGAATCCTTGTCAAATGATTAGGACGGTCAGTGGATTATTGTGGCATTCCTAATACTAAGTACTTGACTTTGTTTTCTTTTATGCCCAGTGATATATAAATATTTCCGCTGAATAATAATATTTATAATTTAGGTCAGACTGTGCCATTCTGTACAATGACCGCTCGGTGCTGGAGAATCACCATGTCAGTGCTGTTTATCGGATTATGCAAGATGATGAGATGAATATCTTTGTCAATCTAACTAAGGATGAGTTCACGTAAGTAAAGAAGAGCTGGTTTTAACACTTGTGTGCCCCTAAGCCCCGTCTCAAACCTCCTCCTGCTCAAACTCACCATTTAACACACCCCCCGTAGCTTGCACCAACCCCAGATGGGTAATAATACCCCAACCAGCCCACAGCCCCTCACCCATCCACCACTAGAGTCGATGCAGTCTTCTCCATTGGGTACTGGACAGAGATTTAAGCAGTTGCCAAAATCCCTTGCCCCCCTTCCCCTGTGACCAATGAAGTCGCCAATATGTGGTCCCCGGATCTTTGCCACCCTAGACCAGGGCCTTATTGGCCTGCACACAAATGCAGGCAGGAAGTCGAGTTTGTATTGTCTAAAAAGGCATCACTGGTAAGTTTGAATAACTACTACAACCACACAATATACACAGTGTCCTGCCTGGTTGTTTCATAACAAGTCAAAGCCTGAAAGGAAGTTTTGTAAGCTATAATCAGTGTGGGGACTAGCAGTATTTGGGCACCAATCAATGTAGTACTATTATGGGCACAATCTGCCCACTCACCATCCCCTCTTGTCTCTTATTGCCCCAGTCCTGACAATCACACCGTACCCCACTGCACCTGAGGCATGTGTCTCGTCTGCTTTCCCCTTATTCTGGCCTTGGCTATAATGATAATTACCCAGTCAGTTTTGGATGAGGTTCAGGAACTTTTACTTTGGCAGCTCTTATCGGGGGGTCACTTATTTTGTAATGATAATTATTTAGGCAGTGCTGGTACTAGAATGTTTGATGTCATATAATATGCTTTTATATACATTAGATGTCAAGAAGCACCCAATATCAATTATGTTGATTGTGACTAAAGTTTATTCTTGTTCTTCAGGGAACTAAGGTCTCTTGTCATAGAGATGGTCCTGGCCACTGATATGTCATGTCATTTTCAGCAAGTCAAAACCATGAAAACATCTCTGCAACAGTTGGAAACGTGAGTAGCAAAAAAAATGGCACTTTCACATAAAGTACCTTGAGGTTCTATTGTTATGCAGCTATAAATCTAGTAGTTTATGAGTCTTAAACTACTAGACCTTAAGAAAAAGTGGACTATTTTGTGCCAGTGCAGTATTCTATATCACAAGAAATTAACTTTTAATGGTCTACTATGGTAATGTTAAATTACTGACTACTACTCTTATTAGTATGCCAGCCTGTTATAGAAGATGATTATAGGGCTGATTATGAAATTCTGGAATTTTTTCCCTCTTGAGACATAATTGGCACTGGCTTCAGGCTGTGGCACTGAACCCGCTTTTTTGGGTTTTGCCGAACACCCAAACCCACCCTGATGGACAGCAGTGGTAGGACCATGCCAGAGTACTGCATGGGTAAATTTAGAAGAGGGGGAATGAGGTTCTCTCGTGTGACTGCACGGTGGATTGATAGATACAGATGCTACTACTGCTTGTGCTAGGTGACATCCTGTTTGGATTTCCTATCATCGAGACACTGCAGATTCAGGACCAAAAGAAGGGCTACTGAACTTCTCTCATAGTGTGACATGCAGCTCCTGCTGGTGGCAGAGTTTGGAGACATCCTCTCTGTAGGTAGAGGCAGCCTAATATTCAGTGGTGAATATAATGATATGATCTTAAATGGCAACTATGGAAGTGAAACTGAAGTCTTCTGTGAGGAATGGCATAGTAGCAATCCCTTATGGAATTCAGGCTTTAAAATATCTGCTTGGTATAGGCTGGCAAGGTCCTATTTATTTGATAAAATGTGAATAAATGCTGTGGCCATTTTGCTCCATTTCTGTTTCCTGGTGTTTCATTAAGGTATGTAACAATGGGGGTTCAGTGGGATGACCCAAGGTGAAGGGTCAATTGAGGAGTTCCCTTGTCATGTAAATTACATCCTTAGGAGGTACATTATTCTCCACATATTAATCCCTTGACAATCCATTTCTGGAACAGATCGGATGCCAGATTTCTAGCCCTTGCTTATTGCTTGTTACATCTGCTTTCAGCATCGACAAATCAAAGGCTCTTTCTCTACTACTCCATGCAGCTGATATCAGCCACCCCACCAAGCAGTGGAAGGTGCATGCACGATGGACCAAAGCTCTGATGGAAGAGTTTTTTAGACAGGTAAGGAAAAGAAACCTGTACAGTAATTCCTAATGGAGATTATTGACGATCACTTAAATGTGTATTTCTGTAGCAGCCAGTATTGCTCTGTATAACATTATACATAATACCAGGCTTTACTGCTAATCTAATGTGTTACATAGTACTTAGTCTTTCTCTTTACATGCCAAGAGTTTCTAAAACAAAAACCATACTGTACAAAGTGTTCAATGAATTTCAATAATTTCATACCATTAACACAACTGTAATATGTAATTTACATTTATGATACTAATAATGGCTCCATAGGCAGTCTCTCATTGGTTATTACATTACACATTTGTTTGGCCCTTTTTTATTTTAAATTAAACTATTAAATCAGTTAAACAACTGCTGAGTACAAAATTATATATTAGTACAATTACAATTCTCATACTGAAATGGCATTTGCTTGTGCTATTTCTTTTTTAATTTCTTTACAAGAAATGCTTATTACGGAATTATAAAATGTAAAGCAACAACCTGCCTTATTAACGTCCCAGTATTTTATACACAATAAACTTTTGATGCTACAAAAATGCAGTAAAGATAAAAAATCTAGTACAAATACACACTGAATACTAAATACTATATATATACTGCCACTCGGGAAAATGCATCATAGCTCATTGTATTAGTGCCAGGTTCTGTTGCAGGAGGCAAGTTTTACATTCGTTGCCTCCCGCCAAAAGTATTGTAATACAGTCAAATGTTGGTCTGATGTGTTTGATGTCTAGAAGGACATTAGGACTACACATAAGCCAGTGTCAGAAAAATCTCAGCTGATACTCACCTGTTACTAAGTAAACCTTCAAAATAAGTGAATGTAAAATGGATGAGAGTTCTATTCTACGCATTCACTGTTTTCTCTTCTTTAAGATTCCAAGATTAAGGGAAACATGTTCTGTTAATATGAATAGATTTTGTTGCAATCTCGCCTCCTGCTGGTCACTTTCCGGCCATGATCCAGTCAAGAAACTTGTCAGTAAAAAGCAAGAGCACTGTTCTGATATTCCTCTGGTTTGGAAAAACATAAGAAACCTCACATAACTTTTCTCACATCTTTCCTAACATCAGCTTAGTTTTTCTTTCTTTCTTTTCTTGTTGGAATCTGACCAGCAGGTGGCACTGTTGTAAAAACATGAATTCATATTAACAGTACATATATCCTGACACTAAACCTAGTGTATCCCCCCAGTCCGACCCTGGCCATCATCTTAGTTTTACAGCATTTATTTTTTATACTGTTCCCCTGTTATAATGGATGTTTTTAGCTTTTAAAGACTAAACCATAAAGTTAAGTAGAATATAGCTAATTGGACCATGAATTGTTTTGTGCCAGGAGCTAGCTCTTGGCAGTAAACTGGCAAATGCACCAACCTAGCAATGAAAATCCTCCTCAAGAGCCATATGTATTTAACATCTGCTTTCAGCTCCCTTCACCTGGGGACCAAATGATTCATCTGATTTTGGCAATTATATTAGCTACAGTATTCAGTCTTGTGCACATGATTATGTATTGCATCAAAGCCAACCTTTTGGGAAGGTGTAAAGGGATCCACAATGAATTGTAGGTATTAAATATGGTAGTGTCAACAGATTAACAGTACATATGAATACAATGAAACTTCCACCCCAGTTGAAAAGACAAGAGATAAACAGTACGTTTGGTATTCTGTCATCCATTACTTGATGAGATTCCAGCATAATATTATTTTAGACTGCTGCAAACCAACTGATGCTATATAAGTAATGAAGGAGTGACAGACCCTGCCCCCCAACCCCCCAAACAGAAATGTGTATGCTTGCAAGTTAATTTATAATTTTCTTTTTACAGAAGATATTTATTATTACATATAATTTGAAATTAATTTATAACATTACTTTTTCTCTAAGGGCGACAAAGAGGCTGAAATGGGCTTGCCCTTTTCTCCACTATGTGACCGAAAGTCCACTTTGGTTGCCCAATCTCAGATTGGTAAGATATCACTGCATTTGTTGAACTTGCAAAAAATAGAAGATTTTCTCTGTGGTTTTGCATGTAAAACCCTTAATAACTATCAAAGTTACATACACGAATGTGGCACTTTTGGTACATGCACTGCTCCTGACTACAAGGATGATAGAATCAGTAAAGTGGCCACCAGGATTTCAATGACAACAAAAAAAAGAGCTGGGCCTACAGGGATGGGTGACCAAGGCCAGTCCCCATACCCAATTTTCACCCTCCACTGTGTGAGACCCAGCCTATACCCATATTTCACACCTGCATTGTAACATCGCCCTGCAACTCACACACCGAAGCCCCTGCAGCTAGACATCACATGGGGAGATTGACACACTGAACTTACGGCCCTAACCTAGGGGAATTCAGGCAGAAAAGGTACATACCCAGTGCCCCCCTACAGTTTTGCCCTTTGCACAGGCCTCTTCTGCCTACCCCTAGTTTCAACTAATCTCCCCGAAATGCTTTCCCACCAGTGATCATGTAAATCGATAGTGGAAAACATACACATTGCTAAGTTGCCAGAAGTTTCCAACAAAGCAATGCATGTGTTTTACCATCGGCGATTTACATTATCACCAGTGGAAATGCATTTCAGTGAGATTAGTCGTGTGTGGTAGTGCAGATTTATCTCAGGTGACTAATCTCTCCATGGGAAATGGCCATAAAGCACAAACAACTGTTTTATTTTGCTATATGATGCCACAATGCAGGACAAGAAGAGAAGTACCAGATATAATGGATCTGGTTACATTTGCTAGAAAAATGATTAATCTGCCAGTTGTTTATCAAAGAGGAGGGGGAAGTTAAAATATGCTGCCAGAAGAAGTCATGTACCTGTTATAGTACAACAATTTAAATATGGTTGTGTGTGCGATAAACTCATTCATCCTGTGTACAAATGATACAGTAGGATTCATTCTATTTTCCTGAGAACAAAATGAGAAGCTAAGTGACAATTTGATGTGCACAAGTTTTTGTCACGTGGGTGCACTAATACAACATACCATCTGCTTTTTCACAGGCTTTATTGAATTTATTGTGGATCCCACTTTTTCAGTGCTTACAGATGTGGCTGAAAAGACTGTTCTTCCATTAGTAGAGGAGAGAAGCAAATCCAAATCAACTGCTTCAGTCAACCAGTCAAGGTCTGAAAATGTTTCTCACACAGATTGGTTCAGAGATGGTTTACATTCTACTACAGACAAGACTAGCTTATTAAACTGCCCTTGGTGCATTCCACAGCAAAAAGCCCCCATCCATCACCTAATATGGCTTCCTATACTCCATGCTGACAGCAAGGCCAGATGATTTGGAGTCCCAGGAACACCTCCAGGATTCACATTTTTAGCTTGTGCGTAAAATACATCATTGGGATTGGCATTATTATCAAACTAATGTACTACTTCACACATAAATTCATGTAATATGCAGATATGATATTTAAAACACATTAATTTGCTTATTAGGAAGCCAAAGTACCCAATTTATACATTGTTTTGTCAGCAAAATCAATCACAATGAATACTTGTTATTTTAAAGCCTTTATCTGTATTAATGACATGATGCCTAGGCATTCTTAAAGCTCCTCCGCCCCATTATTTAGTAAATACTGCCTGTAGTAGTAAAGACGCACAGTCTAAAATATTTCATTTTCTACAGTGAGCCCTTATCATAGACACAGGCCTCATTTGCTGTTGGATTATAAGTCACCTAATAACTGTAGTTGTAATCTTTTGGATTAAACTGCTGTTGAACCTGTAGCAGTTAATGAAACTGCAGTTCTGCTGTGGCTTATTTTTCCCATTACCAACTCAGTAGTTGTATTTCTACCTCTTTAAGCTCTCAGTGGAGGCAGCCATCCATAGATGACCATTCTGAAATGGGAGATATTAATGCTGACATTAAAAGCTTTCGAACAACGTGGACAAAGTATATCCAGGAAAACAAGCAGAAGTGGAAGGAAAGAGCAGCCAGTGGTGAGGAATAAATATATATTGTATGTCATAGTAAAGTGTAACATTTACAAATGGTTTTATTTACATAACTTGGGACATGGATGGGACTAAATAAAAACACAAAAACATGTAGAGCAGAGGAATCCACAGAACAATTTTCATTGTTACAGGGGACCTGAACTAATTGGTAAAATACCCTTATCAAGGAGCACTAGGAAATGAGCATGACCGCTACTGAAATTTACCACAGTGGGTTTTCCTGTGCTGGATCTTGCATGTGTTTCAGCGCAGGAGAACACAAAAAGAAACGCAGGCCTGTATTTCCTATATGACTGTAGTCACTGTGGCACAGGCAAGCGTGGAATGCAGGTGGAATGCAACTTGCTGTGTTAGGAGTTTCCCTGTGCCACACAGAGTACAGCCTAATAGGATATATAGGCCCTTTTATAAGGTTGCACCCCGTGCTTATTGACGTCACACGTACACACGAGGTGCAACCTTATAAAAGGGCCTGTCGTCGCCGCCGCGCAAGGAGCCGCATAAGAAGCAGAGCAGCTGAAGATGCTGGAGCGCGTATGGGGGCACTGTGTATGGGGGTTACTGTCTATGGGGGCATTGTGTATGGGGGTACTGTCTATGGAGGCTACTGTGTATGGGGGGGTACTGTCTATGGGGGCACTGTGTATGGGGGGTATTTTCTATGGAGGCACTGTGTATGGGGGGTAATTTCTATGGGGGCACTGTGTATGGGGGCTACTGTCTATGGGGTCAATTGGGGGCACTTTTTATGGGGGGTACTGACTTTAAAGCACTTTCTATGGGGGCACTGTGTATGGGGGCAGTTTCTATAGGGGGAACTGTCTTTGGAGCACTTTCTATGGGGGCACTGTGTATCGGGGGTACTGTGTATGGGGGCACTGTCTATAGAATAGAATAGATAGAATAGAATATATCTTTATTGTCATTGTCACATAGTAAACAACGAGATTTTACAAGAGGCAAGCAACAACTCAAAGCAGTGGCATAATAATGGAAAAAAAAATCATTCTACTGTTTCATATTTAAAGCCAAAATTGCTCTTGGATATACTGTGTATGGGGGTACTGTCTATGGGGGCACTGTGTGTGGGGGGGTACTGTCTATGGGGGCACTGTGTATGGGGGGTACTGTCTATGGGGGCTCTGTGTAAGGGGGGTACTGTGTATGGGGGGCACTGTGTGTGGGGTCACTGTATATGGGGGCTACTATGTATGGGGGCACTGTGTATGGGGGAACTGTGTATGGGGGGTACTGTGTATGGGGGCACTGTGTATGGGGGGTACTGTTTATGGGGGCACTGTCTATGGGGGTTACTGTTTATGGGGGCACTGTGCATGGGGGTACTGTGTATGGGGGGGCAAAACTGGTACATAGTTATAACTCACTTATAACTGACTGCCTTCTCTCTATATTTGTATTTTATTTGTAGGAGTTACTATATTGTTTTCCTTAGGTAGTACAGTATGAGGGTATACCACATTTGCGTCTGATCCCGCCATTTTTACTATATAAAAGGAGTATTTTTTTTTTTTTAAATGGGGTGTGGTAACTGCCTCCATGCAGGTTTATTAGAGTAATCAGTGAGAAGGATACAGACATTTCGGGAACCTCTCGTTCCCTTTTTCCATGTAGCATTCCCGAAACGCCTGTATCCTTCTCATTGATTACTCCAATAAACCTACATGGAGGCAGTTTTTTGCACCTACTGAATCGTGAGTGACTTTCTTGTTTGTATTTTGCACTTATTATGTTTAATTTGATTAGAATCAAAGGTATGAATAGCCCAAAATATTTTTCAGAAATTACTTTTTTTTTTAAAGGCCACTGCAGCAAATCAAGAGAGAAAAATGACAGAAACATTTTGTGATGTGAATTCCCATTTACTTTTACATCCGGCAGAAATCAGCAGGGTTTGTAGCACAAAAAAGCTTTCTGTTTTCCCACTAGCTGAGCCATTGGTAAATTCCTGTGCTTATTAACCCTTTCTATAAGTGAGCCCTTGATGCACCCTAAGCTAGAAAACAATGCTGACCGTGCCCTATACATTCATACTTGCTCTAATAAAAAAAACAATTCATCTTCAGACAGGGGCGTTTCTGGGGTCTATGCTGCCCTGAGGCAGCCTTTCAGGTGCCGCCTCCCTCGCAGGGGTGTGAAGAGGGGGCCACATTGCTAGTACAGAGTCGAAAATCCGATTTAAAATCAAAATTTCAGCTCTTAAAGCTACCAGGAGTGGCTTTTTGCTGCCCCTATTAACTTGCAGGCTTATGGCAGCAGCGCCCCTGATCTGCTATTGCTGATCTGCAACTGCTTTCAGTCTCTTACTGCCATTGGCATTGGTCTGATATCTAGTGGGCTCTCATAGTTATATCACAAGCATCAGGAATGTGTATCAATTGACTTCTTATTGGGAAGAAACTGATTTTTCCTGTGACAGTTGCTTTCAGCTGCCATAGACCTCAGTTCCACTAACTGTGACAGGGACAATCAGCCATAATATGGCAGGCAATTTCATAGCTGGTATTATAAATCATTAGCTGCCCTTGAAAATGCAAAAAAGGGGATTGGTGGGGAAAGGTAAATGTAGCCACTGAAAAAACGGCTCTCAAGCTGCCCGCGCAGCTTGCTGGCCGGGACATGGGTATGTGAGTTAAGTGACTTGTCCAAGGTCACAAGGTGCACCTAGGGTGGAATCGAACCCGAGTCGCAGCGGGTCACCCCACTGAAGGCCGATTCCCTAACCACTAGGCTATCTGAGTCCTCCCACTTGTAGGAGGATCTTTTTGGTCTGTTGTTTTAGATATGACAGTTGGTGCACCCTAACTGTGTGAAGGAAACATGCAGGGTTAAAGCCGGCTGCTTGCACCAAGACCTGTATGAGTAGGGGGACTGTTACATAAGTAGAGAGAATGAATCTGGAAACTGTGCTGCGCTATTCATAACATAAAAATAGGCACAACATCGATTTGAAAAGTGTTTGACCTGAAAGCAGGTGCCTGTATGGCTATTCCAGCTGGACCCAATAAAGCCCTATGTGGGTTATATGAGAGACTTTCCATACAAGGCTGGCTGGCCACTCTTATATCATGTATGTTTTCTGCTTTATAAATGTGTATATTGACAGACATATTGGTAGATAGTTTAGAAGCAGGATGGGCAAACAGGAACAGAGCTGCCAATCAGTGGGAAGTGCCAGAACATAAGAGACTTTTATCAGGGCTGCCATCAGAAACTTTGGGGCCCCATACAAGTTATTTATATGGGTCCCCCCATGAACACAAGGATGGCACTGGGCAGTGAGTGTGGCAGTGAGTGACACATGGGGAATGGCATATGGGTGAAAAGCCTGTTATGACCGGCATTACATGAGGGAT
Organism: Xenopus tropicalis; assembly: GCF_000004195.4. Taxonomy (NCBI): domain Eukaryota; kingdom Metazoa; phylum Chordata; class Amphibia; order Anura; family Pipidae; genus Xenopus; species Xenopus tropicalis. Next base: position 144,699,123 of record NC_030678.2, on the reverse strand, counting down.
ATATGAGGATAGGAGAGAGGGTGGGGTTAATAAATGAAAATAATGAAGAAGGCAGTAACTGACACATAGTGGTTGGATGAGAGTGACATATAGGGAGAGGAGGTGGCACATGAAACACATGAAAGATCCAGCACAGGGAAACGCAGGGAAAACACTTGTCTGTAAGAGCCATGAACAATTTTTTAAAAATTCTGTCACACTCATACGTTGACAACTTTAAAATACTGAAGTAAAAATACAGTTTGGAGCAGAAAAAAACCATTCATGTTTTGGTGGCATTGGTCCTTTAAGGCTGAATTTTTTTTAACTTTATTCAGTTCCATAACGCTGTCTCTCTAAGAACACTTAGAGAGATTAATTCTAAACCAACAGCTGCCTTACAATCAACTCCCAGCATTCATTGTCTCTTGCATTTTTCTGTCAACTCCCAGCCAGTCCAGCCATTATCAGCTTAATATCTCCAGTTCCAAAACTTAAGCCCCCCACAATAACCAATTCCAGCTGAACATTTCTCCCATAAGCCTTAACAGAGTTCATATTTCTAGCATATTTCTTTGGGTTTATCCTATAGGCTAAAGCTCACCCAATTGGTTTTAAAGCAGAAGCCAGGATAATAGCTGATCAGATTCCCAACTACAGACCAGTTTTGCCCTTCTTGGGGCTCATCAGTGCAGTGCAGGGTTTTCCTATCAGCTTAGACAGTCAAGAGTGTGAATTCACAAACAAAATAAGCCTTAACAGAGTTCATATTTCTAGCACCCCAATCCTTTATCACTCCCTATCATTTCATAGAAAGATTAATCTAGATAGCCCCAAAAGAATCAGTTTCCACCTCAGACTTAACTCTTGGGCGTACCTCTAATTTATATGAGCTGAACATTAGATCTATTACAGCTATGTAAAACTTTGCCAGCGTTCCTACAGTCCCAATATAGTACAAGACTATAAAAATAAATGATATATAAAGGAATATATGTGTGCTTATCTTACTAATAAGGTAAAGCAGCACCTTCTCCAGCTCTCTGCATTGCTTTCCCTCAGTAATTTCAGCTCCTACTCCCCCTGCTGGGCGGGCTAATGTAACACTGGGAAGGAAGGCAGGGAAGAGTAGCAGGCTATGAGCAGAAACTAAGGAAGATTGTACTTAGCCTGAGAGGTGGCATACATTAAGGCTGGATTATTTTTATACTTGCACCCCTTCACATCACAACCCTCCTTTCCCCACACAGCCCTGCTAGTGATACACTGATGTCTGATCTTAACCTGCAACCTCCCTCACGTTCCGTAAATTTAAAAAGAACCTAGGTTTGGGGAATCCTCTGTGTGGTTTTAATGGTTTTTAAACACAGCTCTATAAGAATTGTGTGTTTTTTTTATACTAATAAAGGTGAATTGATATTTGGATACCATGTTTGCATTTATCCCGGGACTATCCATTAACCTAGCATCTTTTGCTTTGATTAATGGGCTGTTTTTAATGACCCATAACTATCCAGAAAGCTCCATAATAAGACAGTGTCTTTTCCTTTAGCGTCTTATTTGAACAAACAATTTCTAACTTCTGATTTCCTTTTAGATACAACTAAAACAGTACCTGGTACTTGATAACTAAGCTGCAAAAACCCATGTTAGTGGCAAAACAATCCTGTTGGGTGTTTTGATGTTGAAATATTTTTACTAGCCTTAAGGCACAAGTCTCAAAAGCACAGAAAGACCATTTATCTAAGCTGAGCATTGTACGAGAAATCTTGTATTAGGCTACTGTATAACATCATGTACAGGTTTGGTACCCTTTATGTAGAATGCTCCGATCTTGGGGTTTTCCAAATAAAGGGTCTTTCTACAATATGGATCTCTATACCTTAAGTCTACTAAATAATAATTTAAACATTAATTAAAACCAATAGGATTATTTTGCCTCCAAAATGGATTTATTATATCTTTGTTAAGATCAAGTATGAGGTACTGTTTTATTATTATAGAGGAAAAGGAAATAATATTTATAAATCTGAATTATTTGATTAAAATTGAGTCTATGTAATTTGGAGCTTTCTGGATAACAGTGTGCCAGATAATGGATCCAATAGCTGTACAGATATTTACCAATGACCGGAATCTTAAATCAATAAAAGATCTTAAGCGGGTGTTAAAAAGTCCTTCATATTCCCCCATGTCTCATTAAACACGATTGTAGCTTAAATAAACAGGATAACCGTAATAGTGTTTCTATCAACTGTTATTTTTCATAATAGTTAATAATAATCAATTGAGCATTTTGTACATGCTGTCCAGTTTGTAGCTTATGCTCCATGTGGAAAGAGACTTCTGTGGGTCTTGCACCCAAGTAGAAAGGAACCACTAAGGCACTGTCTACTAGATATACAGTATTTAGCCTTAAAGTATTTAATTCATTTCAGGAATCACTAACCAAACGTCTGTGGATGAGCTCTCCCCATGTGAGGAGCAACATAGCACAGAGGAAAATGGCAACCTGGACTAGTGCAGTTACCCTGGATACCAGGTAAATCTAAAATAAAAGACAGATATCTATGTAACATATTTTTATAAAAGAAGCATGTGCAGAATGAATGCTTTCTTAGCAGATGCAGATGTAGAGTACTAATAGATATGGGTAAGACAATGTCATGTGTTCCAGAAATTCTGTAAACAATATAGAAAGTTAATAACCCCTTAACTGCTTTAAACTCTAGCTTATGGAAAACTAAGGGCTTGTGACAGTACAAGAACACCCACAATATATGTTAAGTAACTAAAAATGTTTATTTTTTTTTTCAAATAAAGAAAATATTTCTTCCTAAAATACTTTAGACTGCATTACAAATTGTTTTAATGGAAAAGCAAATGCTTTCTATTATAATTAATATACCCTTTTATAATCCCCAATGGTTCAACACAAGACCATCTGAATTTCCCCCCATTTTACAGAGACTGCCTCATACAGATACAAATAAACAAAAGGAATTCTGGGAAAGAATTCCAAACAAGCTCCAAGAAAATCCCATTTACATGGGTTTATCCTATGGTCTTGTGTTGAACCATTGGGTATTATAAAAGGGTATAGTAATGATAATAAAAATAATTTGCTTTTCTATTAAAACAATTTGTAATGCAGTCTAAAGTATTTTAGGAAGAAATATTTTCTTTATTTGAAAAAATTAAAAATAAACATTTTTAGTTACTTAACATATATTGTGGGTGTTCTTTTACGGTCAGGAGCCCTTAGTGCTTTCTATAAGCTAGGGTTTACAGCAGCTAAGGGGTTAATTAGTAACTTTCTATAATGTTTACAGAAAAGGAATTTCTGGAGCACGTAACATTGTCTCACCCATATCTATTAGTAGATTTAATATAAATACAGTATTACTAAAACGTATACAGCAGCACATCTGACCAAAGTGGATAGTGATATTCTACTGATCCCATGGGCCAGCTAAGGGCCAACTCTACATCTCCATTTGTTTACCCCATTTTACAATGATTGTTGTTGTTCTTTATATCTGGATTTATATTACTAGAATGTTTTTCAAAGTCAATATTAGGGCATTTCATTGTATATACTGTATACTGTAACCCCATGCGTCCATTAAGGATTGAACTGACCCACCAGGGCACCAGTAAAACTATCATGGTGTCAGGTATCCAGTGCATATAATACTGAGGAAAGGATGGTAGTAGGTATAGAGATTAGGATAACATATTTTGTGGACATGTAGTCTGTATATACTGATCTCCCATCCTGGCACTGTGAATATGTAAAGATCAGTGCTAGAGTGTAAATGAGTAACATATCCCTTTAATACCAAAACTCCTTAATATGCCATTTAAAAAATAAATGTTCCATTTTATTCCTGTAGGGCCTTTGTCATTTCTCATATAGCTACTAGATTCATATCATGACTAGTCTACTCATTAATTCATATGTATTAATCATGCTTGAGTATATCAGTACTATGTGTGAATTTTTAGATATAGATCTCAATTCATCCTATCAAATTGTACTAAATGAATGCAAATTGTTGGAGCTGTGAGTTTATTGTGCATGGCTAACTGTTTCTTTCTACCTAGATATTATTTATTTGCGATAAAATACAATATAAAGGATTGTGTTTTCTCATTGGCAAAGATTTGTACTGTATTTTAGAATTGTACATTGCAGCTGGGCTGAATACTGGTCTTTCAGAAGTGGAATGGTCCTTTTCTATTTCTTCCATAGATATCTGATGCTGGCTAAAGATAAGCAACATGGGTCAACAATATTAAGTGGTATGAACATGGCCACTGAAGAATTAAAAATCTAATGCCTTTTGCTTCTCATCAGTTTGTTCCATAGAAGCTGGAAAAAAACTCAGGGAAGAATGTTGTTTGCCCTTACTTTTTCATTCACCCACTCCTTCCCTTTGTGTGTTCTCAGGCACTGCTCCTGTCCAGAATAAGGTTTTTGATGGCACTTCAGATCCCCTCACTGCAGTATGGAAGAACTAGAATGCAGGAAGTAAGATAATCAGGTCTGAATGAGGTCACCTGTCACTTTGTACGCACAGAAAGTGGGGATTCAGGGATCTAGCCTGCCTGAATCCCTCCATCTGTGATACTGTGTGGACTGGCTCCCAGACCTTCACTCAGCTCTTCCTATGTCTCTGTCTCAACAGCCTCTCATTGACATACTAAACTGCCTCTGCTCCATGGAGCATTTAAAAAAGAGGTATCTTATTCTTTAGTGAGTCCTTCGGTTACGGCACTCTATTTTGTTGTTGTATTCAAGTCTCATGGACGGTCGTCATTGCACTGCTCTGCATGACTCTCAAGCAGTGAAACAGAAATTAGCTCATTTTTTTCAAGAATGATGCAAAAAAATAAATCAATAAAACCACATCCCTTTTATATATGCACATTGAAAGCATAGAAAGGAGAAGTATGGGACAGCCATCGATAATGTATTACTGCATTTAAAGAAAGTACAGAAGGTAGAAGGTAGAAAATATGGAGCCAAGGCATCTCCTAACACATACCTTATTAAGACAATTTTCCTGGGGCAAAACCAAGGGAGAAGTACCCCATGAAATTCAATGTTCCTATAGCTGGTCAATATAAAAGTCATAGGATACTGGATGCTGTAAGAAATAGAAGTGATCCTCATTGTTCTTTCCTAACAAAAAACATTAAGAGAAGCCAGTGGAACACAGACTCAGTTCTTCCATTGCATTGTGACCTAAGTACCCATACAGAAGGGACCAAAGCATGTTAGTAAAGTCCTTTTATTAGAATGATGTTTACTGTATTGCATTTATTACACCAATTGTGTACTGCTGCTGAACACATTATTAGCACAGAGCATTGCTGTAATAGAATAGTTTCTGCTAGGCAGACATTGCTTTTTATATTTTTCTTCTGTTCTAAATGATATGCAAAGAAAAACACATTCATTCATTTCAACATACGTAAGCAGGGCTCTGTCTAACCTACAAGAGTATGCAGAGCATTGCTCATGTAATCCTTTCTAGACATTGAGGCAGATTCAACAGATAGCAACAAAATCAACCTTTTCTCTCCCCTGCTTTTAACATGAGAAACATTCCTTCATATCCTACAGATGGAGCAGGTTTAATGGAGCCTGATCCATCTGTAGTTTCACAGTTGGCCTAAGAAAACAGAAGCTTGTATTTCTGTCTCGTCAGTGTCTTGATTTTGATGTTGTGTTCTTGGAGCCTTGTTTTAAAGTACGTAATATATAGTATGTCCTGTCTAACCTTGATCAGTAAACTGTTAAATATAGAATTGCTCGTACAGGATCAGAATTTGTATTTATGAAAACAGTACTGTTCCATGCTTTTGCATGAATAGCTGTCTCTTCTATGATGTAGACTTTGAACACAGAAATACTTGCCCCAGATAATGAATGGCTTCAGGTCAACACTTTAAGCTTTTTGTTAAACCATCGCATCTCAGGGTAAAGACTATCAGGGAACTCTGTTCAAAATATCGTAAAAAGCTACTGTGTGGATATTTGGTCAGGGTGAAATTAGGAAAGACCATTGTTTGCCAGTGACTTAGTAAGACCATCGTTTGCCAGACTGTCTCCTAGCATCCTCTTCAACATTTAGTCATTTGGAATGTCACAGAACTATGTTAATTTATTAAACATTTGTCTTTTTAAAGCATAAGTTGGTCAGTTGGTCAGTTCAAATATGTATCTGGTTCTGGGTATAGAGGACATTCACCATAGACGAAAGAAAGCAATAACAAGTTTTAGATAAAAATGTCCATGTACCCAGCTGTCTTGAACTAAAAGTCAGTTCTTAGAATGTAAAAGTTGATTATGCAACAAAGAAATGTGCACACCAGGGATTACACTCTTATGCCATATATGATAATAATGGAGGTGTTGCATGGTAATGGTAATTACAAGTATAATTAGACAAAATGTGTTAGAAACTGCTATGTGGCTGAGAACAATAAAAGGGCCACATGAGGAACTCCACTTCACTCCACTGGGTAATCCTGTACTGGTTACCTGCTGCAGATGGTGCCTGTATTCCATTCCATTGCTATTGTGCAATGCTATCACAGAGCTATGCTGCCTTTCTGCACACCCAGTGAAGAGCAGGAAAATCTACTGAGGTCTAAGTAAGGAGATGGGGGGATAGCCTGCAAATGTTTTGCTGAGGGCTCCACTTAAGGCAGATTCAATGTTGCTGGGTTTTTTTTAGTTGTTAGTATTATATTTAGTTATCCTGGAAAGGCAACCCCTCGTGTCTAGGTTCAAATATCTGAAGAACAATAAACAAGAGAATGAGAGGTCAATTAAATATTTGTTTTTTTTAATATACTATGACTATTCTGATCAACAGATTTGTTATGTAGTCCCGAGTTCTTGGACACAGTTGTACAGATGTGTCAGTTTTGTGTAGGTCATATGTCCCTTAACACCCCTTGATCGGTTTGTACTAATATAGTGTGTATTTGAGTGGTATCACCAGTGGTCTTGTTCTATGTTGCCTTTCTACAGTCTCCAGAAGGAATTTATTTTCAAGTTTCCATGTTTTTATCTAATGGCAATTACAAAATAAAACCAGAAACAAAACCTATGGGCATTCTATAAACATTAGAATAAATATATATATGGTTTTTAAAACCTCCATTAGGGCTGTTTGTGCTCCACAGTTTAAGTTCCACAACTCCATGGAATCATTAAATGTTTCTTATGCTCCAGATTGTCCCACACTCTTGTACACCATATAATGCTTAAGAAAAGTTTTGAGCTAATGTGTTGAGTTTCATCCATGAGTTTTGATCATATACCAACATCTATCTTATATAAACAAGGGCTTGTTTTTTCTGCACAAGCAATACATGCTACATTGATGTAATGGCTCAATGCTACTGCCAGGGAATAGCCATCTTCCCTAAATGACTTGTAGTGTATAATCCGAGAAAGCCAGGACAATTTAGGAATTAAAAGTCTTTATGTCATGCACACAGTCAGTGACAGCATTAGGGTACGAATGCTTGGCATAAGCCATGAAAAGAGCTTTAACATTCTTATATTCATTCTGTTACTTTGCTCTTGAGCTTACAGTAAATGAGCCCTTTAAATGACATGCAAAGCCTATATTTTCCTACAGTCTATATAAGTTGGGCACATATCACCCATCCAAATGGCATAATTTGTACTTCATATATTCCCTCTGTTTGCCATCACATTTTCCTAAAACAAAGCAGCTTTCACCTGGTGGCCATTTCCCCTGTCACACCTAATTAGTGATGTTTACATCTGCAAACAGCAAATGTGTGCTGTAAAGTTAATGCAATCAAGAATGCAGGCTTACACAGGCAGAATTTAATTTGAAAAAAAGTTGTGCTTTGATTCAGCATGTAATGGTTAAGCTGAACTAAGGAGAGGCGATAAGGAGAAATAAATAGTAACAGACAGCTAAAGCTGCGCTTCTATAGGAACCATTGGCTGCTAGACTGGATGGCGTGTTTAGTAACCTGCGTTGAGAAGAACTGCTCATTTAGCCATGGGCCAAAGTAAGTTCCTAAGGAAGAGGCCAAGATTTCCAAGAGGCTGTTGACCAATTAAATTTTTGTGTGTGTGTGTGTGTGGTGGGGGGGTTACATATCCTTTAGTTTTATTTCTTTGTGGATTGTGAAAAGTGTAGAATTATTGTCAAATTTGACATTTCAGTTTAGGGGGGCAGAATAGAAAAGAAAAGTCATTCACCAACTAATGACTAAAGCTATTTCTAACTTGTTCCCTTTATGTCCTGGTATGAAATGTATACCAATGGTTTATTTTTGTCATTATTCTTTTTGGTACTGAGTGCGGAGATAAAAGTGTGTAAAAACAATTAATCTGCTTAGAGTTAAAATGAAAAGGAACAATAGTACTTTTTTTTACTAACCACAGGTTAAGTGGACTTGTTTGGTGTCTCTGTCCATTTGTATAAAGTGAGATGTTTTTGACCAACCCTAGTCGTCTTATTTCCCATTTTCATAGATTTTCCATCTGCTTTGTCTTTGAACAAGCTTAAACCCATGTGCTAATGGGTTATATGCATTAAAGTAGGAATCATGTTAAACAGAATCTCTGCTAGTCCTATAGCCGTGGGCAGAAAAGCCATGCCGCCAAGCATTGGTGGGTCTCACCTTTACTTGTGTTTTTATTGATGCTTAATGTATAGCATCTGCAACCCTAATATCCAACTACAGCTATACTAACTGTCATCAAGTTCCCTGTTAAAGTGAGTAACAGTAGGTAGATTTAAAAGACTTTGCCCTTGGGGATTTATATCACAATATAAGATTATATTATCTCCATTACTGCTCACATCCATTAATTCAAACCCAGTACTGCTACTGCTGGCATGTTTTTATAAGTGAGGTCATGTCAACTTGCACTGCTGCCAGCACTATCTGTCAGTTAATGATCATAATCACCAAGGGACTTTTAGTGGTTTTGCTACAAGTCACGGTATATGTTACTATGTGATTCTCTCTATAATAAGGTTTTTCCATGAGGTTGCTAAAAGGAAATAAAGTTCTAAAATAATTTCTGAATGATGTAATATTGCAGTCATCACTGTCTGTATTGATTGTTTGTATAAACTATTAGAAATACCCCTGAAAATTCATGATTAATGGCAAGTTTTATATATGTGACACACAATCTCTAACATTTACTATGCGTCGAAACGGCTAAAAATCCTTATGCCTCAATTTGCCAGCTAAAACTTGCCGAGACCATGTAGAAGCCAATGGCAGATGTCCCTTCCGCTTTTTTTGCTTTGAATCTTTAACGGTTTTGGGTTTTTGACGCTGTTTTTTTGTGCAACAGTTCTAAAAAGCCGCAGTTTTCACACGACAAGTTGAAAAATTCTCCATTATTCACAACTTTTCTGTGATTTTTCCCACACATGCTTTTTCATTTCATATTTTTTAGTAAATTCCAGACATTTATGCAAATTAGATTATTCGAATTTTAAAATAAAAAAAAAGAGAAATGTTAGAGTTTTAGTAAATCGGCCCCAGCAAGGTATTTTTTTTCTTATTGTTTTCACAAGTTAGTACACATACCCCCCCATATTTAAAAGGCACAAAGTTTGCCCAGGTGCAGGTACCCACAGTAAGGGCTGTGGCAGACGGGGAGATTAGTCACCCGCAACAAATCTCCCTTGTCGTGGGCGACTAATCTCCCCAAAATGCCACCCCACCGGTGAAAATGTAAATTTCCAGTGGGATGGCATACATTTGCAGAAGTTGCCTTGAAAGGAAACTTCCACGATTTCGTGGAAATCGCGGTGCCACGTATGCCATCCCACCGGCGATTTACAAATGTAAATCGCCGGTGGAATGGCATTTCAGGGAGATTATTCACCCATGACAAGGGAGATTTGTTGCGGGCGGCTAATCTCCCTGTGCGCCACTGCCCTAAGGTGTTTGCTACAGGTGACCAGTAACTGCTAAGTGCTATGATTGATAGTCCTGTGTTGTCGGTATATAAGACAGACACAGCTACTAACACCTTTCATTCTACAGTGGTGGAGGATTTACCTTCCTAATGAAAACTATTATGTATATTAGTCTGTAGATTTCATGTATGTATGTAAGATATAACTTAATTTTATATAATGGTACATAGTTGATCTCCACTCCCAACATATTGGGTTGAAAGGCCACATCATCATTCATTGACTTTAAAGCAAATGCATTGTAACAGTCTAAGGAGTCCTTGCCCCCAGGAATTGTTACCACTGCTCAAACCCAATATCATATAATGTAAAGTTTTCTTTGCCAGACACCCCCACATGTCAGAACTTTGGTGAGCAATATGTGCTTACGCTGAAAAGATTTATATGTACTGTCAATATGTATAGTTGTTTAACACAGTAATACAATGTGTCAGTACAGTGCCATGCTACTATAATAGTTTCCTGTTCATTTCACTGCTATTTGGTTTATAAAACTAATCTGCCTGTGGGCAGTCAAACTAATCTGCTTTCAATCATTGGCCCCCGATGATAGCTGATTGGTTTATTATATAGCTGTAACCTTATACTAATTCCTGATTGGTCCCTGAGTCAGCACACTTATCAGTGGAGATCATTCTCTAGCTGGGGTCTTTATTCTTTATTTTTAGCCACCAGTTCTCGTATGGTTGCACCTGAGAGTGATTAGTCAAAATACGTGTTTGGGGGCACCACATATGGAGTGGTCCAGGTCATTAAATCTGGCCACAAATAACAAAAATGGATGATATGTCACCTTTATTTTTCTTTCTTATTTTAAATATCTCAAAGATTAGATCACACATAAAGTTTTTAATTTAAAATATCCAATACAATATATTGCGGACTAAAGTGCTTTGAGAAGGAAAGGTGTGTTCAATATTCTGTAATGTATGTGAAATGTAATGAACTTTAGATATATTTCAATTATTGTTATCAGCATTTTCACATGTTATTATATTACTTAGGAACAGAATTATCCCTGGGATCACATAACAATGTGTTCACTAGTGATGAGCAAATCTGTCCCGCTTCGCCGAAAAATGACACATAAAAATGTTGCGCATTAAAAAAAACGGTGTGCAACAATTTTTTTGTTGACATGCAGCCTTTTTTTTACGAGCAAGAAAATTTTTTGATGCGGACAGCAATTTCAATTTTTACGCTGCAAATTTTGACGCCTGTTTCGCTAAATAATCCGACAATGGCAAAATGCGTAAATTCGCAACAAATCCATGTCTGCCTAATTATTTCGCCCATTACTAGTGTTCACTGCTATTTGTAGCTATATATATATAGACTGTACCACTGATAAGGGAACATTCTGTAATGTCTTTCTTGTGTCCTCAAAACATTCACATTTTGTTAATCTTATCTATTCAGATTATACTTTTAGTTACAGATATTAAAACCCATAATAAGCTAAAGATATCCTTAAATACCCCCCTACAGAGGGGAGTTCATTCTGTCCAACACAAAGGCGCTGCTTTCCCAGGGCTGACATTTAATGTCCCATGAGTTCTTCATGTTATGTCATTTATAAGTAGGGCTTGTAAAACTCTGCCAGAATCAGTGTAAAATGTTAGGATATGCAGAAACTCTTTATCCATCTGTCCATTTTGGTCTCAAGAGGTGCCCGTAGCTGAAGCATATATTATTTAGCTTTTTATAGTTTGAGGTACAGGAGCATTAATGCAAGAATAGCTTGATTCAATATTTTAGGTTATAATAATACTGAATAAATGACCCTCCTGGCTGCTCTTATTTAAAGCAGAAAGTTAAGAAACTTTAGTATGTGGTCGTGTTAAACAGTTATTGTAGCTGGTTGCTAGGATCAATGTCTCTAGTGACCAGGTGGTGTTTTTAAATCCAGTCCAGAAGAGAAAGAGAAGTGGGTCTGAACAAAAACATAATAAATACAATAAAAAGCCAGAAGGCTGTTTAATTTCAATATTGAAGAACAGTAGAATAATAACATATATACAGGTACGGGACCTGTTATCCAGAATGCCGGGCAACTGGGATAGGGTGTCTTTGCATAATTTGGGGCTCCAGTTAAATTGGATGCTACGGGAGATGGCCTTCCTGTAATTCTGAGCTTTATGGATAATACCTTTCTGGATAAGAGATCCCATATCTCTATAAAATATAAAAATATTATGATCAGCAGCAGATAGTAAAAGATTTTTTAGGGTAAGTTTTTTGTCTTGATAATTCTGTACACATACTTACATTCTATTACTAAAGAATAATAACCAATAGGGACAGGCTTTTTTATATATATATATATATATACAGAGACAATGGACAAGGCAGGGTAAACAGAGCCTAAAATATCATGGTGGCAGGGGTATCCTACAAACCTGGCTGTTTAACAGAAAAGTCCTGGACACCCGTGGTCTGTCAAAAGGTTTTCTAAGTCCAAGTTGTACTAACAGCAACATTTCCATTTCTTTTCATCCTATGAAATTTGAGATATTGCAGTAAAAATACAACTTCAGAAAAGACATTAGAAGGATATGAGAATTGTACTTCTGTACTTTTTAGGAAGGAAATTGTGGCATTTTATAATTTATACTTATATTTATTTCAAATATATAGTTAATAAATCTATTAAAAGTAATATAATCCAAATTGTATTTTTCCAGTCACCTGTTGTTTTTTATTCTTGTTGAGTTATGTATGGCAAAACCAATCATTTAAAGCACATTGAAAAAAAATGTTTTCTGTGTATGTGCAAGAGTTCCGAATCCAGTCCTGGTCACAGTTAGACATAATGCATTGATGGAGGACAGATTGGAATCCCTGGGGTAGGAGTGTAAATATCTTGCTTCTTGTTGCACCTGAGAGTGGTACATTCTTGTAATCATTTCACATCTTATTTTGTAACACCTCATATGCTGTGCTTATTGGCAGTGCAAAGATTTTCATCGAGAAAGGGTTAGCTCAGTGGGGATGTTACCATCGAGAGGTGGGGCTGGCTTTAATTCTGCGTCTTGTACCAAGAATCTTCCCATTGAAAGGAATACAGGTATAGGACCTGTTATCCAGAAGGGATCCGTACCTGTAGTGATGTGCAAAGTTTACCCCAGATGTATCAATAAAATCTTCTCCATCAGTAACAACAATAACGTTAAGCCTCACTAAGACCTCTTCTGCAATTGATGTTATTTTTTATTCTAATTTCAGGATATTACCAGTTTTTAAAATAATATCATGAATTTCATCATCATCGTTTGTTTATATGTCACCAGCAAGCTACACACCACTTTACATTTATTTATAACAAACAGGGGTCTTACAATAACCGAACAAATAAGGGTTACAGAATAATAATAGCATCAAAAGGCTCTGTTCATTGAAGAAAAAAATAGCGCCATCTGTTGAACTTTGGCTGACTGGCAGCAGTTGAACGAAAGTTAAATTAGTGAGAAAAAGAACGTCTTGTTATGTTGCTTGTCATAAAACTGGCCAGAAAAACATCAAAAGACTCTTCTCTGCTCACTGACTTCATTTTCTAAGCAGAGCAATGAGAAATTCATTATCTCACTAATTTACCTTTCAACAGCTGTCACTCAGCCAAAGGTCTTAGAGGAGCAATCTGAGCATTTTTACATTAATTTGTTTTAAAGGTTTTCATTTCCTATATGTTCCAATGAAGAGGTTTAGTTCAGTGGCAAGTTTGACAAGCAATTGTGAAGTAAAGGCCTAGTTATTAGGTTAAATATACTAAAAAAAAGCAGTTTCATTTTGTAATCTTCTCTGTACTGTAACCCAGATATACTCATAATGTAACCATATGAACCCCTGAAGCTGTAAATCATTCCCAAAAGCCACACGTTTGGTACGGCTGACCTACAAGGAGGGATGATCTCTACAGACATCATAGGGGCTAATTTATCAAAGTGTGAGATTAGAGCTCACCACAGCAAAATTCCCCCCACTTTTTATTCATTCCTATGGGATTTTAAGGCGTACCGAATGGTGGACTTTCACCCGTTCATACATACACCTCTAAAAATCCCTTCGGAATGAACTCGAATCTCACACTTTGATAAATCAGCCCCTTGTTGTATAGGAACTGACTAGATCTTCCTTGGTGGTATAACTTTTACCATGCGTGTTATGGAATTTGAAGAGTGGTAGGTTTAACCCTTATGTAACTATCATTGTCTCCGTGGGCAGTTAACTGTAAGGGAGATATAATAACTTAGACAATTTAGATACTGTCTTCTAAATGAAAGAAAGCGTTATATATAAACTGTGACTATATATAAACAAAACTTTTAAGGTTCATCTACCCCCTCCACCCTTTTTGGCTGGGAAACTTCCTGGCCACTTACTAGCTCCTGTTTCTAAGATACTAATTTTATTCCCACCTTCACAGTTGTTTCTTGGGGCAGGAAGACTCTTGTAAATGCTGTGTTAACTTTTGCTATTCCGATCCCACTTTCTGCCCCTGTTCAGAATATTTTACTCCACATTGATGGAATGATTAAGAAATTTTAAAAGTGCCTGACTTGGAAGAATTTAAAGTCTGACATGTTTGGTTTATGTCTATATATGTAACGTTAACATTAAACCTACAATGAACAAAACAGAAGGTCCTGATTGCAATGGCCCTGGCAGGACAAGATGATAATCAGTTGAAACAATAAATGCAGGACTCCAGAACACCTTGGGTTCACCCTTTATACTGGCATGATACATACAGACTGGCTGAGTAGCTTGGTGAGCATACATACAGTCATTATTAGGCATTTACACAGGAAATGGCTTCAGCTAGTCTGTATGCTGCTTTGTGTTCCTATGTGTTATACAAGTGTAAAATAGTTTCTAAGCTCTTCTTTAGTGCTGTCTTCTTCATCTGAGAGAACCATATACAAGATATTTCTGCCATTTTACTAATCTGAGTATTTGACACTTGTAATCTCAGTGTAAGTTCAGTAAGACCTTAACTACTCATGGACTCATTCATGGGCGTGTCCTCACCATATTTAAACATCTTTGGATTCACATGTAACATTTAAGGCCAGGTTTACAGTGCTGATTAGTTGTGCTGATTAGTTGTGCTGCCAGCAGCCAGGCCCGTTACTAAATAAGTTGGGTTTCTGCAGTAAAGGGAAGAATTAAGGAAGATGCAACTTAAACATTCCCATAATGCTCCATTGCAGAGTGGTTATTCCTGTGGATACAAGGTCAGATTCTTGTCTTGCTGAAAACCTTTGCACTGCTGTAACTGATGCAAAAAATACCCCCACAAATGCATATGGCCAGATTTAAACTATGCGCATGTATAAAAAACAAAGGGGGGGGGTATAAATTATTCGAATGTACAACTGTCTTTACTTATGATAATAATAAAACAATTAAAAATAACTATGGACTGTGGCTTTTTTTTGTGCTGTTCCTGTTTGCCCATCCTGCTTCTAATCTATCTACCAATATGTCTGTCAATATACACATTTATAAAGCAGAAAACATACATGATATAAGAGTGGCCAGCCAGCCTTGTATGGAAAGTCTCTCATATAACCCACATAGGGCTTTATTGGGTCCAGCTGGAATAGCCATACAGGCACCTGCTTTCAGGTCAAACACTTTTCAAATCGATGTTGTGCCTATTTTTATGTTATGAATAGTGCAGCACAGTTTCCAGATTCATTCTCTCTGCTTATGGAACAGTCCCCCTACTCATACAGGTCTTGGTGCAGCCGGCTTTAACCCTGCATGTTTCCTTCACACAGTTAGGGCGCACCAACTGTCATATCTAAGACAACAGAACGAAAAGATCCTCCTACAAGTGGGAGGACTCAGATAGCCTAGTGGTTAGGGAATCGGCCTTCAGTGGGGTGACCCGCTGCGACTCGGGTTCGATTCCACCCTAGGTGCACCTTGTGACCTTGGACAAGTCACTTAACTCACATACCCATGTCCCGGCCAGCAAGCTGCGCGGGCAGCTTGAGAGCCGTTTTTACTTTTTCAGTGACTACATTTACCTTTCCCCACCAATCCCCTTTTTGCATTTTGATACCAGCTATGAAATTGTCTGCCTTAATTATGGTTGATTGTCCCTGTCACAGTTAGTGGAACTGAGGTCTATGGCAGCTGAAAGCAACTGTCACAGGAAAAATCTGTTTCTTTCCACTGGCAATAAAAAGTCAATTGATACACATTCCTGATGCTTGTGATATAACTATGAGAGCCCACTAGATATCAGACCAATGCCAATGGCAAGTTAATAGGGGCGGCAAAAAGCCACTCCCAGCAGCTTTAAGAGCTGAAATTCTGATTTTAAATCGGATTTTCGACTCTGTACTAGCAATGTGGCCCCCTCTTCACACCTCTGCGAGGGAGGCGGCACCTGAAAGGCTGCTTCAGGGCAGCATAGCCCCCAGAAACGCCCCTGTCTGAAGATGAATAGTTTTTTTATTAGAGCAAGTATGAATGTATAGGGCACGGTCAGCATTGTTTTCTAGCTTAGGGTGCATCAAGGGCTCACTTATAGAAAGGGTTAATAAACACAGGAATTTACCAATGGCTCAGCTAGTGGGAAAACAGAAAGCTTTTTTGTGCTACAAACCCTGCTGATTTCTGCCAGATGTAAAAGTAAATGGGAATTCACATCACAAAATGTTTCTGTCATTTTTCTCTCTTGATTTGCTGCAGTGGCCTTTAAAAAAAAAAAAAAAAAAAAAGGTAATTTCTGAAAAATGTTTTGGGCTATTCATACCTTCTAATCAAATAATAGACATTCTGTAATAGAAAGGTAAATGATGTTGCCTTAATAGACGCCCCTTAGAGTAACAGTTTCTCTATTTAGCCCTGCTCGCTGTGTTGCTGCTGTTCTTGCCTTAGTGCAAAGCTGTTATATTAAAGGAGACATTTTATATAAAGTTCATATTCAGTTATAATATTCATCCCCCTCAAAATGTGAAATTATGCAGAAAGAAAGATGTTTTGAAAGCATTTTACCTCCTTAAACTGCCATTATATGAGAGCTGCGTACACAACCTCAATCAGAAGCCAGAACCAAATGAGACATGGGAGTGTCCTTCAGTCTCCCACAGGAAGTGGTCACAGCACTGACTGACAGGCTTTACTCAGCAGCAGCAGGGAAACCCCTCCCTCCTTCTGTGTCTCTCTGCTTGTGCTGCTGTGGGGGGGGAGGAGCAAGTAGAGCAGGAAGGGACTGCCTGTGACATCGCTAAGCCCCGCCCTCCTATGCATATTCACTGCACTTTAAGTAGGTGAGGTTGTGTCACTGAAGTCTATCAGGGCCAGGGCCCCAGCCTCATACTGAAGAGTCTAAACCGGGTCTGGGTAGAGCACAGTTTTCAAGCTGTTATGGACATATTTGAACCCAAAGGTATTAAAATAAAAGCACTTACTTCTATTTTACATTATTTTACATGGTTTAGTGCATTGTAAACATTTATGGTATATTTCCCCTTTAATAAATATGCCCCTAAGTGTTCTTAGAGAGACAGCGTTATGGAACTGAACAGAGTTGAAAAAATATTTCAGCTGTAAAGGACCAATGCCACCAAAAAATTAATGTTTTTTTCCTGTTACCCTAACTGCTCCAAACTGCATTTTTACTTCAGTATTTTAAAGTTGTCAACGTATATGTGTGTGACAACATTTTTAAAAGATTGTTCATGTTCATGGCTCTTACAGTGTTTTTCCCTGCGTTTCCCTGTGCTGGATCTTTCATGTGTTTCAGCACAGGAAGAAATGCAGGCCTATATATCCTATTAGGCTGTACTCTGTGTGGCACAGGGAAGCTCCTAACACAGCAAGTTGCATTCCACCTGCATTCCACGCTTGTCTGTGCCACAGTGACTACAGTCATATAGGAAATACAGGCCTGCGTTTCTTTTTGTGTTCCCCTGCGCTGAAACACATGCAAGATCCAGCGCAGGAAAACGCATATAAAAATGCTTGTCTGTATGAGTGGGGTAACTGTCATTGCCTATAGATACGCAACATTGTTAGCCTCCCCAAACAAAAAAATCAACATCCGCCTATGCTAGACCAGGAAATATTCACTAATGGATTTTGTAGCTGAAGAAGTATTGCTTGTATTATTGATTGTGTTTTTATAACGTAAATATTTGGCACCCAAATATGTATATATACACACACAGAATAGATGTTGGCATTTCTATTTATCAGACTGATGTCTAGCTGACTAGAAACAAGAAGCCTTTGTTTATAAAAGTTAGAGGCCCTTACTGCTGGAACTGTCAGTAATAAGAAAGAATGGTGTCTGCGAATGACATAGCAAAGAAGCTTTAGGCTCTCAATAGCTCATTTTTCAGAGTCATAAAACAGCAAAACAAGTGAATGGGGATCTAGAGGGGAAATATCTAGCGTATAACTGCATGAAATAGAATGAAAAATAAAAATGACTTCTGCAGTTAGAAAGCATAATATTAATCTGCCTGTCATTCAACCTGACTCTGGTGTCAATGCATCTGTGTAAAAGTAATGGATATTTCCATTTCTACAGACAATAGGTTTTTATTTTCTCTATTGCCTTGGTGGCAGATGGGGCGCTTTCATGCCCATGAGCATTGTTGCTTTTTTTAAATGCAACATATTACATTTTTATGAGCTCTATAATATACTGACATGGAGGAATGGATGGGATCTTTTATCTGGAAACCTGTGATACAGAATCTCTACATTTTCTGGAAGGCCATCTCCCACAGAGTCTATTTTTATTAAATAATTCTAAATTTTAAGAATGAGTTTTTCTCTGTAATAGTAAAACTATTGATGGTAACTAAGCTGCATGAATCCATATTAGCGGCAAAACAATTCTACTGGGTTTATGTAATGTTTGGATGTTGTTTAGTAGCTTTAAAGGACAAGGAAAGCCTGCACCCCTAGTTTCTAGTATCTAATAGAGTCCCCCTTGCTGTACCGGATCACTTACCTAGGTTTTCAAAATGGTTCTCCTGCCATGCCTTCTGATAACGGACTCGAATACAGCTCTGTCGTGAACAGCATCTTTCCTTTTGTTATGTAATTAAGTTGGCCGCAATAAAAGATATGCGCATACCCAAAATTCCTCTGCATGGTGACCCTAATAACTATCTTATGCACATGTTCTGGATCTTGGGAAGTTATGTAATAAAAGGCACTAAGTTTGCCCAAGAGCAGTAACCCATAGCAACCAATCAGCAGGTAGCATTTACCAGTTACCTGTTTGAAAGCAAACATATTATTGGTTGCTATGGGGCAAACGCAGTGCCATTTATACTATATGGGGTTTAGTCTTAGTGAAGGATTGCAGCATCATGGGATTATTCAAAAGAATGGTTTTGAACAGATAAATGGATGAAAATAGAGGAGACCAAACAACAATGCTGTACATACGGGGGGTATGCCTTTCAAAGGAGTTAAACTCTTTATTAGACTTTCCTTGTACTTTAAGGTATGAAGATCCAAATTACGGAAGCATTCCTTACCCGCAATACTCCAAAAATTCTGGATGATGGATCCTATACCCATATGTGTGTTTGCAACATATAGCAGAAGCCTTCATTGTAATATTATAAATACAGGTATAGGACCCATTATCCAGAATGCTCGGGACCAAGGGTATTCCGGATAAGGGGTCTTTCCGTAATTTGGATCTCCATACCTTAAGTCTACTAAAAAATCAATAAAACATTAATTAAACCCAATAGGATTGTTTTGCATCCAATAAGGATTAATTATATCTTAGTTGGAATCAATTACAAGGTTCTTTTTTATTTCTACAGAGAAAAAGGAAATCAATTTTAAAATTCTGAATTATTTGATTAAAATGGAGTCTATGGGAGACGGGCATTCCGTAATTCGGAGCTTTCTGGATAACGGGTTTCCGGATAAGGGGTCCGATACCTGTACTATATGCACCATTTATAAGCACAAATATTGAAATCTTGCCTTAGGTTTTTATTATGTTGTTATTGAATATAACATATTTAGTCAAGCACGTGTGTTAAAAGTACATGTGCAGAGGAACTTTGCTTGTATTGTGCTTTGCGGCCATGGCGCTGCCGGAGGAAGACACCACTGCTGTAAGAAGCAAGTATACCTTTACTGAGAGTTGCCTGGAACGTTACCTGTGTTACCTGAGTAAAATTACTCTAAACAGCCTCCAGAATTACCTACCTTTGTCGCAGAATTCTCTCTGACCTGGTTCCTCAGTCAGAAGGTGATGGTTTTTCTTTGCTTCCTTGTGCAGAGTGAAGCCCCGCCCCCACTTCCTGTTCAGGTCTCTCATCAAAAAAAAACCTTGCTAATGCACAGACTGGCTCCTGCTGCCCCCAGGCTTGCGCAGAAGGCTCTCCAGGTCGACTATAGGTAGTCAAGTTGAAGAGAGACCTGAACAGGAAGTGGGGGCGGGGCTTCACTCTGCACAAGGAAGCAAAGAAAAACCATCACCTTCTCACTGAGGAACCAGGTCAGAGAGAATTCTGCGACACACACACGTGTTTAGACATGAAAGTAAATGTATATTATGTATTACAAAAATGTTTTTATATATATGTAACCCTATCCTCACCGTTTCAGGCACTTTTGACAGTGTTACACTCCACGTGTGGCGCTTACCTGATGGCACGGGACAAACCTGAATCACTCCGCAGTGGTATTGGGAGAGACTGGGTACCTGGTACTTATTAGCGCAGTGCCTCCACCTAGTGGGATCCGGGAGTGCACCTACGGGTGGCCCCACTAGGAACAATAATAATGCACACACAGTACTTGATAAACGAAATAACTTTTATCTGAAATAAAGGGGAAACTAATACACATAACACTCCTATCAAAGTGGCAATAAGGGCCTTACTAACTAGCTTTGCCAGCGCAAGCTATCTCACTAACTATGTACAGTCCTTTAGCTCAGTCCAAAAGACAAGTTTATATACTTTAAATCTTCAAGCGCTCCTTTATTAGTTTCACTTTAATGATACTCACTCCAGGGATCTCTTTGGGTGATTCACACAGAATCTTCAGGCGAGTCCAGCACTCACAGCCATGCAGTGCGACTACTAGCCCCTTTAGGTACTCAGATGGGATTCCCCTGCAGGTGTTTGTTCCTCCAGTCAGGACTCCTCACAGGATCTCTGTCTCTCCAGGTACAGGGTCTGCCTTCCCTGTACCAGCCGGTTCCAAAGGCCAGCTTCTCCTTGTGCAGCTCCTCTCTCTGAGCCCACGTGCAGCTTCTGGAGCTCTGGGACTTTCTGTCTCCTCCCTCTGGCTTCCTCTCCCAGGCTGCTTTGCAACTTCCGGCAGCCCAGAGCTTGCTGTTCACCTTGTTGCTAGGCAGCAGCTCACAGCACAAAGTCTCAGTGCCAGCTCCCCTACAGGGAACAGCAGCAGGAGGGGGGTAAGTGCAGGGACCCAGCACTACCTCCCTACATTCTCCCCCTGCTTGAATGGGCAACGTCCTCGCTTGCCCTTTCTCACCATTCTTATTCTCCCTAACCTTTGGGGGAGATACACAGGGGAAAGCTTCCTCACTAACTGCCCTGACACTTCCCCTGCCTGAAGGTCTACGCATTCCCAGGCCCAGTCTCTTACTTTTATTGGGGGTGCCAGAGTGCTCAGAGACCATCCTCGTGCCACAGGATTTCTCTTCACAAATATCCACTTCACATGGGAAAGATGTCACATATACATCAGTGAAGTCTTCATTCCGTCCCCAGTCACAGGTGTGGGAAGTATGACCGTACCAACCACAGGTGTAACACCTCACCTGATTACGTCTCTTCCGATACCTCTTTTGGGGTGGCTTCCTCACAGCACAGCCATATGAAATAACTTCTGTAGCTGCAGCATTTTCACGTTGCGTCGGACAGTGTGGGGATATATGGCCCAACCGGCCACAACGGAAGCACTTTGGTGGGTCACCGCGAGCACCACCTGCTTTAGGAAATGAAGAGGGTCTAGACATAGTTGACCCCTCTTCCTTTTCGGACACACGAGCCTTGAGCTGAGCAACCTGTTTTTTTAACTCAGCAATCTCTTCCGCTTTCTGCGAATCACTGGGGGTCCTTTCAGAACCACGACTTTTCTTCTCTCGTCGCAGAACATTAACTTCCTCCTTTCGGATCTCCCGGATCAGCTCCTGATAAGTTGGTTCTTTCTTTCCTCTGTAGAAAGATCTCAACATCACAGCTGTGGGATCCATAGATAAAGCCCCTCTGAATAACTGTTGTAGCCTCATAGAATCAACACGATCTGTAGCAATGATTCTTCGGCAAACAAGCAATTTTAGCATTTGCTGCAGTCGCTTCAAGTATTCAGACAGATTCTCTTTTTCTTTCTGCATGCAAGACTGAAATTTGTACAACATTTCAATTTCATCTTCCACCGGTCCATATGTATCTTCCAGTACTTCTATCAACTTCTCAGGACCATCTTGTGGGCACACCTCTCGGTGGAGCTTAATTAGGTCCAATGCAGGCCCTCGCAAACTCTCTTGGATCTTGCGACATAAAGCAGGACCAGAGCCAGGCCAATCGGTAATAGCAACCAAAGCAGCATCTCTCCAGGCCTCAAAGGTCTCTTCACCCGGAGGAGTAGGTTCCATACCTGAGAATATTTTTAGTCTCTTATAATTTCCATTGTATGCCAGCTGTCTCAAATTCTCACCGACTTGGGCCAAGACTTCCACCAGCTGAGCTGCCTCAACAACATCACTTAGAGGTCGGCTCCTCCCAGCAGAGTTCAAACTTTCACATGATGCAGTGTATTTCAACTTTGTCTCAGGTATCACATCAAACAGTCTTTTAGTCACTGGGCTGTGACCAGCAGCAGGTATCTGTGGGGTGCCACTGCACAAGGGATTTTCCCGATCGCCTCCCACTTCATCCTCACTGTCACTAAGTTCCTTCTCCTCAGGGACATCCGGTAAGACAATTTGCCAGTAATCATGGTCTTCTGCCTGTACACCACGTGCACATGTTTCTCTATTAATCTCACCAGGACTATCCACAAGCACATTTAAGAGGATGCCATCTGGGTCTCGTCGCGAAGCTACCACTCTAGGTCTATAAATAGATCCATCTGCATCTAGGATCTTGTAAATAAATTCCTCTTTTGTTTTTGGTATCATAGGGCCCACTACAGCAGTCTTTTTCGGGTTTAGGCCCAAACTCTTGCACCAGTCCAGAACACTCTGGGGACTCTCAGTAGATGACGCCATTTTGTTTCACTTTCTGTGCAACCAGGTCCCAGCCGAATCTCAGCAGTGCCTCCAAAATGTAACCCTATCCTCACCGTTTCAGGCACTTTTGACAGTGTTACACTCCACGTGTGGCGCTTACCTGATGGCACGGGACAAACCTGAATCACTCCGCAGTGGTATTGGGAGAGACTGGGTACCTGGTACTTATTAGCGCAGTGCCTCCACCTAGTGGGATCCGGGAGTGCACCTACGGGTGGCCCCACTAGGAACAATAATAATGCACACACAGTACTTGATAAACGAAATAACTTTTATCTGAAATAAAGGGGAAACTAATACACATAACACTCCTATCAAAGTGGCAATAAGGGCCTTACTAACTAGCTTTGCCAGCGCAAGCTATCTCACTAACTATGTACAGTCCTTTAGCTCAGTCCAAAAGACAAGTTTATATACTTTAAATCTTCAAGCGCTCCTTTATTAGTTTCACTTTAATGATACTCACTCCAGGGATCTCTTTGGGTGATTCACACAGAATCTTCAGGCGAGTCCAGCACTCACAGCCATGCAGTGCGACTACTAGCCCCTTTAGGTACTCAGATGGGATCCCCCTGCAGGTGTTTGTTCCTCCAGTCAGGACTCCTCACAGGATCTCTGTCTCTCCAGGTACAGGGTCTGCCTTCCCTGTACCAGCCTGTTCCAAAGGCCAGCTTCTCCTTGTGCAGCTCCTCTCTCTGAGCCCACGTGCAGCTTCTGGAGCTCTGGGACTTTCTGTCTCCTCCCTCTGGCTTCCTCTCCCAGGCTGCTTTGCAACTTCCGGCAGCCCAGAGCTTGCTGTTCACCTTGTTGCTAGGCAGCAGCTCACAGCACAAAGTCTCAGTGCCAGCTCCCCTACAGGGAACAGCAGCAGGAGGGGGGTAAGTGCAGGGACCCAGCACTACCTCCCTACATATAAAAGATCATTTTGTTTTTCTTAAAAAAAACCTGTTGATCTCGAGCAGTGATCCCCAACCAGTGGCTCAGGGGCAACATGTTGCTCCCCAACCCCTTGGATGTTGCTCTCAGTGCCCCCAAACCAGGGAGTTATTTTTGAATTCCTGACTTGGGGGCAAGTTTTGGTTGAATAAAAACAAGATTTCCTACCAAATAAAGCCCCTGTAAGCTGATAGTGTGCATAGAGGCTGCCTAATAGCCAATCACAGCCCTTATTTGGCACCTCCATGAACTTTTATGGTGCTTGTGTTGCTCTCCAAGTCTTTTTACATTTGACTGTGGGAAAGGTTGGGGGGTCCCCTGATCTAGAGAAAGGAAAAAGGTGGATCCATAGGAAGACCCTTTTGCCAATGTGAAATTTAAACACTATGAAATATCTTTTTCAATAAATATGCTGTAGAGCTGCCCTTATGCTGCTACAATCTGTGCATGTAAAATGCAGTGTCCTCATCACTATCTCATACAGTTGTCTCTGCAACGTGATTTCAAAGGCCCCGACAATTCGCTAATATTTGCAGTTGCAAAATGAAAACAGGCAGAATGGGAAGGTCAATAATTCATCCCCATCCACTCAGTTTTATTATTCTGACTTTTCACCAGTAAAATCCTGAACTATTAGTTGACTGCTTAGTTTACTTGTATGGGAATGAACTTGTAACATCCCTTTTGAAAAACATTTCAATCCCTTCAGAGATTTCATTTGTGGGTAAATGTTGTGAACGTCTGGCAGTATTTTACGCTTGCATGACCCCTTCTGGCCTGATTAGGGTATAGCACAAAAGGCACACAAACCAATTCCTGCCATTAGAAACCGTGAACTGGGGAAATTCTGGAATAGAAACAATTCCCAGTTAATGTGTTATTATTACTGAGATACTCCAATAACCTGAACAGATATAATAGGAATGAGAAATGCAGGCAAGAAAGAAAATAAACAAAAAGTGAAAGCTGTATTTTAAACCTGCCCTAGAGTTGAATCTCTGTGCCTTGATTAGGGGCAGATTTATCAAAATGTGAGATAAGAGCTCACTACAGAAAAACTTTCTATTCATACTTTGGGGGTATTTATCAAATTGTGAGCTTTAACTTTCACCCACTGATAAACACACTCCCATAGTAATGAATAGAAAGTGGGTGAGTTTTTCTGTACTAAACTCTTATTTCACATTTTGATAAATCTAAGTATTCTTGTCACAATACCAGCTAATATTTTGACTTGCCTTTTTAACTGTAGAAGTTATATTTTAGATATGATATTTAATATCAGATAGGATACACTGGTCAAATATGGAGCTCAGTGTAACTAAACTCAAAGACATTTAGCATGACAGAATTGCCAGAATTTCACTTATTCATTTTTGTTGCATCTTCTTAAATAGAAGATCCATTCAAATAAGTGTGCCCATTTACTTTTTGTTTGAATGGAAACGATCAGTCCACTTACTTAATAATTTGCAATGTCCTTATGCCAGTGTATAGCTTAAAGGGACATGAACACTATTTTCCTGGCCATCCTCCGTCAACATAAAATCTTTACTGATGGGTTTCCCTGCTGGTTCCCAGCCTGGACAGAAGAAAGGGTTAAATTTCCAACCCTATAAATCCCTCCTTCTACCGACCCAACACAGTCTTTTTTCTTCTGTCCCAGCCTGGGTCAGAGATAGATCCTAATTAACTTTCTTTCTTTCTTATCATTTAGGTATGTGCAGTATTATGAGATGCTACTTACAGATTACCGGGCTCTAATTCTGCTTGGCTCAGGATATATAAACCTTGCAGATTCCTGTTTGCCCATAGCCCCTATCCTGTATAGCAACAGCGTTGCTAGGAAGGGGAGTCCCCAGGACGCATGAGGAAGGGGGCTGTTTCTGCTGCGATCTGCAGCTCCTGCTTGCGCTCAGGCGCTTCCGGGTTTGGCGGCGCCATCTGATGACGTCACGCCCGATTTAAAAAGTTTGTACAGCCGGTTCACGCGCGCCCTTGCTGTTACCGGGTGTGCTGCGCTATGGATCCGGCTGCCCCTAAGAGGAATGCTCCTTCTTCTGAAGTGTCTGCCCCTATGGAGAGATAAACAGGAGTCTGAGAGACGTTGTAAAGCCTGTCATAAACCTGCTTTAAGGATAAGAGAATTTGTAAGGATTGTTTTGTGGAATTAAAGCCTAGAGAGATTGAGACTTCAAATAAAGATACAGAAGTGCCATCAACTTCGGCTTCCTTTCAAAACCACCACAAGAGGGCTCAGATACAGTTGTTCAGGAGATTTCTTCAGATAATTCTTCTTCATCTGAGGATGAATAAACTGGAGAGGAAATTTCAGTCTTTGATCAGAGACATTTGAATTCTTTAATGAAGGTGATTAGGTGAACCCTTAATTTGGAGGATGCAGAGCAACCATCCACCTCCCTGCTATTTCCAGAAAGAAAAAGCCTGTTTTTCCTGTGCGTAATGAGGTTCAAGAATTAATAAAAGTAGAGTGGTCTAAAATATCTAGAAGGATTGCTGTGGAAAAAAAGATTGAGAAACTTTTTCCTTTGCAGATGAAATTCAAGAGATATGGACTACTCCTCCTTCAGTTGATGCCCCAGTGGCAAGGCTTTCTAGAAAAACAGCATTACCAATCGATGACATTTCTGCCCTAAAGCACCCGATGGATAGGAGAATGGAAACAGAGCTAAATAAGTGTTATATGTCCGCCGGCGCAGCATGCAAACCAGCAGTGGCACTTGTTTCAGTAACTAAGGCCCTCTCCCTTTGGACAGAGAGCTTAGAGCAAGCAGTGAAAGAGAAAACTCCTAGAGAAAAGATCCTTGAGGCCTTGGAGGATTTCAGACTTGCATCTAATTTCTGCTTAGAGGCTGCACTTCACTTGGTTCAACTTTCAGCTCGAGCTATGTCTTTTGGGGTTGCGGCACGCAGAGCCCTGTGGGTTAGATCCTGGTTTGCAGACACAGCTTCCAAAAATTCACTCTGTAAGATGCCCTATGAAGGCAAACGTTTGTTTGGTAAGGCTTTGGATGATATCATTTCCAAATCAACTGGAGGACAAAGTACCTTTCTTCCTCAGACACGGCGTTTTCGTGAGTCCACTAAAAAGCAAGCAGATACATTCTTCAGACGAAGAATTATGCCAGATCTTACAGACCAGGAAGAGAGTATAGAGCCTCTACTTGGCGTTCAGGACAAAATACATTCTTTAGATCTCCTAGGGTTAAGCAAACCAGATCTCCCAAGTCTACAGCCAAGACACAATGACGGTTCGCAGGTACAACCTCCAGTGGGAGCAAGATTATCTACCTTTCAGGTCTGGACAACAGAAATTCAGGATGCATGGGTGATCTCCATAATTCAAAGAGGTTATCGCCTAGAATTTCGTCAAAGGCCTTTGTTAAATCATTTCGTTTCCACCATTCTACCTCGAGATTCTCCAAAAAGAGATTTTCTTTTCCATTATGTCCAGCAGCTCATTCTAAAGCATTCAGTCACCCTGGTCTCACCTCCAGAACAAGGAAGAGGGTTTTATTCTCCTCTCTTCTTAAATCACAAAAGCTACTGGAGACCTACGTCCCATCTTAGATCTGAGGATGCTAAACAGATACTTGAAAAGACAGACTTTCAAGATGGAAACCTTCGCAACGATAAAACCTATGATTCGTCCGGGAGACTGGCTAGCCTCTATGGACCTAAAGGACGCTTATTCACATATCCCGATTGCTCTGGAGCATCAAAGATTTCTTCGGTTTTGTCTCAAAGATCAGCATTATCAGTTTCGCTGTCTTCCGTTTGGTCTGGCGACCTCGCCCAGAACCTTCACAAAAGTTCTGGTTGTAATCATAGCCAAGTTGAGAGGGTATGGAATAGAAATGTATCATTACCTTGACAACCTTCTTCTAGTAACAAGAGATCCAACAATCTTACGTTCCAATCTTCAGAAGACCAAGGAAGTATTGGAGAGGTTCGGATGGATTGTGAATCTAGCCAAAAGCCAAGTGGTGCCTTCTCAGAAGATGATTTATTTGGGAGCCCAAATAGACACCTTTTAGGGTTAGTAACTCTGCCCAGGAAGAGGATAGACCATATCATGCTTCAAGTGTCACAGTTCAAAGAGAAGTCGACCATATCAGCGAAGAAGTTCATGAGTCTGTTAGGTCTCCTGACTTCAACTATTGGCCTTGTCGGATGGGCCAAATGGAAAATGAGGCCTATTCAGTTATCCTTTCTGAGTCAATGGAATTCAGTGAACCAGAATTGGTCTCAAACAGTTCAAATCACCGCAAAGTGCAAGAGACAGTTGTCATGGTGGATGATCCACAGCAATCTACGAGGCGGTCTCCCTCTGGAGAGTCCCAATTGGATAGAGTTATACACAGATGCCTCAGGCCTAGGTTGAGGAGCACATCTCCTCAATCTTTCATCTCAGGGGAGATGGAGGGAAGACCTTTCGAAGATCCCATCCAACATCTTGGAGCTCAGAGCAATTTTTCAAGCACTTGTCTCTTTCAGGGAAATTCTCCAGACCTCTTAGACCTGACAGCCCAATATGTTCCAGGTACGGAGAATGTGGAAGCAGACTGTCTCAGTCGGAGACTTTTGCTCAAGGGGGAGTGGGCATTGAATCCAGCTGTGTTCTCTTTGATAATCTCCATTTGGGGTTGTCCAGAAGTAGATCTGATGGCGACCCATTTGAATGCCAAGCTTCCAGTGTTCTACTCCAGAGTCCCCTCTCCAGGTGCAGCGGCAGTGGACACAGAGTTGGGAAGGTCGATTTGTGTACATTTTCCCTCCGATTCCGATCATTCTGAAAATTCTGTTGAAGATCCGTCTATCCAAAATGATGGTTATTGCAATTCTCCCAGATTGGCCGAGGAGGCCTTGGTATCCCTTGCTGAGGAGCCTGTCAGTATCTCGCCCATTGTCTCTCCCACGGAGCGGGGATCTGTTGACTCAGGGCAGATGGGAACATCCAGATCCAGCAAGTCTCAATCTAAAGACCTAGGAGTTGAGAGGAGGATCCTAAAGGAGTTAGGATGCTCGGAGGCAGTAATTAATACATTAGTTAAAGCCAGAAAACACAATACCATGGGTAAGTACCATAAAATTTGGGATACTTTCCTTTCCTGGGCAGTGGAGAAATCCTTGGATCCTATGAGTCCTTCAGTGGGAAACATTTTGGACTTTCTTCAAGCCGGTCTTGATAAAGGATTGAGCTTAAGTACACTGAAGGGTCAGATTTCTGCTTTATCAGCAATTCTAGAGAAAAAGTGGGCTAAAGATCCATTGATAATAAGATTTTTTCAAGCGGTGAATAGAATTCGGCCTCTGAGGAAGAATACATTTCCAGCGTGGGACCTTCCGCTTGTTCTAAAGGCACTGTCTTTGCCGCCATTTGAGCCTCTGGATCAGGTATCATGTTGGTTCATGACTCTGAAAACATTTTTCCTAGTGGCACTAACGTCAGCTCGAAGAGTTTGTGAGCTTCAAGCTCTGTCAGTTCATCCTCCATACACCATTTTTCATGAGGGAAAGGTGGTACTAAGACCTGTTCTCAGTTTTTTACCCAAAGTTGTGTATAAATTCCATATTAATGAACCTATTTGTCTACCCTCCTTAGATTCTGCTACAACTCAAGACCAATTATCTACACTAGATGTGAAGAGATGCCTTAAGACTTATATTAAGAGAACTGAGAAAATCAGAAAATCTAGAAAATTGTTTCTAATCCCAGCAGGGAAAAGAAAAGGCGAAGCAGCGTCCAGATCAAGTTTGAGTTCTTGTGTAGTCAAAGTAATTTCCAAGGCGTACGAACAACAGGGCAAGACACTACCTGAAGGAGTAAGGTCTCACTCTACCAGAGGTATGGCAGCCTCATGGGCAGCAGAGGCAGGAGTATCTTCGGAAATGATCTGCAAGGCAGCAACCTGGGCTACGCCTAATACTTTCATTAAACATTATAAGTTGGACATTTTGTCCAGAGCCCAAGCTCATTTTGGGCAATCTATCATTTCTTCAGCAATGGCTGTGAATTAAAATAATTGAGCATGACTTCACTCCCTCCCTTATTGTTGATTGCTTGGGTATAACCCATCAGTTAAGATTTTATGTTGACGGAGGATGGCCAGGAAAAGAGAAAATTATTTCATACTTACAGAGATTTTCTTTTCCTGGCCATCCTCCTCGTCAACATACCCCCCCGAAACTGGGACTTTATAATTAGACTGTGTTGGGTCGGTAGGAGGAGGGATTTATAGGGTGGGAAATTTTACCCTTTCTTCTGTCCAGGCTGGGAACCAGCAGGGAAACCCATCAGTAAAGATTTTATGTTGACGAGGAGGATGGCCAGGAAAAGAAAATCTCTGTAAGTATGAAATAATTTTCTCTTTTCTCTTACATACAGTTATGTATGCGGGCACGCTGCTCTTGTGTCCCCATGCCCACCACATCTGCACCCGCCTTATTTATGTTCCGCCTGTTATCCTTCTGCGTGCACCACTCCAGACTGGCAATCTGGGGATTCTGACAAATGCCAGAGGGACTGCTATTTAGTGCTGAAACACATGAAAGATCCAGCACAGGGAAACACAGGGAAAAACACTTGTCTGTAAGCACTTGTCTGATTTCATCAACTTTTATTGCTTTTGTTAGACTGAAGTCTTTGTTTTCTGCTGATGTGGATTTCAGTAATGAACTCCAATAAACACGGTGTAATATCAAGTTAAGGCCTCGCTGCTGCATTTATAAATAAAACACAAAGACAACAAAACATTTGCTTAATCTCCTTACAATGCAAGTTAATATAACAGCTTCGAACTGAGGCAAGAACAGCAGCAACACAGCGAGCAGGGCTAAAAAGAGAAACTGTTACTCTAAGGGGCGTCTATTAAGGCAAAATTATTTACTTTTCTAGGCCACTGCAGCAAATCAAGAGAGAAAAATTACAGAAACATTGTGTGATGTGAATTCCCATTTCCTTTTACATCTGGCAGAAATCAGCAGGGTTTGTAGCACAAAAAATCTTTCTGTTTTCCCACTAGCTGAGCCATTGGTAAATTCCTGTGCTTATTAACCCTTTCTATAAGTGAGCCCTTGATGCATCCTAAGCTAGAAAACAATTCTGACCGTGCCCTATACATTCATACTTGCTCTAATAAAAAAACTATTCATCTTCAGACAGGGGCGTTTCTGGGGTCTATGCTGCCCTGAGGCAGCCTTTCAGGTGCCGCCTCCCTCGCAGAGGTGTGAAGAGACAGAGTCGAAAATCCGATTTAAAATCAAAATTTCAGCTCTTAAAGCTGCCAGGAGTGGCTTTTTGCTGCCCATAGTAACTTGTAGGTTTATGGCAGCAGCGCCAGGATATCCAGCTATTGCTGATCTGCAACTGCTTTCAGTCTCTTACTGCCATTGGCATTGGTCTGATATCTAGTGGGCTCTCATAGTTATATCACAAGCATCAGGGATGTGTATCAATTGACTTCTTATTGGGAAGAAACTGATTTTTCCTGTGTCAGTTGCTTTCAGCTGCCATAGACCCCAGTTCCACTAACTGTGACAGGGACAATCAGCCATAATTAAGGCAGGCAATTTCATAGCTGGTGTTATAAATCATTAGCTGCCCTTGAAAATGCAAAAAAAAGAGGATTGGTGGGGAAAGGTAAATGTAGCCACTGAAAAAGTCAAAACGGCTCTCAAGCTGCCCGCGCAGCTTGCTGGCCGGGACATGGGTATGTGAGTTAAGTGACTTGTCCAAGGTCACAAGGTGCACCTAGGGTGGAATCGAACCCGAGTCGCAGTGGGTCACCCCACTGAAGGCCGATTCCCTAACCACTAGGCTATCTGAGTCCTCCCACTTGTAGGAGGATCTTTTCGTTCTGTTGTCTTAGATATGACAGTTGGTGCGCCCTAACTGTGTGAAGGAAACATGCAGGGTTAAAGCCGGCTGCTTGCACCAAGACCTGTATGAGTAGGGGGACTGTTACATAAGTAGAGAGAATGAATCTGGAAACTGTGCTGCACTATTCATAACATAAAAATAGGCACAACATCGATTTGAAAAGTGTTTGACCTGAAAGCAGGTGCCTGTATGGCTATTCCAGCTGGACCTAATAAAGCCCTATGTGGGTTATATGAGAGACTTTCCATACAAGGCTGGCTGGCCACTCTTATATCATGTATGTTTTCTGCTTTATAAATGTGTATATTGACAGACATATTGGTAGATAGTTTAGAAGCAGGATGGGCAAACAGGAACAGAGCTGCCAATCAGTGGGAAGTGCCAGAACATAAGAGACTTTTATCAGGGCTGCCATCAGAAACTTTGGGGCCCCAGTTATTTATATGGGTCCCCCCATGAACACAAGGATGGCACTGAGCAGTGAGTGTGGCAGTGAGTGACACATGGGGAATGGCATATGGGTGAAAAGCCTGTTATGACCGGCATTACATGAGGGATATATGGGGACAGGAGAGAGGGTGGGGTTAATAAATGAAAATAATGAAGAAGGCAGTAACTGACACATAGTGGTTGGATGAGAGTGACATATAGGGAGAGGAGGTGGCACATAGGGGAGGGGAACACGGCCCAGTGCAGTTGTACCCCCTGTCACCCCCCAATCACAGCCCTGATAGTATGAACTGCTCTGTGTCTATTGACTGATGATTTATCTTACTGCATCTTTTATTTCCTCATTAGTAAAACTTTACCAACTGCTGTTAGACTAAAACAGGACAAGAGGCCGCCCATTTAAACTTGAGGAACAGAATTTTCACCTGAAGCAACGTAAATGGTTCTTCACTCTGAGGGCGGTAAGGCTTTGGGAGATGGCTCCCTTCTAAGAGATTCCCCTAATGTATTTAAGGTTGGCTTTCTTCCTGTCCCACCTGCTACTGTGTCATTCTGCTACTATCCTGTATTTATGTCATAGGCGGATGGTGATTTTTTTGTTTGGGGAGGCTAAAAATGTTGCAGTCTGTGGGAGACTGAAGGACACTCCCATGTCTCATTTGGCTCTGGCTTCTGATTGAGATTGTGTATGCAGCTCTCATATAATGGCAGTTTTAGGAGGTAAAATGCTTTCAAAACATCTTTCTGCATAATTTCATAATTATAATAATTTCATAATTGTCTCCTTTAAGTTCTACAGATTTGTCTTCTGTCAGCTCCCAGCCAGTCCAGCCATTACCAGCTTAATATCTCCAGTTCCAAAACTTAAGCCCCCCACAATAACCAATTCCAGCTGAACATTTCTCCCATAAGCCTTAACAGAGTTCATATTTCTAGCACCCCAATCCTTTATCACTCCCTATCATTTCATAGAAAGATTAATCTAGATAGCCCCAAAAGAATCAGTTTCCACCTCAGACTTAACTCTTGGGTGTACTTCTAATTTATATGAGCTGAACATTAGATCTATTACAGCTATGTAAAACTTTGCCAGCGTTCCTACAGTCCCAATATAGTACAAGACTATAAAAATAAATGATATATAACGGAATATATGTGTGCTTATCTTTCTAATAAGATAAAGCAGCACCTTCTCCAGCTCTCTGCATTGCTTTCCCTCAGTAATTTCAGCTCCGTGTAGCTACTCCCCCTGCTGGGCGGGCTAATGTTACACTGGGAAGGAAGGCAGGGAAGAGTAGCAGGCTATGAGCAGAAACTAAGGAAGATTGTACTTAGCCTGAGAGGTGGCATACATTAAGGCTGGATTATTATTATACTTGCACCCCTTCACATCACAACCCTCCTTTCCCCACACAGCCCTGCTAGTGATACGCTGATGTCTGATCTTAACCTGCAACCTCCCTCATGTTCCGTTTTCAGTTAGAAGCTTATACAGCATTATATTGCAAACAAGTTCAGCTAAATTTACAAACGACTTAGGTTTGAGGAGAATTAGCCTCCCCAAGCTTTCATTAAAATCCACCTATGCCGGCAACCATTAGACATATCTGTAGCTTCAATAATATAAGTGCATAAAACTGCAAGCGGTTGCTAGAAACTTTCCCCAGTAACCACTATAAATACCCAAAATAGAACCTTCTGTTTTGGGCATTTTTTTCAATCAAATTTTTTTTTTCAATCAACTCTGATCAAGTCACTGCTGCACTAGCAATGCACCTATAGTGGTTGTTAGGATAGCTACCTAGCAACCAATTACACTTTAATATTGTTCTGGGTATATATTCATGTATCTTTTATTGTTTTTTCACACATCGATTGAATGGGTTGGCATTTCTGAAATGCTAAGGGATCAAGTTGTCTTTTTTGTCTTCAAATTGTCCTTTTTTAATAACTTTTACCAGCCAGTGGGGGTGGGAACAAAAGGAGTGGGCAATAAAGTAAATGGACAGGACAGTGATGTAAAGGGGAGGGGCTATGAGGCGTGATGGCCAGAGGGCAGGATATGGAATCAAGGAAGAAAAAACTGTAAGTTTGGGGTGGATTGAGGGCAGAGCAGGGTCTTATATTAAGGGCCCAGCCTTACTGGCTAAGTTGGTTAAATACCAACCAGATGGCAACCCTACCTGCTTCCTACTTACTGGGCACAGAGCTCCACCACAGCCTCTCCCCTTTTCCCCAGTTAGTAACAGGTGTCACATAGACCTGTGATGGAAATAGGAAAGGGCTGATAGGAATTATCTTTGACTGGTGCCTACAAGTACTTGCCCCCCCAGGAGACTCTGGGCTGGTCCAACCCTAATTACACATTGCTTTTTTATTTCCCATAAGAATATATTTTCTAAATCTGCTTCTCTCCTTTTATAAAAATGTTGACCTTCAGTAGCTCTGTTAATTATTATTTTTAATATAGTGCCATCAATTTACGCAGCGCTTTACAGAATAGAGGGGTACAAAAGACAGAACAGTTAACATGTACATATAAACAATACACAAAAATGGTTTGCAGTTACATTGGATGAGGATCGGAGACACTAGGGGGAGGGCCCTGCTCGCAAGAGCTTACATTCTAAAAGGGGGGGGGGGCTGAGACATAAGGTGTGGAGTGAGAGGAGGAAACCAGTGGTTAGCGAATGTTTGGGGGGTTTAGGTTATAGGCTTGAGTGAAAAGGTGAGTTTTAAGAGACTGTTTAAAGGCTTGGAGAGTCTGGCAGTGCCTAATGGGATGGGGAAGAGCGTTCCAGAGGATGGGTGCAGTGTGTGAGAAGTCCTGGATGCGAGAGGGAGAGGAGGTGATGAGTGAGAGAAGGAGGTCTTGTGTAGAACGAAGGTTACGTCTGGGGGTACTTGGGGATTAGGGGGGTTAAATAGAGTGGTGCGGCACCAGTGAGTGCTTTGAAGGTGAGTAAAGAATCTTGAACTGAATCCTGTACATGACAGGTAGCCAGTGCAAGGATTGGCAGAGAGGGGCGGCACTTGTGGAGCGGGAGGAGAGGAGGTTAAGGCAGTATCTCTACGTTTGGTGCCAGAACGTTTCAAAATGTTGCTATATAGCTAGATTTCCCATAAGCACAATTATCAATATGCACATGTGACACGAGGCAGAAAATAAAGCAATGGAACAGCTATTAAAAGGGCTTCCTCCATTTTATTAAGAATTTGACATTATAACGAATCGCATCTGGCAAATACATGTTCCCAATGCAGGTGCTGCAGTTGTGGAGCAGTGTGGGGATGTGGCACGTTTAGTGATCTTTATTTAAGGTATTGCAGGTGAGCTTTCTGTAAGCATTCCTTCTATAGATGTAGCTGCTAGGTACAGTGTACATTAATCTACAGTCTTTCTTGGGCCTAGGTATTTTTTGCACACACAAAGTTATTTTTTCATTTAGGTAAAACCCAAAAAGCACAAATGATTTTATTCTACCCACATGTTATATCCTCCCGACTCATCCTGAGGGCTAATAAGGGCTAACAATGATTGGCATAGCAGCGGCCAGTTTGGCTTTCTGCATACAGATACACACTTCCCTTGAAAAGGTAGAAGACATACAGTACAGAGGCAAGATATCAAACACAAAGCAATGTTTTCTTGAACTTCTTTGCTTCCAGAGAAGCCTGCAGTTTATTGCTCAGAACTCAGTGCAGACTCCAGATTCTCAGTAGCAGAGAGGTAAGGAAAAATCATTTTTAAAAGGAGGGAGCTGTCGGTCCTTTATGTGCTGTAAGCCCACGATACTGTGCTGGGTTTTGGCTCCTCTCTCCCTTTATACCTGGTGCAAAAATAGAAAAAAACATCAAAGGTGGTAAAATCAATAACATTACACTTGTACATTCCCTATTGCACAGTAGCACTAATGCACACCAGGCTTAGCCATCATCTAAATCTGCAAGCACAGTGGGCAACTTGAAGTTTTCTCTGCAGTGAGTTGCGCCTCAAACTACTTCCAGGTATTTGCATCAAAATGCGCTCCTTGCACTTCTGTATAGTTACACTTGGCATTGCTCAG
Organism: Xenopus tropicalis; assembly: GCF_000004195.4. Taxonomy (NCBI): domain Eukaryota; kingdom Metazoa; phylum Chordata; class Amphibia; order Anura; family Pipidae; genus Xenopus; species Xenopus tropicalis. Next base: position 144,662,511 of record NC_030678.2, on the reverse strand, counting down.
TTCTTCTTGACTTCCGTTCCAATTGGAAAATAAATATAAATTTAAATATATTTTTATAAATATAAAATATAAATTTTCTGTTATTATAAAGCACCAACACATTTCTGCAGCGCTTTAGAGAGATTATTCATCATCTACATCAGTCCCTGCCCCAGAGGAGCTTACAATCTAAGGTCCCTATCACGTTCACACACACTATGGTCAATTTAGTCAGAAGCCAATTAGCCAGCGCCAGATTTCAAATTCTGCCGCCCCTAGGCCGCCCCCCATTCGCACCCCCTGCGCATGCGCGACCAAACCCCAACCCCTGTGCCGCGCCACGTCGCGTTGACACAAGAGCGCATGCGTAGGCATTCAACTCCCATACGGAGCAGTGGGGAGAAATCCCCATTGCTCCGTATGGGAGCAAAATGTCAACATTTTGTTGCGGTGGGGCGGCATGCCGGATGTTTTAGGAGTGTGGAAGCAAAGTGGAGTACATGGAGAAAATCCACACAGACACAGGGAGAACAGCAACCCGGCCAGGAATGAATTCAGGACTATCCTATGTTTCTCCCCAAATATCTTTGTAATGAGACAGGTTAATACTCACTCAATAAGAAATCCTTTTGCTTTTTCAGACCTATTTGTCTTCTATGAAAGCTATGCGGCTGCTCTGTTTTTTTGGCTCACATGTTTGCGTATTTCCATCTGACACAAGACCTGCAAACATAGAATATGCACACATATACTGTATTTTATTAAATTGGAATAGAAACTAACAGGACAGTATTTCTTACTTCTATAACATTCTCTATGTATTCAAAGCATTTATCATTCTGTAACTGGGGTGCAGCAGGATATGACACACCTAATGGCAGGGGCAGTTTTGTAATGAGGTAAGATCTCACTATTGCAGCAAACAGTTATGTGCCCTCTGCTGCACTTCTTAAAGGAAAACTTAACAAAAAAGTAGTTTAGAAATGTTGCACTTTATGTTTAAGCTTCTGAAGCAGCCCAAAGCAACCCCAGCCCTTTAGCAGGGAAGATCCGTGAATTTAATTATGTCCCCAGTAGCTCCCCGTCTTCTTTTCTGCTAATGCAGTGCTGCTGCTGTTACCTGAGCATAGGGACCTAGTACAATATACAGTACCTACAATAAACTGTATATAAAACAATAAAAGGCTGTTATTAATTCAGATTCTGATTACATGGCAGGTCTGAAACTTGAAATTAGCATCACAATTTCATAATCAGCATATCACATATTTTTAAATTTCTGGCTTGGGGGCAAGTTTTGGAAGCACAGAGACGCAGTTTTACTACAAGCAGAGCCTCCTGCAGGCCAGCAGTCCATATGGGGCTACCAAATAGCCAAAAGGTTGGGGGATCCCTGCTTTAAAGTGGTACTGACACCAAAAAACTACTTTTCAAAATAATAATGTACATTAAAAGTTACCTATAGGTTATGTTTTTCACTGATAGGGCAGTTTTCGTATATGTAATTGTTACTTGAAGTGTCTAAAAATGACTGTCCCTTCTCAGCCTGTCAGTTATAGTTTCTAATACTAAGGGACTCCTGCTGCACCAATATGGCAGGAACATGGGGGATCAGCTGATCAGATAGGTAATGTAAAAGCATTGGACAAATACTTTTAAGGCAAAATTATAAATAGCATGCACAGACAGTGTTACATTAAATTTAAAAAATGTTTAATTTTTGGTACAAGCTTATTGAGGCTAATGGCACATTTTTCCACAGTGTATTTTAGCTGGAAGAGAAATGCCTGGAGCCACCCTAAATTACTGGGACCTGTTTACCCCCTTTCAAAATTAAATATTAAAAAGAAAATTTGTTTACTCTTTTAAAAAACAGATTCAAAGCAGAATCCTGTTGGAGCAGTGCTATACACTGACATGTTTTCCCATTACAGTATTCCTTTGTTTGTTTGTTTGTTTTTTATTTATTTCCATATTAAGTTCATTATTTAGTTCAGTGAAAACCCTATAATTACTCCAAAGATGTGCACTCAGGTAAATGGTACTTTGTAAGTCAAATGCACAGCTCTGCTGGGAAAGAAGGAAAAAAGACCAAGCGGCCATGGCTGATTTTCCCCTTAGGGACAATTCCTACAGCAGAATAATGGCAGCTTGATTTCCCAAATGGATTTCCATTCTCCCTGCAATCGCATTACATTCTATTAAATTGCAGGCAGGGTTAGAGGCCTGAGTTGGCTCTGATAAAAAAAAGAATTGTGCGAAAGTCAGAACTGCAGGAAAACAATCAGGCAGGGAATTTGCAGGTCAATTCTCAAGGGGACAAACAACTCTGGAGATGCTTGCTAAGTAATTCTCTATAGAACTTTAAAGGGAAAGTCTTCAGCACACAGGAATAATGTACATTGCTTGGCTTCTTTATTGCATAACTACTTATTTATGGACAGTGGCATGAAAAGATCATTCAATATAAAATAAGACCAACTAAAAAGTTACTAAGAATAGGTTATTCTAGAAGAGGTCCATCGGACTCAAAAAGGAGGTTCAGCACATGCTGCATAAAGAAGGTTATTATATCCTTCCTCGGGGTCTATTATCACATTCAAATCTATTCATCTCTTTAGTTTTTTAATAGAGCCAAGCAGGTTAGCTGAAAACTAAGAGTAGAAGCAAATGGGAATCCAAGGGGATTCATGGCTGAATGAATGAGAGAATACAATGAGCAGAAATAAGGTCAGGCACAGAATACTGTTACTAAGCAATTCATATCAGCCAGCAGGGCTCCTCACTGAATATAAGCACGGGGAAATGCCAAAAAGAGCAGAGTTTTCTATGGTAAGATGTGCTGGGAGCATTTAGAGAAATGGCTGAACATTAGGTTATGTAATAAAAGGTTCTCTCAGGAGCATGGCAACCAATTAGCCAGTAGCATTTACTGTTTAATATCAAATATCTTATTGGCTGCTATGGGTTACTGCACCTGGACAAACTTAGTTCTATTTATTACTTTTGGGGGTAAAATTCAGAATTCTAAAGCAATGTATGTGACTTTTTCCATCTGATTAACATAGCCAGATCACTTATTCATGAAACTGCACAATTTTCTTTTACTGATCGTGGTACTGTCATAGTTGTGCTACTTACTGAAGGGTATATGGGGCCAATGCATTGGCCTGACCAACCAGATGTCTATTCAGCAAATTTCTAGATGGACAAGGGCATCATGAGGCTATCGATGGAATCCTCATCCAACAGATCTACTGAGGCCCCTGGCTGTGGTGTAACTACAGAGAAAACAGGCCCTGTGGTTGCAAAGGGGGGTGGGATTTATATGTGGGGGGGAAACTTGGGGGCCAGGGGGGCCAGGTAGAGTTTGCTACTCTGTGCTGGACCCTATGCCCAGCGCAGAGTATTATCCAATCACAGTTCCAGAGCTAAATGAGCAGATATGTAAATGTATGGCCGGCTGTAGTCAAAAGCAGATACTAGAAGGTGCAAATTATGCCTAGGATTCTTCTAGACATCCTACCACTCCCAATGTACCTTTATAGTGGGGAATTGTTCCTCAACCAACATTCCTAATTCCCAAATTATCTGGCCCAATATTTTGGCAATAATGAGTGCAAGTATATAGTGATTTGAAATTTTATTTATTACAGAATTTATGCTTGAAACCCATGTGTTTTTTTTTTTATTAAATATGCTGTTACTATCAGATTACTTATACATGTAGGATTAAAAAAGTTATTAATAAACATGAACACTGCAGACATAGTTAAAAAAAGTATACGCTTATCAAACTCCTAATGCTTTTCCATACGAGCTATATTTTATAAGGTTTCAGCAGTGGAAAATTGCACTTAATGATCATCTAGCCTCCTCCCATTCATACAGGTATATTTGCAAATATGTATAGAAGATATGTAGGTTGGGTACAGCACACAGGCTTAGACAACAGCAGACACTGCTCAATAGATGACTGTATAATAATTTAACAAGGAGGTTTCCAGGTCCTTACCCCCCTTATAGAAACATGTTATATCATATCTTCCACCCACAGCTAATGGATCTGAGGAGATGTTGGGGCTTTAGTTCAACAGGACATGGAAGGCAGGCCCCTTGTAAACAAAGAATAATATGCCTTCAAAGGATTATGATGTTACAGTGAACTTACTGTCTAATGAATCCTCCTGACTAGCATGTCTCCTTCCCAGGGAATTATTCTCTTGCTGTCCATCCTGGGTAAAACAGCTACATGGTATATGCGACTCTTGAGTGGAGGCTGTGTTACCATGGCAACAGCATCCCAAGTCAGGCCTGTCATCCAGGTTGTTCTGAAGATGGGGGATCTTCTCCTCCTCTGATCCCTGCTTGCACAGATGATGTTCTGCTAATAGTTGTAGTTCTATGGCAAAATTAAAAAAAAAAAAGTCAGATTTCAGGATATTTAAGGAAACATCTTTTTTTATAGTGCAGCTGTGAATAAATTTGCTGCTGAAGAGTCTATTAAGCTGCTCTTTCCCAAGTCACCACTAGGTGTAGCTATAATCATGCATTAAATCTGCACTGTGCGTTGCACAAAGTGATTGACCTGCTCATTGATTCTCTTTACTGGCCTTTAGTTATTTAAAAAAATATATACATTTTTGTTGCTCCATCTGTCTGCTCTTTGCCTTACAAACTGCCAGATAAGTGAACTATAAGGTAATCAAGCTAATTATAATGGAACGAAAGGGGGATCATTCCCCAAAGATTTCTGTATTTACCTGACTTGCTAAAGCCCCAGCACAGCTGTGGGACACAATGTATAAGCTGCAGATATATTCTGTTCGGTTTATTAAACAAAGATGGGTTTCTAACTGAGATGTCAAACCTGCGGCTCACCAGCTGCTGTGGAAGTACAGCTCCCAGCACCAAGCAACTGACTAGCTCCTGGGGGAATGCTGGGATTTGTAGTTAAATAGCCCCATGAGATCCAGGTTGAGCATTACAGCTCTAAATGTAAGTGCTGGAGTAAATTATCTACCCTGCTGCTTTATAAATGGGGCCTATTTTGCCAGTATGGTGACTTTTTCAACTAAACTATATTTCAGTTTTAAAGTAATGGCAACAATATAATATAAGTTTGTCAAGAACGATATTTTAATGCACACAGATAAATAGGATATATTACAAAGCCCACATCTGGAGCTGTTCTATAGACATGCTGTTTAAATACTGTAAATCACACTGCAGAACAAAAGAGAAATAAGAAAGAAACAGATGATTTGCTGCCATTGTATTGTGTTAATTGTGCTGTAATTTCCAGGTATCCAGCAGGCTGACAGCCAAAAGCTAATAACTTACTAACTGTGTCTGTGCTGCCTCAAAGCAAATCATTTTATAGTTTCAGTATCATTACATGTCCATGCACAGGTGCAAATACATAGCTAAAGGGATATGATGTTTATTATTAAATATTTATAAAGCATCAACAAACTTAGCTACATAGATGACAGATAAATGATTAATACATGAAAGATATAGAGATATATGGAAAATGATAAAGGGGGGTGATAAATAGATGATAGATAGATAGATAGAAAATAGATAAGAGATAAATGATAAAAGATAGATGAAAAACGATAGAAAAAGAAATTATATATAAATAAATGGTGCACACTGTCTTTCTCAGAAAAATACTCTATTTGGTTAATGAAGAGTTTAAAGCTGAATACATTTATAGTAAACAAATAGACACAGCAAGTGGCAGACCCTACAACTGCTGGAGGGCCCTGGGGTGTAGAGGTTATCAGTGGAGGACTGTTAAGCACTTTTTAATTTATGTTTGTCAAAAATGCCATCTTAACCCATAGCAACCAATCTGCAGCTAGAATTTGCTGATCACCTGTTAAAAAACAAACAACTGATTGGTTGCTAAGTGTTACTAGACCTAGAGCAAACATAGCAGCTTTTAATTACATTAACCCAAAAGTTTATTACATGTCTAGTTATTTATATCCCCTAGGCTGGATGAGTGGGAGTGGGTGGGTGGCTTTACAGCCATGGCAGCGCCAATTAGAAGGCATAGGAAACCTTTTTCCTCAAGTTCTTTAAGAACAGATCTGTTTTAAATGGTACGGAACTAGAAAAAGGTGTGGTGGTGGGTTTAGTCCCCTCTTTAAAGCCTGACAGAAATGAGATAATATGTACTAGTACTTTAGGATCAATACAACATGCGGCTCTCCTTTAGCTCTTATGTGGTGCTAAGAGATTTACAGTAGTTCAACAATAGCCAATAGACGATACAGAATGCTACATATGAAACAAACACAGTTCATGGCTGCCAGTTCTATCTCCTGTTTCAGCTCATATGAGCACGCCGGTGTGCACTGATGGGAGAATTATAGTACATTTCATACCTTTCAATATGCTAGCAAAGCTCTGTTACATTGGCACAGCATCCCATAAAGAAATAACAGCTTCACAATGTGGTGAGATGCTCATGTTTTGCAAATTACATGGCAACCCAGCCTTGCTGTCAACAAGATAAGCAATTGTTGTTTGGGGAACATTTCGTGAGGAGCAAAAGACTCTATTAGAGATCCATATTATGCATGCTGGTAATTCTATCACATCTCTTGTAAGCAGAGCTAACAATCATCTTAATAATAAATAATGGGTTTAAATGGAACACCAGTCACACAGCATTGCATTTAAAATGGACTGTCATGACCAAAACCATAGCAACGTGTCTTACAAAATGAAAATAAAAATAAAAAAAACCCTGCTACTGTTCTAAAAAAGCATTAATAGAACAGAGGAAATGCTGAATATTCCTAGCAGATGCTCAGTGCCTCAATGTATCCGCAGCAGGGGGCCTGTCTGTTTATTCTATGATTCCAACAGAAAGAAAGAAAACATTTGAGATCATTATTTATTTATAAAGTTCAAAGTGTAACAGATAGGCAGTTTGTGAACATAAAGATACTGACAGATATTACTAAAGGGTGCAGAGATCCAGAGCTCTCCTTACGGGCACAAGACTTGGTGGGAATGCCTGGGCCCCGTGTATGTGTGACTGTGCAGAGCATTGGGAAAGTTAATATACAGGTTTAGGTTTATTAAATAAAATATAAACCCTTTGTAGTTTTCAAGATGTTAGCAGAGCAACATTACACAAAGTTCTTTATACAAAGGGTAATATTAAGGCTGCAGCATCCCCTTAATCACTTGGGATTCCTTTTCCTCCTCTAACCCTCTCGGCCTCCTCCCTTAGGAACTGACTTTGGCTCTTGGCTTACTGAGCATGCTCAGTTCTCTTTAACTCAGGTTGCCAAACACACCCTCCAGTCTAGCAGCCAATGAAGAGATGGCACTGCTGGTATCCATAGAAACTCTTGTCTACTGCGTCCTCTGCTGCAGAAACATGTTTTTCTCCTAACCTCCTGTCCTGAGCTCAGCTTAACCATTACAGTGCTCAATCCAAGCAGGACTTTTTATCAAATAAGTTCTGCCTGTGTAAGTCTGCATTCTTCATTGCATGAACTTTACAGTGCACATGTGCTGTTTGCAGATGTAAATGTCACTGAAATGTGTGAAAGGGAAAATGGCCATTGGGTAAATTTGTTTTAGAAAAATGTGAGGGTGCTGGGGAATGGAGGGGATAGAGTTACAATACAAATGGTGTGGTTTGGGGACCAACTTATGTACATAGTGGGAAAATGCATTCCACATAATATATATATACATATATACAGTTCCCACTAAATGTGGAATCAGAAATGTTTATGATAATTAATATAGGGTTTATTAATAATGTATTTGTATTAATTACATACTGATTTTAACTGACATGATTACAAGTGATTATTGCAAAACATGGCTTAGATAAAAATAAACCTTTCCAGAGCAGTTTAAAATAAACTTGAAATTAACGCTCTGCGCTGCCTGACTAACTTGACAGAATATCAAAAACACTGTCTCAAACCCAGAAATAAAAATGTATTTCAGCCTATCTCCTGGTTCCCTTTGATTCATATTCAGCACTAGACTTGATGCATATGTAAAACTGCACCCCACCCTGTCTCTGTGTAGCTCCCTGTCTGCCATAGATTGCAGAATGTTCTTTGATATGTGCCGCTCTGCATGTTGTCTGGCAGCATGGAACTAACAGTGTGGCCTGGACACATCAGTGGATTTGCTTAAAAAGTCCTTCTTTTCAATTTAATTTTTCTTCCCTATGAATAGCATTGGCATCAATGGTTACTCTTTAGTGGCAATAATAAAAGGCACTAAATTTACCTAGGAGCAGTAACCCATAGCAACCAATAAGATGATTGCTTTTAAACAGCTGACCAGTCAATGCTACCTGCTGATTGGTTGCTAACCTGCACCTGGGCAAACTTAGTTCCTTTTGGCATATATAGAATGGGCACACATTTAGGTAATAACCACAGGCTGATTGCTTGTCAAGGTGCTTCCCTTTACTCTTAATTAAATAGATCATAGATCAGGGGTCTGTATATTTACTCTTACAGATCAGGGCTACATTCTATGGCCCAATCTATTGCTCATCAGTGACTTATAAGAATGCAACCCACAATATGCTACTTCATTCACATTGTTACTGCAATTTGCAATGAGTACAGATTTGGCAGCACCTGAATCACTTTACTGTTTTGAAGGGTAAATCTGTCTCTTTGGGAATTCAGTGTATCATATGGACAGAGCTAGAGCATTGAATGTATGAATGCAGAGAGTTTGTAAACGAATTAAAGTGATTAATTACAGGCCATTAAACTGAATGCCGTAAATCAGGGATACGCTGAAGACATGCGCACAGGCTGACGTGTGCCCCTGACGTGTGAGCAACACTTTCCTGGGGGTGGAATGAACAGGCACAGTAATCCATCACTTCTGAGTGGGCGGCCATGTCACCTGTAAGACACAAACCTGTTTTGCCATCCTGTCTTTTTCTTCACTAATTACCACCAAGCAACTATTTTAAACAAACAAACCTAAAAACCTGTCACTCATCCTGCACTTACTCTTTTTTTTCTAATTTTTCTCTCATTTGACTGGAGTTTGTAGTCAGTTACTGAAGGAAATATGGCCATTGCCCCCTGGCCTAGCACTGCTGGCTTATGGTGGGATTAAAGTTGGAGCCTGAATATGGATGCGGCTAGATACCATGGATTGTAGGAGCTGTGAGGAACTGCAGTCATGTCAGTTTCAGTGAGGGGGCAAGGGGCAGGCACATACACAGGCTGATAGTGTATGTTATATGGCAATATTCCGTATCCATCATGGCAACCTTTCCTCTGTTCCATTCGTCAGGCCAACAGGAAGTGCAGGAAGCGACTCCTCTTCACTTTGTCACCTGCTTATTCTCCACTCACTGGCCAACATGGTGCATCAGCAGATTTCAAAGTGCCAAATTGTCATAAACAACTGATGTGTGTGTACACTGTATATTTAAAGAGAGAGAGGGCTCTAAATAAACTATTTCTGTCACATTATTAAGACCAGTTGAGTGCTATACTTACCTAGTGTATATTTTTTTCTGTTATTAGCACTCAGGAGTTTGTTTTTTAAGTGTAGAGTGTTCCTTCCCAGATGTTTATATGTATATATATAAAAAAAAAGTGTATGTGCCTACCCCTGCGCTAAAAATGACATAACTGCAGTTCCTAATAGCTTGTACAAGATGCCAGATCTTTTGCAAGGCATTTTTAGACTCCAACTTTAGGCTCAACAGAAGCTGGCAGTGGGAAGGCAGGATGTTGTGGCCACATTTCTCATATTGAATATGAAATTACATAATACATACCTTATATGCTACATTGACCTTTTGTAGATCTTAGGGCCAGTGCTTTCTTTCTTTTTACCATCAGTACTAAAGTTAATCTCTTGGCTACAGCTTGCCAGTAAGGAAGGCAGTAAAAGCTTTAAATAGCCCTGTTGGCTTAGGGTATGTTGCCTGATCCAGGGGCGGGCCAAGCCGACCGGGCGCCCTAGGCAAACTGGTCGGTCACCTCGCCCCCGCGCATTCGCAATTCGATAGATCATTGCCCCCACCGCTAATGACAAGCGAGATGAAGTGAGCGGACTAGGGGTAGGCAGGAGAGGCTGCCTGGCGCCCCCCAATCGTTGCGCCCTAGGTAGCTGCCTCTTCTGCCTACCCCTAGTTCCGGCCCTGGCCTGATCACGTTTCTTGGCCCTTCCTGAAAAGTCTGGGGATGGGCATAGAGGTCTCATCATAGGCTCCTTTTTTAGCCTTCTATGTTCTCCAGTAAGGCTCTGAAGGCAGGGTTTATTCTTCTATTTCTTCAAGCGAATGGCCTGTTGCCCTTACCTTCTTCTTCTAAAACTTAACATAACAGCCCCTTTCTGCCTGATTGTGATAAATGTCAGGCCTCTATGGCAACCAACATTGATGACCTGATTCAAACTCCCACAGCCAAGACACATTTCCTAAACCTGTCTCAGAGCCAGAGATCTGGCGCCGAATACGCTGATTAATTTCAGAGGTGGGCGGCTCATACCACCTTGAATCCAGCAGCTGAAAGGTCTTTATTTTAGGAGAGGGCTTGCAGAAAATATCAAGGAGCACTTAGCACCTGTAGACTCTCAAGATCCCTTTCAAAAAGGCAAAATTCCCCAAGCAAACTCAAGCAAGCAAACTGATGTGTCTGTCTATGACATACATATAGATATGTATAACATCTGATTTATGAGCATGCAGTGGCTTGAGCACATTAATGAGAGTTGTGTTCCAGCTATCATTAAGCAGTGCAGTGAAACACTGTATTTCCCCATACAAACACAGATCGGAGCATTTTAATAATGCTGACATTTCCCTGAAGTAAATATTTAAAGAATGCTTTGGAACTGTTGATATTACCAAGGACTCCTCGGTGCAGAGTTATATATATGATACACATAATAAAGCCAGCGGTTAGTGATGTGCAGGCCAGTCCGCAACCTGCAGGTTTGTGCCAACAACGCAACTTGAAAAGCTGAATCCATCTGCCTCCCTAAAGCCCTGCCTGGTTGATAGGTTCAAATTGGACCCTAGCAACCAGATGGCTTCTGAAATTCCAACCCAAGTAAAAGTCTAAAGAGGTCATTTACGTCCACTATCACAGTGGACATAAATATATTAAAAGGGGTTCTTAACAACTTTAAATTAACCTTTATCATGATGTCGAGAGTGTTATTCTGAAACAATTTGCAATTGGTCTTCATTTTTTATTACTATTTATTAATTATTTAGCTTTATATTCAGCAACTTTCCAGTTTGGCTTTGTAGGAGCTATATGGTTGCTAGGGTCCAAATTACCCTAGCAACCAGGCAGTGGGCTACATGGACAGGAACAAGTAGGTTCTTATATGATATATAGGTGTGTTCCTCTCTATATCTGGTTACACGTTAGCACATTTCTGTGTGGTCTGAAGGCTGGCCCCCAGTAATACAACTGGCCACACATGAAGATCTGATCTCACCCTGGGACATCACAATATGACAGCAGATGGCAGTAGGTATATACCATTACACCCCAACTGGAAACCTCACCCAAATGGATTATTATTCCAGTCATGATGTGAACGATCTAACGGGACTGCACAGCAGCATGTAAAAACTGTCCCTGAAGGTGCCCTCTCATATACTGATTTGTAGGCAACCTCTATATTAAACACTTTTATTACACTTCATATGAGCAGAAATACATTTCTCATCTCATATCCTTCCGCATAAGGATTTCCAAATGTACTAAATCCAGTGCTCCTGGCACTCACACTGCCCTGCTTTGCCACCCATTCCAATGACTAAAAGGGAGTTACTAAAAGGATCTTTAGTGTCTCACTAACTGCTCCAGGGGGGGTGGATAATTTCATGTGTTTTCTGGTTTTATTAGCTGATTCACAATGAAAGCCTTATGGCCCATGCATGATAATACATTCCTACAGGTGCCCTTACTTATCTCACTTACTACAATCCAGCTGTTTAGTGTGCCTGGAGACTGGCATGCCCTGCTACCTATGGGCACACTGCCCCCAATTCCATCTGAGTTTGTGCCTTGACATCATGACATGTTTTATGACACTGGTTACGCATCATTCTTCTGCATTCAGCCTTGTTGGCACACTGTTTCCATTTAAATGCCCATTCTCACAGTGTACACTTGCCCAAGTTGTCCCTGATGTAATCACTTCTTTCCTCAAGCTGTACCTTGATTGTTCTTTCTGGTCCAACCTTCTACCCTGAGTTCAGACCCTTGTTTGTACAGGTATCCAAAATGCTTGGGGCCTGGGGTTTTCCAGATAAGAGGTCTTTCCCTAATCTGACCTCCATACCTTAAGTCTGCTAAAAATAATTTAAACATTAAATAAACCCAATAGGGTTGTTTTGCCTCAGATAAAGATTAATTGTAGCTTAGCTGGGATCGATGTCTATGGAAGATGATCTTTCCGTAATTCAGAGCTTTCTGGATAACAGGTTTCCAGATAACGAATCCCACACCTGTACCACACCTTCTCTGTTTAATCACCATAGCGTGCAGGTTCCGTTCAGCACGTGCAGCAGGTAAGTGAATCCCAGTACCTTCTTCTTACACATAGCTGTTAGAATAACTGCCAGAACTCTCACAATGTGTTTCTTTATCTGTCACCACCTGAATAATCCAGGAGACAATAATAGAAGTACAGAGCGGAACTTCCACCATTTTTTTCTTTGTTCCAGAGATACTGAGTGATACGGAACTCTCTGCTATTTTTTATCCTTTGCTTTATTCTCAGCCGCCTTACTGACACCGTGTGACTCAGCACCTGTGACACATTTTGCTTTTACTTCACATAGAGACGACGGTTGCTTCCCAAGTCACTAGTGGGTGACTCACTGTCTAATGGACCGGCTCTATAAAATTTTCTTGCAAAATATTAACAGCAGGGGGTATTATCAAAAACTTCCTTTCGGGATTGGGCGTGCCGATGTACAGTATATGGAAGAAATGAAGAAATCAGAGTGGTTCATATTTGATTTAAAAGAAAATATATTTTATGTATCCTACATTCTATATTTGAATCCTGTTCACTAATCCACGTACTTAAGTGCCACAGGCAGGGATCACATGTCTGCTTACCATTAGCACTTAATCTAGTTTTTATATATTGCATGTATTTATTTATGTTTATGTGCATATACACATATACAAAGAGTTATTTAAAAATAAGAGTAGAAGTAAATAAAAACATATGAATGGGCACTTGTCTTTCCCAGTACGGCCCAGTTTTGTACAATGTAAGTGCTTTGAATGGCATGGAAAGGCTGTCCCCGTGGCAAAACACACTTGAATCTGATCTGCATGAAAACCCCTGTATTGATGGGCTCCAGTAAAATCCCTTATTCAAAAACAAACAACAGGGTTGGAGTCCTGTTTACTTTGCTCATTTATGAACTGAACAGGTACGGACAAGAAGAATACAAAGAGAAGTGACATATCTAGCAATCACTAAAAATTTGTGAAGCAGTATACAGTAGCTATAGACGTAATGTGTACAGTGTGTATGTTGGGTAGGTAGAGTATATTGCACCATTTTGGTGGCACCTCAAACATTTATAATTTACCATACTGAACAATTTTATAGGAGTAGGGGGCCTAAAGAATTATACATTATGTAATTATGGTCTTTGTAGACAACATCATATTATGAAAATAAGTGTGAGTAGCTAAACCCTTTTTTACCCACGATGTGGGTAGGTGTCCTTAAAAAAAATCTAACAACTACATCCCCCCCCAACCTTCCGCTTGCCAGTGGCAGTGGCATTAACCCCGACTATGGTTGTGCCAATTCAACTGTTTCGCCGAAAGGACTAACACTTTAGGGGTCATTTACTACTGGTAAGCAGTGTGCAGCATTTTGTTTGCACTTTGCACACTGCCTTCCATCCTTGATTAATAACCACAGGTCTGAGTGAACAGTTTGGGAGCACAGACCTGCGGCTATCCCCATGAATACCGGTTTTCAACAGTGCTGTATTCATAAGGGGAGGGGAGGCACACAGACATCCCCCATCTGATATCTTGCCTGTCATTCAGATTTGCAATTTGGATGCAATTAATGGATGCAGGGTGCAACAGGGCCCTGTCCTTGCCACCTCTCATGGCTCTGTGTGCATCAAGACTTATGGAAGAAGTAAATGAGCACTAAGGGGCTTGCTGCTCTTTGAACTCAGTACTATTTAACATACAGAAGATATACATTTATATATAGTTTATAGAAAAGCTATATATGTGTCTGAACTAAGTACCTTTCATGGTGGGTGTTGTACGGGACATTTTTTTCCTCTGATGTGGGGACATGGATAAAGAAGACTGTAGGAATAAAAGAGCAATTAGTCTGAGTTATATACAAAATATTTTTACATATTAGAGTATCTAAAAAGGAGGCAATTTAAGTGTGTGTGTGTATAGCTATATCTATATATATATATTTATATTTACATTTCTCTAGAGCTGCCATCATGAGAGTCATTTTTATAAATACCATTCTGACTTTCACACAGACTCAGTTACACTGAATCCCTAGCCTATCTTATGGGACATCAGAGAATTCCACTCTATTTTTAATGACATTTAAAATATGTTGGATATTGCTGACCTACTAAATGGAACATGAGGGACAGCGCTGCCCAAGGCAGTAACTTCTGGTCCAAGGACTGGACATTAGGGGACATTTAGCCTTTCTTTATGATATGAGCCCCTATTAAAATAACTTTATTGGTCATTGTGCAATAAATGTTGACATGGGCAGGGCTAGAAACACTAGCTGCAAAGGAGGCAAAAGAGCTCTGACCAATTTAAAGACAACAGGTTAGAACTTCACGTGAATGTAACTTTTATTGACATTTTGCATATTAGAGGTTTCTCTCCTACTTTTCTACTTTCGGGAAGGTACAATGGCTAGAACCAGTTGTCAGTAGGGTTACCACCTCACCCCTTTATTACCGGCCACATAGTGAATCCAACTCCTGCTTGGCTAATTAGCAATTTATTTAGGCTAATGCCACACGAGGCATAGGGTGGATATTTTCGGAAAATTCTGCCCTATGCCTCCTACATGTGCCTGCACCGGAATGAATGAGATACGCTCAGGTGCAGGCACATGTACCCGAAATACGCATAAAAACGCAAGATAATGCAAAGTCTCGCGTTTTTATGCGTATTTCGGCCACATGTGCCTGCACCTGAGCGTATCTCATTCATTCCGGTGCAGGCACATGTAGGAGGCATAGGGCAGAATTTTCCGAAAATATCCACCCTATGCCTCGTGTAGCATTAGCCTTAGATGCATGCTGCAGACGGAACTGATTAATGTGTAGCCATGCAGCCATGTATCTAAATGAATTGCTAATTAGCCATACAGGATGTAGATTTAATATGTGGCCGGTATGAAAGAGGTGAGGTGGCAACCCTAGTTGTCTGAATATCTGAATATCTTAGATGTAGAGACTAGTTCTCAATACAAATGGTTGGCAACAGTGTCAAACACCACTACAGCAAAGAACAATATATTTATCAATCATTCTTTGATTTGAAAATCACAAAGAGGTAATCTTAAATCCATGTGTATAATGAAGTGTGTAAATCATTTTTATCTATGCAGTGGCATGCTAAGTCACTGTCACATCAATATAACATCTGACATTTATCATTGTTAGGATAATTCTGCCAGATGTAGGCATCTTACCTTTTGTAAAGGGTTGGGGACACGTTCCTCATCTATCTCTGGCAAGGAAGCGAGTAAAAAACACAAATGAAACACACAGAATACAATAAGTGCCTTGCTATTATGGATTTGCTGTACATTTATATTTATTAAATCTGCAAGTTTAACATATGGTACAGTATGATCCCGCAGAGCTAGAAACAAGTTATAGGAGAAAGACAGTTGAGCTCCATTTTAGATCTTAATTTGAATATAAAGTAGGTGCTATTATGAGTTATAAATATGTTTAGCCCACACTGCAACCAAACCTAGTTACCCCCAGATATGTGCCAGGTCCAAACAAACTCCGCCCATTTTTCAGGGCTCTGCAGAGCGGAAGTTGTAGGTAGAAAGAGTGCAGAAGGGAAGGGAAGGGAAGAAAGAAACTAAGGGACAATATGCTAACATCAACTTGTCCACATATAAAGTGCACTTGGCGAAAGGGTAAACATTAGAGCTAATTACCTATTATTCATACATGTGGCTCTTATATTTGGCCATTATGGCCAGTGAATTCTACAGCATCTTCACCATTCTCTATGTGCACCATGTAGGGATAAGATGAAATATGCGCAGCACGGAGGGTTGTCACATCATCATCATCATCATCATCACCATCATCATTCATTTGGGAGGCTTAGAGTGTGACGCATAATGCATAGAGCAGTCTGCAGAGCACATCTTAATGATATCTAATGAGCCGTGGGGATTTTATAATAATCTCATTTAAAGGGATGAACTGGCAGCCTTACATTATGCATACACACTAGCATTTCCCTGTATGAAACAATATGGTGAAATATATGAATCCCACTTAGGAACATTTCACCTCATTCTTATTTTAATTATCAATCTTAATCTGTGTCAGCAAGGGAGCAGCAAGCAATTTTTCCCCTACTGAACTCTACCGTCGCCTTTCCCTTTACTATAGGCCACACACATATAACATTTAATATAGGGGCCTGAAACAAAAACACAAGAACAGCACAAGTTTGCCCAGGAGCAGTAACCCTGGGAACCAATCAGCTGGTAGAATTTTCTGGTCACCTGTTTAAAAGCAAACATCTTATTGGTTGCTATGGGTTTACTGCTCCTGGGCAAACATAGTATCTTTTCCTACATTTGGGGAATAGGCAATTTACAAAGCTCTGTGTGTCACATGTCAAATTCTTTTTCAAAGAGCAGGTCACCTTACAAGTAACATTTAACATCATGAAATAGACAGAGGTAGACACAAAATATGCAGTCGACATTAACTTTTTACTTTGTATTTTTTTTAATTTGTTTGCATATTCTGCTGGACAGCTGTCACGCTTGGAATTATCCCAGTTATCTGGTATCTAGGGCTTAATTACCCTAGCAATCAGACAGCTTTAAAGGAATCAGAATGGAAGATGAATCATAGAGGGCATAATAAGAAGTATAAGCAAGAACTATAAGAATAAAAATAATGTCTTACAACCAGTATAATTGTTGTTTGCTGGGATATATGCCCCCACCCCATTAACCCTGTAGAATTTTCACTTGCAAGACAGAAAAAGGCAGCATGGGGTGCTAATATTTTTAAACCAATACAAAAATAAATAATAATGGCCAATAAAAAAGTTGCTTTGGGGAAGTCCATAACATATTTAGGTTAATATAAAGATGAAATACCCCTTTAGGAATGTTGGGCCGACTGGGGGGTGCAGGTGCCCCAGTCGGCCGCGTCCCCTAACCCCCCTTCCTACAGGGTCCCCCACCCAACGTCCTCCCCTGAGCGTGCGTAAGTTTGTTGATATAGATGTTGATATAGTAAATGTCCACATAGCAGCTTTGCAGCTGTTCGGATATGACATGTATATGCAAAAAATAAGCCACAGTCACAGTCATAACTTCTCCCATGACTCACTACAAAATGAGATTGAACAAAACAAAAAATGTACTTATTAAGCAAGAAGAATTGGGGTATGTGGAAAATCAGGTTGTGTCATAGAGGAAATATAAAGACTAAATAGCTGAATACAAATGTTATTTTCTACCTCTTTAAACTGAATGGGTAAAAGGCCACACACTGCACTTCCACACAGCTGCTTCAATTGACCCTCTTCTATACCGGTTCCCCGTTCCCTCATTAAGGGCCATTATACTGCGAGTGCTTAGACCCTTGCAGTACACTAATCACTCCTACATGTCACAATTTAACAAAGTACTCCTCATTTTCCTACCTAATGCTCTTAACGTGGGAAAAGATTCTTAGGCAATAAAAAAAAAGAGACTGAATGAAACCCAACCATTCAAGTACCCTTCAGAATATAATAGGCGCATAACAGATGGTTTCATGTGTTTGAAATCAGAGAGTGAATATAATTAGCTCTATTCAAAAGAGCAGACTCAGTTCAAGAGGTAGAAATTAATATTGTTGGGTTTGATACAAAAGCAGATAAACAGAAATATGCACTCCTATACAAACATACATACATATATATATATATATACAGTACATATATATTCTCAGTGTGAGGAGTAAATGATGTATTCATGTTGTTGACGTGACATGTTGTTGTGCTTGCAAAAGAGTGACACTTGGGATCATTGAGCTAAAATATTAAAAACCCGTGAATTTCAGTATGACGTAAAAAAAAAAGGACTTGACCTTGAGACTGAATGACCTCCTTTAATGACAGTGTCAGCTGAATACGTAGCAGAGAAGTCAGACTGCAGAGAATGTCAGCAGGATAATTAGCAGCAAATGCTCTGCATGTCAGAATACGCTTTCTGAACTCATCTAAATGCTCCTGTCCCGTGTCAGAAATCCCTCCATAATGCTGCTTATATAGTGGTCCACATCAAAAAAAATTTCTAACCATGAAAATACGAAGAAGGAAAGTTACCTGGAGATGACTGGTCACTGCTCAGAACAAGTGTGGCTGGTGTTGGTCTTCTTCTCCGTATCTAACACAAGGCAAAGGAAGAAAAAACACTTTTGTTAATGTTATACATACTGTATATATATGTTTGCTTGACGCATTCTGTTACTTCAGAACTTGCTTGTCTAAATACGGCATAAGTTAGGAGACAGGTAGGGGTCAGGAATGGGATGCCTAAGTGCCTCCCTGTTCTGAAGGCAGCATTGTATTCATTGGAGCAGCAGAAACAGGTAAAAGTGATAACAAATTGCTGGATGTGACTATTTTTTTTTTTTTTTTGCACACTGCCTTCCATTAAATGAACCCTATATACAGGTTTAACGTTAAAAGATATTCACCTATCTTCCACAGAGTCCTATTTAAGCAAACAATTCTTAAAGGGGACCTGTCACCCTAAGAAATAACTCCAAATTATTTTCTATATTCTTAGTTGAGCAAAATAAACTTTACTTACTCTATATAAATAATATAAATCTTGTTTCTTTCTGTCTTGGAATTACTCAATCACAGTAAGCAGGCAGCTGCCATTTTGTGGACACTGTTATGAAGGCAAGCTTTGTATCATGCCAAAATCTTGTTTCTGTGTCGGAATGGGGTACTAGATGTCTAGGCCCATGCACTGGCTACCCAATTATATGAAAAGTGAGATGTGCAGTGACATCTAGGTAGTGCTGAATGGAAAGCTAAAGTTATTGTCTGCCCCGCCTCTATGCCTAAATCATAGAGGCGGGGCAAGCAATATATGATTGACAGCTGATATTTTTAAATGCCTTTATAATGGGTTTGGATATGTCAATATAAAATGAATTTGGGTTTCATGTTTAATTTGAAAAGGACTTTTATTATACAGCTTTTTATGTCTGGGTGACAGGTCCACTTTAACTCTTAAATGATTTCCATTTTCTCTGTAATAATCCACAGCTAAATCAACAGGTTTGAGGAGACTACCTCATACATATGCAAATAAACACACGGAATTCTGGGAACTAATACCAAAGAGCTCCAAAAATATCCCATTTACATGGGTTTATCCTGTAGGCTAAAACTCACCCACTGGGTTTTTAAGGCAGAAGCCAGGATAATAGCTGATCAGATTCCCAACTACAGACCAGTTTACACCCTTCTTGGGGCTCATCAGTGCAGTGCAGACTTTTCTGATCAATTTAGACAGGTATGGATCCACAGATAAATCAAGAGGGTTAAACAGACTACCAGTAAGTATGCAAATAAACACAATGAATTCTGGGAATTAATCCCAAAGAGCTCCAAGAAAATGGATTTATTCTATAGGCGAAATCCATTTTCTTGGAGCTCTTTGAGATCAACACATACAATAATATTTGGAATGGTTATTTGGAGGGCCCAAGTACTGTTAATAATGTCAAATGGGCCTGTAATTGGCCAGCCTGAGTGCACACATTTAGCAGCACTGGTGTTTTTTTGAAAAGCTTATTACTACATGGAGCTATCTTAGGCTCCCTAATGTGCAAACATTTTCATATTGTATTTACATTTCCAAATGTCAGTGCAACATCTTCTTACTGTGCCCCCCTATGTAAAATGCCAGTGCTCTATAAATACTGGATAAAAACATTTATAATAATAGTTAAAAGCTACAATTTTCCTGCAGAACGGCACAACCTTCTTTTGTAGATTGTGTTCTCTAATGATGGGCCAGCACAGAATCAACAAATGGTGACCTAACCTAACATTAATGTGAGGCAGATGCACAAGAAAGATTCCAATTTAGAATCTTTGTGTATAGAGACTATAAGTATTCTGAGCTAAGTCTGCATGCCTTTCCTATGCCTGCTTTCTAAATATCTTGATTTATGCAGTACAGTGCTGAATCATGGTGGTGGCATATCAATATGGGGTACAAACTCCATAACTGAAAGGGGCATGGGGGATCTGTTGATAAGTTGAGGCCTTTCTAGATCAAAGCCAGGGCTCTAGTAGATGACATTTCATGTAATATAACTTTCCCTGGCCAAAATATTTGTTATAGTCCCTCCACCACTATATCAACCTTTGCACATATAAATCTGGTGGTGTGGCGTGGGGAAGCAGTGGTATTGTGGGTATGGTAGCTAGGGACATGAGGAGGTATTATCCCCCTGAATTACTGCTCCCAAAAATGGGATGGGGCTTAGCAGTAAATATCCTTTGTAAAAGGTTAGTTTGCATTTGGATTCTTAGAATTGTGTTTTTAAAGCAAACTAACTTAAAAAAAACACACAAATTCTTGTTCACATGAGCAAGCAAGCTGTTAGCAAAACCCTAACAATGTAGGGTATGTAGGTGCTGACAATGACATATTTTTGGATCACTTTACTAACAAATATTGCTGCAAAAACAGTCCTAAAATAAAAAGATGGGGTAATATAAAAAGATGATATGAAGATGATTAACTAAAGAAGGCAGAGTCAAGATGACCTCCCAGTCCAAATAAAAGCAAGAAACCTTAGACTCCACTGATCCAGTGAGTGCTTAAAGATTCTGTATTTTAATTTTATGAGAAATTGATAGGCTAATAAGCAAATGATTTTTCCATGGACTGGGACATACGTACGCTCTTTGAAGCACAGAAAGAGATCGCATTGCCATTCTATGCCCTTTAGATAACCCTGCTCCTCAGGCAGCCTTATCCTCTCACTGGAAGCATTGCTATGGCCAGCAGCCCAGAAAGGAAAATAAAACCACTGGGTTCTGCAGTAACTGACAATTCCAAAATAAATCAGGGGAGGTTCACATGTGGATGCCAACAAGCTAAACCAGTTCATCTTATTCCCATTACACATTATGTTGCAGTAACTTGCACCACTACGTTGTAAACAGAATAACAAAAGCCAAATTGTAAGCCCTGTGGTACTCACCTCATCTGAAAATGTAAGGGTTGCTAATTACTTATTATATACTATTATACTTATTATATACTAGGTTACCCCTGATAAGCAACGTTCCAATTTACTTTAATTAAAAATATTTGAGTTTGAGTTGAGTTATTTTTAATGTAAAAGGCATCTAGAAATAAAAGTTTCTCAATTTCTGTCCTCTGCACTCACTGCTGGTTTTGACTGTAGCAGGGTGGGTCTCCTCAAGTTACTTCTTTTACCAACCGACAACCTCTAGTTCCAGCCCAGTAGGAAGATTGGGGTACGGTCTAATATGTGCAGATTTCTTATTTTCAAGTGGTGGGAGATAATAAATACTTGTCTGAAAACCTTTTCCAGGGTTAGGAATAATTCAAACTCCATTTCAAACCATATACATATAGTTCAAAGCCATATATTTACAATAAATAGCATTACAATATGCATTCTGCTTTACATTAAGTATACCTTGCTATACATTGCTTAAAAAGGTAGCATACACCACTTTTCAAATTGAATTAAATAGAGCTTGTGCTGGACATTCTTTCCCTTTAATTAGGAAATACTGTATGTATGTATGATTTATGTTATTTTTTGCACTAAACAGGGCAAAATCTAAAAGTGAAAGTAAAGTCACATTCTTCTTCCTGGTTTATACGAGCACAGTCAAAACTAATCAGACAAAGCAGTCAGGGGTAGTATAATGTGCCAAGAGTGTGAGATGTCCATTTGATTGGATGAATGGCTGCATTATAAACAATATAAAACAAAAATAACATACAGTTTATTAAGGGCACATTGTTCGGCTACTTGGGCTCTTGTTTAGCACAATAACTAGTTACAGTGTGCCACATAAAAATATAATAAGTGGAATATACTGTAGGAGCATAAAATTGCCTGCTAAAGACCCAAGCAAAGGAAATAGGAACTCCCATAATAATTATTCCTTGGGCTTAGCATAATAAGATGAAATGACATAAAACAATTTGTTTTGCATTTTATTTTCAAAATGTGTATTATTTAATAATACAGATGGAGCAAAGATTACTGCAAATGAAGTGATGGTAGAAAAATCCATCTCATGGAGAGCGGCTGCCGGTTGCTAAGCAACAGTAATGCATTTTGATGCTCATATGGGCAAGCGCTGATGCTAAAGTGATAGAATCCCACTGAATTTGCAGGAAAATCAAGTCTTCAGTATTACACTAAAATCCTTATGCTAAAGTTTAATATAATAGACTGCCTAGAAAGATATAAGGCAAGCCCATTGTGCAAGGTGCAAAATGTACATGTAACACGCAAAAGAAGCAATTTTTTTATCCATTTATGCGCATTTCATTGCACCTTGTGATATTATCTGTATATTATCTGTCTTAGTTTTAAATGCATCTATAAACATACTTTATATTGAGCATCATTTGGTTGTCCCATGCCTAGCCTGTTTCATTTTTGGCTATATTTGGCTTGCCATGCCCAGATTATGATCCTTCAGCTGATAGTCAACACACAACTGTGGTTTTCTAACAAGTCTAATCAAGATCAGACCTAGAGGTAGGCATAAAAGGCCTTGGGTGCAACAGTAGAGAGGTGCTAGGGCCATTGGCACATACCTCTTGAGGGGTGCAAGAGGAGTTGCTAAATGAAGAGTCGGGGGGAAGGTGGGGTTAGAACGGAGTTGCTGAGTGGGGAGCAGGGGCTGAGGCCAAGTGATCAACAGACATGGGGTAAATGAATGACCTCTGATCTATAGCTGCCCGTCTGTCCACCTCTGCTTTAATCCTACTTTAACTTTACTTACTCTTTAGTTACTGCAATTCTTAGTTATGTGCACTCAGTCACAGTAAATTCATTTCAATGAGTGTATAAAGTAAAAATGTTTCCTTAGAATTCGACCTTTCTAGACAATTTGCAATATTCTCTCAGTAAGTACAAAAGCTAGTTTGTTAATCTGCACTACTTTAGGGCAATAATCATTTAATGATGCATTAAGTAACACCTTATTCTAATTAAAAGTCATTGTGAAATTTTAGAAGAATGAATTCCCTCTTACAAATTGGAATTCTGATCTGTTAAATAATTCAGCTGTGCAATATCACTTTCAATTAATGATATCCCAGTAGCGCAGCTTGTGATTTCCCTCATTCTAAAGAGAGAGAAGATCTCTGCCAGCAGATTATATGCTTTGGCTTTGTCGTGTCTGGGTAACCACACAGCTACACAAGACAAAAGGGAACAATTATTGTTATCTGCCTCATTTTACTAGTTGAATACAGAAATGCGCTGCCTGTTCTGTTCTTCTGGTTTTGCTTTAGCAACACGGCATGCCTCAATTATTTTGCTCTTCCAAGAATTGTATACGTTTTCTTCCATGATAAAGTGAATGAATAAGCCCTGGAAGATTTTTAATGCTGCCAAAAATGCAAAACTAAACAATGGGTTGTGCATCAAGGTATCTCCTCTTAAGCAAAATTTGCTGTTCTATTATAGCCTTAACACAATGAGCAGTATATCTACTAAGTGCTATGTGAACAGCCAGTAAAGACTGGCTTACATACATTGATATATTGTGTGAGACTTCATGTATGGACAGTGTTTTTGTTGTATACATTTGTATACATTGCCTGCCTTCATAAAGAGCTATAGCAAAAGCAAGCAAGATAGATAGATATTAAGTAAACATCTGACTTTTTGTCCCTGTTTGGGACCTTTCTCAATGTTCTAATACACACAATATATAAACTACACTACTACATATATATATATATATATATATATATATATATATATATATATATATGTGTGTGTGTGTAAAGCAGGGATCCCCAACCTTTTTTACCCGCGAGCCACATTCAAATGTAAAAAGAGTTGGGGAGCAACACAAGCATGAAAAATGTTCACAAGGGTACCAAATAAGGCCTGTGATTGGATATTTAGTAGCTCCTATGTGGACTGACATCCTAAATAAGCCTCTTTTTGGAAGTACAACTGGGTTTTATGCAACCAAAACTTGCCTCCAATCCAGGAATTCAAAAATAAGCACCTGCTTTGAGGCCACAGGGAGCAACATCCAAGGGGTTGGGGAGCAACATGTTGCTCACGAACCACTGGTTGGGGATCACTGGTGTAAAGTATGAAATATGAAAATAAAGGAAGGAATAATAGAGAACAGGTTATAACATGTTATAACTCATCTTGATGTGTTAGAAGGCTCTTGTTTGTCCTGAAGCTGTGTGATTTCCATATTTCTCAGATTATAACTGCTACTGTCATTGCCTCTATCAAAGAGTAACTGAGAGAGAACATTCTGTACATATGTCTCAGCTCTTTTTGTTTTTAAATCTAAAGTCTTTGCAGGGCATACATTACACCCACCTATTAAGATCAATATTCTTTTATTATATCTTCCAACAACTATCCCATACATTTCTTTTCATGAGGGATGGTTCCAATTTGTCTGTTTGGTGAGACCTTTCATGAAATAGATCCCTAATGATAGGGATAGACAGACAACATTAACTATGACACAATAAGGTAGAAAATGCCTCAATGAAATGCTAAAATCACATAGCGATATAGTGATAATCTGCTGCCTTTAGTTAGTGCTCCACAACACAGTATTGCAGGGGCTGCTGTGGGCAAGAACAAAGAAAGCACTGGCAGGCTGCAGAATTTGGTAAGGGACCATGCCAGAATTGCCGGCTGTATTCATACAAACAGCGCAACTGACTGTACACAAAGCTAATGTGGGCCAGACGTGACACATCCCACACATGGCCTTTCATTCTAAAGCTTTATTATTATTATTATAATTATTAATATGGATTCAGGCCTGGATTTATAGGGCAGCAGGACTTCAGCTGCCTGTAAATTGGGTCTGGAACACTGGGGAAGTACAGACAACCTGCGCACTGATCCCCAGTGCTCTGAACACAACAAAAGCAATTAGCCCATGTGCGCACAAGAAGGGGAGGGGGGTGAGGGGATGTGCCGAGATGGGGGCCAAGGGGTGCTCGACATGCAAATCTGGCCCTGCATGGATTATTTAGGGGAAACCGAATGGGTTGCTGAGCCCAAATACAAAGAAATAAGACATTCAACTAAAGATTCTGTAACAGGCAAATACAGAGAACTGATTACAGGATTTGTTTTGCACTGTAAGGAGACACCTTTAAGGTGATGGCAAGCACTTTGTCTCCCAGATGATTTGTAGCTCTGTAAGCATTGGGGAAAAAAATCAAATTGCCTCCCTGTTGACTTGAATGGCAGTTGGCTGCAGGAGTGGTTGCACTTGCCCGTCAGATGAGTGTCACTACGGAAATCGGTGCGTTTTTTCTCTGCCAACATAAAGTAATGTGCTACTGCAGTCAGTAACAAGCATTTCCTCGCCACTTTAGATAGTTACTAATAATGTACTGTATAAAGCAAAGTAATTTGGGAAAATGATGATTACAATTTCCGCACACATGTGGGGGGCTGATTGGGTTGATTGATGCAATCTATCCTTGGACTGATGATTTCGCAAGAGCAGTTGGGCAGTCTGGTCAGATTACTGCATACACAGAACACAATACCATTAAACAGTTTTTCCATCTTACCCAGATCATATCTGGGACATAGAGCAGGTAGCCAGTTACCTTTGTGAAAGACATCAGATTGGGCTCTCAATACTTCAGAGGCTGTAATCAGCATTACACCTTGTGAGTCCTTGTAAATTATAAACTTGGCAAGCAATGTCAGGCAGCAACCGCAGGGGCAAACAAGGTTTGAGTTGTATTAAAAGGGGCATCGATTCGCTGGAGGAGGGGGTTATTCTTCCAAGTTACAGAGCGCTGGTAAGGCCCCATCTAGAATATGCTGTGCAGTTTTGGTCTCCGCTGCTTAAACTGGATATTGTTTAATTAAAGAGGGCAACTAAGCTGGTAAAGGGTATGGAAAGTCTCAGTTATGAAAAGAGACTGGCCAAGTTGGGGTAGTTTATGCTGGAGAAGAGCCGCTTAAGGGGATAACTATGTATAAATATATGAGGGAATCATATAATAACCTCTCTAATGCTTTATTTACCGGCAGGTCCTTTCAACAGACATGAGGGCACCCATTCAGATTAGAAGAAAAGAGGTTCCATCTAAATACTCAGCAAGGGTTTGTTAAATTGAGAGCTGTGAAGTTGTGGAATTCCCTCCCTGAACCAGTTGTACCGGCTGATACATTATATAGCTTCAAGAAGGGGTTGGATGGGTTTTTAGCAAGTGAGGGAATACAGGGTTATGGGAGATAGCTCTCAGTACAAGTGAGGGAATACAGGGGTAGGGGAGATAGCTCTCAGTACAAGCGAGGGAATACAGGGGTAGGGGGGATAGCTCTCAGTACAAGTGAGGGAATACAGGGGTAGGGGAGATAGCTCTCAGTACAAGCGAGGGAATACAGGGGTAGGGGAGATAGCTCTCAGTACAAGCGAGGGAATACAGGGGTAGGGGAGATAGCTCTCAGTACAAGCGAGGGAATACAGGGGTAGGGGGGATAGCTCTCAGTACAAGTGAGGGAATACAGGGGTAGGGGGGATAGCTCTCAGTACAAGTGAGGGAATACAGGGGTAGGGGAGATAGCTCTCAGTACAAGCGAGGGAATACAGGGGTAGGGGGGATAGCTCTCAGTACAAGTGAGGGAATACAGGGGTAGGGGAGATAGCTCTCAGTACAAGTGAGGGAATACAGGGGTATGGGAGATAGCTCTCAGTACAAGTGAGGGAATACAGGGGTATGGGAGATAGCTCTCAGTACAAGTGAGGGAATACAGGGGTATGGGAGATAGCTCTCAGTACAAGTGAGGGAATACAGGGGTAGGGGAGATAGCTCTCAGTACAAGTGAGGGAATACAGGGGTAGGGAGATAGCTCTCAGTACAAGTGAGGGAATACAGGGGTATGGGAGATAGCTCTCAGTACAAGTGAGGGAATACAGGGGGAGGGGAGATAGCTCTCAGTACAAGTGAGGGAATACAGGGGTAGGGGAGATAGCTCTCAGTACAAGTGAGGGAATACAGGGGGAGGGGAGATAGCTCTCAGTACAAGTGAGGGAATACAGGGGTAGGGGAGATAGCTCTCAGTACAAGTGAGGGAATACAGGGGTATGGGAGATAGCTCTCAGTACAAGTGAAGGAATACAGGGGTAGGGGAGATAGCTCTCAGTACAAGTGAGGGAATACAGGGGTATGGGGGATAGCTCTCAGTACAAGTGAGGGAATACAGGGGTATGGGAGATAGCTCTCAGTACAAGTGAGGGGATACAGGGTTATGGGAGATAGCTCTTAGTACAAGTTCATCGTCTGATTGCCATCTTGGAGTCAGCAAATAATTTTTTCCCCCTCTGAAGGGGTTTCAAATGATTTTTTTGTGGGTTTTTTTTTCTTCCTCTGGTCAGACTTGATGGAAGTGTCTTTTTTCAACCTAACTTACTGTTATCCATTCAATGATAAAAGGAATCTGCCCTGCGGTATCAGGGCCACTGGGCATAGGGGAAAAAACTATTTGACTTGGGGCAAAGGTTCCCACCTCACCTCTTTAATATGCCACATATTGAATCAACATTTTTCATGGCTAATTAGCACGTCATTCAGATGCATTCTGCAGAATTATCTGATTTATGTGCAGCCATGCAGCATGCATCTACATTAATTGCTAATTAACCATGGAGAATGTGGATTCAATATGTGGTCGGTATAAAAGGAGTGAGGCCGCAACCCTACTTGGTACATCATAGCTATTTGGAGACATTGCTAAAAATGTTCCAGGTGAGCTGTTAAAATTAACATTATTGAGTATTGTTGCCTTGTACTTGGCAATATTGCTGTTGCATTACATTGCTTTTGCAGTTAGTATATCTCTTGCTATTAGTGAACAGAGCATATTCAACCTCAAAATTGGTGGGATTCATTAATAAGCATTACTGCCCAGAGACAGTCTGTTTTTAATTTGTGCCGAAGGCAATTTAAGTGCAACATAGCCTACTCAGATAACTGCAGAAATCGTTTTGATCGCATTACCAGAAGCAATCTTGCTTGAAGTTAATGAATACGCCTAAACCTCTGGTGGTTCTATAAAACTACCCAAGGAACAACATGGCTATAAAGTTAAGCGCAGTTAATACAATTATACTGCCCATAGAGAGCATGTGTCTCTCTTGTCTGATAAAGGAATGTTTCCATTTACTAACTGCATGATATTGGCAATACCTGCTGCCCACTGGACATAGTGTTCGCCATGTATCAATGTCGCATTCTAATTACTTTTCTTTCAATGAACCCAAGACACAAAAATAACAGTGTATTAGGAATAATAACCTTTCACCTCAATATAATTGGAACAGAGAACAATTTTGGGAGATTATGATTCTTAAATGACAATCTTTATACCTGGGACAATGAAGCAATTACAGAGCCTTCAGGGACTGAATTTAACAAAAACTTTTAAATATGTGGCAGGGAGCATGCCAATTTCTTGTATGTTCCTTATCAAAGTTCCTTATATACTGTATACAATTTAACTCAGTATAGACAAATCTAGTGGCCTAAGTTCCCAAACTGACCAAAGTTCTGCTTTGCAACCTGGCTTATAATGTGTGTGGTTTGCATTTTTATTAAGGGAAAGCATAATCTACCCTTTACAGAAAGCATTTTGTGACAATCCAGTATTCAGGGTCTGTATACTATGCTTTAAAGGACAAGAAGTCTTGTAAACTAATGTTTATCAGAAAACTCCATGTAAAAATCACCAGTAGCACTTACTGCACTGTTGCAATGTATCATCTGCTTTCCAAAGCATTGCATTCCTCCCCTCTGTTCTTTAGACTTTGGCTAAAAAAACATGGCAATTTCACTCGAAAGTGAACTTTGCTCACTGCACTTGGGCAAGGTTAGACCACTGCTCCACTGTTGTGCGTTCCGCTGTGGAACTCATGGCCATCTTTCATTTTTAACAGCGAAGCACGTAGCGCAGTGGAGTGGGAATGGCTGAAGGCAGAGTGACAGTGGCTGGGTGGTGGGCCCTTCGGTGGCTGGGAGGTGGGCCGTTTGGTGGCTGGGTGGTTTGCCCTTTGGTGGCTGGGTGGTGGGCCCTTTGGTGACTAGGTAGTGGGCGCCCTTGAGTCGGGTACCCAGTGGGCCCCAGGTAAACAAGTCCGATTCTGCACTTGCGGACATAAATGAGCTCTTATTTCTCTTGTAGACATATCACTTTCACATTGAGGCTACTAACCCAGTAAAACTGGCGAGGGGTTAACAAATCTCTCCATGTCTGTAATAGCACGGAAATGTAAATATTCATGAATACAAGTACAGCAAACTATAGGCGAGAACCATGGGACAGCCTACTCCCATTGTCAACATTAGTACAACAAATAGGGTCTGTGCTAAACATACATTTGCTTGTTGTTTTAATCACAAAAAAGCTGGGTTTTTTTGTTTTTTTTTTTAATTTCTCCAGCTAAGCAGGCAGAGTGAAGCTACTCCATATTTGGTCCTTAGGAGTTAGATAATTAGACTCCCAGTGCAATTATAACCCCCCTGCATAATGGAAGCTTGCTTACAAAACTTCAGTTTCCCTCTTTAACTCATGAGTTAACTCATGACTGCTTTATTTCTCAAACCATATCTGCCAAAGTGAAAATGTAATCACTCTCCAAACAGGAGGGGCTTGTGCCTCTGATACATTTTGTGAACAATGCTAAACACTTTATCAGAAGGGGAAGAAAGAAAACCAGGATGTGCATGTGTTCAGGAAACAATTCTCCGTGCGAAAGAAACAAGTACTTGCATCAGCCCAAAAGATATAGTTAAACATAGATTTCTGGGTTCCATTAATTAAAAAAGCAAAGCAGGCCAGAGAATGGATTGTTTTTAAAACTATATATACACATATATATATATTTTTTTTTTCTTAATTATGGGGATCTTTGATGGGCTATTTTGCACTGGAAAATTGTAGCTGTGTAACACAAAGAGCTGCCACTGGTTGTTCCTGCCATAGGTATAGATCTGAAACTGACCCCAATACAAGCTTGGGCCAAATGTACCTGTTTGCTAAGATTTCATTTAAAGAGAATTTTCTACCCACAAAATATTTTTTGCATAATGAAGGAAAATTTAATTTTGGGTGGAGATCCCCTATAATGGTTATGGCACAAGGGGCATTGTGTGACTTGTTTCTCCCAGGAACATACACGTCTGGATGATGATCACTTGAATTTGTCATAAGCAAAGGGATTGTCTACATTTTCTCTTTTGTGAACATAATAAACATAAAAATGCCCACCTTTCATTACCCATCAGCTCTGCCTTTCTGCTATTAGTTACTGCAAACAGCAGCAAAATAGAGAGCCCTTTTGTCTTCTAGGCCAGTGGGGGTCCAATACTTTTAGTCCACAGAGGAAGTACATCTGTGTAATGCTGTATGCAAGTAATAGACTATTGGACTAAAATACTGGCCTATTTATTTCGGCAAGATAGCAATGCTGTGTGGTTCTTTATAATTAATTATACACCAAAGTAGGTTAGTGACACTGCTGGGTGGGTGAGGGTGAGCAATATAATACTGCTGCTTACGTTTTCAGTAGGACACAATGTCTGGCTACCTTTCATGCTGTGTAGAAAAACTGGGAGTGGTTGCTGTAATGGCAAGTCAAAAGCTCAAATAGAAATTTCTGAGCTTCACAAATTGCTACTTCACCCCCCCGCCCCCCCCCCAACCCATACACACACACACACACACACATACACACACACATACACACACATACACATACTGTATACACAGTAAGTCTGTTGTTCTGGCGGTGCTCTGGGTACTCCAGAGTTTCTAGAATAACATTGTTTGTTTTTACAGTGGGGCCGCTCAGCCCATAATCCCTAAATTCTTATTAAAGTACAACTTCCATTACCTTCTTAATTGATACTGGAAGTTAAATATCAGCTGAAGGGCCATGGGTTAGGTGACACCGAATATCAGCTGATTGGCACAGCGGACCTGGAGACTTTTCGGCTGATTTTCCTAGCGCTAATTGCCAAGAATTACCAATTCAAATGAAATCACCTTGCATTCATTCTCCTGGTTCCATAGCTGTTACACTGGAATACCCCACAGATTACACAACATAACATCTTTAACAATGATCCCCAACCAGTGGCTCGCAGGCAACAAGTTGCTCACCAAACCCTTGGATGTTGCTCCCAGTGGCCTCAAAGCAGGTGCTCATTTTTGAATTTCTGACTTGGAGGCAAGTTTTGGAGGCATAAAGACCATGTATACTGCCAAACAGAGCCTCTTGCAGTTTTTCTGTACACACAGGGCTACCAAACAACCAATCACAGCCCTTATTGGGCACCCTTAGGAACGTTTTCATGTAAGTGTTGCTCCCCAAACTTTTTTTTTTATCTAAATGTGGCTTCCCGAGTAGTTAAGGTTAGGAACCCCTGATCAAATATACAGTATGGCAAAGATATGAGGGATCATTTACAACAACCAACTAACCAACTAAGGGGTGAGCACTTGTGTCATGCTGTACCCTGAATCTTACACTGATTAACAAAATCTGCACAAGGAGCCCAGATCAGTGCTGGTGGAAGCAATGCATCCCCACCCCTTTCCCACAGGGCAGGCATTAAGTACAGGGTTCCTTTGCACCCAGTGCCTGCCAATGCTGCTGCGGGAGGCATCACTGTATTCATATGGAAAATACAGCTCCTTGTACACCACATAAGAGAATAAGGACATTTTCCCAAAGGTGTTTGGTTTTTGCCTTTTACATCCTGCCCCAAAGTCAAAGTGCAAATGAGACCCCTAGTCTTTCCACAGTAAGCCTAAGGGGCAGATAACTTTAGGGGCCTGTGTATCCTGTACAGCTGGTGACTGCATTCAAGACCAATGTCATTACTGGGCAGATTTACCAACATGCCTTGCACTAAGTAGGACCAAATCAGATGATTGGCTCATTTTAGGCCCATGAACAAGCAGGTGTTATTGCCCAAATTATCCATAATAATCTGTCAGTGTGTGGGTTGCTATGAAGGGCGTAAGAGTTCCAACCTCACTAGCAGCCTGAAAGATGCTATCACAAATCAATGATTCCCAGAGGAAGTGGAAAAATGGATACCATTGTCAGAGTAAATTGCTTCCTACAATTCTGAGATAAGACTTATCCATTTATCACTCATTCAAACATACACTATATGCCTGCACTGAGCAACTAAATCAGTATAGGAATTGCAAAGAAATCCCACAGTACACAGACATATTGCATGCATTTAAAACATTCAACTGAGGAAGTCATAATGCCTAAATTAAATGTACAAACTTCCTCTTATAGTAATTGCAAAGAAGATTGCATTAATCAGCCAATAAATCTTACAATCCAATACAGCGGAGGCATTTAATTGACTATAGGAAGCTAATAAATAAGAGTAATACCATCGCTAAAGTAGCGAGAGACAAGCAAGCTGACTGTGCATTTGGGGGCCATTTTGATTAGAAAAGTACAGTCTCTGCTAATGTTTCATCAGTGGATATCCATATTAGCTTTTGGGGCAACAATGCACCCCATTACTTACACTTCATTGATTTGGGTATATTTTTGGGAAATTAACTGCATTTCTGAATTCTCTACATATTCTAACAGTCTGTCCAGGGCAATACTATAAAATGATTCCATTGCAGCTATAACTCTGCCCTAAACAGAAAGAAAGCAAGAAGAATTTCTATTATCCAGAATGCTTGAGACCTAGGGTTTTCTAGATTAACCCAGTTGGACTGTTTTCCTATTTGCCAGAACCCACAGTTTGCCAGTCTGGGCCTGGCCACCACTATGACCACAAGTGAGAAAGTGAGGGAACAGACAGCACAGCTTGCTTTACATTCTAGCAGCAGCAACCACTAAATAGCATTCTGTGCGCACTGATCCCAGCAGCATATGGAGTAAGCTAAGTAGCCGATCTAATCCAACAGCAGCCATGTCCTTCCCCCATAATAGTGACCATTTAATCAAGCTTTACAGTTCAACCGTGGCTACAGAGTAGCTAAAATTAGGTAGTCACAAACTGTTACTCAAGTCAACTGCTTTAGTCTCCCATCTGCTTACCTGTATATGTTCCAATATGGTTATTTAATTTGTTTTTTAATGTATATTAAGATGGATATTTTAGATCAATGTGCAAGGGCTCTTCAATTTTTATGTTTTTTTTTTAAGTTTATCATTAGGATATTCTAGGATAACTCTTTACCAGTGTCATCCCGTGCCCTCAGTGTATTTGCACATGAATGGCATAGGCAGCCATGGGGCTTATTTTTGGCTACATGTGCCATAAACTATAAGCCCAAAATCTGGATCTTCCCTGCTTGCAATGGCAGTACAACTGCAACAAAATATGCTTCATTGATTATTCTCAGCCAGATGTAGATATTTTCTTTAATGTGGGATTGGCTGTGTGTGATATCCACCAGATGGAGTGTAAGAAACATTATAGGAGAAAGCAGTGGCATTAAATCAATAGTTATGTATGATAAAGATTGCTAGTTATTCATGTAAAACCATTTGATTATTATGTTTTCTATTTTTCCTATAGGATATGTCCCTTTAAGGTGCAAGGTAACATCCCATTTCTCTGTATATTCCCAGCCCCATGTTGTATCCTCGCTCCCAGGCCACAGGTGCCTGGCTCTGCGTCCCAGCTCTCTAAGACTACACGTCACATGGTTACTGATATTTTTAGACATGCAGCATTTGCAGCAGTGCTATTTTTGTCAGTTTCTTCTCCATTTCTCCCACTGCGGCCAACTAACCCCCTCTCCACATCACACTACACACCTACACATGAGAAACATGCCACTTTCTGCAGCAGCACAGATAAGAGCACATAATAAGGTGCCTGTATGGTGCTACTGGGGCTTATAAAGAGCGCCTATAGTTTTACATTTACACAGTTGTAATGCCATTTCCATTAGGAAAAAAGAGGTTCTTTCTCTTTAATATACTGCTGTGTTGCAATAATAGTACCAGCCATTCTCAGAGCCCTTTCATCTTTTTGTTTTTGTTTCCAGGAACATTTCTAATAGATAATTCCCTCTCAGCATTCCCTAACTGCAGCTAGTAAGCAAAGGCCATTGTAGGCTGGATGTTATTGAGTGACAGCAGGATGCTAAAGGGATGAAGGAATCAGGAATGAGGAAAAAAAGAAGAAGGAAAAAAATGGGGGAAAAAAGTCTGCATGGTTGGGGGGTGCTAAAGGATAAGGCTGGTCAAAATCTGCAGAAGTAGACCGAAGACTGACTGTGTGTAAGTGGGTATGGTTATTAGGGATATATCAAATCCTAGTTTGTTTGTTTGTTTTTTTAGAATACCACATTTTTCATTGCAGTGATTTCCTGGTTCATGTTCAGAAGTTACATGATTTTTAAGGGTTTGGAACCAAATCCAGGATTTGATGTAACCCCAGTGGCTATGGATAAGGCTGGACAGAATTTACAGCAGTAAAGCATGTGAAAGTGTTAGATAGAAAAGCAGATTGTGTATTACTTGGAGGATAAGGATAAGGCCGGACAGAATTTGGAGGGGTAGATACAAGAGAGCGGAAGTGTGTGTAAATGAGGAATAGGATAAGCTGTACAGAATTTGGAAGGGTAGAAAGAACAGAGTGGATATGTGTATGGTTGGGGTGGTTAAATCAAGACATAAAGGGTAGATCAAGAAAAATCAAGAAAGGTAAACTCAAGGTAAAAGTCATATTTTTACTCTTGGGATCCAATAGAAGCAGATGTGTTGGCAGTAACAACATGCTAGGGAAGACAAGAATATAATGAATACAGGGTTTCCCATCATAGTGCACTTTCATAATTACTGCCAACATCCTCAAAACTTTCTTCTTTTGATGAAATGGATACATAACCCAATAACAGCTCCATTCCTACTAATCATCTAACCATAGCATAACAAACACACAGTTCTTCTTTTGCCACTGATTTTTGTTCCATCCCTCCAGGAAAACAAACAGAAGGCACTGTACCTCAACAAGACAAACATGTTTCTTAAAAGGCCAGTAGCAAAAAAATATGGTTTTAAAAGCACTGAAATGTAGTTTTGTACTGTATTTGTGCATTTGCTTCTCAATTCCTAATAAAGTTTATATAAATAAGCAACTGTGTTGCCATGGGGGCTGCTATTCAAGGTCTAAGAGGTCTGTAGGGCCCACTTTTGCATTGCTGATAACAGATAACAGAAGCTATTTATAATACAATGGTGTTAATACATAACTGATGATAAACAGAGGACAGACGTTATTTATGGCTTTCCACACATCTGCAAGATTAAAATCTAGCTAATATACAATTGGACTGCTCCTGCCAAGGATTGTATTATTTGTGCAGCTGCTAGAGAGAGAGAGAGATTTTCTTCATTAAGTTATTTGTAAATAAAATATTTTAGTGTTCTGTTGTTACTATCCATTTAAAACCTTCTGTAGATAGACTGATAGACAGACAGACAGATAGACTACACAAAAAGACGTCATGGAAAGTCCCAAATGCACATATAAGGGCTCTGGCACACGGGGAGATTAGTTGCCCGCGGCAAAACTCCCTGTTCGCGAGCGACTAACCTCCCGAGTTGCCTACCCCTGCCATCCCACCGGCGAACATGTAAGTCGCCGGCGGGATGGCAGACGCGGCGGCGCGATTTCGCGCAAATCGCCGAAAACGACTCGCAAGACTAATCTCCCTGTGTGCCAGAGCCCTAAGCAGTTTTTCCGTTTGGAGCTACAGTATATCTGTTAGGTGTGACTTCCAGTGACTGCTTTATGCCACATTATACAGTATAGGTTAATGGTAAAGCACCAAGGCACATAAACTGTTCCTCACACTCTGGGTGCTAAATTGCTAATTGGTTGCTATGGGTAACTGCACTTTAGCATCCATCAGCCCAACCATGTTCTCATCACTAAATTGCTGAGCATAACAAACCTTGCTGGATTCATGTTTTAACTACCACCTGGGTCAGGCTGGCCTGCGTGAATAGCAGAAGATCTCCTGAGGGGCCAGCCATGGCATACAATATCATCTGTATCTTGTTTCCACCTTAACATTATATCTACAGCCAATTCTTTTGAGACTGGGCCCTGGATGTTAGTTTCTCCGATGAGCCCTAGGAGGCCCAGTCCAGTATTGAAGGGTGAGCACTTTTTGTTTCTATTACTTTGTACAAGTATTGGATCCCTTATCCGGAAACCCATTATCCAAAAAGTTCTGAATTACGGAAAGACCATCTCCCATAGACTCCATTATGAGCAAATAATTTAATTTTAAAAAATGATTTCCCTTTTCTCTGTAATAATAAAACAGCACCTTGTACTTGATCCCAACTAAAATATAATTACCCGTTATTGGAGGCAAAAACAAGCCTATTGGATTTATTCAATATTTGAATGATTTTTAGCAGACTTAAGTTATGAAGATCCAAATTATAGAAAGATCCTTTATCCGGAAAACCCCAGGTCCCGAGCATTCTAGATAAAACAGGTCCCATACCTGTACGGAGAGTTTTTTTGTAATAAGCCAGTCAGGGCCGGAACTAGGGGTAGGCAGAAGAGGCAGCTGCCTAGGGCGCAACGATTGGGGGGCACCAGGCAGGAGCCTCTCCTGCCTACCCCTAGTGCTACTTTGTCATTGCCTCTGCCGCTTGTCATTAGCGGTGGAGGCAATGACCGATCTAATCGCACCGCCCCCCCTGCACCTACTCCTGTGCTTTG
Source organism: Xenopus tropicalis (assembly GCF_000004195.4). Taxonomy (NCBI): domain Eukaryota; kingdom Metazoa; phylum Chordata; class Amphibia; order Anura; family Pipidae; genus Xenopus; species Xenopus tropicalis. The sequence continues at coordinate 144,625,224 of NC_030678.2, read as the reverse complement.
GCGCGCATGCGCCGTTCAGGGGTGGGGCCCGGGGAGTTGGCCGACCGGGTTGCCTAGGGCGCCCGGTCGGCTTGGCCCGCCCCTGAGGCCAGTTTGTTACTGTTCCCTATTGAAGGAAAGGTAAAATCATTGGGGGACAGCAGGTAAGCAACCAAAATTACTGCAAACAGCTCAGCAGCCCCCAGTGATTTTACCTTTTCTTCTTCTTTAAAAAAGCTCTACAGTGTTGTGCTAATGAATGTCCATAGCCACATACATTTTGCACAGAAAATCTTATCAAAGGCTGGAAAATTATTTTGTGTTGCTGCTGATCAGGAAGCATTGCTAATCAATTGCTAATTTCTCCCAGGTAATTTTAAAAAATCACAGAGCTTGCAGATGGCAGCCAGATGTCTTCCTTAAAAAGCCTTTTTCCAAGGATTACATTAATGCCTTTAACCCTGTATATAAACATGGCTAATAGGCATAAACACGCAAAAAGCAGCACAAAACCATCTCTGTGCCGTGAGCTTTCCATTCAAATCTGCATGAACCGACAGAGCAGAGGCCGAGAAACAACTTTTACCATTACAGTCTAGGATAAAAGGAAGGCTGATTATCTGACAGGATCCTGACAGGAAGAAAGAAACACAACGTAGCATTCACCAGACCATGAAACCTTGATCTCCTGAGTTGCTACTGGATTACAGGGAGTTACCATATACCCTTTCTGTTATAAGAGATGGTTTCATGAACCACAGTAGTACATTAGCAAGCACAAAACAAACGCACTCAATAAAAAAAACCATAAAAACTTAAAATCACATTTTTTTTTAATAAAAACTTGTCTTGTTTTGTATGATACTATCAGCCCATTATGTGCTGCATGTATAGAAGAAGCTACCAGGACAAGCACAGACTTAAGGTCCCCATACATGGGCCGATAGTAGCTGCCAATTCGTCAGGTGATTGGCCCATGTATGGGCACTCCCGACGGGCCTGCCCGACCGATATCTGGCCTGAAAACGGCCAGAACTCAATCTGGCAGGTTAGAAAATCTAGTCGGATCGGGGACCAGAAATATAACAAATGAATGGACACTGACAATCCTGTTGCAGGGTTTCCCCCAGCTTCACTAAGGGTGTTACTAAATCTGCTTGCCAATTCTCACAGACATCAGGGCTCAGCCAGCTTAACAAGTACTGTTTCATAAAGAAAAAGGGGTATTTTTTTTTACATGTTCCCAGTTACACCAGTGCACTTGTCCCACAGTAACCAATCAGATATTCTCTCTCATCAAAACTAAATGCTGATTGGTTTTTTATTCAGTGGCATAACTGGAAGTTACTAGGCCCCACAGGGCCCCCTAAATGTAAGGTATAATTATATATATTGATATTACTGTTCAATTAGTGAACCCCTATACTTTCTATGCCCCAAGAAGTCACATGCTTCCTCTGTAGTTCAATCCCTGTTGCAATTGGTGACACCATGGGTGCAATTTCAGTTATACATTCAACTAGTGATGGGCGAAATGTTTCGCCAGGCATGGATTCGCGGCGAATTTCCGCGTTTCGCCATTGGCGGATTGTTTTGCGAAACGGATGAAAAAATTTGGCGCGGAAAAATTCACCGCACGTCCAAAAATTGCCGCCGGTGTCAAAGAAGAATTGTCGCGGGCGTCAAAAGAATAGCCGCGCGACGAAATAATAGCCGCGCGACGAAATAATAGCCGCGTGCGACGAAACAATAGCCGCGCGACGAAACAATAGCCGCGTGACGAAATAATAGCCGCGTGCAACGAAACAATAGCCGCGCGACAAAATAATAGCCGCGGGCGACGAAACAATAGCCGCGCGACAAAATAATAGCTGCGGGCGACGAAACAATAGCCGCGCGACAAAATAATAGCCGCGGGCGACGAAACAATAGCCGCACGACAAAATAACCAGTTGTGCAACTTGCAGTTATTCCTGAAAGATACCATAAGTCATTTATGAAGTGCAGGGAAGGGTGCAAAATCCAAATATAGGGGGAGGGACTGCACTTTTACATCCTGCCCTGCAGGTTTTACTAATGGCAGTTACCCCATAAATACAGCACTGCCTGGGTTCAGCAGCAATGTATCAATGAGGCACAATGAAGCACGATTCAGAAGGACAAGTTGGCAACACTAGGATGGCCATCTGGTACTTTATGGAGCTGTCTGGTTCCACACTGCTTGCCCAGTCCTTAAAGTTGAAAAGGGAGCAAAATATTTAGTTATCCATGCATGATACCCCATAGCCCCACCGCTAATGTCACTAGATTTGCCCCCCAGTGCCACTGCACATTACCAGGCCCACTCACAACATCACAGCTACACCTTCTGACATCACAACACAGCTTTGGCTGCCAGCAAAGGAGGCAACTCCAGGGAGCACCAGTGGGTACTGATTGAATAGGAGTCATTACCAGAGCTGCCTTGTGCCCCCAACACTCTGCACCTTAACTCAGATTTTTATTTTAATTGAGGTACACAGTGCAGATAGGCTCTGGACACAAATGCTTGTTGAATGCAGTTGTGCCCAGGGCATGAATAAATGACCACCCACTACATTTAAGTGTAAAAATTCAGGCAAGTTTTTAATGATACTTTGCTTAATAGGAGTCTATTGATTAAATATATTTTATTTCAAGATGGCAAGTAATACTGCAACTCCCACACATAGTAATGAATGTAAATATGTAGAGTATTAATTGGTAATTCTGCTTATCATAGTCATTTTGCTGTGACTGTTGCCTGAAAGACAAACATACAAAAGTAATTGGCCAAGAGCAATATCTTATGATTCCCACAGTTTGTGCTATGATTTTGCATGGGGAAATGTGACAATTGCCTTTACCTTGTTCTATAGTGTAAGAGCAATTCATGGTGTCAAATCCAAACAGGTCAATGGTAACACTGAGGTCTGTAAATAAAACTCAATCTGCTACAGAGTCATATTCACAGAAAAGCTGTGGAGTTAGCAGCGCGTTTCCACCCTGTCTTGTCATGTGGGTTCTTGAAAGGAAGAAGAGAAAAAAGCGAGGCTGGAAAATGTCAAATTAAACTATTCAAGGAGGTGTACGGCTATGAAGTCAAGCATGGGAAAGCGTAGCATTTCCATATTCCTAATCTCTTCAAGGGATAGCAGTGAATTGGTTAACCCATGTTTTTTTTGAACCAAGTTGTTTCTGTCTGACCTAAATAGCTTCATGCACAGCATCTGGGGTCCTTTTAAATATTTATGGGCTTATTCATGCAGATTAATAGGAGAGGCTGCAGTTTTAGGGGCTCATACTACAGTAACTCACTCATTGCCAGAATCACGGTTTGAGAGAACTTTTTGATGTAAAGGGATAAAGGGACTTCTAGATTAAAGCTAAATCAATAGTAATTGGCAGTGTCTGTATGGTAGCATGTGAAGTGACAGCATGCATTAAAATCTACCCTTCCTAGGGTGAGAACACAGCTAAAGAACATACAGTAGATGCTTTACAGATATCTAACGTACCCTAGAGCTGCAGACTGGTTATGGGTTATATTAAAACATAAACAATTCATTGATAGAGAAAGAGCCATCTACTGTGTATAATTCACAGCTAAGGTCCTGAACATACAACTAATGAACAAGAAAGAAATTTAGCAGCGAAGCTATGGTTCATATTGGCAGTGCCCTAGAGCTGTAGACTGACTATGGTTCATATTGGCAGTGCCCTAGAGCTGTAGACTGACTATGGTTCATATTGTTAGTGCACCCAGAGCTGTCGACTGACTATGGTTCATATTGTTAGTGCCCTAGAGCTGTAGACCGACTATGGTTCATATTGTTAGTGCACCTAGAGCTGTAGACTGACTATGGTTCATATTGTTAGTGCACCCAGAGCTGTCGACTGACTATGGTTCATATTGTTAGTGCCCTAGAGCTGTAGACCGACTATGGTTCATATTGTTAGTGCACCTAGAGCTGTAGACCGACTATGGTTCATATTGTTAGTGCCCTAGAGCTGTAGACCGACTATGGTTCATATTGTTAGTGCCCTAGAGCTGTAGACTGACTATGGTTCATATTGTTAGTGCACCCAGAGCTGTCGACTGACTATGGTTCATATTGGCAGTGCACCTAGAGCTGTAGACTGACTATGGTTCATATTGTTAGTGCACCCAGAGCTGTAGACTGACTATGGTTCATATTGTTAGTGCCCTAGAGCTGTAGACTGACTATGGTTCATATTGGCAGTGCCCTAGAGCTGTAGACCGACTATGGTTCATATTGTTAGTGCACCTAGAGCTGTAGACTGACTATGGTTCATATTGTTAGTGCCCTAGAGCTGTAGACTGACTATGGTTCATATTGGCAGTGCCCTAGAGCTGTAGACCGACTATGGTTCATATTGTTAGTGCACCCAGAGCTGTAGACTGACTATGGTTCATATTGTTAGTGCCCTAGAGCTGTAGACTGACTATGGTTCATATTGTTAGTGCACCTAGAGCTGTAGACTGACTATGGTTCATATTGTTAGTGCCCTAGAGCTGTAGACTGACTATGGTTCATATTGGCAGTGCCCTAGAGCTGTAGACCGACTATGGTTCATATTGTTAGTGCACCCAGAGCTGTAGACTGACTATGGTTCATATTGTTAGTGCCCTAGAGCTGTAGACTGACTATGGTTCATATTGTTAGTGCACCCAGAGCTGTCGACTGACTATGGTTCATATTGGCAGTGCACCTAGAGCTGTAGACTGACTATGATTCATATTGTTAGTGCACCCAGAGCTGTAGACTGACTATGGTTCATATTGTTAGTGCACCCAGAGCTGTAGACTGACTATGGTTCATATTGTTAGTGCCCTAGAGCTGTAGACTGACTATGGTTCATATTGGCAGTGCCCTAGAGCTGTAGACTGACTATGGTTCATATTGTTAGTGCACCCAGAGCTGTAGACTGACTATGGTTCATATTGTTAGTGCCCTAGAGCTGTAGACTGACTATGGTTCATATTGGCAGTGCCCTAGAGCTGTAGACCGACTATGGTTCATATTGTTAGTGCACCTAGAGCTGTAGACTGACTATGGTTCATATTGTTAGTGCCCTAGAGCTGTAGACTGACTATGGTTCATATTGGCAGTGCCCTAGAGCTGTAGACTGACTATGGTTCATATTGTTAGTGCCCTAGAGCTGTAGACTGACTATGGTTCATATTGGCAGTGCCCTAGAGCTGTATAGTGGCCACCCTGAGCTTAGTAATAAACCCAGTTTATAACACATATTAGACTCATTTAGCCTAGTTTTACACTGGTAACGTTCTCACGCAGCACCTACTTAGTTTCATTCCTCAGACAAGCAGCCCTTATTCCTTATACTCCCAGAGGAGTCTGATGTAAATATACTGACATGATCAGCTCATCCAATCAGCTCAAATTTCCTAAACTGTAACTTTCCTGAAATGGAATCATCAATGGTGAAAATGGCATCATCTAGTAATTTTATACATCTGCGCTTCATGATGACTCACTGAGCCACTTGGGGCTGCTTCTCATGAAATCAGAATCAGGCAGCGCAAGTGACTTTTCCTTTATGTGCTTTTTTTTTGTTGAGAGATTTGTATTTATTTCTATAGTCACTGCTGGTACCTACTACTGTTTCAGAATAATACCTCGAACCAGAGCAGGGATTTGCTATTAAGAGGTCTACAGAAGGTGATGTCCTACAACTGTTACCTGCAAAACCAAAGGTTTCCTACATGGAACTAATAGCATTCATAACTGCTGGAAACCTTAACATAGTCATCTATGGAACTACCAATTTCCAATACACTTTATTTGAAACAGCTGGAATAGGGGTCTAGTCTGAAACTACCACATAAGCGGGGGCACCAACGTTTGACACCAAGGGCACCAAAACATCACCAACAGGTGGGACCACAGAAAACCAATGTAAAATATGGGAAAATGTAAAACTAAGGTTTCACTGTATCTTGATTTTTACCTTACCAACATAAGGGATGTCATTTCATCCAGTATGATCAGCCCTTTAAATGGCAATCTGGCCTGTAATCACAATACTATAATAACTGTGTTTAATTCATATCTCCTGGTATCCTGCTTCCTAGAATGCAAATCAATGCACTCTGATTTATGAACATGAATCTGAAATAATCCAATCAGTTTACAATCAGCCATTTTTTATGTCTCAAAGTAAGGACAGAGGTAATTCTGCTTATTAACCGACAAAACACTGTCCCCCAAATATATATACAGGTATGGGTTACCTTATCTGGAAACCCATTATCCAGAAAGTTCCGAATTACAGAAAGGCCATCTCCCATAGACTCCATTACAAGCAAATAATTATAATTTTTAAAAATGATTTTCTTTTTCTCTGTAATAATAAAACTTGTACTTGATCACAACTAAGATATAATTAATCCTTATTGGGGGCAATACAAGCCTATTGGGTTTATTTATTTGATTTTTAGCAGACTTAAATTATGGAGATCCAAATTACGGAAAGATCCCTTATCCAGGAAACCCCATGTCCCGAGCGTTCTGGATAACAGGTCCCATACCTGTATATCTCCAATATCCACGTGACATTTCTCTAAAACTGAATGTGCTAGTAATAGTTTTTGCTTTTATATTGTAGTAATCCTGCCCGTATGTAAAATTTCTCAGATGCAGCTAGTCACTGGTGAATAGATTATACATTCTAATTATAAATTGCTACCTATGGCACAAAGAGATAAGCAATCCCAAGGAACTAAGCCAGGCTCTGACTTTAAGCTTAGGCCAGATGCCTGAATTTCGCCTATTGTATTGAGGATTGCTGGCACACTATCAGACTCTTTCTGTTAGCCATAATAGGGGGGTTTCTCAATAACCAACCACCAAATATCTATGTAGTTAGAGATACTTGTATAGTGAATTTCCATCTCTGCTATGATATGGGTTCGGCTGGAGTAAGTGGTATGTGTGAGCCATCAATCACTTCTATGCTAGCCAGTGACCTTGTATAGACACAATGGGACCCTGCTGCAGGCAAACTGTGTAAATATGAATCCCCATCCACCGCATCATTTTGCTTTTCTGTAATTAATCTGCAAATGCAATGCATTACCTTCTTATGCATCACATTAAAATGTGAATGTGCTTCACGCTCTGTTTGTGCTGATAAATATTCTGAGCCTGTATGTCTTTCATTATCTCCCTCCTTGTGCCAAAAAAATAAAAAAATAAATAGGATGTAATCAATAAAACAAATTGAGTCAGCTGTCATAAAGCAGATAATAGAGAATAGATAATAATGGAAGAGATTGTTTAGTACAAGAATGAGACAGAGAAGGTATGCTTACCGTGAACAGGAACAGGAATCTACCCATGCAGTACCATAGGGCTGATCATTTCAGAGATTTCATTAGGAATGATGGGTTTAACATCTCCATTTTGTTGCTACTTTTTATTGATTCAAAATAGTGATAGCAGCAATAGAAGCTACACTGACCATTTCTAGTAACAAAAAAATGTACTTATTCCATACTCTCACATTCCAGAATGCTTGTTGTTACAATTGTACCTGTTGATGGCTTTTAGTGTTTCTATTTAGATGTCATTGCTTTGTTCTTTGTGCCTGAAGCCCTCCTATTTCCCTCTTAAAGCCTTCCTGCCAACCTGTCATATGAGACAATCCGAACAGTATATTTTGCAGGCTTGGCCCAGAAGGCCCATACCCATCCCCCCAGGAGGCCCCAATTATAGGCCTACTGGCCACCTGGACACCTTGAGGTGTGGACCCTGCCAACAGGTAAAATGGAACCCCAATGGGAAAAATGCTCCTTTGCTTACTTGGTCACACTCCTGTCCCCCACCCCGCCCCCAATTATGGCCAAACCCCACCCACAAGCCACCAAACCACAAAGGCAATAAGCAATTCGGTACATTCGGTACATTCATCAAAGTAAAAGTATAGTTTCCCACAGTCCACCATAGTCACATTCTATCACTCTCTATTCAATTCTAAGGGATTTTTTAGAGGCATGAATTCTCAATTTTGGCATTAGATAAATATGTCCATAAAAATTCCATAGACATACTGTAAATAGAAAGGGACAGAATTTGGCTCTGGTGGACTATGGCAAGTTCTTGTAACACTGATAAATAAGCCAAATTGTCAAGCAAAGTGATATTATAGGTGGCATGGGCAGCTGAACGTATATGGCAAGCTGAAAATAAGGTAGGAAGTTGGTTTATGGTCTGTAAATACTGTCAGCTTCCTCTCACAACCCTGATAATTCTGCACTCAACTCTACTTTACATGTACAGAAAAAGAAATAGACTTTAAATACTACCATTGACCCTAAAAACAAACTTCTAAACACACGGACTGATAACCAGATGAAAACCATATTGCTCAATGCACATTATTTTATGTTATACAGCACTTACACAGTAGGCCTATGGCACAACCTAGTGCTCCTTTGATCTCATTTTGCTTATGCAACAAAAGGCTTCATTGTGAGGCCACAGTTCCCCACATAAAACATCCTGCCTGTATCTGAAGATGTAAGCAGGTTGCTATTTTGCTGTTAAAAAAGAGCTATGCTTGTAAATCTTAATGCATTAAAGCCTATAATTACAAAGGGTAAGTGAACCATAAATGTGTTATTCGGTTGCAGACACAGAAGATGATCCAGCAGAAGAGATTAAGGCACATTTCCTTCTGTTTAATATTCTTAGAGTAGGTGAAAAGAAACAGATAAGAACTAAAGCCAGCTTTGTTTTAATATAAAGCAAACATCCGCCTTCTTATTCTTTTAAAGAAAAACCTCTGCGGCCACATATCCCAAAGCAAACAATACATATACGTGCAAAAGAAGGCAAACCCTGCATGATTGTATAGGAGCCAACATGTCACAACATAGTCCTTCCAATGGCACCAATATTTACAAAGAAGAAAGCTGAGAGCAACTTTTATGCAACTTATACATCATTGTTACTGCACCTTGGGAACCACACCAGAGCACACCAGATGCATGATACCTCTCCCCCTAGGCTACTTCTCATATAAAAGCAGGCTGGCAGGATATTTTGGGGGTGGGGATAATAAGAACAACACACGGGTTATTGTAAAACTTTTACAGAAGTTAGGGAAAGCCCTGCAGCAGGATCATCATCATATACCCACAGCTGTCAAATCAGTGCTGAACTACCAAACTAGAGAGCTGCTGAACAAAAAACTAAATAATTCTAAAAAATGAAAATAAAAATGAAGAACTATTTAAAATTGTCTCTGAATAGCACTCTATGCATTATACTAAAAGTTAATTTAATTTAAAGATGTACAACCCCTGTACTAATTCTACATCTATTCAAAGCCCTATAGAAGTGCCTACTTCTAATGCACCAGCCATACCTAGTGCCAGTTTTGCCCATTTAGTTATTAATATGTGAGTTCCCTGCACTGGCATTATTTTATGGCTACTTGGTAAATTAGTTGTGCCAAAGTTTCTTTGCACTCCCTGTGACATTTCAGTCAATATAAATGCCTTTTCTGCAGCCTCTCTGACACAGCCATCACTAGGCAATCACAAGAACATATTCTCTGCAGCCGGAATCCAATTTCAGCTTTCAAATCAAAGAGAACTTTAATGTGATGAAGCTCTTTGACTCGATTGCAAATATTATCATTTTGGGCTTCTCTGCTGACAACTTGGGGGCTGCTTTGATTGGTTATATAAGTCTAAGAAAAATTGGTATTTTCAGTAAGAATCTCTTTTTTAGTTATGGTTTTTGAACCCTGTGCTTTTAACTATAAGTATAATTTGTTTTGAGAGTATAAATTTTATTTATAACAATAGTGCAAATTTTGAAAGCAAATCACCATGTTTTTTCCCTAGAATAAAGCAATTATTCCCAGAATGCCAGTGCGATTGTGACACAACCAATGTGGGAACCCTGGTATTAACCTCCATGGCCTTGGTAGGATTAGCTTCAGAGTTTCAGGGGTGCAAGCACACTTACAAAATGGATGAATTGGCGCTCAGTGCAATTTAGTGCATCTATGTGACAGTGCAAGGAACATACTTGGACACTAGTGCCTTTAATAAATAGCATCAATATGTGCACAACTCTGCATCCATTTTAGCGTGCCCACACTTGCACACTTGAGGCTTTCAATATCCATGGTTGGACTGATATTGTGGGATAATACTGATGAACTGATTGCTCTACCCAGCAGGGAATTTTAATTGGAAATATTTGTGCTTCTGCATTTTATACAATATATTATTTTGGGAACCTCTGTACACTGCAATAGAAATAAAGGTTTCATATTTGAATTGTGTGATTATGTTGCAATTAGATTTGTATAGCACTAACCTAATCATATTTTAATATTTGTGCTCATTACAAACTTCAGCGAACAAATCTTTCCTGCAGGGCTGTACTAACTACTAAATGAAATGTTAGGAGGTGATTCCTGCTGTAATGTTTAACCATAATACTGCGTATGACTGTACAGCTACAGTGGATTAGCAGCACCATGGATGAATTCCCAGGATTAAGATAGACACAGGTATTTATTTTTTCTTTTTGCAGAAGAAAGTTGATCTGCTCAGTTGTGAAATCTTGCCATCAAAATATCAATTCTCTTCCTCACATGGCTTGGCAAATAGGAGCAGCATGAAGGAAGCATTACTGGCACTGGCACCCTCATTATTTCCAATGAATCACATGGCAATCTGACCAGTGCAGGTGACCATTAAATGCTTTCTACTACTGATTACTTAACCTGATGTAAATGTTTAGCCTTTCTTTATATGTCTGATACAAGCAAGATGCAATAAATGGCACCAGTTCATAATGAGGAGTAAAGATTGCCCAAGGTCTAGTAACGCCTGGCAACCAGCAGTCAAACATTTAATGGTCTATTGCATTTGGAATAAATAAAAGCGAACATCAAATTGGTTGATATCGATTTTCAGATCTAGAGAAAAAATTGCACTCGTTACTAGATCCCTTATCAATTCCACCATCATTAAGATGTGCTTGTTACAAAATCTCCAACTGAAAACATACTGCAAAAATAGAATAATCAATCGACAAGTTCCATCACGAGCCACTACCTTTAAGGTTTTGATTTCTGTTTGGTTCTGCTTCAAATTGGGGTTTCCCATTAGTTCCTCAGATCACCACACAATTTCAGCCTATTTGAAGGCTGGACAGTTCTGTGGCAGATGCACAATATATCACACTCAATGACCATTATTGCATAGTTATGAGTCTGGTTACGGTGGCAGCTTAAGGGGAAAGACTATGGTGCCTACATAGAGAAAAGAAATCCAAATTTTCTTAAATACAGCTCTCTGCCAGAAAGTGTTAGCGTGAGGGGGTACTACTGTCCTATGTCATTGGCACGTGCCCACAGACTTAACTGTGCATTCACCTGTTGGGTAGGAAATGGGGTGGGTAAAAGGCCGTGCCAAGGGCAGTGCCAGGCATAAATCTGATGCTGGTGTGGAGATGTGATTTTCCAAACTGAGGCTTTCCAGCTGTTGCCGGAGTAGCACTTTTGCCTGTCATTGTGACCCTTAAAGCTACAATCTATTGAATACTGCAGAATGTTGCTAGAATCACCCAAACTTGGTAGATGGTGAAGGGGGAGCCTGTCAGTACTATTATTGAAAGCTGCCAGCCAACAGTGGTGCAGGGGTTTGTTCCTATTTGGAATCGCCACGTTGTGTAGGTAAGTATTTTTGTTTTACAAAGTCATGATTAAGCACCGGGCAGAAATTACAAGGAAAGGCCAGGGTGTGCTGGTTAGTAGTTTGCAATAGTCAGGAGTTGGTCATTCAGCTAAATTAAGCTGATGATAGTTTTTAAGATTATGATAGTTTAGGCAAAATCCTGTCAATCAGAACTGGACATAAGTAGAGTTCAGGCCAGAGAGTTCTGTGTATCTATTATCCAGGTACTGAATATTACTGAGGTACTCTAGAAAGCTGTTTGCTTTCATGACATATCCCCAAGGCAATTATAGGGCATTTCCCACTTTCCGTATATAGGAATAAGAAGGGGCCTCCCAGATGGCACTGCAGAACTATCATGTATATAGAGAGTTGCCTAGTCTGCATCAGGCTTCCAGTGCAATATCTGTGCTTAGTGCCAATGTGCTCAAAAGAGCAAAACTTCAGTAAAATACTCAGACACAGCATTATAGGCTCGGTGTACATAAGGAATATCTGTGTAGCACTGAACCATAACTAAAATAAAGCACAAGTTATAGAAGAATGCCGCAGCCTATTGTTAATGACACTCGTGTGCTTATCCTCTAACAGAGCGTTAGCAAATTTAACAAAAAGTTATTTTGACAGAATTATAAATAGTTTAGAACTTGATACATTTTTCATTGCTGACAATAAAGCTAAATCCTAAGCTCTTGTTCTTTTCTGCCGCTGCCGCCACCATGTACTGCTGGGTGATTACACCCTGATCCTGTATGAGCGTCTGCGGCTGGTGGTTACCTGATGTGCTCTGACAAAGGCAAAAGTCTGCATTTTTTCCTTAAGGATTATGGTGACACAGGCTGCTTCTGTCACCTGATATGACCCCATAAGAGGTTGCTAGCCCCTGTGTGGGCCGAGATGCACCTCAATGTGGGGGTGGGTAAGAGGTGGGGGGCAGCAGATGTCCTGCATGTTAGTAACCAAAAGCTTTTAGCTGATTATGTATTTTCTTTAGGTAAAGCAAAAGATTTCCTTCAGCCCCAAGCAATCTGCCCTCCCTGAGCCATAATCTCTATTAGGCTAGCAGGCGCTTTTAGTCCTAAAACTGATATTTGGATCCAAACGAGTGCACTGTAGCAACAGATCTGTATGAGAAACAACAGTAGAAAAGCCAGCAATAATCCTGAAGTTTATTTGGAAGGAAACAGAATATCACTCACATCTGCTGGTTTTACATCTAACAAATGCTGGATCTGCCCAGCCCATGTGCCCTTTGGGCTAAAACAAGTGATGACAATAATGGGAAAAGAGAGAACATTTTCCGTGCTTAGCAGTTAGAAGGTACAGTACGTCTCAGTCGGGACACATTTACATATTGCATGTGATTAGCCATTTCACTTGGAACTTGAAGTAATCGACTATCTAATCTGCTATGCAAATCTGCCATGTTAAGGAATATGATTTAACAACTGAATTAAATACATTCTTCTGCTAGTTTTCATTAAATAAATCCAGGTTTTTAAAGGAAAACTATACCCCCAGAATGAATACTTAACCAACAGATAGTTTGTATTATGTTACGTGACCTATTAAACAATCTCGCCAAACTACAATATATATAGTATAGTATATACTATGTATATATATATATATATATCAGTGAATATTGCCCTTTTACATCCTTTTCCTTGAAATAATGCAGCTTTAACTGTAACAGGAAGAAGTGTGGAAGCAAAAGGCAGAACTCTGTGCATTAATTGGCTGACAGGGCCTTGCATGTATGTGTGCCTTGGCTTGTATGTGTGCACTGTAAATCCTATAGAGGCGGCCCTTATTTCTCAACATTTTCTCTTTAGGAGTACCCAATAGCCCTACTAAAAAAGTAAACTATGGCGTATTCACAATGACGCACACAGTGTGCAAAGTGCAAAAAAAAAGGCAAAAATCAGCTATTTTTTTGTATGGCTGCATGGGGCATTGTGCAAATAACCACAGGCCTCTGGATGCATTATGGCTGCAGCTAGATTCAAATGATTCCTTCTGCCCCCTATCCACCTTGTACCATTGTGAGTCTAGATGATACGGTTAAGACGGGACTGGGGTTTTCTAAATGAGCCGTACTATCTGAAATTTCAAGAATAAACATAAATGTATTTTTCCTAACTCCCCTTTTAGCCACATACATCATGCAACCCCTCACCTTTTCCATAGTGGAAAGCAGGTTCCAGGCTCCATTGTTTCTCTATGAATGAGAGGTAGCATGAAACTATAAGCCTTACGGAGCTACTAGTAGCAGCTACTTGTCCCGGCTACTAAAACAGACAATGCTGATCATTTATTGATAACTGTCTCTATGTGTGTTTTAGCAGAGGCATTTAGTAGCCACGACAAGTAACTGCAACTAGTAGCTCAGTGTGTCTTCAGCCTAAAGGGGTTCGGGAATTGATCACAGCAAGCACACAGACAGACCATCATGGGGTTTTTTTTCAATCTGTGGAATCAGGTATATCTGCGTAAAAATACGTTTATAATTATTTCTGGAATTTCAGTGTTAATGCACCACTTTATATTTTACCTTTCCTATTCCTGTAGATCCCTGTTTTCTTAAACTTGGGTCCCCAGTATTATCGATAGACTTTTTTTTGGCAGGCATGCCATTACTGCGAAATTTGCATTTCGCATTAACAAATCTTATGTGAATTTTTCAGCACTTACAGGACAGGTTTGCTCATCGCTACTGAAGGCTTTTATTATAGGTTGAGGAGTGCTGGAAGTTGTAGCCTATCAACATGCAGGGACCCAAAGGTAATGCAGGATTGCATCAGTAATTAGTTAGTTACTATTGCTTCTTTTCTTTCTTTAGTTATATCTATTTTATTATATGATTTTGTCCTTTCCTTGCGTACAACCAAGTGCAGAATCCATGGCCCTTGTACTCGTGTCTTTATGTAAAAGTGCCATTAAACACGGTGCCCTGCTTTATAATAAAGACGTGAAGTGGTGACAGATGAGGATTTTAAAGATTTTTTTACCTTTGAGTGTTGGTCCTAGATCTCTTCTCTGATAAAACATCATGCAGCACTTTAAAGAGGATTATAGTTACTGAAAGAATTTATCTTTCAGAGAATATTTCCTTGACTTACAGAGTCAGTCCATTTACGATTTCCTGCGATTCACTGGGGTAGGGGGGAGATGTGAAATTACATGTTTATTTTTAATATAAATGTTTTATTAGAACATTAAAATAAAGAATTCATTGAGGGGATCAGTATTTACTATTGAACTTATAAAATGACAAAGTGGCTGAGAAGTTTTAAATTGCTGTACTCAAAGTTGAACAGAGATGGTAAGGAATTAGCCAGGAATTGCTCTCCAAGTGTAAAATCATATTATTATACACAATACCATAAAAATTCAATTTAAGGCAATTTGATTCCCAGCAGCACCCACAGAATGGGAAGCTTACTCATTGTGACAGACACTAGCTCCTTTAGGAGGTTACTGCACTCACATTCATGGGCCGCGGCGTTTGGCAGGAACAGGTGTTTCTTTCTAAGAGAACTGAGGTCATCAAAACACCCTGTGTGCCATCAGCCTAAATGTTGGTATTGGATTAGCAGGGGTACTTGCGAGACTGCATTTCAGATGGTAAGAAGGCGCCATACAAGTGTGATGGGTAGATTTCACTTGAAACTGTTGTAGGTTTAGAGTGTCAATCCATGTTGTTCACTTTCTCAAGTCAGAGTGGCTGATTTATTATAGATTGATTTGGGGAATCCAGAAGGTTTCCCAGCAGTGCAATCTATTTTAACAACATTTTCTTTAATGTCAGGAAAAAATTCTGACAGTCAGGAAAGCGTTGCTGAATAGATGTGATGGTCAATAGACGTGGCAATATTGTGTGGCATATTATCAGTTACAATAGATAATATGATTGTAGATAGATATTTAGGTAGACATAGTTGGACAGATAGATAGATAGATAGATAGATAGATAGATAGATAGATAGATAGATAGATAGATAGATGATAGATTTACACAAGTACTGAGCAGCTCTTGCATTCTCATAAAGAAAGTGTCACAGGATTTCATATCACTGATTAGGAAGGAAGCCATTCAGAGAGCACAGATCATGTAACTCGCTCTCCATCTGAGTTTTGCAGCAGGATATCAAAGAGAGAGGGAGATACCCTGGAGGTGCCTTGTGAAATGGAAATCATATCATAGCTGGTAAAACAGCATTGCGCCTATGAAGTACTGCAGTTTTGCAATTAGTAACAGTCAGGCCTGTATGTGATACTTTTATTCATGCTCTATTATGCATGATAGAGACATTTTTGCATTAAGCAGCTATAATTAACATTCTAATGTACATGTATATGTATTAATATGTAAGAGGCCTAAATTCCTTATGCAAATAAGGATTTAGTTCGGAATGTATCCGAATCTTAAAATTGTGGATTCAGCACATCCCTAGTTTTTGGCAGAAATATATAATTTTATAGTTAAAATAGGTAGGATACTATAAAGGGAATATTCCAGTGTTGTAAAGGGATTGTGGGAATTGTCCACAATAATGGAAATGTTATAGGCTGGACAGTCTCCCTTTATATAAAAGGAAGATTAAAGTTATTGGGATCAATGCTGGTGTACAAAGTGGTGTAACATGCTATGTAAAAAAGTGGCAGAGTGGGTTTTCACTTAAACATCTTTCAAGCATGAATTTTACATTGGCCTACATATCTGCATAGAATCAATATACAATGTGGCAGGGTCAACTGAATATTAATGCCCCTTTTCAAAACACCTATGCATACATGCCCCATAGTGATGGTATACAATACATGAACACAGCCTATTCTGCCACCAACATTACACTAACAGCACCAGAATAAGTCAGGGATGTCCGAGAACAAAACAAGCAAGGACAGAACAAATAAAGTGATGAACTCTGTTTACAAATATGGTTCATTGTCTCATATTTAATTTTTGGTAAGTATTTCGCAAATCTTTATTCATTGTCACACAAGGGTTAAGGAAGCTACTAATATTTTTCCCCAAGGGGAGACTAATATTAGCAGCACTTTTTCTACCAATAATATTTATTGCATTTATTATCCTTAACAGACGAGTAATGACATACAATGAACAATGTCTATTTATATATAAGAGAAAGTATATTATCCTTCCATTTGACATGCAGGTCACTGATGAGGTTCCTACACGGATTGGCCTGTGTATGGCCGCCTTCCCTACCCTCTAAGGGTTAATATTAAGATCTCTGGCCAACATTGTATAAGAAGTTCCCAGGAACATCTCCAATAGCTGCCACATAAACACTTGAGCAATGAATGCTCAGCCGTCAGCATTCCGAGCCCCCAGCAACACTACTACACAACATCCCCCAAATTGGTTCGAGCTATTATATCCTTCAGCTGGGTTTATTTACTGTTTATCACTAAAAACATTTCCATATAAATCCATTATGTGTGTCCTGGGTGCATATGTATGCCCAGTGCAGCCAATGGGTTTCTGTTCTCCTGTCAATCTATTGCCTTTTGTTTAGAACTTAAATTTCCCTTTTTAAATAAAAGTTTGCTTATCTTTTGCCATACAGGTATGGGACCTGTTATCATGAATTCTCAATAAGGATTCATTATATCTTAGCTGGGATCAAGTACAAGGTACTGTTTTATTATTATAGAGGAAAAGAAAATAATATTTAAAAATGTGAATTATTTGATTAAAATAGAGTCTATGGGAGAGCTTTCTGGATAACAGGTTTCGGTATAATGGATCCCATAGCTGTACCTGTATTGCAAATTAGAAATCAGAATATCCCTGGCCAATAGAAATAACTGCTGACTTGAACTACAACTGTCTGCATCAGTCACCCTGTTTATAGAGATAATGCAATTTACAGTACTACCGCACCTCTGTTAATGCTTCTATTTCATGTTACATCAAACTTTTAAACTTCAACATCAAAACATTTAAACTTGCTTTATTTATTTTTTTATTCCCATTTAAATTAAGTAGGAGTCGGAGTCGGTTCATTTTTTGCCGACTCCGACTCCAGGTACCCAAAATTGCCTCCGACTCCAACTCCTCGACTCCGACTCCACAGCCCTGAAAACTTGTCACGATCATGTAGAGTCAATGGCAGATGTCCCTTCCCTACCCTGGAGGATCCTTCTTTGCTTCTAAACATTAGAGGTTTTTGGATTTTTGACACTGTTTTTTTGTGCAACAATTCAAAAAAGTAGAGGTCTCCGTGCCATAATCTGAAAAAGTCGTAGTTTCGCAACTTTTCTGCGACTTTCAGTCATCAATCCAATCCTCATACTACTAAGTTATCAAGGCCCACCCCTCCAGGGAGCTCCAGTTATAACCCCATTGGTCATCTATGCCTCCTGGGCAATAGGCACTGTCAAAAAGCACAAAGGGGCCACTATTGCCCATACACACATGGCCACACACCTAGGGGTGTATTTATTTAACACTGGAGACAAATATCAATGGTGATGTTACCCATAGCAACCAATCAGCAATTAGATTTGAACGGCCACCTACAAGTTAGGAAACAAAAGCAAAGATCTGATTGGTTGCTATGGGCAACATCACCAGTGATGTTTGTCTCCAATGTTAATAAATACACCCCCTCATCTGCCCCAGCCATTCATTGATTATACAAAAACCCTGCCCACTTTCTCTCAAGCACTGCCACTATAAATCACACTTTCAAGTCTCCCGGGGGGCCCCCTCTGCCATGATAGGGCCCTTAACTGGAGTACTTTCTTTACCCCCCCCCCCCCCCCCCACCACCCCCGATGTAAACCCTGTGTCAGATGCTGGTCATAACATGTTATGAAAAGTACATAGCTCTGTTAGAGTAAACCAGGAATCCAAACAGTGTGACATTAACAGCCAAACAGACAGCTGCATCACTGAATGGAATCATCCTTGAGATAAACAGACTGTCAGCTTGAGGAAAAGGTCAGTGTGTTATTTACACAGGTTAAATATTCCTTGCACTGAGGCCTATGGTACATGAGGAGTCTTCACTTGTGTGGTGCCCTCAGGACAGCCAAAATGCCTTTAAACTGATACAGACACTTTGGAACATGCTAATAATACTAGGAATGAAGGGTCACAAAGTATCACTGGGCTGGGGGAGGCTTGGGGCAGTTTTGTAGAAAGAAAAATATTGTGGCATTTGGTTCCTAGCAATACAGACATGTTCATATCAATGTTTATTTAGTTACCTTCTTTGCATAGAAAAGCATGTGAAACACACAGGCAGATAGTTGTACCCACTACATTTATACAGCACTGACTGCCTGTCACCACCTGTCTATTCAAGGGTAAATTCAGTAGAAGTATCCAATGTGTGTGTCTTGAAATGCCCCAATGCTCTTTAGGGGGTGTATTTAGTTTATGAGATACATGTTGGAGGGTCATTGCCAATACAGTGCTTAGCACTAAATTTGAAATTAAAAGCTTAAACAAATAAAAACACAATAACTTACATTATAATTAAGAATTCCCACAGAATGAAACACTCTATAATAAGATTTGCTCCCACCAAAACAGCCTGTGACCTTCCATCTGCTGCCTTTAATCATCCTCAGTGAGCAATGATGGGACTTGTAGTCCTCAGCTGCTAAAAGGTCACTACGCTGACATTGGTACTCTGAGTAACCAAACCCCTCGACAAAACAAGTAATTAGCCGCTGTATGATAATTACATGATATACTCATGAATATTACAGAACTATACTTGGCCTTTCCTTCCTCCAGCTGGTGGGAACAACACACAGAGACAGAATGCCAGGAGGTTTGTATCACTGGTTGCAGGGGATGCAAAACCAAATTAAAGTGGTGCCTGATGAGAGGAAATGTAATCCCAAGCAACTTTTCAATATACATTAAAACATATCGACAGTGTTCCAGCTTTTCCTAAATGTTACTGCTATTGGATATAGTATCTGCCTGTACTGCTGCTTCTCTCTTTTCAAGCAATGTACCAGAATACAGTCAGCCTTGCATGCTTCTTTACTGGGCTGTTAATCGCCAGGCTTCTAATACATTGTTTCAAAAGTCAGAACCACCAGGGCAAAGAACAGAAGGGGACAGACAGAATAACATATAGGAATAGCTTTAAACTGAGAATGTGCAATGGATGATTCATTGAAAGCTGCATAGAATTACACAAACATATGGACAAACCTTTATATTGGATTTACATTTACTTTAAGATTACATTGAAGAAATCAATTTTTAACATCATTAAAATTCAACTGAGTTGTCCAGTGTGTAGCTGAAACGTGTATTTTAATGTAAAAAATAAAAAACCCAGCCATGCGTATGTGCGCCCTGCGTGTTAGGAGGGAAGGCAGCTGGTTATACACATTGTTATACACTTTCATACTCACTCCTACCTGGAATCCACAACCCAAGTATTCAGCTCTCTGGGGCCCCATCATAGTTGGGGCTGCAAAAATCTAGATCTCGTATTATTAGTTATAACATGAGGGGGACCTATTGCCACTATTGTTTGGGGCCCCAGAAGCAAAAGTGTGATTGTGATGGCAGCTCCCACACACTGCACTTTCACCTACATTGGGTACAGATATCACTCACACATACCCAGTGCAGTTGGATTGTCACATATCGACCTATTGCACAACGGCCATCGGTACTGACACTTCTCTGCTCTCAGACCCAAAAAGATTTAATTACAGTTTGTCAAGTCCGATAGTGACCTTTCCGTGTGCCTCATCCTGCTCACACTCTCAGCTCTGTCCCCTGCTACCCCTTATCCGCCTGTCACCCTTTCAGCAGCGCTTCTGCACTTATGGCTCTCTCTGCTTCTGCCTCTCACCCACAGGCATGGCCGGTCTGTTATACCTGTACCTCACACTGACCCTGCAGCTCCCCGTTATACCTGTATCTCACACTGACCCTGCAGCTCCCCGTTATACCTGTACCTCACACTGACCCTGCCGGCTCCCTGTTATACCTGTATCTCACACTGACCCTGCAGCTCCCCGTTATACCTGTATCTCACACTGACCCTGCAGCTCCCCGTTATACCTGTATCTCACACTGACCCTGCAGCTCCCCGTTATACCTGTATCTCACACTGACCCTGCAGCTCCCCGTTATACCTGTATCTCACACTGACCCTGCCGGCTCCCTGTTATACCTGTATCTCACACTGACCCTGCAGCTCCCCGTTATACCTGTAGCTCACACTGACCCTGCAGCTCCCCGTTATACCTGTATCTCACACTGACCCTGCCGGCTCCCTGTTATACCTGTATCTCACACTGACCCTGCCGGCTCCCTGTTATACCTGTATCTCACACTGACCCTGCCGGCTCCCTGTTATACCTGTATCTCACACTGACCCTGCAGCTCCCCGTTATACCTGTATCTCACACTGACCCTGCAGCTCCCCGTTATACCTGTATCTCACACTGACCCTGCAGCTCCCCGTTATACCTGTATCTCACACTGACCCTGCCGGCTCCCTGTTATACCTGTATCTCACACTGACCCTGCAGCTCCCCGTTATACCTGTATCTCACACTGACCCTGCCGGCTCCCTGTTATACCTGTATCTCACACTGACCCTGCCGGCTCCCTGTTATACCTGTATCTCACACTGACCCTGCCGGCTCCCTGTTATACCTGTATCTCACACTGACCCTGCAGCTCCCCGTTATACCTGTATCTCACACTGACCCTGCAGCTCCCCGTTATACCTGTATCTCACACTGACCCTGCAGCTCCCTGTTATACCTGTATCTCACACTGACCCTGCAGCTCCCCGTTATACCTGTATCTCACACTGACCCTGCCGGCTCCCCGTTATACCTGTATCTCACACTGACCCTGCCGGCTCCCACTGACCCTGCCGGCTCCCTGTTATACCTGTATCTCACACTGACCCTGCCAGCTCCCCGTTATACCTGTATCTCACACTGACCCTGCCGGCTCCCCGTTATACCTGTATCTCACACTGACCCTGCAGCTCCCCGTTATACCTGTATCTCACACTGACCCTGCAGCTCCCCGTTATACCTGTATCTCACACTGACCCTGCAGGCTCCCCGTTATACCTGTATCTCACACTGACCCTGCAGCTCCCCGTTATACCTGTATCTCACACTGACCCTGCCGGCTCCCCTGCCCGCCTGTTCCTACAATCGCTCACCTCTAGCCTAACAGACTGGCTGTACTAACCCTATTACTAACACTTTCACTGTTTCTCTTTGCCTGCCCTGGTGCCTATCCCTGGCAGACCACTTTGCCACTGCCATTCGATATCATTCTCTTATCTGTTCGCTAGGTCTCCCTCCCTCTCTTTGCCTCTGCCCATTATCTCCCGATCCAGGATTGCCATTAGAGACCATTGGAGAATCCCACCTGTTCTGCAGCTTCAGGGTCCAGATGTGGCTCCAGCAGTGGGACAGTGAACTGGATCTTTCTGGGACTGTTAGCCTCCATCCTGATTCCCCTCGCCACAGGGTCGCACTGATCAGACTCGGCTCTCTGAGGTTACCAAGAATTTGCCAGCCCCTTATCTCCTCCTGTCTTCTTCCCTGTGAGAGCGGAGCGGAGGATTGGCTGCTCCTATCCAGCCCTGTTCCCCTCTCGCCCCTCCCTCTCTCCCTTCTACCCGGACTCTCTCTCTCTCTTTTTCTGTGAGAAGCACATGGATGGAACGGGGGAATAGGGGTGCGGTCTGTATATAAATATATCATGTACAGCTGGGCACCTACATGGGGTATAGGGGTGAGGTCTGTATATAAATATATCATGTACAGCTGGGCACCTACATGGGGTATAGGGGTGAGGTCTGTATATAAATATATCATGTACAGCTGGGCACCTACATGGGGGGTATAGGGGTGAGGTCTGTATATAAATATATCATGTACAGCTGGGCACCTACATGGGGGGTAGGGGTGAGGTCTGTATATAAATCTATCTTGTACAGCTGGGCACCTACATGGGGTATAGGTGTGAGGTCTGTATATAAATATATCATGTACAGCTGGGCACCTACATGGGGTATAGGGGTGAGGTCTGTATATAAATCTATCTTGCACAGCTGGGCACCTACATGGGGTATAGGGGTGAGGTCTGTATATAAATATATCTTGTACAGCTGGGCACCTACATGGGGGATAGGGGTGCAGTCTGTAAATAAATCTATCTTGTACAGCTGGGCACCTACATGGGGTATAGGGGTACGGTCTGTATATAAATATATCTTGTACAGCTGGGCACCTACATGGTGTATAGGGGTGAGGTCTGTATATAAATCTATCATGTACAGCTGGGCACCTACATGGGGGGTAGGGGTGAGGTCTGTATATAAATATATCATGTACAGCTGGGCACCTACATGGGGGGTAGGGGTGCGGTCTGTATATAAATATATCATGTACAGCTGGGCACCTACATGGGGGGAAGGGGTGAGGTCTGTATATAAATATATCATGTACAGCTGGGCACCTACATGGGGGGTAGGGGTGCGGTCTGTATATAAATATATCATGTACAGCTGGGCACCTACATGGGGTATAGGGGTGAGGTCTGTATATAAATATATCATGTACAGCTGGGCACCTACATGGGGTATAGGGGTGAGGTCTGTATATAAATATATCATGTACAGCTGGGCACCTACATGGGGGGTATAGGGGTGAGGTCTGTATATAAATATATCATGTACAGCTGGGCACCTACATGGGGGGTAGGGGTGAGGTCTGTATATAAATCTATCTTGTACAGCTGGGCACCTACATGGGGTATAGGGGTGAGGTCTGTATATAAATATATCATGTACAGCTGGGCACCTACATGGGGGGTAGGGGTGAGGTCTGTATATAAATATATCATGTACAGCTGGGCACCGACATGGGGGGTAGGGGTGAGGTCTGTATATAAATCTATCTTGTACAGCTGGGCACCTACATGGGGTATAGGGGTGAGGTCTGTATATAAATATATCATGTACAGCTGGGCACCTACATGGGGGGTAGGGGTGAGGTCTGTATATAAATATATCATGTACAGCTGGGCACCTACATGGGGGGTAGGGGTGAGGTCTGTATATAAATATATCATGTACAGCTGGGCACCGACATGGGGGGTAGGGGTGAGGTCTGTATATAAATCTATCTTGTACAGCTGGGTACCTACATGGGGTATAGGGGTGAGGTCTGTATATAAATATATCATGTACAGCTGGGCACCTACATCGGGGGTAGGGGTGCGGTCTGTATATAAATATATCATGTACAGCTGGGCACCTACATGGGGGGTAGGGGTGCGGTCTGTATATAAATATATCATGTACAGCTGGGCACCTACATGGGGTATAGGGGTGAGGTCTGTATATAAATATATCATGTACAGCTGGGCACCTACATGGGGGGTAGGGGTGAGGTCTGTATATAAATATATCATGTACAGCTGGGCACCTACATCGGGGGTAGGGGTGCGGTCTGTATATAAATATATCATGTACAGCTGGGCACCTACATGGGGGGTAGGGGTGCGGTCTGTATATAAATATATCATGTACAGTTGGGCACCTACATGGGGTATAGGGGTGAGGTCTGTATATAAATATATCATGTACAGCTGGGCACCTACATGGGGGATAGGGGTGAGGTCTGTATATAAATATATCATGTACAGCTGGGCACCTACATGGGGTATAGGGGTGAGGTCTTTATATAAATATATCATGTACAGCTGGGCACCTACATGGGGGGTAAGGGTGAGGTCTGTATATAAATATATCATGTACAGCTGGGCACCTACATGGGGGGTAGGGGTGGGGTCTGTATATAAATCTATCTTGTATAGCTGGGCACCTACATGGGGTATGTATGTATGTATATGTATGTATATTTTTATTTATAAAGTGCTACTTATGTACGCAGCGCTGTACAGTAGAATATATTAATACAAACGGGGGTTAATAAGATAATAGATAAATACAAAGTATAACAATAAATACAAATAAATACAAGATACAGCAGCAATAAGTTAAGAGTCAAAGACACAAGAGGATGGAGGTCCCTGCCCTGTAGAGCTTACAATCTATATGGGAGGGTAACTTACAGATACAAATAGGCAAATATAAGTGCTGTAGGTCACAGTGGGTGACATTACAATATAAGTGCTAGTTCCCTGGTCAGGTGCTGGGCGAGTGCTCCCAAAGGTAGTCTTTTAGTTTGGTTTTAAAAAGACTGGGGGAGGATTCTCTCCGGAGGAAATTAGGGAGGGCATTCCAAATGTAAGGGGCAGTCTGTATATAAATCTATCATGTACAGCTGGGCACCTACATGGGGTATAGGCGTGCAGTCTGTATATAAATCTATTATGTACAGCTGGGCACCTACATGGGGTATAGGGGTGCAGTCTGTAAATAAATCTATCATGTACAGCTGGGCACCTACATGGGGGGTAGGGGTGCAGTCTGTATATAAATCTATCATGTACATCTGAGCACCTACATGGGGTATAGGGGTGCAGTCTGTAAATAAATCTATCATGTACAGCTGGGCACCTACATGGGGGATAGGGGTGCAGTCTGTAAATAAATCTATCATGTACAGCTGGGCACCTACATGGGGGATAGGGGTGCAGTCTGTAAATAAATCTATCATGTACAGCTGGGCACCTACATGGGGGATAGGGGTGCAGTCTGTAAATAAATCTATCCTGTACAGCTGGGCACCTACATGGGGTATAGGGGTGCAGTCTGTATATAAATCTATCTTGTACAGCTGGGCACCTACATGGGGTATAGGGGTGAGGTCTGTATATAAATATATCATGTACAGCTGGGCACCTACATGGGGGATAGGGGTGCGGTCTGTAAATAAATGTATCATGTACAGCTGGGCACCTACATGGGTAACAGGGCTTTATCTTACATGAAACATAGGTAACTGTAGGCTGTGGCATTGTTACTGACATTTTATTTGTTGAATGTTTCATTTAGGGGTGTAAACCTGCAGTGAGGATTAATAAGAAAAAAATGAAGAATTGTTAACTAGGGAGTTATAGTTCTACAGAAACTGATAGGTTCAGGTAGCTGATGTGGGCATGAGGGGTTAATGTTTATATATTGGTGGCAATGTTATTGGCAGGGGTGTCACTAGTGCACACACTTTCCCCTTCTTCCTATTTGTGCCCTGCACCCTCTAGCCCCTGTGTCTCTGACAGACTCCATAGAACCTTGGTAGTTATGCCACTAGTTAGTGGTGAGACTAGTTGTGGGAGCTGGTAAGGTCAGAGGCAATGTTAAGGCTTTTCAATCCAAAGGTAAGTATTTTCCCACCAATGGAGGGTGTGCTTTGTTGCAGATGACAACATTTCTCTGCCCCATTGCCCTAACATGATTTTAAATACCTAAATAAATTAAAAACAATTTTCTACAACACAGATAAACATATCAAAAGTTTATTTCATTATATGTTGCAAAAATACAACTGATTTGGATAGGCACGTCTTCTGAGTACGCCAGTGCTACATAGGTATAGTTTTATGGAGATATGAGTATAGGTGGAAAAACTCCCAGCAGAACCATAATAAATCTTATACAACACAGGCCCAGAAATCTACATTCTTTATGTGATATTCTCAAATCTTTTGCACAACATATTAACTAATAAAGTATATGCTGAATGCAAACAGTGCAGGGGGCTATTGGTTTAAAGTTTTGCCCTGTGTGCCAAGTTAGAATGCAATCCTGCATTGTACTGTACTTTCTATTCAGCAGCACTGAGTACATGGGGATGTCTGTATATCCTAGCAGTGCCAGCACCTTGGATAGCGCAAGGTAATGTGCCCTACAGCACTGGTGCAGGCACTTATTACCTAACTATTATGGGAACATCCATATAAATGCAAGAAATTATAGAGCTTTATACAAATAAATACATTAGACCCATACAAACATATTTGATCAATAAAGAAGATAAGCAAAACCTCTGATTGGCGTTTAGTAGTAATCACTTGCTGTTACAATACTGGCTACACAAAATAATGCAGAACATTTTAATGAAATTTTATCTTTTTTTTAGCTTCTTGCTACAAAATGCCTGTAAGTTTGTTTTGCTTTATATATAAAGCTTGACCTTGTTACTCTGTTATTAGCAATGCCTTCAGAATCAAAGTGTACACTCCAGCCAAACCAAAACAGATAGCGCAAGTAAACCTCATAAACCAAGAATGATAGGACAAAAAACAATGATCTGACCCAGTATTGATGGCAGTGCTAATGTTTAATCTTCTGTTTATTATTTATCTTGCAAAAACTTCAGGCTAAAGCTGACCATACATGTAAACAACCACTTATCTGGGAAGGTTGTCAAACAGGCATACCTTTTTTGTTACCAGTATGCCCACCTAGAGATAGGTGATATCTGGCTGATCTGATCGGATTACAGAGCAGTACAAGCCTTCAGAGAAAGGAACACATCATCTCCTTGATGGATTTTTAATCCTTCCTGATTGACATCTGTCTGATTTTTAGTCACATATTGGTCAGGGAGGCCCCTCTGAGGGCCCCATGCACAAGCCAATAAGCTGCCGACATGGTCTGTTGGAAGCTTTTATCAGTCTGTGTACTGCCACTTTAATGGGACACTTAGGGGCGTATTTATTATTTATGTGTAAAACTAATTCGCCGAAAAAATGGAGTAAAAAGCTGTGTAAAATAAATGGAAATGATTGCCATCTGAACGCCGGATATTACGCCGGATATTACGCAGTTATTTTCCATAAGTTCCGGTGGAAGAAAAAACTCGTAAAACAATTACGACGATTTTACGCCATTTTTACATGGCGAAGCCTGGCGATGTGTGGTGAATTTTCTTGCTGTTTTTTACACAGCATAATAAATATGCCCCTTAGTGATTTGGGTCACATGTTGCATAGGGCCCACTTCTCTCCACCTGCCAAAAAACCACTAAAGAGGATCAGCTCTCATCCTCAGCTCTGTGTTGCTGCACTGACAGGCACAGTGTTAACCTGAGTACAGGTACATGAAGCAGAGATCGGTCTGTAAAAGCGAAAGCATGAATTTTTGGGCTGATCTCTGCTCTGTGTAGTGGCTCTCAAGCCGACACTATGCCTGTCAGCACAGCTACACGGGACTGTGGGTGAGAGTAAATCTGCTTCTCTCTACCCAGGGATGTCTCACTGCTTAGTGCCATGCTGAAGTAGACAAGTTGATGCTGCCCCCCCTTGCCCCTCTGTACTGAGTTTTATTTGGCATTGGAGCAGGTTGAGGTGGGCACATCACAAGTACAGAGAGAAAATAGCAATCTCTGCAATAGAATAGGCGAAAATCTGATTTTCAAATCTAGTGCAGAGCTAGGGTGGCTTTTTGCTGCCCCTGGACACATCTCCTTCCATTGACCTACTGATGACGTCCATTGAACTAGCATTATAAAACACCAGCTTGAGTTTTCACTTGAAACATGAAATTGTGTTATCACATTATTCTTACTGATGCTCATTTAAGCATAGTAATACAAGGTGGGCAAATAAGTGTGCTATAGTGCTAATGCTAACCATATGATTGGAAAAGTAGCCCAGCATAGGCCAGTCATATATAGTTTGCTATATAGATTGTAAGCTCTACGGGGCAGGGACCTACATCCTCTTGTGTCTTTGACTCTTAACTTATTGCAACTGTATCTTGTATTTATTTGTATTTATTGTTATACTTTGTATTTATCTACTATCTCATTAACCCCCTGTTTGTATTAATGTATTCTACTGTACAGCGCTGCGTACATTAGTAGCGCTTTATAAATAAAAATATACATACATACATATACATACATTCTGGTTAAGAGCTAGCTGCCTTAGCAAGTCCCCTGCAGTGAAACTCTTGATGTTTGTCTAACCAAAGGTCCCCATATACCTTAAGATCTGCTCGCTTAGCGATGTCGACAAGCGAGAGGATCTTCTCCCGATATCCCCCACCTACGGGTGGGCGATATCGGGAGAATCCAGGCTAATTCAAATTATAACGACGGGTTAGCCGATGTGGTCCCCGATCCAACTAGATTTTTAAACCTGCCCGATCGAGATCTGGCCGATTTCAGGCCAGATATCGGTCGGGCAGTCCCGTCGGTAGTGCCCATACATGGGCCGATTAGCTAGAATCGGCCAGTGTATGGGGACCTTAAGCAAGCTGTGTTAAGGAGTTGGCCACAGATTCGGCTACAGATGCAGATTTAAGAGCATGGTGTAACATGCAGGGTCTGTGCCAGAAGACAACTCTGGTGATCTGTCACTGTTTGCAGCTCTTGCCATAGCAAAGTATGATTGGGGAAATAGTCCCTGTGGTATTCTCTGTTTGGCGGCTGTACTGACATTTGTTGATATGGATGCATGCAAAAGGCTTAAACAGATCGAGGATCACACTCAGCTAATTCTCTCCTGTGCTATATGGTTTGCACAATGTTTTGGGCTCCAAAGGGCACTTTCTGAAGTGTCACTTGACTGTCATAAGGATCCAAAAAATACCATTATCACTATGTTTAAATGGATTAAGGCTCAGTCCAAATGGCCAACTTTCTCACTATGTCAAATGGTATCAACATGACAGAGTTGTTTGGTGGGGGTTCCCATGAGGTTTGCAGCCACACAAGAAAGTGTCAGCTGATAAATGTGCTTATCTGCAGCATATGATCAGTACTGCAGGGCTAGGCAAGTGATGAGTGGCAGGTTTGATGCCTGGGTAGCCCACAGCCATTGCACTAAAGTCCCACTGGGATATCAGCAATGATATAATGAGTACTTGCCTGTCATACTTTTCTTCTGAGAAAGATGGGTAAGTAGGCTGGGAGTCTGAAAAGATAAGGTTCAGTAGCTCAGTGGGGTTAGTACTGTTTCAGTAGCAAAAGCAGAAAAGAGAAAGCAGATGACTGCTAAATGTCATAGCCATTGTGTAAGGAGATATTTTTTTTTAAAATAAACCAAGTCTAACATACAGCTTGCCATGGATCAAAGAGAAACAGAATCTGCTATGTGGGCACTATGATACATTTCTGTTGTTAAACTACAGCTTAGCAGCTATTGGGGGATGCTAATAGCTGAAGTGTAGCAATAACTTTTGGACCACTTGATGGATTTAACTCTTTAATTTGAATTGACTGCTTTATGATTCTCTCAGTCTTTTGTCCTCTAACTTATCTCAGCAAAGCAGCCCTGAACTGGCACAGGGGAGATCAATAGCACAGGTAGGTGGTAATATATAACAGCACAGCCTTGACTGGCTCCCAAAAATCAGCGGGGTGTATATACATACCCAATAACAAGAAGTAGGAGTTATCTGAAAACTGACTGCAACACAGAGCTGGAAAAGCAAGATGAGAGAAGGTTTGTCATGAGAGGAAAAGGATAGGACATATTAATGAATAAAGTGAACAAATGTTCTTTGTTGGTAGTTACCCTTTATGGGGAAGCACCTGCTGTGGGCAGCAGAGTAGTGCAATGGTTAGCCCTGCCACACCGGGTTCATAGCTTCAGCTCTAGCCAGTGCACTGCAGTTAGTTTGTATGTTATTTATGTCTATGTCTGTTAATAAAAAGATAGTAAAGGTGGCAATACTTGACCAATAAAATCTGTTGACCAACCTTGTCAGCATGTCTTATTGGCCTGTGTATGGATCCCACAGAGGAACCTCCCTAACTGATATCTGGCCAACAATTGGCCAGGTGATGATTGGGCAGGTTTAAATATGAACAAGCCAATGCATTCCTTGCCCTGACAGGCTGCGTGTACTGTATTGTGATCTGTTCAGTTTGTTGGGCCAAATTATCTGATCAGCCCAGTTTTGCCTACCTGAGATGGGTACATCAGCAAAAGATCCTCTGGTTTGGCAAGGATCATTACATGTAAGGCCAGCTTAAAATACTCAGGTCAAGGTATGTGTAGCATCATTTCAGTATTCTCATTTCTTTTTTTTTTTTTAATAACTGAGATCATTTGTGCAACTTGTTACCTTTTTGTTTATGCTGTACAGAATGAATTTTCTAAGCTCAATGAAGTAAACACCCAATTATGCAGGGTACGCATTGTGTGTGCCTGTGAAAATTGCCATCCTTGATCTTTCCTAAATGTAGGCCAACTCTTTTGCAAGCTCGAGTCTGGACAGGTTGCACATATGAAAGCAGGATTTCTGTTGAGGCTACAGAAGTGTCTGAGATTGCAAAAGGAAAGATACTGCTCCGTAGTATCTTCTAGAATTATGTGACTAAATATTTTCTTACTAGTGATGAATGAATCTGCCCCATTCCACAAAACTCTGAAAAATCTGCATAACGTGGCTACTGCGTGACTTTTTTGACCAGTGCAACTTATTTTGATGAGACCGCAACAGTTTTGACGCAACCACAACATTTTAGACCAACTCACTCTACCCTTGGGCCTATGGGAACACATCTATACCCCAAGGGTTAGGTCATAGCTAGCCAGGACTAACTGCCAACTAGCAGGAAACTTAACTCCTTCGTTGTCTCTTTGTTTGCTGAGAAATTCACAAACACTGCATCATCGTTGCAGAAGAGGCTAATTGGGGATCTGAGTTACAGACAAGACACTATATGCAAAATATAAGGTCTCAAATTTGCTTGGTACCTATTCATTTTCTGGAACTAAATTATTTGAATCCTAAAAGGCTCAGAAAAGATATCTCAGTAATATACAGCTAGAACCTGTGAAATATTTGTGCGACTGGCACGCCAATCATTTTCTTGCAGGCTGACTGGGCTCTTTGCACTGATTATTGTTTATAACAGCATGAGATCTGTTTCTCATTTTTATGACAGAAAGCACACACTGATTGTTTCTATAAAAATGATAAAACACAAAGAATTTTGTTAATAAGTGAAGCTTTCTTTCTTCTTAAAATAAAAGCAAGTGTGATCTGTTTTGACCCATTAATATCCAATCAAA
The DNA here is from genome assembly GCF_000004195.4 of Xenopus tropicalis. Taxonomy (NCBI): domain Eukaryota; kingdom Metazoa; phylum Chordata; class Amphibia; order Anura; family Pipidae; genus Xenopus; species Xenopus tropicalis. Next base: position 144,593,491 of record NC_030678.2, on the reverse strand, counting down.
TTTTGAATGCCCTTATAAAGGCCTATTTAGGGGCATATACCATTTCTAATTTTCCAACTGCATATGAAAAGTACAAACTAAATCAAAGGAACACAAGTCCTGTCACTGTTGTGGGACCCAGGAGGGCAAAAGGCCGACTGGGCCATTTAAATATAGGTTTGCTAAATGTCTTGTCTTTCGGTTTTGAGGGCCCATAAAACAACTAAAACTGTGAGCCCAGTAAGTACACGTTACCTTACTATCCTGGCAAGTAGGGTCACAACCCAGCATGTTTCTAGGTTAGTGAATCAGACTGGTCTGAAATACAGATGAGTATGGAACTCTGCTTGCTAGAAATGTTAGTGTTAATATGTACTTTGGAAAAAAATAGCAAAATATATGTAAAGTGAAATCTACCATGCTAAAGCTAGCTTGTATAATGTATGTGCTGGAACCCCTGGCAGAAACAATGAATTTCAGGCAGGAAGGCAGAAGGTGTTGTTTGAAGCAGGAAGGCAAAGTTGTGATCAGTTCTATTTATAGGTTTCCTTGAACTCTATGTGGAAGGAAGATGTTCTGCTATTCTCAATACTGGAGAGAACAGGGATCATCTAAGGGCACAAACAAGAATCACACTGGAATAGGGGGAAATATTCTGACTTGGTTAGGTCATGCCAGATCATGAATGTGAGTGCCAGCAGAACATACAGGGACAGAAGTACTGATATTAAAACTGGCAGTTAGAATTTTATCCAGTCAGGTACTGACACAAGTTAATGAATAGCTTTGTTTGGCAGACAGGGCCAGATTTTAAAGTGGTGCACCCCAAGGCCGCTTGCCCCCTCCAACCCCCACACACACTCTTACCCCTGCACGCTCGCTCCTATTTGAAGTGAAACAAGGGATATGCAACTGAAGCCCCAAAAACTACATATGAATATGTTTATACATACATATAATAATAATATATAAGGTATAGGGTTGGTCACCCAAACAGCTTCAGTTCTATTTTTATTATCACACTACATAAGTTTGAAGCAGATGTTAGTAGTTTATACTGTACCTGCCACCTTGCTGCATCAAATCAGCGAGTTTAAACAAGTGTTGTCATAAGGGATACAAAGGTTGTTAATTAATACTGAAGCATGTTCCTAGAAGCTATTATCAAAACCCAGTGAATCACGAGGAACGTTAATAATATATGACATCCAAGTGGGTGAACATACTCACGAGAAGATTTCCTTCCCTTTCCCCCCCTATAATTATTTTTATTTTCCAATAAACATTTCTAATGCAAATCTCCAATGCAAATGACTTTGTAAGGCTGCTTGGTACAAAGGAATTTTAAACAAGCACACAGACAAGTGGAAGTACATTGTGTAAGTGTAAGATGGGGCCCTATTGTGGGTTGTCCTGGCAACATACAAATCTTGTACCTTGAGTGGGATGCACAGAATGTTGACATAAAAAGAGCAGGGAGGCGATCATGAGACAAGTGGGTCCAACTGCCAATTCTTATTGCTCTCCTGACCCAGCAAGTGCGGTGCTTTCTAGGTTGTAAATAAAAGAAACACACTTGGGGAATCAATAGGAACATACAGCATTGAGTTTGCAGAAAAAAAATATATTTTATTTCTATTTTTCTTTCAAGACAATCTAACTTTATTAGTAGTCTTCGCATGAGTGTGCAATTCATATTCCTAATCTGTTACTTTATAAGATAATAACTCATTATAAATGGGTTTATCGGTCTTTGCAACGCTCTGCAATTATAGGTATTTTATTTTTGTTTCTAAGTATGCCCTTAGGCCAGTGTCACACAAGGCACTATCCAGTATTACCTTGAGAATTCTGTATAGTTCTTTAAAGATTAAAATGAAGGGCCATGTCTGCAGGTGCTTCCGCCAAAAGTTACCCCAAATGAAAGGTGTGTTAGTGGGCCCCCTATCCTGGTGGGCCCTTGGCAAATGCCCCTTCTGTCCATTTATTAAAACTGCCCTTGATACCTACCCTGGCATTGAATCCAACTGTCATTACACACATAGGGCAGATTTTAGCACAAAGTTTAATACTGTAGCACCAAATTTGGCCTGGGGTGGTAGGTAGCAGAACACCATGTGCAACACTAGGCTTATCAACAATAGATCATGCCCTGGGGTATTTCTGCCATTATTTAAAATGAGCAAATTGCCCCAAATGCAGAAAAAGTTATTTGTGGCCTTACTACTGCCAGAGAGCAGATCTTTATGTTCTGTGGTAAGATCAGGCCATCTTCTCAACTGGATACTAAGGATTCCCTTATGTACAGTACGTAAATCAGCTGTTCCAGTTCATGCACCAGTGCTGTATGTACGTCCGGTGCCACCCTACACCTAAATATGCCCCCCCAGACTGCGTAATTGACATTACTTCCATATGAATAACCCCATGCATGCCACATCGCACAGCCTACCCCCCTCACCACCCCCAGCTCCTGCGCTGGATTTCTGCAGAAACTTTCCAACCAGGACTGGGGGGAATTTTATTTTGTTAAATAGGCACTCAAGGGCCACTCCTCAAAAGCTGCTGCCCTAGGCAGAGGACCTATGGAGTGCCTATATATAAATATAGCCCTACCAAGCACATAGAGACACAGTCATTGAAAGATCTTACAATCTCTAACAGTAGCCCCCTTTATCATAAATGGATATAAAGAAAAAAATGCTCAGTGTGCAAAGTAAACCTTTCCCCATGAAACTAAACACACAATCTGCAAGAATCCATCTGAAAACAGATCTTGTGATTATTCAATGGCTGTCACAGGAAGCTCCAAAAACGCTGATCAAGGGGTTCTTAACAGACTGTCCGCAGCAGTGCCAAGAGCTGAGATATGGCACATTATGCCCCAGGATTCAGAGCCTGCACTACTTTCCCCAGGGATCACTAGCCCTGACACTATTCCAGCTTATTTAAACCATGGCTTTTTTCATTAGTACTTATAGGCCTGATTTTGCCCTGAATTTCTGTAGTTCTCTGTAGAACCATCAATGATTCTACTGTTAACCTATTTAGTTTAAAGCAAAATAATGAAATACAGAAATACCAAAGAGTTTAGCTGTATGAATCACTGTTCAAATTAAGATTAGCATCAGCAGGGTTTGAGGAGTGGGATACAACATGGATAATAAAAGGAGAAAATGCAAGAATAATAATGATGACAAGAAGAAACGAAGAATAGCACATTTGCTGGGTGTGAGGGACCGCAAGAGAGAAGAATCTATTTTTCACACAGCAGAAAATGAGCTAGGTGCTATGGGGACTGTATGAAGATAAAGAACCGATTGCCAGGCGGCCTTTAGCAGAACATTTTGTGTCAGCTCTTTCTGCCTTGAGGTTTTTGCTTTTAAATTGCAATGCATTTCTGTTCCCTTTAGTTCATGAAATGGAGATGTCTTAGATGCAGAGGCACCTTTGTGAGATGCTATCTGTATTTATACTTCAATTGGCAACCAATTGGCTGTGCCTCAGATCTGCATTCGCCTATAGACCTGTATCCACACTAGAAATACACTGACAGCTAACTGACTGGGTAGAGCTCTTCCACTGGTGGAACTAGATGTTTATAACAAATTCCATTTCAAGCCCCAAACATTGGTAAATTGACGTATTCTATTGAAATATATAGAAATTGCTCACTAATTAGGGCCTTACTGGGCCCCCCGTGCAACCATAGAGTCTGCTTCATTTGTAGTCAGGGGCGGGCCAAGTCGACTGGGCACCCGAGGCCCCACCTTGCCCCTATATCCACCACCACTTCCCCCAACATGTGTGCGGAGAAGTGTGTGCCTGCATAGTGATGTCGTGGGGGGGAGTCACTGTGCACGCGTGCAAGGGGCGGAGGGAGGTAAGGGAGTAGGGGTGGGCAGGAGAAGTACTTGCCTGGCTCCCCCCCCAGCCTTGTCTCGTCTTCCTACTCCTAGTACCAGCTCCGTTTGTAGTTATGCCCCTGAGCTATTCTCTATCTCTAATTGTAGGTCAACTTACAAAGAAAAAGTTAAAAAATTTTTAAAATTTATATTATTTGATTAAAAGGAACTCTATGGGAGATGGCCTTCCTGTAATTTGGAGCTTTCCATAGCTTTTGCTGGTGAAAAATATGTACACATTGTATAGTATGCATTACTGTGCAGTGTACGTTAAGTTCTTTCTGAAAAGGTCAGTATTGTTCATCAAAATGTATGCCGCTGTCTGACCCATACTGGCAATCTGGAAAAGTCCCACTCCTCTTATATTCTTATACTTCTAATGTGTTATAAGCAACACAAACCAGAAACTTCCTTCATTAAGGTCTTCAGAAGCAGTGGACAACTTGTTCTTTTCCCTGCAGTGGAATCACCAAACACTGGAAGTCCTGGAAGAGGCGCATTACATAAAAGATCAGCAGCCTGGGTGCTAATAATAACCAGATTTATAAGTAGAGAAGTATAGCACATAGCACTTCATATGTCTTTGAAAATAAAGTAATACTATTTTTATTATACAAGGGGTGCATTATTTCTATATAATATATAATATAATATAAGCAACTTGTGCACAGCCAATAAATAATATGTATGAATAGCAGCCCTGAGAAAATCCATTTCTGATTATTGTACGTAAAAGAGGAACCCAGCTGATTAGATCAGAACTAACTAGGTCAGTATGTTTGCCATGGGAGTAGTGAAAAGTACTGAAAGCCAATGGAGATAACTCACCTAATGCATGGCTTGGCAAGCCTCAAAATAATTGTGTGTCTGCAACATACTGTACTATTCCCACTGAATCTTTATATCAATAAATATTTTGCATTCGCTGTCATAGTCTCCACATCAGCCAGTGCCTTCTTCCAGCCTAACGTCCTCTTGGCCTCTTCTTTCAACTGAGTGTGCTGCTCCACTTTCATTTTATCCACACATTGCAAACCTTAAGGTATAAAATTTAAAATCTCTCTGCCCATTAGGACTATCTAAGCAGGGAACTTGCATTTAACTGGCCAGGCGGATTAATTAAACTCTTCTACTGTAGAAAAAAAAGACTTATTAACCCATAGTCTACAAAAGAATCAACTAGAACAGGAAACTTGGTAGTTTCCATAGCAACTACTTACAACTCATCGCTTTTTTCGAGTTTTAATATTAATGTTTTATTGAGAAGTAGGTCTAGCTAGTTCCACTTTCCCTGAATGCAAGTAGATAAATAAAAATGCATAAATATATATAGTCTTTGACAAATGACGCTCCTTCTAATTTGCAAGCATAAAGGAATAAATAGATTCCCAGCGCACAGATAAACAGAAAACCATTATGCAAAAACCAAACATGGAGTAACTTCACTTTTCCTATTTGGCCTGTTTAGCTCAAGAAATAACAGAATAATACAACAACACAATAAAAACAATAAGCAAAAAGCCCAATTAATCAAATTCATGTTGAGAACAGTATATTTCCCCAAGGGATTTCACAATTTTTTTCCAAATTATTTTGACAGTTATTAGATTAGAAACTCTCTACCCCTCACACATGGTCCTCACAATAAAATGGTTCACTATTGGGAGCTTTCAAACGACTGCTCTGACTGCATCAAATCCCAGTAATTTTGCTGATGACTGGAAATATGAGAAGCAAGAAAATGTGCCGGCTTTCAGAAAATATGATACACATGTATAGCTTCCAGCAATGTCCCTCTGACTGCAATGGAACCGGGTTATGGCTTCATTCCTGTAAAAACATCAACAAAGGGCTGTTTCCTTCAACTGTAGGCTGTCAAGATGGCAGCAAAGAGACAAAGGGACTGTACATTGATCCCTCTCATCCTTCTCTTGCTTTGGGCTACATTGTACACAATTAGGCAAGGTTTGCTGGAGCCCAACAGAAATGTTAATACAGGTATGGAACCCATTATCAGGTATCCAGAAAGCTCTGAATTACAGGAAGGCTATTTCCCATTGATCATTAATTAGATTGATTAATTGATCAATTAATTAAAAAAAATTTTAAAAATACTTGATCCCAACTAAGATATATTTCATCCTTCTTGGAGGCAAAAAAAATCCTATTGGATTTATTTAACATTTACATGCATTGTTAGTACACTTAGGGGCTGATTTACTAACCCACGAATCCGACCCGAATTGGAAAAGTTCCGACTTGAAAACGAACATTTTGCGATTTTTTCGTATGTTTTGCGATTTTTTCGGATTCTTTACGAATTTTTCGTTACCAATACGATTTTTGCGTAAAAACGCGAGTTTTTCGTATCCATTACGAAAGTTGAGTAAAAAGTTGCGCATTTTTCGTAGCGTTAAAACTTACGCGAAAAGTTGCGCATTTTTCGTAGCGTTAAAACTTAAAAGGTGCAAAGTTTCGCGTAAGTTTTAACGCTACGAAAAAAGCGCAACTTTTTGCGCAAGTTTTAACGCTACGAAAAATCGCCAGATTTTACGCAACTTTCGTAATGGCTACGAAAAACTCGCGTTTTTACGCAAAAATCGTATTGGTAACGAAAAATTCGTAAAGAATCCGAAAAAATCGCAAAACATACCAAAAATCGCAAAATACCGATCATTACGAAAAAAACGCAATCGGACTCATTTCGACCCGTTCGTGGGTAAGTAAATCAGCCCCTTAAGGTATGGAGATCCAACTGATGAACCATCAATTATGTGGAAAAGCCCAGATCCTGAGCATTATGGATAACAAGTCCCATACCTGTATTCAATTAGCCTAAATTAAATACAGTTCAGTAAAATGTATTTTCTGCACACAAAGTGGACACCCATGAGATAACAGTAACAGACTATACATATACATACAGACTATACCTATACATTCTAACATTAAAAACAGCTACAATCAAGTACCACCGCAATGGTACCAAGCCTACAGTGTTTGGGAATATGTACAGAATATGGAAACAGCACAAGTAACAGGCAGGAAACAATGTAATTGGATTATCTTGATGAGTAATATATTCCTCCCAGCGATTTGTGTGAGATTGACAACTCAGATGTATTATAAATAGTTCCCTTCTCTTTCTTATAGCCCATAGACGGGAAAGATTTTATAGGTTTCCCTATAAAAAAGGTACATCTCCTGGGGGGGGGGTCAGAACTCAGTCCTGGATGGTGACCAATCGTGTATTTCTTTGCAGGTTTGCATCACAGAGGGATATTAGACAGATCCCAAGGCCAGATGGTAATGTTGTCATAAACCCATGGACTCTTGTAGGAACCTTGCAGTAAAGTGCATTACATTTCACATGTGATATAATAAAATGTTTTTTCTCTGCTGTGCCGTGCTGTGCCGTGAGGGCAATATGTTCCAGTTTTATCTATGTGCCTGTCATTTGTGCTCTTTCACGCTGCAGAGGGCAAAGGATAGTAATATTCTTCCCTATGGAATTATCCTAAGAAATGGATGAAAGAAATGAAAGAACATTTCACATTCTACATGCTGAAGCTTAAGCTCTGATTTGATTCTTAGCTTGAAAACCTTTAGCAAAATAATCAGGAGCATGACTTGTATTCTATGAACCCTCCTGCTGAAAAATATTTCTATAGCCTTCCCCCCCCATATATATGAGAGAAAATCAATTGGTGCTTGGAAAGAACAAACCTAGTTTTGTACATGTCCCCTCTTTTTTTTCTATCACTTCTTGCTTTTATGACGCCATTAATAAAAAGATTTAGTCGCTTCACATCAAAGATGCAGTGATAGAAACTCTTAATACTTTAATGTTATTTAGGACAGGCATAGAAGAAAGATGGTCACACTTTAATATTATCTGAAAGTGTCCTGCAGTTGCAAGCTGTAGCATAGTAGGGAAAGTGGCAGTCTATGTCCAGCACTGGGCATCACTCACCTGTGTATTTGCACTGTGATATCTGGCAATGCATCCAGCTGCTGTGAATCTTCTCTTTAAGCCAGAGCTGTCTAACTGGTGGCCCAGGGGCTCACTTTGCTCTCAGGCTCTATAGACTTTAGTGTACATCATAATATTTATATAATATTGCCCTCAAATATGCTGTAAGAGAATCAATTGGCCCATTAGATGTAATAGATTGGACAGCAATGCTTTAAGTCATCCCATTTCTATCTTAGAGTCAAGTTTTGGAAGCACAGAGACCCAGTTTTTACTCCTGCAGGCCAGCAGTCCACATGGGGCTACCAAATAGCCAATCACAGTCCTTATTTGGCATCCCCAAAGGACTTTTTTCATCTTTGTGTGGCTCACCAACACTCTGTACTGAGTGTAGCTCATGACTAGAAAAGGTTGGGGATCCCTGTTCTAGAAAGTGGAACAGTCAAATAGATACTGCTTTCAGCAACAATTCCACCCATAGAGATGCATATAAACTTTTGCTTAGAATTACTTTCTTTCATACATATACTACCTTTAGTAAAGTCTCAGCAGCGGCTACCAGATCTTAATAGCATTAAAGCTTTTTTGGAAGTCTAGGAATGCTTAAAAGTTCTTTCTTCAATAGCTCTTGAAATAAAACTGAAGTCCAGCTCATTCATTAATAATAATCTTAGCATTTTTAATTGCATTTCTCATTTACATTTAAAGTGAGTATGCCCTTTTAAAGGTCTACCTGCCATTACCCAAGTAGCACTGCCTCTCCCACATTGTTTGGATGTCATGTTTTTATTAAAAATATTTTTATTTCATATTAGTTGTGTCTGTAGGGGGCTAGTGTGGCAGAAAAATAACCGTTCAGAAAATAAAGATCAAATATAGAAAGAATAAAAATTGTCTTCTCTGGTACTTTGGTAGCAAAGGAATCAAGAAAGATATTTCTGAAAGGGGCACAGAGTACACACAGCACTTGGATCAAACAGTATCTTTGATATTTTTATATTTTGTGTTGCTGGCTGATTTGGACCCTTGGTGTCTAGTATATTCCCTTGACCCATGGTCCTTGGAGTACCCTTTCTTTAATGAACATCTCTCATATCTGTTTCACCAACTGAGAAAAAAGACTAGGTACAATAAGCCTATTCCTAGGCAGCACCACTGCCCTAATTAGCAAATGCATTTTTCCCTTGATAGTACTGGCCTTTATCTTTTAGAGTTTGTTTTCTGCGATGTGGCAGTTTCCATTCATTGGCATAAAAGCAAATGAAGAGTAAAGGAATTTTCAGTGAATTGGATAAAATGTGAATTTGTATTTTACTGCTTATTTTTCACAAACAACTGATTAGTTACACATAGCTACAATTAGGTGTATCTTCCTCCTTCCGTTATACACAGAGTCGCAAACATCTAATGGCCCAAAGGATTGGTATTTGGGTCAATACTCTTTACTCCTTAATTATCCATCTGACTTTACACACATTAGATTACACACATTAGATTGCACACATTAGATTACACACATTAGATACACACATTAGATTGTTAAGAATCTGTTCTGGCAGATGTGGGCAGCTAAATGGCTACGAAAAAGCATTAAAGAGGGAAGGGAATAGTGATGACGAATTTTTTTGCCAGGCATGGATTCGCAGCGAATTTCTGCATTTCGCCATTAGCAAATTGTTTTGGGAAACCTCAGTGAAAATTTCATTGCGCGTATTTTTTTAGTTGCGCATCAAATTGGGTGTGGCCGTGTCTAATCGGGCGCAGTCATGTCAATATGGGGCGTGGTCGGGTTCAAACTGGACGTGATTGCGCAAAAAAGGTGCGGTCACGTCAAAAAAGTGCAGGCGACAAAAAAATAGACGCGAACGACAAAAAATAGACGTGGATGACTAAAAATCGCTCAACAAATGCGTTTCACAAATCTTTTGCCGTTTTGCGAATTTTCTTGCATTTCGCAAATTTTATGGCGAAGCGAAACGGGACAGATTCGTTCTTCACTAATAGGGAACACATTGGGACGCTAAAGGGAAAACAGAGACAAAAATGTGCATGGATTAGCAACCATTCTTGTTAGCACATTGGAAGTAATGCGTATAAAATTCCAGAAAATGTATGTGAACTGGACAATGCTATTTGGAAAGGAAGGGGCCATGTACCGCTTGGTTCCTCCTATCTTATAACCAGTGTATGTAAAGTGAATATACAGGAACTTGGTATATTTATGTTCAGGAGGCTTAGTGGATCAAACCATTGATCACATGGGGAGGGATAGCAGGCTGAAAGGTGCTAAGTCATTTTTTCTGTATTAAGTGCCATTGTCAAGTTAGCTTCTCATCTAGTGCACTGGCTTACTGGCTCTTGGTGAATGGTGCTGAAATGTTACAGTTATTAATGAAGAACATTTACTTGTCAATGCTGTCAGTTAAAATAAACACTAATGGAAGAACAAGTAAAAGCAATACAACATCCATACATGGAACAATACTCTTACCTTGTATGGTCATTTTCAGCCTAATTGCCAAATCATATGCCTTTGTTGGGGATAAAAATGATGGGATTCCCCAGCTGTAGTCAATACGCAACTAGGGGCACATTAAATTTAATTTAGAATACTAGTTATTCTGGATCTTCTGGATCAGTGCTGTCCAACTTCTGCGGTGCCGAGGGACGGAATTTCTCTAGCATACATGGTGGAGGGCCGCTAATGGAAGCCAGTTTTGACCACTCCCCTTTTTGAAACCACACCCACTTCAAAACACACCTATTTTATCACAATGGTGGTAGCACAGCAAAATCCCAAATGCTTGTTCCTTACTGTGGGGATATCAACTGTCATTCATATGTGAAAGAATTATATTATGTCATATTAAGATATACCCTTAAATGCCATTAAGCCTCCTCCTCCCCTGTGGATAGCACAGCAACCCCCAGTACATAATAACACACCTTAGGGACCATTTAATGGCTATTTCCAACTGCTAACAAACTCCCACAACAAACCCCTGCCAGGTTCACCTCCCACAAGCAGCATAGGGCAAGCAGAGTATGGCACACACAGGCAGCACTCTGCCTGTCCTATGCTGTCTGTGTGTGTCATACTGTGCCTTCCCTATCCTGCCTGTGTGTGCCATACTCTGCCTGTCCTATGCTGCCTGTGTGTGCCATACTCTGCCTGCCCTATCCTGCCTGTGTGTGCCATACTCTGCCTGCCCTACCCTGCCTGTGTACACAAAGTACAGGGACTACAATCATGAGTATCAGGAAATCTACTTCCATTTATGCAAACCTACAGCTTCTCTGAGATAAAAGTGAAATAATTTTCTTAGTCTTTTGAGCATTACTCTTTTACACAAGGTAATTGCTTTTAGGTACCAATAAAAGCTGTTTACTTTGATGAGTGGCCATTTCATTTGTACATTCTGTTTTTATCCCAGTAGCCTAGTAACCCTAGCTATAATGTTTCCACTTCCCAGAGTCTCTATTGTCTCTGGGCAATTTTCATGGACTTTGTGTTAATGTCATTCTGCAGTGAAGGGAGGGGGGAAAAAAATGAAGGGATGTGTTTATATAACATAACTGACCAATATAAGTAATTTATGAGATTTAATTAGGCATGTAATTGTTGCATTCGGGGAAAATAAAAGGTTATTTGCTAATAGTGAAGTCATTGAAAATACGATCACTAGACACCTGCGTTACTGTGAATGCCTTACCCTTTGCACCTAACTCTTTCCTAAAATCTTATGCTCCAATGACGTGAATCTATCTAGGCATATTTTTTAACCCATCTAGTCGCATAGAATCCATATTTACAAATTTACTTCCAAACCTTGTAAAGATTATATTGAGTAAATATTCTTTTTGACCAGCGGCATACCTTCAAAGTACCGGGTAGGTTTATTTATCCTTTTGTGTAAATTCCTGTTGAGTGCTGTCATTGGGATTATACCTACTGTATATAATTACTGCTCTTACTATTATTGATTTTCCTATTACTATTTATACCACACTATTATTAGTAGTAGTTGTATGATTATTGTTAAACCTATTGTTACTACTACAGATATGGGACCTGTTATCCAGATTGCTTGGGACCTGGGGTTTTCTGGAAAAGGGATCTTTCCATAATTTGGATCTTCATAACTTGGTCTGCTAAAAAATCATTTAAATACTGAATAAACCCATATAGGTTTGTTTTGCCTCCAGTAAGGATTCATTATATCTTAGTTGCGATCAAATCCAAGGTGCTGTTTTCCTTTTATACAGAAAAAGGAAATCATTTTTAAAAATTAGAATTATTTGCTTATAATGGATACAATGGATGCTATTACAACTAGTATTTCTACTATTGCGATTATTTTTTCTGCAATCATTTTTATTGCTGCTATTACTATCATTACTAGTAGACAGAACTTCTATCAATAATACAGGTATGGGATCCGTTATCCAGAAACCCGTTATCCAGAAAGCTCCAATTACAGAAAGCCTGTCTCCCATAGACTCCATTATAAGCAATTAATTTAGATTTAATTTTTTAAATTGATTTTCTTTTTCTCTATAAAAAGAAAACAGTACCTTGTATTTGATCCCACCTAAGACATAATTATTTCTTATTGGATGCAAAACATTCCTACTGGGTTTATTTAATGTTTTATTTATTTTTTAATAGATTAAGGTATGAAGATCCAAATTGCCTTATCTGGCAAACCCTTGGTCCCGATCATTCTGGAAAACGGGTCCTATACCTGTACTATTACTCATACAATTAATTACAATTACCATCAGTTCTATTACTACTACCACCACTTCTATTAATATTGCTCTTTTTATTATTGATATTACTATTACCACCATTATTCCTATTGCTATTAATACTATTAATGCTATTAATACTACTGTTTTGAGTACTATTACTGCTTTTACTATTGTATTATTGCTACGATTGCTATTATTACTATTGGTATTACCACTGAAATTATTACTAATTACTAATGCTACTATTGAGATTGCTACTACAGGTATAGGACCCATTATCCAGAATGCTCGGGACCAAGGGTATTCCGGATAAGGGGTCTTTCCATAATTTGGATCTCCATACCTTAAGTCTACTAAAAAATCAATAAAACATTAATTAAACCCAATAGGATTGTTTTGCATCCAATAAGGATTAATTATATCTTAGTTGGAATCAATTACAAGGTTCTGTTTTATTTCTACATAGAAAAAGCAAATCAGTTTTAAAATTCTGAATTATTTGATTAAAATGGAGTCTATGGGAGACGGGCATTCCGTAATTCGAAGCTTTCTGGATAAAGGGGTCCGATATTACTATCACCACTACTTTTACTGGTGTTTATTGTTAATGACTTTTGCTATTATTATTATAATTATTACTATCATTCTTGATAATAATATTGCTACTATTTCTGTTAACATTACTGCTATTGCTACTGCTTCTAATACTATGTTTGTTTATTTATTACTACTTGGTTTGCTACAATGGCCTGTGGTCGCTTTGGTCTAGTAAAGACATTTTAAATAAAATGTTTAGCATTTCTAGCCTACTTATTTTGTAAAGCTGTAGTTGTTCTTTAAACCACTACTAGTTGTACAGATGTGACACATGTAATATTCTTCAGTGAGAACTTACCTTACCCTGCAGACATCTGACTGAGGCAAATGTCGTGCTTCTGCTGAGTGTCAGCACATTGACACAAGTCGCTTGGGACTGAATCTGTTTCTGTATGTGGGACACATATCTCAGCACTCTAACTGCAAGTCAGTGTGACACAGTACCGCAATGTTTGCACTCCTGCTCCATGCTTTAATAATGAGGGATTCCAAACCTAACCATAACTTCTTTAAATAGAAATGATGTGATCTGGATATGTAACTCCTTGTGGCTGTATTGCTGCCCTATTTTAAGTTTTGCCTTTAGGCATCTATACAATTCTGTTTCATAATCAGAGGCTGAAGGGAGGGAGGCAGGTAGGACCCAAGGGCTCTGGATTCCTCCGAAGAATTTTCTTTGGACAAGTTACGCAACTGAAGAAAGATAATATGTAATGGAAGGTGGATGTTTCTGAAGAAAAGCTGGCCACCCCGCGTGATGCTCAGGTTGCCATAGTTCCAAGGAATCCCTGCACAAGAAATGCAGAAGGCCAATTGTAGATCATCCTCATCTGAATGTCGGGCTTCATTTGTATTCCATAACACTTCCTGTAATTAAATGTTTCCTTGTGTGCATTTGGACTCACTCATGTTATAGAATGTGAATCTGAACAACTTTTCAATTAGTAATTAAAAATAAAAATAAATAAATAATATATATATATATATATATATATATTTCTTTTCTTTTTTTTTTTTTTTTAGATGCCTTCCTATTCTGAGTCTTTCCAGCTTGACCCCAGCAGATAAAAGACCTATTACATAAAAATGTGTTGGGGGGGGGTCACATTTGACTCATGAACCTCCTATTGGACAAAAGGGAAATAGCTTATTACTGCTCTTCAATATAACCTTTTCTTATATGTTCAGTAATAAATAGTATCACATTGTACCACATTATTTAATCATTACATCTGTGCAAATCTCTGCTGAAATCGCATTAAACTGAATGAGAGCTCTGAAAATCATAAATACTTTATTAACAGCCTGTATACAGCAATCTCTGTATACCCCATTTTTTTATACTTGAATTAAATTGATTTTAAATCCCACTCCCATAAGATGTTTAATGTGTATTTTAGTTGAACATACATTTGTGTGGAGCCCTGTCTAGCAGTAATGTCCCTAAGGGGCTGATTTACTTACCCACGAACGGGTCGAATGGAGTCCGATTGCGTTTTTTTCGTAATGATCGGTACTTTGCGATTTTTTCGTATGTTTTGCGATTTTTTCGGATTCTTTACGAATTTTTCGGATCCAATACGATTTTTGCGTAAAAACGCGAGTTTTCCTATCCATTACGAAAGTTGCGTAAAAAGTTGCGCATTTTGCGTAGCGTTAAAACTTACGCGAAAAGTTGCGCATTTTTCGTAGCGTTAAGTTTTAACGCTACGAAAAATGCGCAACTTTTCGCGTAAGTTTTAACGCTACGAAAAATGCGCAACTTTTTACGCAACTTTCGTAATGGATACGAAAAACTCGCGTTTTTACGCAAAAATCGTATTGGTAACGAAAAATTCGTACAGAATCCGAAAAAATCGCAAAACATACGAAAAAATCGCAAAGTAATCGCAAAATGTTCGTTTTCAAGTCGGAACTTTTCCAATTCGGGTCGGATTCGTGGGTTAGTAAATCAGCCCCTAAGTGTAGCAGTGTATAGGGAATGCAATATTATATACAAGCTAGTTAATGAATTCCGCCTACCAGGGCTTTTTAACAAAATTAACTCTTTATTTTTTTTTTCTGGCTATACAACCACAGTGGCTTTTCAGGATGAAAAATGTTTACTTTAGTAATGCACTTTAGAGACATCTTTACAGTAAAAAAAACATTTACTAACAGGATTAACTGTATAGGATAATAGTTGCACTAGATACCTATGCTTGTTGCTAGGCAACAAAGCTTTCCCTTTGCAGTCACATGGGGATGATAACCCATAGCAATCCTCACTGTAAATATAAGCTGATTAATTATACTTTTTCTTTCTTTGCTAAAGGACAACTATTACAATATAAAGCCCTAATTCTGACATCAGTATCACTAGGAATGGCTGAGCCAAACAAACACATTCACCCTAATCCTAATCCCCTCTAATTTGATCCAATCATACCCTTAGTGGAGGTGTGTAGGTTACTGAAGGGCAAACCTCATAGCCTATAATCATGTTTCTTTGGATTTTATTTACTAAAGTTCATTAGCTCCAAAATGAATGCAATGCGCTTGTTTATTAAAGTTAAAGGCACCTAATTTGCCGTGCAGTAGCTGCCATTAGTTACCCAAGTGTCAATGTTAGTTTTGTTGTATGGTCTTTTGGTGCCAATTAGGGTCAACTGGATTTTGTTGGCCATCACAATATAATTATTGCAAAGGGCGACGCTAATTAAAAGATAACAAAAAAAGGGGGGGTGTGCCTATTTGTTAGGGGGTCTGTACTCGTAGTACTCATTAAAGTTCAGTTTGCATTTGGCACCTGTTCCCACCCTGTTTAACTGGCATTAGGTGCTTCTCACTGTGACATTAGCAGTGGCACCACAATTATCAGGACGTTAGACGGGGAATTCTGCCTGTGCCGGCCATGCCTTCAAACCACCCCCTTCTATGAGATATTTTAAAGTGAACAACAAAGAGAAGCTTATATTGTTCCTATTTTGCCAGTAGATTGCTGACCCCTGAAGACCCTGATAAAGAGCCTGAAGATTCTTACAAGGGAGATTGTACTTCTAAAAAAATGTAAGCTGGATAAAACAGGCAGTAGCAAAATGAATAAATATGCGATGACTAGTAATAGACCTTCCATTTTGATGAATGCAGTTCATCTTCATCAATTAAAGATGATATTGAGATTCTTTCCTGCTCTAAGGATGATGATTATGATGACCATAATCTTATTTCCACACTTTATCTCTTTAAGTCTAAGCTGCATCTTCTTCCTCAACATTCCTTATTAATAAGAAAAGCAAAACTGCTTTCCCTCTAGGAATAGCAGAGAACTGGCAAAAATCCCTCCAAGTATCCATTTTTAGAGGAAGTGTGTAAGAGATGGGATTGTCTTCTCACTGAGAATCTGGTATGCAGACACTGCCTCTAAAAAAACACTTTGTTTATGAAAAAGGATATCTTTTTGGAAAATCCCTAGTTGAAATGATTTCTAAGTCTTCAGAAGAAATCATTAGACAAGCAGGTCTAGAAATCTATCATTTTATTTACAGTATGACACTCCCATTGTTAAAAGGAAGGCTGCAGCATCCCCTTAATCACTTAGGATTCCTTCTTTAACCCTTAGGAATTTTCTTTGGCTCTTGGCTTACTGAGCATGCTCTGTTCTTCTCAACTCAGGTTGCCAAACACACCCTGCAGTTTAGCAGCTAATGAAGAGATGGTACTGCTGGTTTTCATGGAACTCTGCTGGAATGTTTTTTTTCTCCTAACCTTCTCTCCTGAGCTCAGTTTAACCATTACAGTGCTCATTTCAAGCAGTACTTTTCATCTAAGTATCAGCGCACATGTGCTGTTTGTAGATGTAAATGTCACTGATTACATGTCAGAAGGAAAATCCCCGCCAGGTTAAAGCTGCTATTTGTTATAGGGAAATGTGATGGTGCTGGGGAACAGAGGGGATTATATGCAATGCAAATGGGGTGGTTTGGGTGGAGGAGATGTGCCCAACTTATATACATGGTAGGAAAATGTAGGGTTTGCATGTAATTTAAGGGTTTTTTCAGACCTAAGAGCTTCTTCTGTAAAAATAAGATTAGGCAATGTTGTAGCAAGTAAGGCTATTTATGCATAATTGTCTATAAATGTCCAAAAATTTGGAATGCTTTTAATGTAAACTAAATGTTGGTGGTGATCTGGATGTGCCAGCCTTTCTATTTGGTGAAAATTTGCCTTGATTTGCCTGTGGTCTAGGGCTTTGTGAAAATTTGCCTTGATTTAGACTGTGGTCTAGGGCTTGATCACCTGGACTCACCATATTAAGGGGTAAGCTGTTCAACTGTTGTCTATAACATAACTCTTTTTTATGAAATTTAATGAGGTAGCAATGTTATGTAAGAAAGCAAGGAGGAACCAAGGACTAAGCAGTCTTTGGGTAATAGAACCCAAAAAGAAATGGTCAGAGATCTAACTGCCATATACATTTCAGGAAGAGAAAACTTTACAGCAGATCTTCTCTCCCAGAGGCCACTGCATTACTGCATTAGAGAGTGAGTTAAATAAGGAGGTACTCAAATTATCCAAAAATGGGGGATCCAAACAATAAACCGTATAGCAAACCTACGGAACTCAAAGCTGACATGGTTTTTCTCAAAAGTCCCTCAAGGCAGAGCAATGGATGCCTTAGCCCAAGAGCGTTCTTACATATTTCCATCTCTTCCCAAGATTTTCCTACTTGTGGGATGCTGGGAATAGCCCCATGCCCTTAGGGAGGTCTGAATTAGAAGTGGGCTGTTCTTCTACATTTCCCACCCCAGGGAAACACTCAAACACTGACAGAAGGGTCTATACTCCTGTTCACATTAGGAGGCACAAAGCAACAAGAGCAACTGTAACAAGGCTGTACTGGCCTATATCTCAATAACATGACTGAAGATTCCCTGTGTTTACTATGCATTTGCTTCTGGAGCTACAAAAAAGAAATAACATGTTGATGTTAAAAGGAAAAAGATATAGACCAATGCAAACATACAGTAGCTGGAAAGGTTAGAGAATGTCAGCTTTTCATTTTGAATCCTGGCACAGACACAAACTCTTACAGTACAGTAAAAACAGTATAATTGCATTTCTCCCGCTGTCAGGGGGAAATTATCAGTTGCTATGGAATCGAGAAACATCAAATGTTAAGCATCATTTTCTAACTTTTCTTGAATCATAAGTTTTCTCATAAATTAGTTAAAATAAAATATGGATATAGGATCTGTTATCCAGAATGCTCATGACCTGGGGTTTTCATGATAAGGGGTCTTTCCGCAGTTTGGATCTTCAGACCTTAAGCCTATTTAAAAATCATTAAAACAATCATTAAACAAAAATAATAAAAATTAGGATTGTTTTGCCTCCAATAAGGATTAATTATATGTTTGTTTTGGTCAAGTACAAGGTACTGTTTTATTATAACAGAGAAAAAAAAATCTAAATTACTTGGGTAAAATGGGGTGAGATGGCCGTTCTGTAATTTAGAGCTTTCTGGAAAACAGGTTTTCGGGTAACAGACCCCATACCTGTACAGAGACAAATAAATCTTTATATATATATATATATATATATATATATATATATATATATAAATATATACAAAAATACAGCTCTATCCCATGAATCAATCAAAACTTATGCATACTTTGTACAAACCGTGTAACTAAACGTGTCTCTTTCTACTAGAATGCAGACATTTTTCCTTCAGTGTGTGCAAAATTGTTTTTTAATTTTCTCTTGAAGCTTTATAATGGAGTGCTGGGGTAATGTGTATAGTATATATATATATATATATATATATATATATATATATACTGTTATTAAATCTTTTTCATGCCATTGCCACAGATTTACAAATGGGCAAAGGTTTTTGCCCATATTGACAACCCTGGCTCAATTTGCTTCACAGCAAAAGGCCATGCATTATTACACAGCAATGCTGGGAAAATGCTGAATTGTTCAAAAACCTAATCTGTACCATTAATTTGCGCTTTGCACTTCTTTTTTAACTGAGTCCTTATTTTTCATTACTTGATTAAAAGTGAAGCATTCTATAATGATTTTCTTTCTAGGAAGCAAGAGAATAAAATGTGAACAAAACTCCTGGGACCATGCCTGTCTCATTCTAGACTGTCTGCTGAGTGCCACTAAGTAATTAAGGACAAAACCAAAATATATATATGGAATAATGTCTCCCTAGAAGTCACTGAGGAGCTGCATGACTATATGAAGGAACATTGCTGCAGGCTTTATAGAAACTCCAGAGTGACATCTAATAATCTTACATTTTAATACAGAATGTAAATTGTTTCTTACAATACATAGACCTTAATGAGTCTTGATATAATGGCATCACACAGCAATGGCTGTAAGGATATATTTTGTGTTATTTGAGCTTTTGATGGAAGGGGAGAGATTTGCTGGCCCTACACTGGACACTATTTTTGTCTTAATGGCCTGTGTCTGGCAGATATCTGTTGAGCAGGTTTAAAACCTTTCTGGCATGATGGGTATATACAGAATATACAGAATGGGTATATAGAGAAGCTCCTTTCCACTATGGTACAAGTGTTCTTTGTAGAAAAAAAGGTTCCTGTGTTACCAATTTCTTACAAACATGGTGCCTGAGCAACTCTTTAGATAGGGGGAAGGTTCGGATGCCATTGGTTGATCTAAAAGGCAAGGTGTGGATAATAATAACAACTGTAGGTTTTTTCTGGTGAAATTTTGGCACAGAATTGCAAAACTGCTTTTATTTTCAGTGGGCCCAGGGCAAGACATCTAAGTAGGTTTGTATATACTGTACAATGGTGCTTCAGCTGAGGGTTCCTGGAGTTGTGCTCAAACAACATCTGAAGGACTACAGTTTGGGCAACACTGATATAAAGTCTCACTGTTACCGCTTTGCACCACTAATTAGTAACTCAGTAACTGTCCTGATAATTACAAATAGAAAACTGTATGAAAGCAAAATGAATCCCAAGATTTGCCTATGTATGGCCTCCTATGTGCTCAAGCAAGTGAAGAAAAAGTCGCAGTCACTTTAAAAAATGGTGCGGCCACAACAAAAAATCTACGGTGACATATAAAAAAAAACTCAAAACTCAAAAGTTATGCGATAGCCGCATTTTGCAAAATTCACTCATCACTACAGATTCACTCATCACTAATCTTTTACTGAAAAATTTGGTGTGTGAACCTGGCCTTATTCAAGAAAGTATTGGCTACCAAAATAGCCATTCCAGACTGCTTACTGGCCAGTGGTCCATATGGGGCAAAAAGGACTACTTTCTCATTCCAGATATCTATGGGCAGGTCTGAAACGCTCAATGATGCATTCCTAATTATTACATGAGGCCCAGGGGCTAGATGATTTGACCAGTTTGATTGGGGGGGTCAGACTGGGTAGGTGGGAAAAAAATGGTGGGCCTGCTCCCTGTCTGACACTTTAGGTGCTCCGCCCCCCCCCACAATCTTCAAGTGAAAAGTACAAGGAACGCATGGGAAGGAGGTTGTGGCATGTGGAGGACCTTACAACTGGGGTGGGGGGACCTGGGGGTATATGGGGTGCCCAAGGTGGCAGCCCCCGTGGGCCCCGAACACTGCATCTGGGTGGCCAAAGTTAGCAATGATCCACTTATTTGGTGAACTTGCCCAACAAGCCAGCTATAGATCATACTGTTGGACCATCTGTGCATTTAAGACCACATAGGATAATGATAGACCACCATGTAATTCCATTAGATTATAGGTGGTTTTCTGGAATGTCCAACCTGCAGTGCACCACCTAACATTAAATTACAGGGCCCAGCATCCCACTCATAATTAAGAGCTGTCAGCACATGCTGGAAATTGGAATTATATTTCCTAAATAGTTGGAGTCCTCAGACAGAATGTTATCACACAATCATTTCATATCATACACATATCTAACAACATTACACCAATATTCATCCAGCTAAAAGCATGAGCTGTTCTGTATATATTCTCCTTAGTAGCCATATAGATTATACTAAGCAAGGCCTGTTTAACATGAACAAAATCTACCTTCATGCTGAACCTCTGTCTCTGAAGCTGATCTCTGTGGCTTGTGTGGGTTCAGACTCAGACGTTTCCTATTGATGCCGACCCATCACTAAGACTTGGATTAGAAATGAAGGCAGAGAGAGAAGTGAATACAGTATAGCAGCAGTGACTACTTAAACATCAAACACTGTCCCTAAAGCACTGAATTTCAATGCCAGGCAAAGACTTTTGCAAGCAAAATGCTAAATATGTTCCTGTATTACTGGTATCCAGTCGAGATTTAGGCCAGCACAAAGCAAATGTTACTTGTTATGTTATTACTGATAGTAAAGCATAACATTGTAGCTGAGGCTAAAAGAACATACATATTGATTCAGAGGAAGATGAAAAAGTATCCTGAAGCTGTCTCTTACCTCCTGTATTTGGCCAAAATATTTGTTTTCACTGCCACAATGGAAATCAGACCTGGCCCTGGATCATCCCTGCCCAACTGATATCAACACGGATAACTTTGTGTTCCCAATTCACTGGCAAGGGCAACACATTTTGATGTATTATCCCCATTGGAGAACATATAAATCTTTTCACCAATGTGAAATATTCACCAATTCATTAATAGTATAAGTATACATACATACATACAGTATAAGTAGGAATTTTTCGCCAAGAGTAGTTTCTGTAAACCAGTAAGAAGGTGTGCAGATCTCACAGATGTTACTTCAGGGTTGGTAGAGTGCATTTGCTAGATGATAGATAGATAGATAGATAGATAGATAGATAGATAGATAGATGATAGATAGATAGATAGATAGATAGATAGATAGATAGATAGATAGATAGATAGATAGATAGATAGATTAGTAGATATAGATATACGTAATATCTGAATCACATAATGGGAGTGCTGATTATTTGAAGAGACTATTACTCAGGAAGGAATTCTGCGCATATTCTGTGCTATTACTGTACTGTACAAATTATAGCACTGAGTAAACAGTAGCATTATATAAAGATATATATACCTATATACACACAAGTCTGACATACCTGGCCAATAGGATACTCCCAGCTTCCTCTGGAGGAAGCCATAATCTGGAAACTCTCTAACAGATTGAGCCCCTGGTTTGATTTATGGGGAGTAAAGCGGAGGATAATGCCCATACTCCTACATCTGATGTACATAACATTTATGGGTCTATTTATCAAAGGTTTTTTTTGTTGTTTTTTTTTTTTTAATAAACTTCCTTTAATAAATTTTTTAAAAAATTGAAAGTTAATTTTTCCTGTTATTTTAAAGTGCTTACATGTTTCTTCAATGCTTTACAGATATTACATATCATTCCCTGTCCCAGAGGAGCTTACAATCTAAGGTCCTGATGACATTCCCACACACTATGAATTGGATGCCAATTATTCTGCCTGCATGTTTTTGGAAATGTGGAGCATTCTAGATTAAAGTTCCTATACCCCAGGTCAAGGCCGGACCTAGGGCTAGGTAGAAGAGGCACCTGCCTAGGGAGCAACATTGGGGGCCGACAGCCAGGTACCTCTCCTGCCTAGGGTGCCCAGTTGGCTTGGCCTGCCCCAGATCCTATACATGTTAAAGGCTAAAATGAATCTTTTCATAGAAACAAGACATAACCATTTGGAATGTGTTTACCAACACGGAGAGACCCAGCATGGGGAGGGGGTGATTGGATGCTAAGCATCCCTGCTAAGTACTCAGCATCAGCAGGAGAGTTTGAGAGAAGCATTGCTTGGGGGGAAACACAGATTATCCTTACACACAGGCTGCTGCACTGACCTGAGGAAAAAAACTGTACAAAATCTCTGCACCAATCTGGTCACTTGGAAGTCATTGTTTCTTTGTTAGTTTGGGAACACATATTGAAGCATTAAATAAATGTTTTAGAATCCATCATTTGTATCTGAAAAGAACATAGATCACCAACATACAGTAACAGCATAATTTTATGATAGAATTCCTTCAGCTGTTTGGCTGTAAAGATGACTGCACAGGCTTTTAAGCCATGCAATTGATTTCCTCAACCCAACATTTTTCCAACTGCAACCAACTGTGTGTGAGTCCCTGACAGATAGCACCTCCTCTCATTGGCTGACTCCAGCTGGTGTCAGCCAATTGCAATGCACTACTAAAATACAACATGGTTGTGTTGTGTAAAGCAGAAAAAGAGCTAGGCTAGAGCAGAACAGATAGGGGCACATTAATTATACTCATGTGATTTTGCCCATAGCAACCAATAAAATCTTTGCTTTTGTTTTCTAACGTGTAGGTGACTGTTATTAATTGCTGATTGGTTGCTATTGGCTTACACCAATTACACTGTAATAAATATGCCCATAAGTGTAGACCTAGATTGGCTGATAGATTCTTTCTTGTATCAATAGGGTCATCAGCCTACCAGACTTTCTGCAATGCATTAGCAATTCTGATCAAGGATAGAGAATAATCCTTTCACATTTTAATGGGATGATGACAGTCCATAACTGAATTGGATTACGGTGCTGTAGTTTCTCAGTTAGTTGCATCTTTATTTTTTATTATTTTTTTTTATTTTGTTAAAACCAAACTACCTCCTTTCCCATCAAACTCTGATCAGCTGGTTATAGGGACCACCCTTTCCCATTCTATTTGAGTAATAATAATCATCATACATCACACACACATTTATACTGTAAATCCAATTGTTGACAGATCTGCATTTCCAACGTAGTAGTTAAATTAAAGGACAAGCAAAGATGTTGGGGCATATTTATTATAGTGTGTAAGCCAGCATCAACCAATCAGATCTGGGCTTTTGTTTTCTAACTTGTAGGTAACTAATTGGTGATTGCTTGCTATGGGCAACAAGACTGGTGATCTTGGCTTACACACCATAATATATACACACCTTAATCACTGGGGGTGGAAATTTCCTAGACAGCTCCCAGTGAGTTATTATCGCTAACTGGTCTGGGTTTTTATTCTAGGGATTGCTGTCACTTGTTCCATCGATGCCTTTCAGCTCGGGGCAAAAGAAAGGAAATTAAGATGGCATAGATTAGTACCCATAGTACCCAGGGGAGGAAAAGCATCAGCCCTGGGTCTGAGTTAGTGATTATAGTTAGTGATGAGCGAATCTGTTCCGTTTCGCTTCGCCGAAAAATTCTCAAATCAGCCCACGGCTATTATTTTGTCGCGGGGCTATTCTTTTGTCGTCCGCGGCTATTATTTTGTCGCCCGAGGCTATTATTTTGTTGCACGGCTATTCTTTCGTCACCCGCGGCTATTCTTTTGACTCCCACGACTATTCTTTTTTGACGCCGGCGTCAATTTTTGGACGTGTGGCGAATTTTTCATCAGCGAATTTTTTCATCCGTTTCGCGAAACAATCAGCCAATCGCGAAACGCGGAAATTCGCTGCGAATCCATGCCTGCTGAAACGTTTCGCCCATCACTAATTATAGTCACTAAAAAGCATGGTAGCACTGAAGCTCTGTAGTGTTTGGGTCCTGGGTTTATTCTGCAAAAAGTTTGTTTCTTACAGGTATTTTGGTTTCCTCCCACACTCACCTGTATGGAAACATACCGCCAAGTTAATTAGTGCCTGAAAATTGTTTATAGTGTGTGTAACAGGGACCTTAGATTGTTTCACTGGGGGAGGGACTGATATGTATGATTGCTGTAAAGCACTGCAAAATATGTCTTTATTATAAAAATGAAGAATAATAATTAAAAACAATAAAATGGGGGGAAGTAATAAATTGGCATCCTAGCTTTAATGACAGATCTGAATGGCAGAGGTGTTCCTAGGCATGAGCCCCAGGTCATTGATGCTGTTCCTTATTATATCTTATATCATTGGTGCTGTATCTTATTAACAACTTAAATAGGAATTTTCTGTCTTTTTTAGGTAGTGCTATTAATACTGCTACTGGGATGTTGCAATGAAAGATAGTATACAATACTGAATAATTAAAGAACATTGCAGTTCTGGAGCATGGGGAGAAAGTTAAGCAAATTACCGGTATCCTGTTAATATACAGAAATGTTAAATTAAGAAAGGCTAACCATAATGTTTTTGCTAAATTATGTTCTTATTATTTTCTGATACCTACTTTTGGTAAATTAAGTCCTGAAAGGCACATTTAATCACACCTTAAAGCAGAATGCTGAAATTTGACCTACAGCAGTGTGTTAAGATGCATTTTTTGCTTCACACTGCCCTCTGCTGGAGAAACCAAGATAAACGCCATCTATTATTTAAATTCAAGCGTTATTAAAGTTTGACAGAAAGGGGTTATGACCACCTATGCCATTTTGATGCCAAAAAAATCATATAAAAAATCTATAATATGCTGATAAATTCTAAATAATTAATAAATAAATAAATAAAAAAGAATCATTCACAATGAAGCATTCATTAGTGTTGCCTTGAGCTGCAGGTAGGGATTATGTTTGCATAACTGCTGCTAGGTATTGCTAGACACAAGATGCGTACTAGTGATCCTGGTTATAATAGTCACAGTGCTGCCATAATTTTGGTGTTAGAATGTTTGGGCCACAAGAAAAAAACAAACCATTTTAAAAAATTGACTCGGTGGTCGGTGGCCTTGCTGTAATTTGGAGCTTTCTGTCTATGAGGTTTCCAAATAGCAGATGCTATGTATGTATTACATACAGCAGTCACTGTGAAAGTACATCTATAGCTAATAGGTTGACCTTTAAAGGAGAAGGAAAGGCTAATAAAGGGTTAATCTCAAGCTGCAGGCATACCTACAGTTGTCTCAATAGTGCCCTTAAGTCTCCCCATATATCGATCGTTCAGAAGTTCAGAAGCCAAACAGGAAAAAAAAATGCTGAGCTGTGTAAAGAGGATTCCCACAATGCCTCGCTCCTGCAAGGACTTGAGGACCAGGACTGTAGGTGGCACATGGGCAAATGACCCTATTCAGCACAAGCAGGCGTGCTCTGGTTGCCATGGCGATGCACTGTCTGCATACGAGAGGACGCAGACAGCTTGTGCTGAAGGGGAGCGTGTGCAGGGAGACAGAGGTTCTTCAGTCTGTGCAGTAGCAGGGATGCAGCCAGCAGGTGCGAGGATGGGAGGGCAGGGGGGGTTGACTGTGCCGGTTGGTGTCTGTGCAGGAGCGGGGAGTGGGGAGCGGGGGCTGGGGGGGGCACAAAGACGCAGCAATCAAGTGCTTGAGGAGCAGGGGGGAGGGCTTGCTGACAGACAGCCTGCAAGTGCTTGAGGAGCGGGGGGGGGGGGGGGGGGGGGGGGGAAGCCTGGCTGGGGACGCATGTGCAGTAAAGAGTAGTGAGGTAAAGGAAGTGGGCATCCCTATTTAAAATGTCGGCGCTGTTCACTGAAAAGAGTCTGTTGTATGTAGTAAGTGTATCTCAGTAAATCTTTCTCTAGGCAAGCCAGAAATATAGCGTTTCTACTTAGCGATAGTAGGACTACTGAATAGTGTGCTTAATTGATTTTGACTTTCCTTGTCCTTTAAAATATCTCTAATGACATGTAAGGAGTTGGGAGGTAAAGCTTTATGCAAATACTGTAAGGAAAGTAAAGAGGTCTCGAAGGTCTATAGTGTAGTGTAACCCTTTCCTGTCACACTCTCGCAGAACAGAATTACACCTATACCTGGCGCGTTACCTGCAGCAATTCAGCAAAGCTGGCCTCTTCACATTTGGAAGATACTGGAACACTGGGATTTTACAGTGTAGTGCCTCCACCTAGTGGGAACGGAGGGAATACCCTTAATGGGGGTTCCACTAAGAAAATAAAATGCACAGAGCACTGAAGCAGCAAAAATAAACTTGATGTAGAAATAGAACAATGCAACAGTATCTAATACAAAGTACTGGGGACAGGCAGGGAGCTATCTGTAGCACAGTTCTTTTAACATCAAAGCCCCACAGCTTATTCTGGATTAGATGAATTACTACCAGGTTCAATTAAAATATCTGTCTCTTCCCAGGTAGCGCTACCTTCCCCAAAGTACCTCTTCATATTAGAACATGAGGTGCGCGAGCATATCTAAATGAGTGTCAGTATTAGCGTTCCGAGATTAGCGTTCCGAGATTAGCGTTCCGAGATTAGCGTTCCGAGATTAGCGTTCGGAATGCTAATACTGACCATCATTTAGATATGCTCGTGCACCTCATGTTCTAATATAGTAGGGTGTGTATAGTCAGTCTAAAGCAGGGGGTCGGGAACCTTTTTGGCTGAGAGAGCCATAAACACCACATATCTTAAATATAATGCCGTGAGTGCCATACAATATGTTTGGCCGCGGATGCTGCGGGGCAAGGTAGGGTGGGTGCCAAGGATGCCGGATGCGATGCAGAGGAGGGCGTGGCCTGTGCTCGGCAGATAGAAGACGTGTTCTAAGCCTTAGAACACGTATTCTATCCACTGAGTGCAGGGGCAAGGTAGGGTGGGTGCCAAGGATGCCGGATGCGGATGCAATGCGGAGGAGGGCGTGGCCTTTGTCGGTGGATAGAAGACGTGTTCTAAGGCTTAGAACCCATCTTCTATCTGCCGAGCGCAGGCCACATCCCCCATTCTTTTTTTTATTAAAGATTTAGCAGTGAGCCAGATGCAGCCATCAAAAGAACCACATCTGGCTCCCGAGCCATAGGTTCCCTACCCCTGGGCTAAGGTATGCACCCTGGCCGCTGCTAGCATAAGATTGTAACTGACGCTCAACTTTGTTTCTCTTTTTGGAGATAAGGCGGCTATATTTGTTGCAAGACTGCCACAGTATCTATTTCAGTATTCCCCACCTATGCGTTGAAGTGTGGATGGTTTGATACTTTGTTTTGCTACATTAGTTGCGATAATTAGCAACAGCAGTTTAAGCAAACTAAAGGCAGCTATAGGACACTTTTAGTGAAGTGAAGGTCGTGGTTCACCTTACGCAATTTTTAATTGAGGTTTCATTTGTTATTTTCATTTTTATTTAGTACAAATAAAAGCTAAGTTTTAATAATTATTTCTTTTCCTAATTTTCTCGGATGATCAATTCACCTGATATAAGCTAGGGTAATGGTGCAGTTGGTTGAAGTCTGAATAGGGACCACCAGCAATGGTGTTTCTCCGTTTTCTCTGTTCTTGTACATATACATACTTCATTTGCACATTATCCCTTGTGTCCCATTTAAACTGATTTAATTTTCTTAGGGGAACTGCAACTGCGTTTATTTGAGAGAGATATCTGAGTGTGGGGGGTGCAGCCATTTCCTTTGCCTATATTTTCTGTTGCAGAATCTTGTCTGAGTTCCTGGTCAGTCTCTTGCACTTTCTTTCTTCCTAGGAGTTGAAGCAGGATCGTTTATAACCACTGCTGGCCCACTCTGTAGATTTGGCTCCAAACCCTGGCTCTCCTTGGGTCCCCCTTTTTACCCAGATGTCCTCTGGGGCTCCAAGCAAGCATCAGGCCTTTCTTCATCCTCCCAGGCAATCAGATCACTTCCTACCTGTAACTGGGATGGATTAAATCACAGGCAGAAGCAGCTAAGACACAGGAGCTGTTTGGCCTGAAATGCACTGGGAGAAGAGTTCTCTGATCCCCTATAGTAGTAAAGTTTTTTGCCCTCTTAAAATCTCAGTATGGCAGCTCCTATCCACATGTACTACACACATAAACATATACTACTCAGAATTCTGGGTTCTTGCTATGTCTGGGTTTGAGTCCACACACTTCCAGCCTCAATGTCAGGTTACTTATATTGCGACGTGCTGCACTCATTGGTTTATTCCTGGCCCTTGACCTGTGGTGCCAACTTGTCATTTGTCTGTCCCTTGCTGCCACTGTTTCTGTACAGGTAAGAATAATTCTGGAACAGACTGGTGCTGTTGGTTTGGATTCACTTCTCTCTGCCCTACCAATGTCACCAGTTCACCACCCATTTTAATCAGTTGGTTATGGGACTAATGATTTGTGTCAATGAGGAACCCTATTACTTGTGGTTTGCAACTCTTGCAGCAGAGCTGTCAAGGGTTATATAGCGAATCCTTATGCTGTCAGGACAGCAGCTCTATATAGAACAGTGGGTTTTGGTGCCAAGTTCTTACTCGTGGATGGAAAGCCCCGGCTCTGTTAATATTTGGTTGCCCATTCCCAATAAAGTGAATTTGCTTTAGTGATACCTGCAGTCATCAGGGAGCCGGATATCGCAATGGACCCTGTTCCCACACCTTGTGTCTCAACCCTTTCTCCTTGTAGATTGTAAGCTCTTTTGGGCAGGGCTCTCTTCACCTCTTGTATCGGTTACTGATTGCTTTATATGTTACTCTGTATGTCCAATGTATGAAACCCACTTATTGTACAGCGCTGCGGGATATGTTGGCGCTTTATAAATAAATGTTAATGTAATGTAATGTGCTGTAGGTTGCTTACTATTAGGCATATAGAATAAAGGGAGAACCACTTTTGTGACTATTAATTTACCCTCAGGACCTTTTAATATTATAGTTAAAAACAGCATGATACAGAGTATATTAAAAGGACATCCATAGCATAATCCTTATGATTGGCTTAGACTGTATTGTCCCCACATTCCCCAATCCACAGGAAAACTGATTTGTTCTGCAGACATTTCACATCAGTCAGGATTGTGCCCTTCTGAGATATAGTAGTTGGCGAATAAGAGATACAAAACTTTCTGTTGTGAGTGTGTTTTAATAATAAATAATGAACAAATAGGTAGGAAACAGCAGAGAAGAAAGTATTTTATACTAACAAAATGCTGGCTGTGTGCCCTGGACTTTGAGTAGTGATTGATCTGTGCAAACAGTTTTGTACAAGATTTTGTAGAGAACAGAGGATTTTGAACCGTAGTCTCAGAGTTACCCATGGAAATATAATGGAATATGCCATCTTTGGTTCCCAACCACTACTACAAGGTAACATATATAGTGAATCCAACCACTACTGACTGACAACATATACAGTGAATCCCAGACGCTACTGAGCAATAATATATACAGTGCATCCAGCCGGAACTGAGCGATAACCTATCCATTGCATTCAACCTCTGCTGATAACATATACAGTGAATTCAGCCACTACTGACTGATAACATATACGGTGAATTCAGCCAGTACTGAACAATAATATATACAGTGGATCCCTCAAGCCTCTTCTGGGCAATAACAGTGCATCCAACCAGTACTGAGCGATAGTATATACAGTGAATCCAGCCAGTACTGAGCAATAGTATATACAGTGGATCCAGCCAGTACTGAGCGATAGTATATACAGTGGATCCAGCCAGTACTGAGCGATAGTATATACAGTGGATCCAGCCAGTACTGAGTGATAGTATATACAGTGGATCCAGCCAGTACTGAGCAATAGTATATACAGTGGATCCAGCCAGTAATGAGCGATATTATATACAGTGGATCCAGCCAGTACTGAGCAATAGTATATACAGTGGATCCAGCCAGTAATGAGCGATATTATATACAGTGGATCCAGCCAGTACTGAGCGATATTATATACAGTGGATCCAGCCAGTACTGAGCAATAGTATATACAGTGGATCCAGCCAGTACTGAGCGATAGTATATACAGTGGATCCAGCCAGTACTGAGCGATAGTATATACAGTGGATCCAGCCAGTACTGAGCGATAGTATATACAGTGGATCCAGCCAGTACTGAGCAATAGTATATACAGTGGATTCAGCCAGTACTGAGCAATATTATATACAGTGGATCCAGCCAGTACTGAGTGATAGTATATACAGTGGATCTAGCCAGTACTAACTGATAGTATATATAGTGGATCCAGCCAGTACCGATGATAGTATATACAGTGGATCCAGCCAGTACTGAGTGATAGTATATACAGTGGATCTAGCCAGTACTAACTGATAGTATATATAGTGGATCCAGCCAGTACCGATGATAGTATATACAGTGGATCCAGCCAGTACTGACTGATAGTATATACAATAGACCCTGCCACTACTGAGTGATAGCATACTGTATGCAGCGAATACCATCACTATTAAGACATATCCTGCTTGTATTTTCACTCATGATAATCCCAGGAGCCACAGCCCCCCATTTCTACACTTCCTTCTTTGGGAGATAATGGCAGGGGGTGTCCCTGCAGCTGTTTAGTGTACATTTATGACATTTACATATATCAAAAAGTACAATCTAGCGGAGCATATCAACAGGTGTAAAAGAATCCATTCCCTATAATCATTCTTTTAGAGGAATAACATCTGTAGACCCTCAATTCCTGGGGCTGGAGTTATATTCTGTAGGGGTGCCATCATCATATGAGAATGCAAAGAATGAAAAGAGTCAACTGAAGTAGCAAAAATGTTCAGACCTGAAGAAAAAACATGTATTAAATTATTATTTGAATAGGTTGATGACAAAATAAGTGTAACTTAGTCTAACCTGTCTAATCTCTCTATATGCTACAAAGTGTTTTCTGTGGGCAATACTGTATGTATTTAGGGTAATTATTAAGGGGGTTCTTTAGACAAGGCTTCTTCACATTTTATGTACCATCAATACTAAACTTAAAACCAGCACATAGGTGCATGTTTAGTAAAGAACGTGTCTGTGCACTGGGCCCTGTAACTACTGCCTACAGTTAGTAAATAAATACTTCCCTGTGCATATAATGAGCCCTACAGCATGTTATGTTAATGATAATCTTAAACTTGCCAGCAACATGGCCAGTGATGCACAAAGAATGTAGCGTACTCCAGCAGTAAGCAGGTCCATACCCCTTAGCATGGCCCCCAGCCAAACCGTCCCTCAGCCATATATACCCCATAAACAATCCAGTTTTATAATGAGGAGTGTCACTGAAATTACAATCAGGAATAGAGAGATGACTATCTGGCATAACTGGATACAGGTACGGGATCCATTATACGGAAACCTGTCCCGTCCAAAAGTTCTAAATTACGGGAAAGTCCAAACTCCATTTGAATCAAATAATTCTATTTTTTTTTAAATGATTTCTTTTTATTCTGCAATAATAAAACAGTAGCTTGTACTTGATCCCAATTAAGATGAATTAATCCTTATTGGAGGAGACATTACCTCCAACATTTGGGCTTAATCAATGTTTAAATGATTTTTTTTAGTAAACTTAAGATATGGAAATCCTAATTACAGAAGGATCCCTTATCCGGAAAACCCCAGGTCCCAAGCATTCTGAATAACAGGTCCAATGCCTGTATATGGATCTGGAATAGATCATGCTAAATTCCAGGTTCTCCAGGCCTAACATGCATTTTTTAGGGATATAAATCAAGAGCCTCACCCTGCTGACACCCTGTAAATATGCTTTGCTCATGAAGCATTAGGACTAGTTTGGGAGGCTAGACCCTAGATGATTCCCATGTTTAAGTTTTCTCTCTGTTTTCTCGGTACTTACTTGGCAGATAACTATAGTTTTCCTTCTCTATTCTTTGCATCTGGGATTCCAGAAACAGTTTAAAATCAATGCCTGCAGCCCGAGATGGAGAGAGGAAATAACGGGTGGGAATGGTGTGTGCCGCACAGGGATCTACACAGGCAAAGCCAAGGTTATAGAGGATGGTCTCTGCATCTTCCTGGTACAATGAGAGGATTTCTGATACACTGCATTAGATAACAGAAAAGAGAATGAATTAAGAGTTGATACTTTATTTCTGAATATATGCTCATCGGTGCTTAAATTTTAACCTTTTAATAAATAATAATAAATAACAATAAATAATAATAAATAACATAGACATTTTGCACATCCAGTCAGACCTGTACTATTCCCTCACACCCTTTCACACTTTTCACTGTTCCAAAAATAAAAAATGCATTTTTATACCTCAGTTTAATACTTAACAGCTGTTTTGAGCTAAAACATAATACAGATTTATATGGAGGTGTATGCTCGCATATGGAGCAGTGGGGAGAGGTCCCCATTCTCCGTATAAGAGCAAAATGTCAACATTTTAGTGCGGTGGAGCGGCATGCCGCCCCCAAATTTGTGCCGTCCTAGCCCTGGGCCTTTGTGGCCTCAACACAAATCCGGGCCTGGATATGCCCACCTAAGGTAGGTGATATCAGGATAATTCAATCCTTCGGTCCTAGGGCCAACAATCAAATCACAATGAGCCGATGCAGTACCTGTAAAGACTGACACCTGGCCGATTGTCGGACAGATATTGATTAGGGTGGCCCGTTGGGGGGCCCCATACACAGGCAGAAACTCTGCCATATTGGTCTAAAGAACTTGAATCAGCAGCTGAAATCTGCCTGAGTATGGCGCCTTTAGCGCAGTTCAAGGGGTTACTCAGAAGCGTATAACAAGAAACAGGCCGAGCTGCTATTCACAGCTAATTAATCACAAGAAGGAGGGTATCTTACTACTATCCACATACACACTGAATGACTGAATAACACTAAGGCTATTTTTATAGGAAGACATGCATTAGATATGAATGAGACAGCCTATATTAATGCACTGATAATTAAATCCTCTGTGAATGACTGTGACAAATGAAGTAATTACATATTTATATCTGACTTACAACATAGATATTTTTTGCCAAATAGATTTTGACTTTTTTTACTATGGTACATTGATTTAATTATAATAATTACATATCTGTTCTTCTAGGAAAGAAAGGCACAGCATTTAAAACATTTTTTTCTCTGCAGTTCATAATTACTAGGGGTGCTGCATTTCAGCCCAAAAAAAAATAAAAAAAAATGGCCATTAACCTCAATGCATTTGGTGCAGGGAAAAACACTCATTTACTCCAATGCAACTGGGGAAAAAAACCACAAGAAAAAAGTATGCACAAGAATGCATTGTTGCTCTGCACTGGTAAAAGTCATGTGTTTGCCTCAGAAACACTACTATAGTTTATATAAATAGCTGCTGTGTAGCCACGGGGGCAGCCATTCAAGCTGGATAAAGGGAGAAAGGCACAGGTTACATAGCAGATACCAGATGAGCTGTGTAGATTCCTATTGTATTCTACAGAGCTTATCTGTTATCTTCTATGTAAACTGTGCCTTTTTTCCTTTTTTCCAGCTTGAATTACTTTTTTTGATTGTTTTTTATTGGTGGTGATTAAACTCTAGCAAATGTTGTGCCATTTATTACATGACCCCCCATTGCACTGTATACATCCTACCTGGAAGAGGTCTTGATGGTGCTGCTGGATGCCATACTGTTCCCCATGTGAGAGAACTTGGCTCTGGCTTTCTCGTTTTCCATCCTGCTAGCAAAGACAGGCATATAATGAGCATGTCACATTAGGAGAGTCAGTACAGGCCAATATTACAATCCTTCAGCAAAGACATTATAAGTATTACAATATCAGAACTATTTTATTGCAAGCATTAGAGGGCATTTGCCCTAGGCACCTCAAACCATTGGGCAGAAAATGTCTTTAGTGGGTCAATGTAAATTAGCAAACAGAATTGCTGATTTCATGTCTGCACAGGAATCCAAGGAACCTTGTATCAATATTAAAGGTGGCCATACACTGTAAGATCCGCTTGTTTGGCAAGGTCTCCAAGTGATCTTCTCTTGATATGCCCACCTACAGGTGGTCAATACTGGGCTAATGAGATTGTTTGGCCGTAAGGCAAAATGATCAAATTAAAAAGACAGGCATAGGCACCGTTGGTTTGGGGGCCGCACCAACAAGTCGAAGCAGTCCCCAATCTGACGGAAATCAAACCTGCCCAATCGAGATCTAGCCAATTTCAGGCCAGATGTCGGTCAGGGGGGCCCATCGGTGGTGCCCATACACGGGCAGATAATCTGCCAAATTGGTCTAAAGTATCGATATCACCATCTGAAATTGGCCTGTGTATGGCCACCTTTAGAGTGCTAAAATCAGTTTGTCTGCATCATCCTGCGGAGTGTCGGCACATCATGTCATTAATATATCAGCCACCATAAAAGCCACTGTTACATGCTTAAAATGGGTAAATAGATAGTACAGGGTTTAGCATTTATACAGCAGAGTCCTAACTAAAGTAACACCATGGACCTCAAGAAATGCCAACTGTCTTAGAGTGGTGATGTCTCTGGGGGGTGGAATTCCAAGCAGCGGTGTACCTTGTCCTCGCCAGGCAACATCACAGGTTTTTCAAAGTTACACAGCACATGATTCTGAGGGTAATTGTAACTGTGGCCCCCGCGGCACTGTAACTCCCACCACCCCACTGACAGTCTATGGGCCACAGTTGGGCCAGGATAGTTCACTTTGCCTTTACCTAATGCATTACCTATTTTCTCACCACAACATTTCTCACAGCCTGAATATTATCAGAGCATGTAATCACTCTGGTTAGCATCTAAAGCACAAACGTACAAGTTAACATGCAAAGTACAATAGTACAAGATTCCAAGATAAATTGACTTGTGTGCAAACATTCTTACCTTGCAATGAACTTGCAATGATCAGATAACAGGATTGCTAGAGAAAGAAGCCAGTTTTATCAAATCACACACTGACATGGAAACTTGCACTAATCATATTAGAATTAAGCTTAGAATTAATAATCAGCCCTGTAGCACCATCAGATGAATAGACAGGTGAATCTTAGTTTCTGTTTGATGATATGTGACAACCCCAAAGCTTAGCTTTTTAACAGTTACCCAGATCAATCACACTGAGCATGTGCAGTGCCACTGACACCAAAAAGATGACCTAACAAGATCCAAGATGTTGAGCTCCTATGAATGACTTTGAAGGCCTGGATCTTTACTGTGCACTACTCACAATTCTGCAGGAAAGTCCTGGGGTATTGGCCAATCGAAGCAGCAGCAGTTGCACCTGCCACCTGAGCTGATTTAATAAGTTGGCAAAAAGGGCATTTGCCCAGAGCCCACCAGGGTAGGGAGCCCACCTTTTATCTGGGATAACTTTTGGCAGATGCATCCTGCAGACATGGCAAAATCCTCATTTTAACTGGAACTGGACAAGCTTTATTGTATAGTTATTAATTTATTTGACTTTTTTTGCCTGTGCATTTTGTTATTTTTTCTGCTCCCAGGGCTGTTAGTCCAGGAAGGCACACCTGGGGATCAAGTCTACTTCAGTAAGCACAGACCATTACCATCACTACCTGCCTTACTATATTGAACTTCATGTGACTGAGGATTATTCTTTAGCAAATTTCCTAGGGCAATGGGGGCCCACCAATGAAATTTTGCCCAGGGCCCGCTGGTTACTTAAAGCAGTGGTTAAGGACATCCTTATATATAACCTGATTCTGTCTAATCTAGCTTTGCCTTTACCTTCTGCTCCCAGGTTGAAATCATCATCAGTGCTGTTTTCTTTACTCCAAGTGCCTGCTGGGAAAAAGTGTTGGTTAGTGCTGATATACAGGTAATTCTTTGAAATTTTGGCACTGGTCAGTCCTTTTGTGACAGTGTCCCCATATGGGACGTAGGTTGCTCCTAAACATGGAAGCATGATTTATATACTTTCTGGAGCTGCACGTACAAGTCACAATGTGGCCATACACAGGCGGTCTGAGTACGATGCTTGTAATAATGGGTTTGTGGAGATTTAACCAGGTTCTATGGATATGTTTAAAGAAAATCTAATACAGGTATGGGACAAATTTAAAAAAAAATCATTTTCAAAAATTGAATAAACCCAATAGGATTGTTTTGCCTCCAATAAGGATTAATTATATCTTAGTTGGGATCAAGTACAAGGTACTGGTTTATTATTACAGAGAAAAAGGTAATCATTTTTAAAAATTAGAATTATTTGCTTATAAGGGGGTCTAAGGGAGATGGCCTTTCCTTGATTTGTAACTTTCTGCATAACAGGTTTCCGGATAATGGATACCATACCATTCTTTTCACAGTACCTATGAACTACTGTGTTTCAAAAT
Source organism: Xenopus tropicalis (assembly GCF_000004195.4). Taxonomy (NCBI): domain Eukaryota; kingdom Metazoa; phylum Chordata; class Amphibia; order Anura; family Pipidae; genus Xenopus; species Xenopus tropicalis. The sequence continues at coordinate 144,556,343 of NC_030678.2, read as the reverse complement.
TGAAATAGATCACATACCACTAACCTTCATACTGTGTATGTTTTATGAGTTACGTCAGCTAAATCCATGTATGTGATACAGCTATTGTAACATTGTGTCTACGTTGTGAATCATTTATGTCGTTAAGTAAAATCACACAGGTCACTGGGGTGGAGTCAGTGTTCCCCAACCCTTTAAATAGCATTTTGTCATACATTTTGTAAGAGCTCTTGTAAAGTGGCCAGAACCCAAAAATGTCTGCTGGGATGTGTTCTATATGTTAATAAACTACTTTTTGTAGAAGAAATGTACATTGAGCATCTTCACATAGCTATCAATAAGTAACAGTCTCTGCCAAATCAGCCTGTGAGCCAAACAAGCCAAATGGGTGGAGACCATATGAGGGGCCACACATGGTAGGGCCACCTATTACATTCATTTCTTTTAATGGGTTTAAATTTGCTTGTAAAAAAACCAACACTTTTTCTTTCTATGTTTGACCACATGATGGCACTGTTGGTATCCATTAAGCTGTGTGTGAGGAAATTTTTCTTGCACAGCTGTAAAATGCCTTTAAAGGCCTGAAATAACCCTTTCTCCATGTCTGTGTTATGCAGAGAAAACATTTAAATAATTCTGCATACATAGGAGAGCTGTGCAGTTTACTTCAATTATATTGTATTACCTCTTATATGAGACAGATAAGTATCCTCAGGTGCTCCTTCCACAGAAGATCTACAGAATTTAAAAATATAAAACATTTCAGTATATTAAAAGGTTCATCTATATATGAATGTATATTGGTAAAAGAATAGGCAAACTTCCTGCATGATGTAAGGGCTAAGGGCTTATCTACACAGTTGCTAAATTGCCAAGAGCAACCAATCAGAAATTAGTTTTGATCAGTTTACTACAAGTTAGAAAATGATCAAAGTTGGTCCATGAGAGGGTCAGTCCATCCAAATTCTGTATAGCCTAACATTTATATTCCTATTGATAGGAAACTATAGGAAAGATTGCTTGTCCATAGGATGCTTTATCTTTAAAAGCAGAAAGAAAACATTTTGACTTGGTATTTGAGAGGCGTTGGGTGTGATGTTAGCACCCATTGCAGTTATTTTGTAGCTCAGTTGAGCGTAACCAGCTTGGAAGTGGGTGGGGCTAGAACCTCCTTTCCCCCATCAGACCATCAGAATTCTCACAAAAACATCAGTAAAGTGCTTAATGTCAAAACAGCTAAACAGGACTGTATATCTGTACTACAGGACTAGAATTAGAGGATATGGGCCCCCTGATAGACTCTGTGGGGCAGGGGTTCTAATTAAATACAGTGTATCAAGGGTGCCCACCTGCATCCCTCCAGCTGTTTGGGGTTGCACTGCATTGTTCCCTCGGCATCTGGCTCTTAGTGTTGATGTTTAACAACTGCTGGAGAGTTGCAGGTCTGTGATGTATATACTTAAAAGTGATCTAAACCCATAAATACATTTGCTCCTATTGATCCTCTAAGCACATCTGCAATTTACATTAATTTTCTATTTTTACTGCTTTACTGTTTTATACAACCTATAGCAGCCTTCCAGCTCAAAAGCTGTCTTTGAAGAGCAGAGTGTCTATGTTCTAGATTGTAGGATATGTCCAACAACTCACAACAAAGGATGAGAGGTTTAGGTGTACAAGCCTGAGCCTTCAGCTAAGGGAGCGATATCCCATGAAGTGCCTGCTCTACAATTAAACAGCGATATGCACTTTCTAGGGTTGCTGACTCTCCCAACAGCCTGCTATCAGCAGTCCAACACATACAAATATCTCAGAAACCACTAAAAATAGAAAATAAATAAAAGAGCTTAGAACCACCCTGAGCAGGGGCGCTGCTGCCATGAGGTGAGTTTAGAAACTCCCGGCAAGATACCAGGTGACAAAATGCCACTCCCGGTAACTTAAAGAGCCAAAATGTGACCTTTTAAATTGAAATTTTGGCCCTTCAAGTGCAGAGAGCACTATTGCCCTCTCTGTGCTACCCATGTACCCCCCTCTAACACGAAAAAGCTAAGCGCAGGGAGAGCGAGGGGGGGGGGGGGCGGCATTAACTTGGCTGCCCCAGGTGGCTAGGACCCCTGACCCTGAGTGACTTTACATGAATTCATTTTTTATGCTTAGATGGCATTTTAATAGATTAAGCAATTATTACAAAAGGGGTGCCTCTAGTACTTGGGATCCCATCCCAGAGAATAATTGGCACTCCTTGTGGTCACTTTGCTTCCCAGCATGCAAAAGGTCCCAAAAGGCACAAACACGCCCAAAATGTCATGACCCTTAGGCCACTGGTTTGTCTGCAATGTAATCATCCCGCCCTATTGTTTGTTTTTCGACAAGGTCAAATGTGGCAAGCTTAACTGGGTGTGCCTTATTCCTAAGGAGCTGGGCTAATTTTGCACTTATACCTAAGCAGCGTAGGGCTAATTTTGCACTTATACCTAAGCAGCGTAGGGCTAATTTTGCACTTATACCTAAGCGGCGTAGGGCTAATTTTGCACTTATACCTAAGCGGCGTAGGACTAATTTTGCACTTATACCTAAGCGGCGTAGGGCTAATTTTGCACTTATACCTAAGCGGCGTAGGGCTAATTTTGCACTTATACCTAAGCGGCGTAGGGCTAATTTTGCACTTATACCTAAGCGGCAGAGGGCTAATTTTGCACTTATACCTAAGCGGCATAGGGCTAATTTTGCACTTAAGCAGTATAGGGTTAATTTTGCACTTATACCTAGGCGGCATAGGGCTAATTTTGCACTTAAGCAGTATAGGGTTAATTTTGCACTTATACCTAGGCGGCACAGGGCTAATTTTGCACTTCTTGCTCTCAGCATAGTTACTCCATGTGTAGTTCTTACTGCAGTGGTAAGCATTCTGTTTACTAGGCCGGTTGCTGTGCTAGTAAAAGATTGCACTAATGCTGGGAACAAAAGGTTGGATCTAATAAACCAGTTTTCTATGCACTGGGCCCCCATAATAAAAGTACCCAAAATCTTATGATCTGGCTCAGTGTCCGACTGGCCCACCAGGATACCAGGAAAACTCCCGGTGGGCCCAGGTGTCAGTGGGCCCTCCTGCTCCTGACCATTTGGCCTGTTTCATTGTCATTCCCTATTTCTGAATGGGAAGCAAGAGGGTATAGATGGAGGAATAGATGCTAGCATGTAAATAAAAGAGACTAGGTGAATAAAGAGGTTGGGTGAGGAAAGGAGGAAAAATAGTTTGGAAAGTGGGCCTATGGTCTAAGGTTTTCTGGTGGGCCCCTGGGGTCCCAGTCCGACACTGATCTGGCTATCTCCCCACATTTCATGCTGTGTCTCAGCGCTCTGCAGATGGGATGGTGCAACTGTACATGGCTGGGGTTTGTCAGCTCTCTGGTAAACACAGGATGTGAGGTTTAGCCGAAACACAGTTTAGCACAGAGGTGTCGGAAGCTAAATTTAGCACTTCTTAGTGTAATGATTCTATTTTTGGAGACAGTTTGCAACTTCCTTTGAGGTTCAGCCAATCAGTGGCCTAACCTGTACTGTTTTATAGTTTACTAAAGAAAGGAAAGAGGATATAACTGCTTTGTAGATGACAATATTGAATGTCCTAGTTCATGATGTGACCCCCCCCCCCCCAGCATGAAATAGCGGCTGGCACACAGGCACAGAATATTTATTTTGCTGTATCGGCACACATTGTCCCAACTGCTTAGCACTTATTTTTCCTTATTGTGCTCCACCTCCCACACCTACCTGCAATCTTGAAGCCAATGTTGAATCATGTTAATGGAACCTCCTTCTAAAAACAGAGCTCAATGTTAAAATTAAAAGGACAGTGTGTTACAGTATTCAGCAGGCTCAATGCAGCCCTAGGGCTAAAGACATGCCATGTTTTCATGGGAGTGTCCTTAAAACACTTTGTCATAGATTGCCTCTCCCATTTATTGCATAACTACAACAACATGCCAGCATCAGAAAAGTCTGGTTGAAGCTGCAATTTTGAAATGTTAGAAGGCTGATGGGAGTTGTCAATATTGTATTACATAAAAATCAAGTTCCACATAAATCCCATAGTGCCTGAATCAATATGCAATGTGCAAGGTACAAAAGTAAATGCTAAAAGTTTCAATATATATATACTGTATATATATACTTGCAAACTGCAATCACATTTTTCTGGCAACAGTGTGGGTACAGTGTGGGTTATTTATCAACATTGGGCAGATTTGTCCATGGGTAATAACTCATGGCCAGGGCCGGATTTATAAGCCGGGCGCCCCGAGGCCGCCCCCTGTCCGTCGGCGTCCCCGCCCCCCTGCACGTGCGCATGCGCAACCGGCGCACACACCACCCCTCCCGCGCATGCGCACAGTCGCAATCACGCATGCGCAGTCTTTTCTGTTGCATACGGAGCTGTGGGGGAGAGGTCCCCATTGCTCCGTATACGGCAAAAAACTTTAATATTTTGGTGCGGCAGGGCGGCATGCCGCCCCCCAATTTGTGCCGCCCTAGGCCCGGGCCTTTGTGGCCTTTCCACAAATCTGGGCCTGCTCATGGCAACCAATCAAATTGCTGTATTCATTGTTCTACAAGTAGCTGGCTAAAAAAAGCCAATCACGGTTGCTATGGGTTGCTGCCCACAGGCAAATTTTCCCAGTGTTGATAAATGAGCCCCAATGAGTCTTCTGAGGGTGTCACTAACGTCAGCAGCCAAAAACTATTTCTCTGTGAAGCTACAATTGTATTGTTATTGTTACTTTTTATTAGTTATCTTTCTATTTAGGCCCTCCTCTATTCATATTCCTGTCTCTCTTTCAAATCACTGCCTGGTTGCCTGGTTAGATTGGACCCTAGCAACTAGATAGCTGATGAAACTACAAACCGGGGAGCTGATGCACAAAATGCTAAATGAAACACAAATAGTAAAAAATTAAGACCAATTGCAAATTTTCTCAGTATAGCACTCTCTACATCAAACCCAAAGTTAATTTAAAGGACAAATCAAGCCTAAATATTTTTTTTTTTGCCTAATGAAAGAAAACTAAATTTTAAGCAACTTTGCAATACACAAGCAGCAGACTGACCCGACTTGCTGGAGGAAACTGAGCTTTGCAACAGTAAAAAAGTAATAACCAGGAGTTCATGCAGCTTTCAGTAGCAATTACATTTACAAATAACGTTTAAAGAACTTAAAATTTTTAATAATTTCATATTGAAAAGTTGCTTATAATTATGTTTTAGAAAACAAAAATATTTTGTGGGTTGATGCATCCTGAATGACCCCTATGAATGCTTGGTCACTCACTGGGAAGCATCTTTGCCACACAATGGGCCATGGTCAGCAATATTGTGTAAATAGACCCTGAATAGAACCGGCATTTACGCCAATATCACCTCCTCCCCAAACCCACTGCATAAACTTGTTATTACCATACTAACAACTTGCACTCACTTTCCACAAATACATTATCCAGATCTTGGTATGTAAACTCTGGCAACTTCATGATTACATCCACGGTATCATCCTCTTCCAGCGCTGTGTGCCAGTGGCGTGACCGTTGCTTCCATGCTGAATGGCGCTCGGATGTAGCAGATCTCTGTGAATGTGAGCATTTCATGTGTGATAGGGCTTGGCAACAGCAAGACTCACTGCTGGATAAAAATAAAATAATAGAGGTTTGTATTACACCATTGAAATGCAACCGCCTAGGGTATTTTTTTTTTTATACTGCTATCCTAGTTATAGGGTCATTTACACAAACTGTGCTCAGTGCTGTCAAAAGAGTGGTCAAAACGGCTTCCATTAGCAGCCCTACACTATGTATCCTAGAGAAAGTTGGACAGCACTGCCATAGCTAATGCAAAGGATAGGGACCATGGAGTTACACTCTTGTTGACACTGCTTTAAATAAGCACAAATTGGACTGTGGCTTCACAGAAACTCTAAAGCAGGGATCCCCAACCATTTTACTTGTGAGCTACACTCAGATGTTCAGAGTGTTGGTGAGCCACACAAGCAGGAAAACAGTTCTTTGGGGATGCCAAATAAGGGCTGTGATTGGCTATTCAGTAGCCCCATGGGGACTGCTGGGCTGCAGGAGGCTCTGCTTGGAGTGAAACTGTGTCTCTGTGCTTCTAAAACTTGCCCCCAAGCCAGAAATTTACAAATGGCCACTGGGAGTGACATCAAACTTAGGACTGACGTTTACCCGCAGGCTGACAATCTGCCCTGTGTGCCGCTGCCCTAAACATTGCATCTTCCCAACTCCAAGTGTCAGTGGGAAAATATTTCATATTAAGTTTACACCAACAGTCCCTCATCTGACAGAAGCTGAAAGGAGCAATGATCTGCTAAAGCCAGTTGAAATATAGAAATCTGCCTAAATCTGGAATATTCCATTGGACACCGTAGATTTAGATACAGACATTCACCTTTATGTCCTGCAACCTGCTTGGAAATGCTCACGCTTAATGCCATTTTATATAATTCTACTAATAAATAATTATTATATGTGTGTGTGGGACCTTTGGCACCCATCTGGGGTAATGTTATTAAGGAACTTGTAAACTCTCTGGCTGGATACACTTAGAGGCACATTCATCAAAGTATGAGTTCGAAACCCGAAATGGGAAAAATTCGGATTAGCTACGATAATTTCTGATGATCGCAAATATCACGAAAATGCTTATGAAAAAATCGGAATAGTCACGATAATATCGTAATGGCGATCTGAAAGTCACAAAATGTTCGTAACGAATGATCATAAATGGCGGGAAATCCTTTCCAAATTTGATCCTTCTTTGCATGATTTTGGAAGCCTCCCATAAGACTCAATGGCAGCTCCAACCTGGTCCAAGGAAAGTCACAATACCGAAGCTTGAATAAATCCAAAACTTCAGTACGAAAAAGTTGCGCAAAGTACGAAAAAGTCACAGAAAATACTTACAGTACGACCAAATACAATTTTTTTGTATATTGTACCTGTCATACTTTAATAAATGTGCCCCTTAGTGATACAAGATGTCTGTGACATCTTACAGCAGCCTCTGCACCACAGATTGCCAGTCTGGGCCTGCTGACAGCAGTCTAGATGGATATTCCATAAACAGCTGCAAGCTGTATACTGTCTATATTATATGTAGGAAAGTGCAGCTGTAACTGTCCCTTGTATAGTTTTGGGTTTGCCTGGTCCACATCCATACATACATACATAATATGCTAAAAAAAATACATTCGTCTGCTGTCAGTAGAACTCTACAAAATGTTATGGCCCCTTCCCAAGCCTGCCTTCACTCCCACCCTATCTCCTAATACCCCTTTCTATAATAAATGCATTATCTAACCAAAACAACTAGAAAAGAGGCACGGGCATTATTAACTTACCAAATGCTTCAGCAAAGACTTCAGCTGCCTGACTGAACTGCAGTGAGAAAGTCAGATGCTTATTGTACAGGAAGTGTCAGGCAGTTGTGTGAGGTTATCATGGCATGGCAAGGCGTTTTTATGTAAAACCACAGAAATGTCATTTCTTGCACTCCGGCATCGCTTCTTAGACCGCTATCACTAGTGGCTGATATTACTGTTATTAGATACCAACAACTGCACATAAGCCGTATACACAAAGGAAGTCAGAAAGACAGCGAGCCTGAATATAACTGAACAGAAAGAGAAGTACAGTGAATGCAGAATAAATCTGCAAAATAATCTGTAAAAATAAATTGTCTTTGGTACAAACAGCTCTTTAATACTGGACTCTTAATACAACAACTGTTTAATACAGGAGCCATATATTTTAGTTCCAATCTTCCATTTACTGTTCATCTTTATAGTAATCGCACCCGGTGTACAATCTGCAGTTCCAAACAATTGTAGTTTTTTTTCTGAATATACCTTGTTATGTTGTAGCCTTCTAAAAGAAACATTTTGGAGTTTACAAAGTTTACAAAGAAATGTGCAATAATTTATACATATAATTGTATGTTCTATGGGGGGAGCTGGAGTCTTCTTTCTCCTTTTTGTGCAGTGTTTGTCTCTCTGTCTGTACTCTATATATAATGTAAAGATGTACAGCATAGTGTATAGAAACAGTGCTATATAAACATACCAACAGTAATTTAAATATGGATAAGATATTCTGAGTGATTCATCTATTGGTAAACAAAATGTCATCCACTGCTACAATATCTACAGTTAGTTAGAAGGCAGTGATACTTGCGAATCCCAAATTGATACTAGTTTAGGTCTTCTATAGTATATAATTATGTAGAACCACTGATATAATATCTAAAAGGAAAACTAAACTCTAAAAACAAATATACTAGAAATGCCATATTTTATATACTGGACTTACTGCCGCATCCTAAAAGATCAGCATTTCTGTAATGGAAATCTGATTGGCTGTTGTTGGCCCCACCCAGTTTTTCTATCCTTGGCCACAGTTATATAGTAAAAACCACTGTTCAAAGTTCGTGGACCTTGGTTTTAATAGTGTCTGCCCACTTTTTCTAACCTGGAACTGCAGTTACCCAGTGACCAACTCTGCAAATTTAAGGTCCCTAGGATTAATAGAAAGAACGGCAGCAGTTTAAATTGAAACCAATAAAAGTCAGTACGTGAATTATACTTTATATTTAAGCCAATGAAATTCAATGGATGAAATCTGATTGGCTGTTGTTGGCTCTACCCACTTTTCTAAACTTGGTATGTAGTCACCCAGTGACAAACTGTGCAAAGTTTGGGGACCCTGGCATTAAACAAGTTTCCCCACTGAAAACAGTGAAAGAAATGTGATTGGCTTCTGGTGGCCCCGCCCACTTTTTCTAACCTTGACTACATACTGTGAAGAGTTTGGGACCCTGGTGTTATTACTGTGAGAATGGCAGCAGGTTGAACCAATAACTAGCTGAGCTGGCACGTTATCCAGAAAGCTCTGAATTGTGGAAAGGGGGCCTCCCAGAAGCACTCTTTGAGTCAAATAATTCAATAACATGATTTCCTTTTTCTCTGTAATAATAAAACAGTGCCTTGTACTTGATCCCAACTAAGATATAATCAATCCTTATTGGAGGCAAAACAAGCCTATTGGGCTTATTTAAAGGAGACATATTGGATAAATGGAAAAACCCTAATTTTGTAGGCAATTATGAATAATATACAGTGCTGGTTTCACTTTGGGCTAAACATTAATCCTCTCTGTAACAATGGCCCCTTTATTGGAGCTCCCTATAGATCCTATCAGTGCTCCGTCCCTGTTTCAAATGAAGGGTGGGCGTGTCCTAACAGTCCCTGCCAGAAGCACAGAGGGAGGGGATAGCCAATCACAGCCCTGCACTCACACAAGCAAAGACAGTTTTCAGTTCCCTATCAGGTCAGCCTAGCTGCTGATTGGTTCCTATCTTACAGTGCAGGGTACTGAGAACCACCGCTCCCCTGCACATCCAGAGAATTCAGCCAGCAGGAAGTGGAACAGATGGGCGGGGCTAGTGGGGTTTTGGTGGAATTTCTCAATAAGTCAGTCCTAAACACAACTTTTTTAAGCACAATCCTTCTATATTTAAAGGAGTATAATTCACTGCTTCATTCTTAATTTTTATATGATATGTCTCCTTTAATGTTTAAATGATTTTTTAGTAGAAAGATCCCTTATCTGGAATACCCCAGGTCCTAAACATTCTGAATAACAGGTTTCATACCTGTATTTGTTATTGTATCATTATAAAATTTTGAAATGCAACTGGTGTAATTGTCCTTTAATGTTGGGACCATGATTAATGACAATACTGTGGGAGCCAGTTTAACCAGTCTCTGCCAATTATAAGAGTAATTATAACAAGGGTGGCATCTACAAGCTTATTGCAAACTAGGAAGAAGCAGAGCCCCACACCCATGTACAAATATCCATCTGGTTCAATCTGAGCAATGCAGAATGGCATCAGGTTACAGCTGCTTTATTAACCAACTGATGTATTACTAAGTTGTACTTATAATAATAATAATAATAATAATAACTCTGGCCAGTAAGGAAAGGAAGTAAAGGATAGAAGATTCCACATGGGGTGATTTTCTATAGGAAATAAAGGTCAGTAGATTATTAAACTGATTATTAATCAAACTGCATTCATCTGCTCAACAAATCTTCATTCTTCTTACTCATGATGGTGGCAGTTCCGGACTGGGATACAAAATACAGTAGGACCTGGTATTTCAAAGATACCAAAACATCCCCCCACCAACCCACTAATTAGTGACTGGCATCTTACAGCAGCCCCTCTGGCATTTGCCACAATCCACAGATTGCCAGTCCGGCTCTGGATGGGGGTGATAACAGTTTATTCCTAATCACTGCCTCCCACAGTGGCTGAAACCAGTGCAGCCAGCAGGCACCATACAGCAAGTTACCCAATGTGAACTGAATCTTATCATGAGGGAAAATCACCTCAGTCTTGTGATATATTGGTTTGTTTATCTGCAGCAGCAGCAGCACCCTCACAGCATGACATCCTCACTCACTAACATGGTAATATCAATATAAGCATAAACCCAATATAATATTCAGTTGAATTAGATGCTTGCATCATATCCTCTGTGCTGAATGTGTCATTTTTATTTATAGCCATTTCATAGGAAAGAGGAAGAATTTCATCTAAGGCTACATAGTGTCTTGGCAGAGTTGATAAAACAGAATTGTTACGGCTAAGGCTACACCCCCTACATCCAGTAAGGAGATAGGAATAATATATCATAAAGCCAAACTCTGCATCTATTGACAAAGCACAGAAAGCTGTTAAATAACATAATGCTGCATATTCTATCAAGTTATTCTGTATTAGTTGCATAGTAGCAATTGTGTTGTTCACTGTCTCTACAACAGGGAATGTTCAAGTATTTCAAGGCAAGACAGCACCCATGCATAATTTTATTTTTAGTTCAGGTAAGGATAATAATTTGATCATCCTTTCCTGTCTCCCCAAATATTTTCAATCTCTAAGTCTAAAGGTTCTGAAACTTCATATTTGTGATAGTTAAGCCCCCCACACAGTTCTGTGGTAAGACCTATTGAATTAAGGTTACTCTTTTAGCAGGACTTGCTGTGTTGCTCCCATGCTGCAGGGATTGGCGAGATCATAGGTGAATTTGGAAACTTGGAAAGTCTGATGAGTGTATTGGGGTAGTTGCTGATGAGTAGATTATTGCATATTGGCCTTATGTAAGCAAACTTAATTTAGACTTTTCACGATCAAGCACACCCTACAATAACCTTGTCAGGCCTTACCTCAAATCATTTTAAAGTTTACTTATATGAAAACAAAAATATAACAGGCAACTTAAAAAAAATATATATATATCTTGCCCTCCTGTTCACTATGGCCTCAGGGTCACTATGGCCTCAGGGTCAGCCCCATATTTTTAGAACCACTGACTTAAGCAGATGCAACAGTCAGAGGCAATGGGCAGTCCTCAAATGTCAATGGTGTTGCTGTAAGATGCTATGAACCAAGCCTATCCAGGTAGAGGCATGTGGGCCAGATGTGGCTCTAGCAAAGGATTTTTATTGTCTCATACTCCACTCAGAGGGTCCGTAGACTTCACTATACAACATCTTCATTGGATCTGGCCTTCCAACATACTGTATACAATATAATTGGCCCACTACTTGTGATAAGTTGGACAGCACTTCTATAGACAATTACAACTTGGGGATGGCCTTGATGCTTGGTCAAGGAAATTTTCAGTCTATGCATAGCTCAAAGTTATTGTTGAGCTATGGATGCTACAGGTGAGAACTACTTGCTGCCAGGGTACTATACAGTCGATAACTGTCATTTTTTTTTTTTTTAAAAAGGCAATTTATGAATTTTTATATAAATTATATAGAATCTGTAATAAAATATGGAGCACCTGATAAGATTTGCTATATAAATACCCCAGCTATTTGTATTACGTGTGGAGCTTTCGAGAGAAGATGATCTTTAGTCAGATTGCTTGGAAGTGACATGCAGAACAAGTGCAGAGCGTTTAGTGGCATTCGTGTAATGTACTGCACAGACTCCTTATAAACACACTAGTGGGAAAGATAAAATGGGATGTTACCAACAAGGAAGGCAAAATGTATAACCCTAGCATGAGCCAAGAGGTGTGCCTGACAGGCAAGCTTACTGGAGATGTGTTACTACATGTGTAGAACAGAATTGTGATGTAACAGCCAAGGATAAAGCTAATCTTTAATTGTGCATCTGGTAAAGAAATGTATCCAAACTGCTTACATCTTATAAAGTGCAGCACTAGCTTTATTGAGAAGGGCATGTATGTTATTTAGTGATCCAAATAGGTCCAGACTGCATCCCTCATCTCTGAGAACAGTGAAAAGGGTGGCAGTGAGCTGATTTGGTGCCCCTAATATAATAGAACTACAATTCTCAAAGAAGAAACAAGAGCCCAGCAAATTGTACAATGCCAAGTGTTGGCTTATGAGCCTATGATTAAGTGCTGGATAAGCACAAAACGCGCCCAGCTTTGTACATGGAGGTTTCTTTATAATAAAGATATTTAATTGTAACTTTTTTTTGATTATTGCTTACTTCATTTAAATTGTAATGCCAAGTGAGAATTTTACTGTACTAACCCATTGGCTCAGGATGGGTAACCCAATGAACCCCTGGCCCTGTATATAATAGGGATCTAAGTATTAGAACTGGAATGACTGGTAACTGGTTTCATAAACATATAATTACTATCCACTAGCCCTGGGAGGGAATATGATTGTGACCTAGGGTGGAAGGAGGCTCCTCGACTGGTTCTCTTTGTAATCACTTCTATGTCATAAAAAATGTTTTCTTTAATTCCTAAAAATGTGCTCCTCCTTTTACAAGTTTCCTTTAAAAAGCCGCACCCATGCACTGAGCATTATCACTGGGAAAAGCAGGCTGCTCCTGTCCTAATGCACCATGAGGAACCTTCAGCTACTCCTTGTCCTGTCCATTGGCTTTGCTGCGCTTGCATTTGATTCCTGCCCAAGTGACCGTAAGTCGTGCTCCTCTCCTGTAACAGTGACGTTTCTTTATAATTCTGGGAATCAGGTTCAGTGTGCTGTTACATGATAGGCTTGTATATATGTGTATGCTTAGTGTATGTATATATGTAAATATGGGGGCCCTAATTATTTATTGCTCAAGCCTTCAGACTCAACCAATTATTATTGAAACCTCCAATGTATTTCCTAACTCACACTGGGTTTCAGGCCTAGTGATCTCGTCATCTATGTATGTATGTATAACTTTATTTATAAAGCGCCACAAGGGGACGCAGCACTGTACAATCTTACAGAATACAGAATTACACACAGGGAGGACAAGTGATATAATAAAAAAATACTATATATATATATATATATAGAGAGAGAGAAAAAGAGTGACTGCACCCACAGGAATGTTCATGCTGGAGACATCAGTTGAAATAAATAAAGTGAAGTGTTTATTCAGTCCAACGTTTCAGTTCACACTGGAACTTTCATCAGAGACACGTTCCAGTGTGAACTGAAACGTTGGACTGAATAAACACTTCACTTTATTTTTATATATATGGCACCCAGGTAGTATCTCATTATTTATGGTGTGCTGCTTCATCACTGCTTGTACCTATATATATATATATATAAGTGCCATGTGGTATGAAACACAGTAGGAAGGAGGTCCCTGCCCCATAGAGCTTACAATCTAAGTCATCTTTGCTTTTTTCCCTGGGTGGGCTTTTGCAAGAAATAAAATGTTCAGCACCTAAAAGCCATACTGTTGAACTGCCAAGCATATGCCTACTGAGGGATTAAAGGAGTTGTAGCCAATTCATATCTGATCCTAAGTTTGGATATCTCTGCAGAGGATTCTCTAACTGCCTAAATGGACAAATGTATTGTTTAATCTTTGTCTGAAATGAGCTCTTTGGCTACAATTAAGTTTGTACGGATTCTCTTGGTTATCTTATATATCCAGACAGGCTGTGTGAGCCACATTTGCAGTTCACACAATTTTAAAATTGTGATTCCCAGAAATTAAAACACACATCTGTATTTACTTTACAAGTTAGCAAGACAAAGGCTCCCATTCAGCCGGTCCTAAACTTCTCAATGATTTCATATTTACATTCTGTAAGTGAATAAAATGTTTTAAATACATATCATGAATGTTACATATTGTTCACATAGGAACACTATGTACTCACAGTATAATTTCCTGAAATACAGGAAATGTAATGGATCTAAGAGACAAGGAGCAGAACACATAGATCCTTGCAGATTAGATGAGTGTGTTAACCTGATTGAACCATGGATAAAAACAGAAATAAACGTGATGATGGTGGAATACTTTCTTTTATTCACATACATTTCTGTTTGTTATTAATAAACATTATAGGCAGATCATTTATTCTGTTACCCCCTGCATATTCTCAAGCAGGACAATAAATGAGAAGATGGGGGGGGGCAGGAGGGAGCAGTGACCATTGGGGTCTTGCTAAGGTACCCTTGGCTTTTGGGCTGGTTTTGGAAGACTGACTGGTACTGAAGCCAAGGTAATCTTCCCTGTAGCTATGCATCATGTTCCATAGGATTGTTGCCCCTTTACGTGTTTTTGTGCCCACCACATGCAGTTGCCAGTCAGTACAGGTATAGGATCCGTTATCTGGAAATCGGTTATCCAGAGAGTTCCGAATTATGGAAAGGCCTTCTCCTTTTTCTCTCTATTAATAAAACAGTTCCTTGTACTTGATGCCAACTAAGATATGATTAATCCTTATTGGATTGGAAAACAATCCTATTGGGTTTATTTCATGTCTAAATGATTTTTTAGCAAACGTAAAGCATGGAGATGCAAACTACGGAAAGATCCCTTATCCGGATGACCCAAGGTCCGAGCATTCTAAATAACAGACCCTATACCTGTACAGCATGTTATCAAGTGGGGTCAATTTTGCAATCACATTGTAAATTTAGCTCCTTTTCCTATAACCCATAACAGCTAATCTAGTCTAGTCTAGCAAACAGTGGTAAGAACAGGGCTGCCTGCTGCAGAAAGACACTCAGGTTTGGGGATAGCTAGGGCCATGAGGAGGGACTCCTACGTATCTACCCCTGACCACTAACGATGAGCGAGTTTGCAGAATACGCATGGATTTGCAGAAAAAAATTCTATGTTTCTCCATTGGCAAAAAAACATTTCTCCATTGGCAAAAACTGACTTCAGTGCATTTGGAGTCAGAAAAACTTGAGAGAAAAACTCCCATTAACTTCAATGCATGTAGAGTGAGAAGAAACTCCCATTGACCTCTATGATTTTGGAATGAGAAAAACCTTGAGCCCATTGACTTTAATGAACTTTGCTTGAAGAAAAAAACACACTGAAAAAACACCATTGACTTCAATGTATTATGTGCAAAAAAATGGCCAAAGATTTTGAAGTACTTTGTGTGAAAAAAAATGTGAAAAGCCCATTCACTTCAAAGTGTTTCACAATTTTTTTGCCGTTTCACAAATTCTTCCTCAGTTTTATAAATATTACAGTGAGATGAAACAAAACAAATACGCTTCACTACTGAGTACCCCTTGGGAAGGGGAGGTGGATCTTTGAGCTATGTTTTGGGGCGCAGAAACTTGTGGAAACTAAAGGTGGCCATACACCTTGCAATTACATTGGTCCCCTCCACTGACGTTCAGAGCTGAATCTTCAGATATGGGGGTGGAAAGAATAGGGATTGTACCTCCACCTGAAGATTCCCTAAACGCCCGATCGGCGAGACAACTGATATCTGAAGCTTTTGCGATATTGGGTGTCTCATCGATCTGCCATAAACGCACCAAATATCTGACATATGTATGTTTCGTACAATAATATTGGTGTGTGTATGGCCACCTTGCCGTCTGACTCACATAAATATGCCATTACTAACGTTTTTCAGATTAAAAACAGATTGCCAGAGACTTTAATGGCTTGCTTTGCATAAACTAATGTTTGACTTGGCTGCATATGGTGTTTATTACAGTGCATCCCCAAATTGCACATGATACAGTAAATTGCCCCATGACTAAACAGACATCATTATAAGAGCTTATGCTATTTCCTTTTCTTCTGAAGGTTGTGAGGACTCGTGCAAGAATCGCTGTGGAGACAAGCCGAGCAAAACCTTCAGCTGTCAGTGCAATGAGAAGTGTGAGCAGTATGACGACTGTTGCCAGGACTACCACTTGTGCCTATGTAAGCACAGCGTGCCAACCACATTGATCACTGATAAGGCACAGGCCTTCACATGCATCATGTATGTCTTGCGGATAAAACAGGAAAAATTATGTTCTTCTGAGGTTCTTTGAGCTAGAGTACTCCCCACAATAAGTTGGTCAATTCATTCCCTCTAGGGGTCTCTGTAAAGCAGTGATCCCCAACCAGTGGCCCCTTTATCGTTGCTCCCAGTGGCCTCAAAGTAGTTTGGAGACAAGTTTTAGAAGCATAAAGACACAGTTTTACTCCAGGCAGAGCCTGCTCTAAAGGGTTGCCCTAGTCAGCTCTAAACTCAACTTGGGGTGTGGACAGCTAAAATATATACTGCAAGGCTGAACAGATTAGACCCTGTCATTGAAATAACATTTACTGTATTTTATTATATGTCTTCATAGAAATCCAGCAAAATACTGTAAAAACCCTGGTTAAATCTGATGCTTTTACATATTATTCAATAATTTTGGTATAAATATGGCTTACAATACACAGAAGACGTATGTATGTCCTATTTTCCCTTGAATGGCTGCCCCCAAAACTACACAGCAGCTTATTAACTTCCAAACTACAGTATTTTCAAACCCTGTGCCTTAATGTTGATTTGCCAGATGTTGCTGGACTGCAGCTCCTAGCACACTTAACATTTTTATATGTTGAACAATGCTGAACGTTATAGTCCAGAACATCTGGTGACCCAAGGTTTAAAAACAGGGTTCTAAAGCAACTATACAGGTTAGAATTAGCAATGATTAGCTGCTGTATATATCAAAATGTACAGAAAACCATATATTTTTTTCATTGTTTCTGATTTTTAAAAAACGTAAGGGCTGGTCAGCTTAACCCAAAGATATAAATGTTGCTGTATGAGTTATACATGCCCAACATTTAATTAAACTTAACCCAAGAACATACATGTTGCTCAGATATATATACATTATTATTATTATAAATAATAATAATATGCAGTAACTAATTATTACTTGTTACATTAAATGCAAGGTCTTAGCCCAAGGACATATATATTGCTCAGTCAATATAATAACCCATTATGCATGTCCTTTAATAAAAGCAAGGGCTGGTCAACTTAACCCAATGGCATACATATTCCCCATTCAAACAAGCAGCAACTACTTGGCATTCATTTGTGACTTGATTATTGGTTGTTGGTATTAGTGGCCACTAGTGGCCCACACACTTACAGCACTGTACATGCTAAATAACTTGTCTTATTTGGAGAAAAATTTAGTTTTTCTAATCTACTAACCAGGACAGGCAGCACTAAGTTGGAAGCACTAAAGACATTTTGGTGGTTTATTAGTGCCTGCTATGTACCGTACCATAGGCAACATTAGTGGGTTTATCAGAGATAAGAGGAAGAAGCTGCCAGTGGACCAGAGTTTGGATTACTGTTGATTTCCCTGTCCTGTGGCTATGTACCACCCCCCCAGTAATTGAAATGCCCACCCCACTGGTCCATGGGAAAATTTTCTTAATTAAGAAAAGGTTGGGGACAGCTGCCATAGGGCATTATGGACTCCACCCTCACTGCAAGCCTGGAATTGTCAGATATTTCTTTTTATTATGGGTTATAGCAATATTGCATCATAACTGCTTTATGTTGCTGAAGATAATGGTCTTTCATTTTTGTTTCATAGACAAAGACCCTTCCTTAGACGAATCCACTCATCAGAGCAAATCAGGTAATATTGTGCCTTTTGGTATTTAGAAGTTCTCTTTTCATATTTGGAGTTGGGGGGTACGTATTGAGCAATATCAGGCAATGAAAGGGCAGTGGGACTGACAAAACTGAATTGGTGCACAGAGGGAAGAACAAATACCCAGACACCCTGGCCATTTAACTCACAATAGGGTTGTCAATGTAGCTCAGAAATGATACATTTACCACAAGTTTATAAATGGGAGAATTAGGATCCTATATATACAGTATATTGTGAGTGGGTCCCTAAGCTCAGTAAGTGACAGTAGCAAAGAGCATGTGCAGGGAATCAGCAGGAAAGAAGATGGGGGCTACTGGGGCATCTTTGGGGGCACAGAACTTCCCTGCTAAAGGCCTGGGGTTGCCTTGGGCTGGTACAGAAGCCCAAAACATAATGTACAATATTTCAAACCTACTTCTTTAGTTAAACTTTAGTTCTCCTTTAAACTCTTGATAAAGAATCTTGTTCCTTCATCTAAATATAGGCAGCAGAGCCACATAAAATGACTATACATGTCTGACCTACGTATGCCTGTGTGGCTCGGTGCCTTTTTTTATTTACAGGGTTAAAGTACCAATTGCAAAATATCAGCAGAATCTGCAGGGTTTGTATTTCCACACTGCAGGAACCTTTGTCTTTACGCCTATTAACTTTTTCAAAGTATAAAGTACAGTGTTGCATTGTAAATGGACATTGATTTTTGGTAATAATTTTACAAATATTTTATGTCTTCTGTTTGTAAATGTGACCACATAGACATTACATTTGCCTATATCCCTTTCTTACTTTCGGCCAAGAAGCTACAACCTTGAATAATTCTTCCAATGCTTGATCTATTCATCTTCCTTGCCCCAAGGTGGATCTTGCAAAGGAAGATGCACAGAGAAATACAACAAGAAGAACTCTTGCCACTGCAACAAGAAGTGCGATAAATTTGGCAACTGCTGCAGTGACTATGGGACAGCATGTGGGGGGAAAGCCAGTAGTGACAAATCTGCCAGCGCTAATAGTGTCGGTGATGGCAGCAGCAGCAAAAGTCGCAGCGGTGGTAAGTCTGAATACTCTCAGAAATGGCTGACTCGGGCAGTCACTTACAGAGGACACTATTAGGATTTATAGCAGTGGTAAGTCTGAATACTCTCAGAAATGGCTGACTCAGGCAGTCACTCACAGAGAACACTATTAGGATTTATAGCCATGACTTTCTTTGCTATTTACACTATTTACACTTTACTACTTTTACAATAGGAGGATATTATAAGTTATGGGGGACTTCCATGACCATATAAAGGTACAAAGCTGCTTTTATAAAGTTCATGGAACTCCAAGGTGACTTTTAAGTCATGAAGGAGTTCCATGACTATATAAAGGCTGACCTCTAATATCCTCTTATTTTACAACAGGGGATGCATTATTTGTAATAATATACAAGTTTGAGTAAATCCTGTGACAATAAGCACGGATTATAACTGATGACATCACTAAGCACTATTTATAAGGATATCACTTACAGGATATTTGTGGCTCTTGTGTATTATATATTACTACTTACTTATACAACATATGTAACTGGGAAACATTTGCACATTTTAATATACAGTACTGTAATATATTGCACAAGTAAAAACCACCTGTAGTTATACATGGGATCTATTCTATAATATGATGTAACTGTCATGCTAGTTGCCCTTGTACAGTATATTCAGCTAACGGAAGAAACATCACACCTATTGGCCAGTTTGATATTTATTGTAGTAGAATGCGTGCTTGCCTTAGCTAGGCTTATCAGGACAAACTTATTAGCATTATTGCTAAATTTGATTTATTAACTAGTAGTACTAAAAGAAATGTAATAGATGATCAGGTGCAGTGGTATAACTATAAAGGTAAAAAATGCCACATAGGGGTCTGGGAGAACTGGGGGCCCAATGGGGGGGTTGCAGTTGACCCAGGACAGATGTATAATCCCAGTTGACCTGTGATTTCATTGGGGGGAGGGCTGGGGGCCTGAAAGCTTTTTGCTGTAGGAGGGCCTGGGCCCCATTGATTGGGTGCTAAGGGTTACTGCGCTGTAGTGCAACATATACAAGCTTAGTGATGCACCCAAACTATCATCCACACTGAATCTACTGCAAAATATGTAGAGAAATGCTAAAAGGAACCCTAATTGTCATATTCAAATGTATGATAAGCATCATCTGTGAGTAAAAAATTGTTGTTTTCAGATTATCAGAAATTTAAAATTCCATGTTTTCAGTTGTGTATATAGTATATAATTATTATTATTATTAACATTTATTTATAAAGCGCCAACATATTCCGCAGCGCTGTACAATAAGTGGGTTACATACATTGGACATACAGAGTAACATATAAAGCAATCAATAACCGATACAGGAGGTGAGGAGGGCCCTGCCCAAAAGAGCTTACAATCTACAATTGTTACCACACATTTTGTTCCTCAAGAGGCAGCTAAAATTCTAGGGGCCAAGGGCAAATGCCCTCCCTGTCCCACCCTACACCAAGACCAGCTTGAGTCAGACATTCCTGAATGCAACTGGACTCGGTATCCTGACCTTACATGTAAATATATTGCTTGTAGCGGTACCTCTGGGGCACACTTTCCCTCGCAGGAAATAATCTCTGAACCTTACCTTTTTACCCTGTTGCTGACACTTTCATAAGCCAGGCCTACTATTGATTAGGAATTATGGCTAATGCAAGCATCAAGACATCAAAAGGATAAAATAAAAATGTAAATGGGAAAAACATTTATCTTTAAGGCTGACATAAAATGTGTATGTTTTTGAAAGCAATAAATTAGACCAAAGAACATGTGTTTGGACAGATTCAGGCCCCAACTATGAGGGGGGACAATGCACCTTAATGTAGTCCCTGCATTGTAACCTTGTCACCCTGGGCAAGACACCCTGCCTACATTATGCATCTATGATGGCTCCACTGAGTGCCGATTACCCTGTTAAGTGAACTGAGGAAAGTTCTGATACTTGCATACCCATTTTTGCCCTCAAGATGTGAGTTCTTGTATATTTCCCATTTGCAGAGACAGACATCAGTAATGATGAGATCAAAGCAGTATCAGAGAAGCTGTACAAACAGGATGTTAACAAAGCAGGAGAATCAGACATTATACTGAACAAACAAGAGATGGCACATAATACAAGAGAGCAAGAGGATCTCTGTGAAGAACCGTAAGTTTTCCTGCATTATAGTCAGGGTCGTACTGGGCCTGTGGGACATTGGGAAAAAAACCCAGTCCTTGTGGGCCCTGCGACCCAGTCCTGCTATTTGTCCTCCCTCCAGCCCGATAGTCATAGGCGGATGGTGATTTTTTTGTTTGGGGAGGCTAACAATGTTGCGTATCTCTATGCAATGACAGTTACCCCACTCACACAGACAAGCATTTTATACATGCGTTTCCTGCGCTGGATCTTGCGTGTGTTTCAGCGCAGGGGAACACAAAAAGAAACGCAGGCCTGTATTTCCTATATGACTGTAGTCACTGTGGCACAGACAAGCGTGGAATGAAGGTGGAATGCAACTTGCTGTGTTAGGAGCTTCCCTGTGCCACACAGAGTACAGCCTAATAGGATATATAGGCCTGCATTTCTTCCTGTGCTGAAACACATGAAAGATCCAGCACAGGGAAACACAGGGAAAAACACTTGTCTGTAAGAGCCATGAACATGAACAATTTTTTTAAAATATTGTCACACACATATACGTTGACAACTTTAAAATACTGAAGTAAAGATGCAGTTTGGAGCAGTTAGGGTAACAGAAAAAAAACATTTATTTTTTGGTGGCATTGGTCGTTTACTTGACATTTTGGTTGGACCCAGCCCTTCATTCCAGTGCAACACTCAATATCATTTATCACACGGTGATAGTTACCCTCTCCTAACTCCAATTTCAGGAAAGCAGAATCAAACCATTCTGATTTCATCAACTTTTATTGCTTTTGTTAGACTGAAGTCTTTGTCTTTTCTGCTGATGTGGATTTCAGTAATGAACTCCAATAAACACGGTGTAATATCAAGTTAAGGCCTCGCTGCTGCATTTATAAATAAAACACAAAGACAACAAAACATTTGCTTAATCTCCTTATAATGCAAGTTAATATAACAGCTTCGAACTGAGGCAAGAACAGCAGCAACACAGCGAGCAGGGCTAAATAGAGAAACTGTTACTCTAAGGGGCGTGTATTAAGGCAAAATTATTTACCTTTCTATTATGTCTATTATTTGATTAGAAGGTATGAATAGCCCAAAACATTTTTCAGAAATTACCTTTTTTTTAAACGGCCACTGCAGCAAATCAAGAGAGTGATATGAATTCCCATTTCCTTTTACATCTGGCAGAAATCAGCAGGGTTTGTAGCACAAAAAAGCTTTCTGTTTTCCCACTAGCTGAGCCATTGGTAAATTCCTGTGCTTATTAACCCTTTCTATAAGTGAGCCCTTGATGCATCCTAAGCTAGAAAACAATGCTGACCGTTTCCCTTCTACCACTGACATTTTCCAGCTTTCAAATGGGGGTCACTGACCCCAACATTTACAAAACAAATGATTTGTAAGGCTACAGTTTTATTTTTACTGATACATTTTATTACTCACCTTTCTATGCAGGCACTATCCTATTTATATTTCAGACTCTCATTCAAATCAATTCCTGTTGCTATGGCAATTTGGACCCTAGCAACCAGATAGCGGCTAAAATCCTGAACTGGAGAGCTGCTGAATAAAAAGCTAAATATCTAAAAATGAAAACCAATTGCAGATTGTTTAAGAATATTACTTTCTACATCATGCCACAAGTTTATTTAAAACCCCTTTAATCAGTACATTTCTAGCTCCTTACATGCTTCCTCCAACCACAGGCGGTGTAGCTGATATGTTTCATTAGCTAAATATTAATTTTATACATGTGACATTATGGGGTCTTTAGGGCTATAACTTGCTACAAAAGCTAAATATAAAAGCAGGTTATGCTAGCAATTCTAGCCTTGCACTAAATTGCCTCTTCTAGCTCTTTTATAGTGATTCCCAGACTTAAGTCCAGCCCCTTGGGGGGGGGGGGGGGTCCCAAGGCAGCCAAGTCTCAGGGCAAACCCATCCTAAAGGCAAATTAAATAAGATAAGAAGATGAACACCTATTGAAAGTACTAGATATCCTGAGAATTATAGTAGAGCAGTTGATTCTGTAATGGTATTATATGTATGGTATATGATGTGCCAAGGGGCCTTAACCAAAGGTAAGCTAGCAAAATACAGGTATGGGATCCATTACCCGTAAGTCCATTATCCAGAAAGTTCTAAATTATGGAAAGACCATCTTCAATAGACTCCATTTTAGGCAAATAATTCTAATTTTTAAAAATGATTTCCTTTTCCTCTGTAATAATAAAACAGTACCTTGTACTTGATCCCAACTAAGATAAAAGCAATCCTTATTCAATTCAACTCAATCCTATTGGGTTTACTTGTTTAAATGGTTTTTAGTATTTAATGTATGGATATCCAAATTACAAAAAGATCACTTATCTGGAAAATGGCAGGTCCTGAGCATTCTAGATAACAGATCTCATAACTGTATACATTTGTCATTTTACAGTCTGATTATTGATGTGCCATGACCCTGAAGGTCCTGCTGAAGTTGCACAAGTCATTATTCCTTCAGGGTCTCTGTGTATTTAACAAAATAACCATCTTGTCCCACAGCTTGTACAAATACGTAAATGAACAACTTTTCAAGCGTCCAACCTATGCTGCCTTTATTGCTCTGCTGGACAATTATGATAGGAAGACAGGAATAGATGAGTCCTACAGCGCTGCTGAAATAAAGGAGCAAGAGCGGTTCCTGCAAGAAATCATGAAAACCCAAATTATGAAAGAACTTTTCAGTTTCTTCCATTCAAAGGGTAAGAACTGTCCTTTCCTTGATGATATGGGATGGTGCTGTATGGGTCCAAACTTTACAGTGGCATCATTTGATCTCCCTGTGCCTGTCATCAAGGATTTTGCCCTGACCAAAACCAATGAGATGTTTGCTTTTACACAGTAAACCAGTAAATCCTACCCACTGATTGGATGATTTGGGTAACGAACATTGGGCAAACTTTGTGACATATACATTAACCAGTTAATGTTCCTTAAGTCAAACAAGTTCTATCATAAATGTATAATTGTCATAAAAGTGAATGTGGGATAATCCACCTTTTTTTTCACACTAAATATGGCAGCAGAGATCACCATTAAGAAATTCTTTGTAATGTTCTGGGTATAAGGTGGACAAAATACTGGCAGTGCTCAATTTAGCAGTGATGAAAAGGATATTATAGTGTCAGTATGTATGTCAGTGTATGCTTTCATCCCCAGGGCTGTACCAAACAGAGAAGGAGTTTGTGAAGGACTTGCAGAAAATGTGGTTTGGGCTTTACTCACGATCTACAGGGGAGGCAGATTCAAGCGGATTTGAGCATGTGTTTGTAGGTACGGCATTCCGTGATCTCTTGGGTGACACAACTGGTTTCTATTTGGGATCACTGTGAAACCTCCATTATTTTTCATTTTTAGGGGAAGTAAAGAAAGGAATAGTGTCTGGGTTTCACAACTGGATCCGGTTCTACATGCTGGAAAAGAAGGGTCTATTGGATTATTATAGTCACAATTTTGATGGGCCGGTGAGTTCTCTGTGTTGGTTTCTTTGTCTTGTTTCAGCCTAATATTTGCGTTCACTTTTCTGTTCTTATCCTATAAGAGATCACATGAGTTTAACAAAGAGGTATTATTTAATCCATAGTGAAATCTCTCTGTATTTTATCTATACAATACATTTGCACTTCTATTGACTCCTGCTATCCCAGTTCCATTGATTCTCTCCTACCATCTCACCATGGGCGTCCGCAGAAAATTTTCCAAGGGGGGGCAAGTAAGCTAGCATCATCCTGCAACAGATAAATATATATATATATATATATATATAATATATATATATATATATTTTTTTTTTTTTGCAGGATGATACTAGGGGAGGCTAAATATGGCCCATACACAGACTGACCTACAGCTAATGTGACACTTAGTGGATTCGCTGCTGACGTAAAAAGTTAACCTCCCAACTACCTCTTGCCGTTCCCACTGACTCCCAGGGATACTGTACAAAAGTGCGGGTGGGGGTGCTTTTTTTTTTACCCTAAAATGTTTAGTATTAGTAGTAAAAGTATTCATACGCGCACTTCTGTTAGGGGATCTGCAAACATTTGTGTTTGTGATCAGTTAGCTTAAAGGGGTAGTTCGCATTCGAATTCACTTTTATTTTTAATGGTTTTTCAGTTATTTAGCTTTTTGTTCAGCAGCTCTCCATTTGGTATTTCAGCAGCTATCTGGTTGCTAGGGTCTTATTTACCCTAGCAACCAGGTAGTGATTTAAACAAGAGATGGGAATATGAATAGTTAAGGGGCCTACTTGGAAAAATAAGTAATACAAAATTATAATAATAATAAAATTGTAGCCTCACAGAGCAATATTTTTTGGCCCCCATTTGAAATCTGTATAGAGGCAGAAGAGAAAGGCAAATTATTCAAAAAAATTAATTAGGAAGACCAATTGCAAAGTTGCTAGGAATAGGCCATTTTATAACATACTAAAGGTTAACTTAAAAGTGAACCACCCCTTTAGATGTGTTTATGTTAGTTTTATAGCAAGAAAGGCAGTGGGTACTGACTCCCCATTATATACAGTGAGATGCAGTCCGTATTTACAAACCCAGCACATTATATGCATGAGGAGCAGTGGGTACTGATGGCAGATATTCAGGCCCTGGCACTATAACACTGGCACTGATACACAACATTGGCCCCACTGTAACTTACTATAAATGAACAAAACAATGACAAAAAAAAAATAAAAATAGTAAGTGCAAAAAACAACAACAAATATATAAACACACAATGAGCTTTTTCAGAGGGAAAGAGTTAACTTACCCTCCATGTGTTAGGGTAGGGGATAGATTATAAATTATTATAGATGTCAGGCAAAAAACAATTTAATGTCAGCTAGTGATTCTTTAGAACTGTATAGTACCTGTGAGATGAAAACTGCAGCAAAAGTTGAGAGTTGGTTCTTTGGTAAAGTTACAGGGGCAGATTCTTCTTTTCAGTCTTTATTTCTGTTTCCAGTTTGCAAAATCTCCCGATCCCTGTGTGCATCTCTGCTCTGATTGGTCAATTTTACTGTCTGTCAAGGAAGCTGTGCTCTGATTGGAGAATCCACAAGAAGAAAGATCCAATCGGAGCACAGCAAAAACGGGCTTGAGGGCACAGTGCAGAAACGGAGTAAGGTTTTTGTTTTTTTTGCTACTTTTCCAGGGGGGGGCAAGTGCCCCCTCTTGCCCCCTTCTGTGGACGCCCATGCATCTCACTGTACATACACACTTCTATTGACTCCTACCATCTCACTGTACATACACACTTCTATTGACTCCCCCCATCTCACTGTACATACACACTTCTATTGACTCCCCCCATCTCACTGTACATACACACTTCTATTGACTCCCCCCATCTCACTGTACATACACACTTCTATTGACTCCCCCCATCTCACTGTACATACACACTTCTATTGACTCCCCCCATCTCACTGTACATACACACTTCTATTGACTCCCCCCATCTCACTGTACATACACACTTCTATTGACTCCCCCCATCTCACTGTACATACACACTTCTATTGACTCCTACCATCTCACTGTACATACACACTTCTATTGACTCCCACCATCTCACTGTACATACACACTTCTATTGACTCCCCCCATCTCACTGTACATACACACTTCTATTGACTCCTACCATCTCACTGTACATACACACTTCTATTGACTCCTACCATCTCACTGTACATACACACTTCTATTGACTTCCTACCATCTCACTGTACATACACACTTCTATTGACTCCCCCCATCTCACTGTACATACACGCTTCTATTGACTTCCTACCATCTCACTGTACATACACACTTCTATTGACTCCCCCCATCTCACTGTACATACACGCTTCTATTGACTTCCTACCATCTCACTGTACATACACGCTTCTATTGACTTCCTACCATCTCACTGTACATACACACTTCTATTGACTTCCTACCATCTCACTGTACATACACACTTCTATTGACTCCCCCCATCTCACTGTACATACACGCTTCTATTGACTTCCTACCATCTCACTGTACATACACGCTTCTATTGACTTCCTACCATCTCACTGTACATACACGCTTCTATTGACTTCCTACCATCTCACTGTACATACACACTTCTATTGACTTCCTACCATCTCACTGTACATACACACTTCTACTGACTCCTACCATCTCACTGTACATACACACTTCTATTGACTCCTACCATCTCACTGTACATACACACTTCTATTGACTCCTACCATCTCACTGTACATACACACTTCTTCTGACTCCTACCATCTCACTGTACATACACACTTCTTCTGACTCCTACCATCTCACTGTACATACACACTTCTACTGACTGCTACCATCTCACTGTACATACACACTTCTATTGACTTCCTACCATCTCACTGTACATACACACTTCTTCTGACTCCTACCAT
Source organism: Xenopus tropicalis (assembly GCF_000004195.4). NCBI lineage: Eukaryota > Metazoa > Chordata > Amphibia > Anura > Pipidae > Xenopus > Xenopus tropicalis. The sequence goes on along the minus strand of NC_030678.2, from coordinate 144,528,693 downwards.
CTCACTGTACATACACACTTCTTCTGACTCCTACCATCTCACTGTACATACACACTTCTATTGACTTCCTACCATCTCACTGTACATACACACTTCTATTGACTCCTACCATCTCACTGTACATACACACTTCTTCTGACTCCTACCATCTCACTGTACATACACACTTCTATTGACTTCCTACCATCTCACTGTACATACACACTTCTTCTGACTCCTACCATCTCACTGTACATACACACTTCTTCTGACTCCTACCATCTCACTGTACATACACACTTCTATTGACTTCCTACCATCTCACTGTACATACACACTTCTATTGACTTCCTACCATCTCACTGTACATACACACTTCTATTGACTCCTACCATCTCACTGTACATACACACTTCTTCTGACTCCTACCATCTCACTGTACATACACACTTCTATTGACTTCCTACCATCTCACTGTACATACACACTTCTATTGACTCCCACCATCTCACTGTACATACACACTTCTACTGACTGCTACCATCTCACTGTACATACACACTTCTATTGACTTCCTACCATCTCACTGTACATACACACTTCTATTGACTCCTACCATCTCACTGTACATACACACTTCTTCTGACTCCTACCATCTCACTGTACATACACACTTCTATTGACTCCTACCATCTCACTGTACATACACACTTCTATTGACTCCCCCCATCTCACTGTACATACACACTTCTTCTGACTCATACCATCTCACTGTACATACACGCTTCTATTGACTTCCTACCATCTCACTGTACATACACACTTCTATTGACTTCCTACCATCTCACTGTACATACACACTTCTACTGACTCCTACCATCTCACTGTACATACACACTTCTATTGACTCCTACCATCTCACTGTACATACACACTTCTATTGACTCCTACCATCTCACTGTACATACACACTTCTTCTGACTCCTACCATCTCACTGTACATACACACTTCTTCTGACTCCTACCATCTCACTGTACATACACACTTCTACTGACTGCTACCATCTCACTGTACATACACACTTCTATTGACTCCTACCATCTCACTGTACATACACACTTCTATTGACTTCCTACCATCTCACTGTACATTCACACTTCTATTGACTCCTACCATCTCACTGTACATACACACTTCTTCTGACTCCTACCATCTCACTGTACATACACACTTCTATTGACTTCCTACCATCTCACTGTACATACACACTTCTATTGACTCCCACCATCTCACTGTACATACACACTTCTACTGACTGCTACCATCTCACTGTACATACACACTTCTATTGACTTCCTACCATCTCACTGTACATACACACTTCTATTGACTCCTACCATCTCACTGTACATACACACTTCTTCTGACTCCTACCATCTCACTGTACATACACACTTCTTCTGACTCCTACCATCTCACTGTACATACACACTTCTATTGACTCCCCCCATCTCACTGTACATACACACTTCTTCTGACTCCTACCATCTCACTGTACATACACACTTCTTCTGACTCCTACCATCTCACTGTACATACACACTTCTATTGACTCCTACCATCTCACTGTACATACACACTTCTATTGACTCCTACCATCTCACTGTACATACACACTTCTATTGACTCCTACCATCTCACTGTACATACACACTTCTATTGACTCCTACCATCTCACTGTACATACACACTTCTATTGACTCCTACCATCTCACTGTACATACACACTTCTATTGACTCCTACCATCTCACTGTACATACACACTTCTATTGACTCCCCCCATCTCACTGTACATACACACTTCTATTGACTCCTACCATCTCACTGTACATACACACTTCTATTGACTCCTACCATCTCACTGTACATACACACTTCTACTGACTGCTACCATCTCACTGTACATACACACTTCTATTGACTCCCCCCATCTCACTGTACATACACACATCTATTGACTCCTACCATCTCACTGTACATACACACATCTATTGACTCCTACCATCTCACTGTACATACACACTTCTTCTGACTCCTACCATCTCACTGTACATACACACTTCTATTGACTCCCCCCATCTCACTGTACATACACACTTCTTCTGACTCCTACCATCTCACTGTACATACACACTTCTTCTGACTCCTACCATCTCACTGTACATACACACTTCTATTGACTCCCCCCATCTCACTGTACATACACACTTCTTCTGACTCCCCCCATCTCACTGTACATACACACTTCTATTGACTCCCCCCATCTCACTGTACATACACGCTTCTATTGACTCCTACCATCTCACTGTACATACACACTTCTTCTGACTCCTACCATCTCACTGTACATACACACTTCTATTGACTCCCCCATCTCACTGTACATACACACTTCTTCTGACTCCTACCATCTCACTGTACATACACACTTCTTCTGACTCCTACCATCTCACTGTACATACACACTTCTATTGACTTCCTACCATCTCACTGTACATACACACTTCTATTGACTCCTACCATCTCACTGTACATACACACTTCTTCTGACTCCTACCATCTCACTGTACATACACACTTCTATTGACTTCCTACCATCTCACTGTACATACACACTTCTATTGACTCCTACCATCTCACTGTACATACACACTTCTACTGACTGCTACCATCTCACTGTACATACACACTTCTATTGACTTCCTACCATCTCACTGTACATACACACTTCTATTGACTCCTACCATCTCACTGTACATACACACTTCTTCTGACTCCTACCATCTCACTGTGCATACACACTTCTTCTGACTCCTACCATCTCACTGTACATACACACTTCTATTGACTCCCCCCATCTCACTGTACATACACACTTCTATTGACTTCCTACCATCTCACTGTACATACACACTTCTATTGACTCCCCCCATCTCACTGTACATACACACTTCTATTGACTTCCTACCATCTCACTGTACATACACACTTCTACTGACTGCTACCATCTCACTGTACATACACACTTCTATTGACTTCCTACCATCTCACTGTACATACACACTTCTACTGACTGCTACCATCTCACTGTACATACACACTTCTATTGACTCCCCCCATCTCACTGTACATACACACGTCTATTGACTCCTACCATCTCACTGTACATACACACTTCTATTGACTCCTACCATCTCACTGTACATACACACTTCTATTGACTCCCCCCATCTCACTGTACATACACACTTCTATTGACTCCTACCATCTCACTGTACATACACACTTCTATTGACTCCCCCCATCTCACTGTACATACACACTTCTATTGACTTCCTACCATCTCACTGTACATACACACTTCTATTGACTCCCCCCATCTCACTGTACATACACACTTCTATTGACTTCCTACCATCTCACTGTACATACACACTTCTATTGACTCCCCCCATCTCACTGTACATACACACTTCTATTGACTTCCTACCATCTCACTGTACATACACACTTCTACTGACTGCTACCATCTCACTGTACATACACACTTCTATTGACTTCCTACCATCTCACTGTACATACACACTTCTACTGACTGCTACCATCTCACTGTACATACACACTTCTATTGACTCCCCCATCTCACTGTACATACACACGTCTATTGACTCCTACCATCTCACTGTACATACACACTTCTATTGACTCCTACCATCTCACTGTACATACACACTTCTATTGACTCCCCCCATCTCACTGTACATACACACTTCTATTGACTCCTACCATCTCACTGTACATACACACTTCTATTGACTCCTACCATCTCACTGTACATACACACTTCTATTGACTCCTACCATCTCACTGTACATACACACTTCTTCTGACTCCTACCATCTCACTGTACATACACACTTCTATTGACTCCTACCATCTCACTGTACATACACACTTCTACTGACTGCTACCATCTCACTGTACATACACACTTCTTCTGACTCCTACCATCTCACTGTACATACACACTTCTACTGACTGCTACCATCTCACTGTACATACACACTTCTTCTGACTCCTACCATCTCACTGTACATACACACTTCTTCTGACTCCTACCATCTCACTGTACATACACACTTCTTCTGACTCCTACCATCTCACTGTACATACACACTTCTATTGACTCCTACCATCTCACTGTACATACACACTTCTATTGACTCCTACCATCTCACTGTACATACACACTTCTATTGACTCCTACCATCTCACTGTACATACACACTTCTTCTGACTCCTACCATCTCACTGTACATACACACTTCTATTGACTCCCCCCATCTCACTGTACATACACACTTCTATTGACTCCCCCCATCTCACTGTACATACACACTTCTTCTGACTCCTACCATCTCACTGTACATACACACTTCTTCTGACTCCTACCATCTCACTGTACATACACACTTCTATTGACTCCTACCATCTCACTGTACATACACACTTCTATTGACTCCTACCATCTCACTGTACATACACACTTCTATTGACTCCTACCATCTCACTGTACATACACACTTCTTCTGACTCCTACCATCTCACTGTACATACACACTTCAATTGACTTCTCACTGTGCATCTTCCCCTTCTACCTTCTTTTCACAGACTTCTTGCAAGCAACATCTGCATCTTGTACATCAATTTATTTCCCTTTGTTTTGTATGCAAGTCATTTGGAGCCAGCAAAACTATGTTAACCTTTTCTAGTAAAATGTCACTGTCACTATTCCTAACAGTTTGACAGGGCTGGTATCCCAGAGGACAGCAGCAGTGCAAACAGGACAATTAGATTTTGCCCCAAATTGCTGGGGACAATTCAATTATGACCAAGCAGAGTCCTGTGCTGTTGACACTTTAGTTGTGCTGACGGAGAAAGCAAATTAGGTTAAGTGCACAATGTTCATTGTAATGATAACGTAAGTCCGGGCAGCTGCAAGCTGTGCACACAGGCTGACCTAATACATCATTGGCTCCCCTTTCCACTCTCACTCTGATTGCATTGCCTTCTCTTTGGTTCTGACCTTCTTTCAGCTGGGGGGGGGGGGTATTTTGGGGTTTCTGTTACAGAATTTCTTTTAATAAATTTGTTACAAAAAATAATTTCTCACTGAAAAGTTACAAATTTAGGTTTTAATACCATTTTGTTTGTGTTGCAGTGGACCAGTTACCCTGATGTGCTGGGGCAGCAGTTTTACTGGGATGGTTTCTATAAAGAAGTCGGCAGTCAGTTCATTGGTTCCAGTCCTGAGTTTGATTTCAGCATATACACATTGTGCTTTATCAGTCGGCCAGGCAGGAAGTAAGTACTATGTGTAGTTCTGACTCTAAGCTGCAAATAAGCAATAGCTGTAATATACTTACAGAGTAAATTTAGCTAAAAATATAATACTTGGAGTCTATAATACTTTTCCATATAAAAATAATGTGCTACAGATAATAAAGCAATGTGCAGAAAAGGAAACACTAAGCTTGCTATCAATATGTTTGGCAGTATGCCTGATTTTGGCCTAACTGCCTGGTCATGCCTAGTGTTTATTCCCTTTTCATTATGTCCTCGGGGGGGAAGGATGGCTTTGGTATAGGCAGAGAGGCCCAAAATGTAAAATGTACGGAGGGGTGCAAACCTATAGAGTGACTGTAAAATTGTTTTAATAAAGTCAAAGTAAAATTGCACTCACAATATATCAGACAATAAATGCTTCTCAGAATTCTACCATCTCTGGTTCCGTGTAAGAGGACAGAGCCTACCTGCTTGGATGAATCTAAGGCCCACTGACACCTGGGTCACAGGGCTAGACTAGAGTTTTCTTGGGCAGGGTAAGACTGGGCTGGCCGGAGACAGGAAACAACTGCCGCTGTGAGGGCCGCCGTAGGCTGGACGCGAGTTTTGTGACTGGGGTTAGGGGCCCCTGAAGTGACAGTCCCAGTGGGCCCTGTACACCCCAGTCTGACACTGTTCTTGGGCCAACCCTGTCTGTATACATTACCCTTTTACTATGAATAAGGAGGGGATCATAATCAGCCCAGCATATACTGCCCTATGTAGGGGCGATTCTGGACATATCGCCGCCTGAGGCGGCTCCTGGATGCCGCCGCGGGTCCGGGGGCGGTGAGATCGCTAGTGCAGAGAGCGCAATTGCACTCTCGGCAATAGAAGGCTCTTAAAGTTACCAGGAGTGGCTTTTTTCCACCCCCTGGTAACTGGGGCGCTTCTGCCGGATGAGGCGAGTTTCTCAACTCACCTAATGGCAGAAGCGCCCCTGGCCCTATGAGATTATGGAAGAGCTACAATAGTCCTCAAACATTGTAATACAGGTATGGGGCCTGTTATCCAAAATGCTCGGGACCTGGGGTTTTCCTAATAATTAGGGGTCTCTCTATAAATTGAATCCCAGTATTTTGTCTTCTAAAAAATCATTACATAAACATTAAATAAACCCAATAGGATTGTTCTGCCTCCAATAAGGATTGTTATATGTTACGCTCAAGTACAAGGCACTGTCGTATTATTACATAGAAAAAGGAAATCAATTTTAAAAATGAGAATTATTTGATTAAAATGAAGTCTATGGGAGATGGCCTTTCCATAATTCGGAACTTTTTGGATAATGGGTTTCCGGATAAGGGGTCCGATACCTGTACTAGAGATTTCTGAATAAAGGGTTTCCGGAAAATGGATCTTATACACGTAATTTCGGCAACAAATAACTTTTTACTGTGTATTTCATATTAGGACTCACATAGTTACTGGAGGAAATGTAGCTTTGTTATCAGTATAGGAATGTTATAATTACTGTATGGAAAGCCATATCATGGAATTTGCAGAATAGTGTTTTGGCTACATTCAACATGTATTGGCTATATGTACAGTATGCCAAGAAAGAAAATGCTAGATAACAATTGGTTAAGAAATGATGTTCCATTTTGTAACTGTGATGTGCTTTTGCTATTATTTCCCCCTTTTTTGCAGATGTAAAATCAGCTTGGGAGGGTATGGGCTCACTATACAGACCTACGTATGGACCAAGACAACCTATGACAACGGCAAGAAGTTCATTGCAACGGCTTACGCTGAGTCTTAAGCTGATATCGGAGAACTTTAAAGAATAAGGGATCTGATTTTATTTTATTACTAGAAACCTTGAATGATCTATGTAAATGCAACAAAGACACAGACCTATAAGCAGACACAATTATTCTTCTATATGAGAGTATTAAAAAATGACTAAAACTCTCTTATGCCCATTAATTTCCATGATGCCATGCATGTTTGAGCTGCGCCATGGCCCAGGGGCAGAGGACTCACTCACTGCTGCCTGCCCTACATCAGGCTGCAATCCCAGGGTTTCTCTAGTAAAGTGAAAGGGATGAAAGGAATGGTGTAGGGGAGGGAATCAGGAAAAATATTAGATCAAAAACCTCACATTATTCTAAATGGCACATACATAACACTGAATTGCTCCAGTGACACTTTCCCTCTAACACTTTCCATACCCCATTCACTTCCCCTATGTGCCATTCCCTACAGAACACTGATTCCCTCACAGACATTACTGTTACCCAATATGCACAGCATCACAGAACATTGGCACAAATAAGAAGAATAAATGACCATTAAACTACCCTGGTAATTGTTATTTTGTAGTCCCTTTTAGATGTGTTAATTCCTGCTTGAAAAAAAGTGCAAAGTCGATAGAGCTCATCTGACTTTAAAGAAGTTAAAGGAGAACTAAATTATAAAAATGAATATGTCGAGAAATGCCATATTTTATATACTGAACCAAAGGTTCATGTAAGTGACAGCAGCACAGAGCATGTGCAGGGAATCAGTAGAAAAGAAGATGGGGGGCTACTGGGGCATCTTTGGGGGCACAGATCTTCCCTGCTAAAGGCCTGGGGTTGTATTGGGCTGGTACAGAAGCGCAAATCATATTGTACAATGTTTCTAGCCTACTACTTTAGTTAAGCATTAGTTCTCCTTTAAAATGAAATGTACAAGCAGGTCATTGTACCGCTGACTCTCAGTTTTCTATAGGCAATTTAATGCAAATTGTCCTGCCATATTTCAATTATAAAAGCCTTCCCTAAAGTGTCTGCGTATCTACTGTTTGCCTTATTTCCTCTCTCTCTCTCTCTAATCTTTACTCTTTGCTTAGTCTCCAGTGTTGGGCTGGCGTTCCAGTACAATGGGACTCTGGGAGATATTCTGGTGGTAGGGTTGGAGGCATTGGTGGCAGGCAGGGGAGCGAGGGGTGGTCAGTGGTGGAGGCAGGGGGTGGAGGGGCAGTCAGTGGTCATAGGGCCCTGGAGGTCGGGTCCTCAGGGACTCACCCATGTTCTGTTCATTCCTATGGGATTTTTAGAAGTGTATTTATCAAATGGTAAGTTGTAACCTTCACCGATTATTAAATACTCTTCTAAATATCCCATTGGAATGAATAGAACTTTTTTTTATGGATTAAGCTCTAAACTTACATTTTAATAAATCTGCCCCTAAATGTCTCTCTTCCTTTCCCTTGCTTGACTCTTTATCCCCCCCCCCCTCCCCCAGCTGATCCTTGTTTGTCTGGGAGATCCTGTGGGCATAACATAAAGTATCTTCCCTACTATTCCTGTTTAAACCAATTATCAAACTACTGTCCTGTGGTATAAGAGAGCAAATGCCCACTTTTTTTTTGATGGTTGGATCCACATTACTATATTTAGAAAATGTATAACCCACACATTACTGACCAAAGAAGCATAGAATGCAGGGGAAGTTACTAGGCTCTTGATAAATGAATTTGTATAAGGTTAATATAAGTTTAATAGTAATAATAACAATAATAATAATAATAATAACAGTTGTTTTTTGTCTGAAGATTTCTCATTTATAGTTTACCAACATTTTAGCAGAAAATCATGTCTGTTGTTACCTTGGCACATTTGTATGTAGGCAAAGGGCAAGTGGGCAAATTGATAGTAGAGCACCACGGGGCTTTATTTTCCAGCTGAATAAGAGAGAACACAATATTAGTGCTACCGGAGGTATTAAGCTTTATTGTGAAAAGCCCAACTGAGGCAGTGGCATCTCCATGAAGTCTATGAAATACCTTTATAAAAGTTGGAAGGGAAAAAGCAAAGGCAAAAACAAAGCTTCATATGTGCCTTAGAATTAATAGGTAAGTTATGGGGGTACATTTTTTATATAACATAACAAAAAAGTGTTGTAAAGGTGATAACTTTATTGGCTAACTGATCACAGCAAGTTATTAGCTTCTTTTTCATAGCTGATTACCTTAATTGGTCCAGTTACAGTTACAAATATTTCCACTAGGGGTCACCCCACATACAGCTTTCACGCACAGTTATAAGTAAGTACCTGAACCACACTAAAAACAGAAATCCTATTGAATATTGGTGTCATAATTGCATTTGCATTCAATGCCAAAAGCACAATAGGAACTGTGCTGACCTCAGAAAAGTGTATTTGCCCTAGGGCTGGTGTTTGTAACCTACTCATAATTACAGACCTGAGTGTAATAATGCAAAGTCCGGTGTTATAATAAAAAATCAAATACAAAATGTTAGAGAAGAAACAATTGATATCTGATGTGATACAGTGTCCTACATCTAAATGAGATGTTCTTGGAGAGCTTCATGCCACACTGTCTGTGGCTTATGTAATAGGGACATTTTTTTTTGTTGCCACCCAATAACCTCCCATAAAGCAATATATTATTGGTGGTTCATATTATTGCACAGCCCCTACTGTGTCCAAATATGTTTGTGGTTGTTAAATGTACAGCCAAGAAATACAAATTTGTTGTTGTTTTTTTTCTTTCTTTTGCAGACAGCCCAATGTATTGTTTCTTTCTCCAGGCTGAAAGATCATAATGCCCTTTCTATATCCTGTTGAATGGGTCCAGTCTTGGAAGCAGTTGTGTTCTTGTGTTGGAATTAGAAATTGTGCTGAAATGCTTGTACTCAGACATGCAGATACACAGACAATAGAGGATAACCAGCTCCACCTTGTGGATTACTGGAAAAATTAGCCATTTTAGCACTATTTCTTCTCTATTTATTATTATCAAAATCATTTATACAATTCCAACATGTTTACTTAGATAAAATATCTTTTATATTTAAGTATTTAAGCTCAACCTTTTAATTAAAATGCTTAGGTATGCCTTTCTTAAATGTAAATCATATCAGCATTATATTGGGCTCCAGTCCTTAAGAAGGATATTAATGAGCTGGAGAGAGTGCAGAGACTGCAACTAAACTGGTAAAGGGGATGGAAGATTTAAACTATGAGGTTAGACTGTCGAGGTTGGGGTTGTTTTCTCTGGAAAAGAGGTGCTTGCGAGGGGACATGATTACTCTGTACAAGTACATTAGAGGGGATTATAGGCAGATGGGGGTGTTCTTTTTTCCCATAAAAACAATCAACGCACCAGAGGTCACCCCTTTAGATTAGAGGAACAGAACTTCCATTTGAATCAGCGTAGGGGTTTTTTCACGGTGAGGGCAGTGAGGTTGGGGAATGCCGTTCCTAGTGATGTGGTAATGGCAGACTCTGTTAATGCCTTTAAGAGGGGCTTGGATGATTTTCGAACAAGTATAATATCCAAGGCTACTGTGATACTAAAATCTACAGTTAGTATTGATGTTGGTGTACATGGTTTAAGTATGTGAGTGAAAGTTTAGTATTGGTGCTGGGTTTACTTGGAAGGGTTGAACTTGATGGGCTCTGGCTTTTTTCAACCCTATGTAACTATGTATGTAACCACGTAATTGTGAAAAAAAAAACCCACACATATATAAACAGGAATAATTCGATTATATTACATTAAATGAATAATTTGATACAAATTTGATTTGTGCAGGAACTGGCAGAGAGGGGCAGCTCTATATAGAGTGGATGAGACATGTATGAGTCTGGCAATGGCTGGTGGCTAATACAAAACTTTCAGAGCTTGTCTTCCAGAGGCCTCCTCATCAGTGATAGCAGTGACTTGTCTAGTTCAGGCTCCTTTCCCACATAAGAGAGCTCAGAATAAATCGCTGTCTGCAAGATAATAACAGAACCCACATAGATAGTGCTGTCCAGAGCACCAATACCTTCTCCTTCTCTCTCCTACAGGGTTATGTTTTATGGAGCTCTGACACTTTGCTTTGATCCTAAAGCATCTTACACTTATATTATATTCAATGAATTACAAATAACATGGGGAAAAACACAAAAACAAAGCTGTTGTTACTCGTGCCCAATGTTGCCCGCTACATCTCAGTTTACAAAACTTGACATAAACTTTTGGTCCATAAGGCTAATATCACACAATTTGTTCTGATCTGATACAATTCAGTGCTCACAAAGGATAGACACTGGCCTGAAAATGCCTGGGTGTCTTTCCACTAGACCTGCCAAAGATTTTTTAAATGCAAGGACAAACCTAATAGTACATAATGATAGTACATACATTATGTGATTTACAAGGTGATTCATTATATTCAGAAGTTCAAGGATGAAGAAGAAAGAACATGCCTTGACCATGGCTGCATCTTATTCTAGCTGGAATCCTGTTCTGGCTACCAGAAAATGTGCCTAGTGCCATTGTAATTACGCCCTGCCTCTAGTGATGAGCGAATCTGTCCCGTTTTGCTTTGTGGGAAAATTCGCAAAATATCATAAAAATTTGCGTAACGGCGAAAAATCCACCCTTGTCTTTTTTTGTCGTCCATGTCTCCTTTTTGTTGCCTAGGCCGTTTTTTAGTCGGCTGTGTCTCTTTTTGATGTGAACACGTCAATTTTGCTGCGACCACAACTTTTTTTGAAGAATATCAAATTTTCCTGCAGCGAATTTTCAATGAAGAATTCACCAATGGCAAAATGCGGAAATTCGCTGCAAATCCATGCCTGGTGAAAAAATTCACTCATCACTACCTTCCTCCAGCAATATGGGCCAGTAGTGCTCTTCATATATTCTGGAAAGGGAAATGCCTTTAGCTCTTGTTCTGGTTGCTGGGATAGGCACCTTACTTCCTGTTCTGGTTGCTGAGATAGGCACCTTACTTCCTGTTCTGGTTGCTGGGATAGGCACCCTGCTTCCTGTTCTGGTTGCTGGGTTAGGCCCCCTGCTTCCTGTTCTGGTTGCTGGGATAGGCACCCTGCTTCCTGTTCTGGTTGGTGGGATAGGCACCCTGCTTCCTGTTCTGGTTGCTGGGTTAGGCCCCCTGCTTCCTGTTCTGGTTGGTGGGATAGGCACCCTGCTTCCTGTTCTGGTTGCTGGGATAGGCACCCTGCTTCCTGTTCTGGTTGCTGGGTTAGGCCCCCTGCTTCCTGTTCTGGTTGCTGGGATAGGCACCCTGCTTCCTGTTCTGGTTGCTGGGTTAGGCCCCCTGCTTCCTGTTCTGGTTGGTGGGATAGGCACCCTGCTTCCTGTTCTGGTTGCTGGGATAGGCACCCTGCTTCCTGTTCTGGTTGCTGGGATAGGCACCCTGCTTCCTGTTCTGGTTGCTGGGATAGGTACCCTGCTTCCTGTTCTGGTTGCTGGGATAAGCACCCTGCTTCCTGTTCTGGTTGCTGGGATAGGCACCCTGCTTCCTGTTCTGGTTGCTGGGATAGGCACCCTGTTTCCTTTTCTAGTTGTTGAGATAGGCACCCTGCTTCCTTTTCTAGTTGTTGAGATAGGCACCCTGCTTCCTTTTCTAGTTGTTGAGATAGGCACCCTGCTTCCTGTTCTAGTTGTTGAGATAGGCCCCCTGCTTCCTGTTCTGGTTGCTGGGATAGGCCCCCTGCTTCCTGTTCTGGTTGCTGGGATAGGCACCCTGCTTCCTGTTCTGGTTGCTGGGATAGGCACCCTGCTTCCTGTTCTGGTTGATGGGATAGGCACCCTGCTTCCTGTTCTGGTTGATGGGATAGGCACCCTGCTTCCTGTTCTGGTTGCTGGGATAGGCACCCTGCTTCCTGTTCTGGTTGATGGGATAGGCACCCTGCTTCCTGTTCTGGTTGATGGGATAGGCACCCTGCTTCCTGTTCTGGTTGCTGGGATAGGCACCCTGCTTCCTGTTCTGGTTGATGGGATAGGCACCCTGCTTCCTGTTCTGGTTGCTGGGATAGGCACCCTGCTTCCTGTTCTGGTTGATGGGATAGGCACCCTGCTTCCTGTTCTGGTTGCTGGGATAGGCCCCCTGCTTCCTGTTCTGGTTGCTGGGATAGGCACCCTGCTTCCTGTTCTGGTTGCTGGGTTAGGCCCCCTGCTTCCTGTTCTGGTTGCTGGGATAGGCACCCTGCTTCCTGTTCTGGTTGCTGGGTTAGGCCCCCTGCTTCCTGTTCTGGTTGGTGGGATAGGCACCCTGCTTCCTGTTCTGGTTGCTGGGATAGGCACCCTGCTTCCTGTTCTGGTTGATGGGATAGGCACCCTGCTTCCTGTTCTGGTTGATGGGATAGGCACCCTGCTTCCTGTTCTGGTTGATGGGATAGGCACCCTGCTTCCTGTTCTGGTTGCTGGGATAGGCACCCTGCTTCCTGTTCTGGTTGATGGGATAGGCACCCTGCTTCCTGTTCTGGTTGCTGGGATAGGCCCCCTGCTTCCTGTTCTGGTTGCTGGGATAGGCACCCTGCTTCCTGTTCTGGTTGCTGGGTTAGGCCCCCTGCTTCCTGTTCTGGTTGCTGGGATAGGCACCCTGCTTCCTGTTCTGGTTGCTGGGTTAGGCCCCCTGCTTCCTGTTCTGGTTGGTGGGATAGGCACCCTGCTTCCTGTTCTGGTTGCTGGGATAGGCACCCTGCTTCCTGTTCTGGTTGCTGGGATAGGCACCCTGCTTCCTGTTCTGGTTGCTGGGATAGGTACCCTGCTTCCTGTTCTGGTTGCTGGGATAAGCACCCTGCTTCCTGTTCTGGTTGCTGGGATAGGCACCCTGCTTCCTGTTCTGGTTGCTGGGATAGGCACCCTGTTTCCTTTTCTAGTTGTTGAGATAGGCACCCTGCTTCCTTTTCTAGTTGTTGAGATAGGCACCCTGCTTCCTTTTCTAGTTGTTGAGATAGGCACCCTGCTTCCTGTTCTAGTTGTTGAGATAGGCCCCCTGCTTCCTGTTCTGGTTGCTGGGATAGGCCCCCTGCTTCCTGTTCTGGTTGCTGGGATAGGCACCCTGCTTCCTGTTCTGGTTGCTGGGATAGGCACCCTGCTTCCTGTTCTGGTTGATGGGATAGGCACCCTGCTTCCTGTTCTGGTTGATGGGATAGGCACCCTGCTTCCTGTTCTGGTTGCTGGGATAGGCACCCTGCTTCCTGTTCTGGTTGATGGGATAGGCACCCTGCTTCCTGTTCTGGTTGATGGGATAGGCACCCTGCTTCCTGTTCTGGTTGCTGGGATAGGCACCCTGCTTCCTGTTCTGGTTGATGGGATAGGCACCCTGCTTCCTGTTCTGGTTGCTGGGATAGGCACCCTGCTTCCTGTTCTGGTTGATGGGATAGGCACCCTGCTTCCTGTTCTGGTTGCTGGGATAGGCACCCTGCTTCCTGTTCTGGTTGCTGGGATAGGCACCCTGCTTCCTGTTCTGGTTGCTGGGATAGGCACCCTGCTTCCTGTTCTGGTTGATGGGATAGGCACCCTGCTTCCTGTTCTGGTTGATGGGATAGGCACCCTGCTTCCTGTTCTGGTTGCTGGGATAGGCACCCTGCTTCCTGTTCTGGTTGCTGGGATAGGCACCCTGCTTCCTGTTCTGGTTGATGGGATAGGCACCCTGCTTCCTGTTCTAGTTGCTGGAATAGGTACCCTGCTTCTTGTTTGGTGCCATTTGGCCTTGTTGCTTGTATAGAAAAACAAGTGATTTGTTACCCCTTTTTATTTACCTGAATAAGTGCCCAATGCCCTATAGTTTTGTTCTTCTTAACATTTGGTGTCTTTTCTGTGTATCGAAACAGGTTCCTTGTGCAACTGGCCCTTGTTCTTGGTGCCAGAGCAGGTTCTCCGGTGTCCTTGATTTCTTGTTTTGTATTAGATTCATCATTTTCCCAACCTAATGGGTAATGGAATGGGGTTGGGGGGGTTGGATGGGGGGTAAAAATTTTGTTTGATATACAACAATGGGCACATCTAGATCTCCCATTTTGCTGAGTCTATGGCACTAAAGAGTTAACACATTAAAGAATGTGTAACCTGCAGTGCATTTCTCAGCCTGTAAGAACAATATCCCACTGTACCAACAAGGGGCCAGGACACTAAATACAAGCGAGAGCGTGATTCTAGAGAGACAAAACCCCTAGGTTTAAAGGAGCAAGCTTCAAATAGAGGCTTTTCAATGAAAGTGCACTTCAAAAGCTCTATATCAGGCAGTGCCCTATTTCTTTCAACTTGCACATTTTATTGGTTTTTGAACTTCTTTTTTAAGGTTTTTTATTTTTATGTCATTAGATTAGATAGAGAAACAAAGAAAAGGGGAGCGGATCAGGAGCATGTGACCAACCCGCGCTCAGAAAGAAGGAATGGCCCTACTTAGCTCTGCTGAGCCCTCCTTCCCTAAAGAGGAGAGGAGATGGCAGTTGGATTATAAGATTACCTTTCCTTAGAATACAATATTATTATTTTTATTATTATTTGCACTGAAGTGCATTTGCCAAGAATGCAGCACGGAGCTTTAGGGCAAGGCCAGATGGGGACATTCTCCTAGCGCTTTATTGCTGCAGGAAAGTTGCTTAAACTTAAATCAATGGCAACCTACAGAACCAGCCCCATGGCTCAGTGACAGCTGAGACTCTCCTAATGTCCCTGGCTGCAAGCATCTATTGAAATGGACCAAGTTAATAGCTTTTTCACATCAGAAAGCAGTTACTTATCCCTTAAATCGGCATATGGTTATTGCCTTTAGGGGCTTTTCCTGGACTTTTCTCTATGGTCACTGCCATTATAGCATCATGGACAGATGATCCACAGCCATCATATGATAGGCTGCTGTCAGCCCACAGCTTGGAAGTGCAGACAATCAGACTTTACTTATTTAGATTTATTTATGTTTTTCAATGTGAGAATGGCTGCAGAAGGGTGATTGTCAAATGTGCTATATATGCCTGCTTCACACGTGTGTGTGTGTGTGACAAATTTAACAAATTGCAAAGATATCATAAACTATCTAAAGCAAACCTCACCCCTTTGTGTTTTCATTCAGGCATATATATATATATATATATATATATATATATATATACACAAGATTCACATTGTTAATGGAGAAGGCACTTCTTGCTCAGTCTTCTGAGGGACATTGTCATGCGTGTATATATATATACACAGTATATATAGACTGAAACAAAAGGCCCTCTGCACCCATTATCAATATAAATAGTCCTTTAACACATTCGGTGCATTAAATTACTAAGAAATGCCCTTCCCTTTAAACAAAACAGGGATTGTTTGTCCATATATTGCAATATATTCAAGCTGGCCAACTATGTTAAAGTCTATACATCACCACTAGTAGTGAGAACAACTTTCCCTTTACTGTTTTTTCTCCCTTAGTTTATACAGGAGCAGTGACCAGCCCCTTGTTGTAACTTCCACCCTTCCCAGCTACAGTCAGGTGACTGGCCAGACCGGGGATGAAGTTGACATAGTTGGCCAGCTTGAATATATTGCAATATTTGGACAAACAATCCATGTTTTGTTTAGAGGGAACAACTTTTTTAGTAGCTTAATATAAATATCTTATTGTCCTATATATACTGATAATGGGTGAGTGCAGAAGGCCTCTTATTTCTATCTGTATGAATTTTGTAGTCACAGCCTTACAGCACCCCTGCCTAATGTTTACAATTTAGCATTGAGCACAACTCTCCCTTTCTTCATAACTATCTGTCTGTCTATCTATCTATCTATCTATCTATCTATCTATCTACCTATCATCTATCTATCATCTATCTGTCTATCTATCTATCTATCTATCTATCTATCTATCTATCATCTATCTATCTATCATCTATATATATCTATTAATCTACCTATCTATTTTTGTCTATCATGTTGATTCCCTTTCCACCTGAATTAGTTGAGCCAAAACGACAGCCCATGCCCCCGCTATTGTGTTTTCTGCACTAGAATTGATCCATTTCATGTTTGAATACAATTGTATTTTGGATCTTGGGAGCAGCTTTTTGCAAGGCACTCCCATTGCTTCATGGCAGAAACATTATTGAGATAGATCATCGTTTACATCAGGGGTCTCAAACTCGCGGCCCGCGGGCCATTTGCGGCCGTCGGTACAATATTTTGTGGCCCGCACCAACGCCTTCTCAAAAGCAATGAATGGATCGCGATTTTTTATTGCGATTCAAGGGATAATGCAAGGCACGGCGGGCGGGAGCTGCTGATTGCGGAAATGACGTTATGCCATAATAACTGTTATGATGGCATAACGTCATTTCCGCAATCAGCAGCTCCCGCCCACCGTGCCTTGCATTATCCCTTGAAAGCCAATTTTTTGTGAAATCCCTTATGTGGCCCAGCCTCATCCTGACTTTGCCTCCTGCGGCCCCCAGGTAAATTGAGTTTGAGCCCCCTGGTTTACATCAATCCCTGCCCCATTGGCCAAAAAGATCTAAGTTCCCTATCAGACTGGGGCATATTTATGTGAACTCTGTCTTTACTGTTTCCTCAATATACTCCTAAAATTCCTATATAAGTGAATAGAGAACTGTGGAGTTCCCTTCTGAGGATCTGTCAGCCAGAGACCATGCATTTGAGCAGATTCCATTTAACCAAATGACAGGCTGCATGGGCATTTCCTGCACTCTGGGGCACATTTACTAATCCACGAATCCGAATCCCGAATGGGAAAAAATCGTATTGGAAACGAAAATTTCGGAAGATTGCAAATATCACGAAAATGCTTACGAAAAAATCGTATTAGTCGTGATAATATCGTATTGGCGATCCGAAAGTCACGAAATTTTCGTACCGAACAATTGTAAACAGCGGTAAAACCTTTCCAATTTTTTCGCGCAAACGTCCGAAAAAGTCGTGCGCCGTACGAAAAAGTTGTGCGCTGTACGAAAAAGTAGTGCGGCCGCCCGAAAAAATCGGCGAAAATATGCTCGGAGCATTCGCATGAACGCTCGAGCCTTCGTGCTTTTGTAAATGTGCCCCTCTGTGTGCTATTGGCCTACGTATCACTGCTTATACCTGGGAAGTCTTTCCTCTCCCCCCGAGTCCCCCCCACACACACAGAGCCAGCTGGGTGCCAGACAATGTTTGGCCTGGGTCAGCCGCCCCAGATCACACCCTTAAAGACAGCCCTGGGAAATGGCATGCAGCACAGAAGTCTTTATACAGTGACATTTGCATCAAGTATTTTGACTGCCACTATTCAGGAGTCTTCAACCTGTGAGTGTTGCTGCTAAATTGGTCATCAGTTCATTTTGTTTGGGAGACAGTTGAGGACCAAGAGCTATTCAACACTGCTGTCAATGGAACACAGCCTGCAGCCATCCCTGGGATTTCATAAAATCAGCCAGTTTGTGACTCAGCCCTTAGTCTCGAGGAAACACATCCGTTTAATGGCTTGTTTGCCTGTATGTCCCTGCCATACAGATCTCATGTACTTATTTTTTATGGGACATGCAACTTGAAAGGTAAAGGAGACACACACAGCTACTGAGGAGTGGGTGTTAAAGTGAGAGATGTGGGAGGGGGATAGGGAGATGCAGGGACAGTTGAAAACCTAAAGCTGACAGATGGGAGGCTTTCAATTTGTATTCCCCGGGGGAAGCCTTTACTGAGGCAATACCTAGTGATTGGCCCAGTCAAAAGAGACTCTGACAAAGCAGCAGGGGTGCTAGCAAACGCAGAGCTCAAACTTCCATGAAATGACTGTACTGATCCATAAGCCAGAGATGTACAGAAACCTGCCCTGCATCCTTCTCCTGCCTTTCCTGAGTGTCAGGATGGACACAGGGGGCAAATGCCATGCAATGATTAGGGATAAGGATAATATACAGAATTATACACCACTTGGGTGGGCATATAGGGACATCCTAGAATCAAGTTTTTAAAGTATCTCAGGCACAAGATAATGACCTGAACCCCTGTTTCAAGTTGCAGTGACATTAGAGTTGCTCTATTTTCTGTGAAACTACAACTCCCTAAGGCTTGTGAGCATCTCTTCCAATCATATTTGGTCACTCTACTACCTGTTGTCCATTACCTAATGATTAATACTTCTTATGCCATGGGACTAATACCTTTGTGCTATTGTTGCAGCTGAGTGAAACACTTCAACAAACTACAACATTCTACAAAGTTATCAGGTGGGAGCTGTAGCTGAGCGATATCTGTGTATTGGTGGGGCAGGCTGGGTATGAGTATCTGGCACACAGCATTCACCCCACACAGACACTAGAAGCACCTCAGGGTGTTCATCCCAAGGCTGTACTGTAACTGCACTATTGGACAGGACTGTATTCTCATGGGATTATATCTCTTACCTGTACATTGATATTAGTGGCTTTTTTTAAACCAAATATTTCAGTTTAACAGCAGTAGGGGGTGGCTAGGCAATCACAAATACTGGCACATGCCTGGGCTTCTGGACAGGGAATGGGGACTGGCCCTAAAGAATGCTGCAGTAGCCACAACTCTGGAACAGATGTGACAGCCTGGGGACAATAGGACACGGGTAGAGACACAAGGCGGAGAGACAAAGGGAAGAGAGGAGACTTGTCAGACAGAAAGCCGGATAAATAGCAGCCCCATATGTTCCCTTCCACCGGCTGGGGAGGACCCTTGTCATAACACTGCAGGCTCTTTCCTTGTGCCACTCTCTCCCCATCCCACCTCCACTGGCCCATTGTCAGCGAGCGGGGCTGGAAACATGAACCTGTTGCACCCATCTGCTCCCAGTTAGAAGGGGCGGGGGGGGGGGAGCAGATTTATGTTTGGTTCCAACGGCCGATTCCTCAGAGATGCGTTGCTTGTGGCTTTATGGAACAAGGCGATTGATAATGAGTGGATTCCTATTGGCTGGGAGACGCCCTCTGTACTTTCTTAATGGGGAGCTATGGGCTGTGTGCTGGGGTGGGTGGGGGTGTAACTGAGGGACACAACTTTCCCTATTACTCACAGCAGCATAGAGAAAATGCAATATTACAAGCCTATGTTATTAGTAGTATTGATATTGCTAAGAGTAGAGTAGAAAGAGTAAATATTGCTTTAGAAATCAGAGATTTCCAGCATCATTTAATCAGCACCAGGACCATAGATATGACAATTGGTATTTTGGCAGGTGTCAAAATCTATCTATCTATCTATCTATCTATCTATCATCATCATCTATCTATCATCATCTATCTATCTATCTATCTATCTATCTATCTATCTATCCATTATCTATCTATCCATTATCTATCTATCTATCTATCATCTATCTATCATCTATCTATATCTATCTATCTATCTATCATCATCTATCTATCTATCATCTATCTATCTATCTATCTATCTATCTATCATCTATCTATCTATCTATCTATCTATCTATCTATCTATCTATCTATCTATCATCATATATCTATCATCTATCTATCTATCTATCTATCTATCTATCTATCTATCTATCGATCATCTATCTATCTATCATCTATCTATCTATCTATCTATCTATCTATCTATCGATCAGATTTTTGCACACCAGTTTGGTTCATTTGCTGGCATGGAGATCATATTGCCTGCACTTTGGCTGGTATTGGCATTTCCAATGATTTACATAGAGTCAAAAATGCATGTTCTACTAGCAAATAACAGAGAAGACAGCTAAAATCATTTTTTTGTTCATATACAGACGTAGATCACCCTAAAATTAGGTTTTACAATCATGATATTTTCAGGGGATGTCTATTCTATCTTCAAGTATGTTTATTTTATTTTCTATATTTAAAAAGCAAGCAGAAATATTGTTATTTTGGTTATAAAGATTGTTATTTGTGTTGTAAAGTTCTTTCTTTTTATCTTCCAACCTGCCTTTTCAAACCAGTGACTGTTTGCTAGGGTAAGTAGGATCTTAGCAAACAGGTACCCAGTGCTTATCATTGCCCCGCCGCTTGTCATTGCCCCCACCGCTTGTCATTGCCCCCACCGCTTGTCATTGCCCCGCCGCTTGTCATTGCCCCCGCCGCTTGTCATTGCCCCCGCCGCTTGTCATTGCCCCACCGTTTGAACCCCCAGAACTGTGCATGCGCGCTAAAGCACACGTGAGGGGGGGGGTGCAGGGGTGAGGTGGCCAACCGGGCGCCCTAGGCCCGCGCCTGCACTTACCTTTTTTTGCAATCATAATGTTTAATCATTAAAAAACCTGCAAATGTAATCATGAATGCAAATAACAAATCGCTTTAGAATGTCCCTATACCAACAGGTTATTTTTATGGAGAGGTCAGTGGTCTAACCCTTAACATTATTATTGCATGTTCTCCCTGTACTTTTCTGACTTTCCTTTGGAAGCTATTGTTTCCTCCCACCCACCAAACACATGCAGGCAAGTTAATGGGCTCCTGGTAAAATTAAAAAAGAATAAAAATATATGCACTTCTAAGCCTATCATTCACATAAGGGTTAAATACTGATAGTGATGTCACAGAATTAGACTGTTGTGAGAGGCTGTTTTTCATAGACTGAGAAAAGTAATAACAGCCTATAGTATTTGCAGGTACCATGAACAAGATAGCACCTACAGTAGCACTCTCTTTGCCAAGTCTGTACTATATCACACCTACAGCAGCACTCTGTTTGCCAAATCTGTACTAACTACAGCAGCACTCTCTTTGCCAAGTCTGTACTATATCACACCTACAGCTGGACTCTCTTTGCCAAATCTGTACTATCTCTTCCCTTTGTTTCTCCGCCTTGTGTCTCTACCCGTGTCCTATTGTCCCCAGGCTGTCACATCTGTTCCAGAGTTGTGGCTACTGCAGAATTCTTTAGGGCCAGTCCCCATTCCCTGTCCAGAAGCCCAGGCATGTGCCAGTATTTGTAATTGCCGAGCCACCCCCTACTGCTGTTAAACTGAAGTATTTGGTTTAAAAAAAAACACTAAAATCAATGTACTGATAAGAGATATAATCCCATGAGAATATAGTCCTGTCCAATAGTGCAGTTACAGTACAGCCTTGGGGTGAACACCCTGAGGTGCTTCTAGTGTCTGTGTGGGGTTCACTGTTTCACTCAGCTGCAACAATAGCACAAAGGTATTAGTCCCATGGCATAAGAAGTATTAATCATTAGGTAATGGACAACAGGTAGTAGAGTGACCAAATATGATTGGAAGAGATGCTCACAAGCCTGTAGGGAGTTGTAGTTTCACAGAAAATAGACCAACTTTAATGTCACTGCAACTTGAAACAGGGGTTCAGGTCATTATCTCCTGAGACACTTTAAAAACTTGATTCTAGGATGTCCCTATATGCCCACCCAAGTGGTGTATAATTCTGCATATCACCCTTATCCCTAATCATTGCATGGCATTTGCCCCCTGTGTCCATCCTGACACTCAGGAAAGGCAGGAGAAGGATGCAGGTTTCTGTACATCTCTGGCTTACGGATCAGTACAGTCATTTCATGGAAGTTTGAGCTCTGCGTTTGCTAGCACCCCTGCTGCTTTGTCAGAGTCTCTTTTGACTGGGCCAATCACTAGGTATTGCCTCACTAAAGGCTTCCCCCGGGGAATATGAACTGAAAGCCTCCCATCTGTCAGCTTTAGGTTTTCAACTGTCCCTGCATCTCCCTATCCCCCTCCCACATCTCTCACTTTAACACCCACAGTGCAAGTTCTTTTTCAGTAGCTGAACTGCAATGGTCTGTCTGTAGTGCACCATTTCTGCACTGGGCTACACCTAGGTTCCTTCATTCCATTATTATTCTTTGCTCCCTGTGACAAAAAGGACTTTAGAAAAGATTTTAGTTTCCTAGGAATAAGCCTTTAAAACAAATGACAGAGAAAGGGATAATTTCAGTTCAGGGGTTGATATTAAGGCTCTAAAACAAGCTAGGAAAAAGGTAGAAAAAAAGATATTGGGTAGAGATGGGGTTAAGGGATATGGGAGACCAACTCGCACAACCTTGAGCTCTGCCTGCTGTGAGGGGAGGGGCTTAACTACAAACCTTAGTAGTAGAAAGGGAGGAGCCAGCAGCCCCGGACTCATTGATATTGGGCACAGCGAGTCTGCCTGGGAGCTGTCCAGCACTCCATGCTCCTGAAATAACTTGGGCAACAAGTCCGATCTGCCCGCTACTCTGTGCCTCCAGCTCAGGCCCGGGGAGAGGGACCCTGCTGAGCAGGACTCAGGTAAGCATGTCTGCAGTTTATTATATTTTATACATTCTGCAAAACTAGTAGTATCATGTACCTCCTGATTTAATACCTATAGTTATGGAAATTTCCTCATTTACCCTTTTGAAGGAACGTGGGATCTTCTGTTTATCCCGTACTGAATCTGTATTCTCTGTGTATTAGCCATGTATAAATGTATGTATGGTAAATAAGACTATTACACGCTAATCCCTCCTATTACAATAAAGCTATGTTCTCTAATATATTAAAGTAGATTGGACCACAAATTGCTGTGTGTAATATAGATATAGATAGATAGATAGACAGATAGATAAATAGATGATAGATAGATAAATAGATGATAGATAGATAGATAGATAGATAGATAGATAGGTAGATAGATAGATAGATAGATAGATAGATAGTACTGAAACTGTGCAGTTTCACATACACAGTACTAGTAATGTAATGCAGAGCAATCTCCTTCTTTGTTACATTGCACAACTAATAACTTACTTGTAACAAAAACAGTAATAACAATAGATACACAATGATCTTATTTCCATAATATTGTATCTTTAAAGTGATCAACAGTGATAGCAAAGTGATAGCAAAGTGCCCTATACTTTTCTGTTAAATCAGAGCTGGCTATAGAACGTAAATATAGAACTTTGAATGGAAAAAAATTGCTGATTTAGTAGGCTGACTTTCAGAGCTGAAAGTTATAGTTCACAAAGAGGGCCACAAATTACGTTTTTCCCTCAGATTGGTCCTCCAGCCTTCTTGCAATGGTCAGGGATCTCCTGATCTATAAATGCAGCCCCATGTGTAATATATGTAAAATAAATGGCAACATTATCATTTGGGAACTCCTCTTTGTTACATTTTAACAGTAAAGTGTCATAGAATTTTATACCAAGTAATAGTTTAGCAGTTAAATGTTACTTGGAATAAATAGCGAAAACAAGTGATAGTAGCTTACCTGTTGTATATGCTGATAGCAGCGTAATGCACAGTGATAGCAAACTGTGTTAAGATCAATACTCATTAACTGTAGCACTAGGGTTGCATTGTAATGTTAAGGTCTTCTGTGTAATATATACTTATGGCAAAGTGATATACCGTATTACACAGTTGTGTTATGTTGTTTTATTCTAGTGCTATTATTAAGTGTTGGGTAGGCAACATTATATTTTAGTTGCTACACAGCAATGCAAAAGTGATGCCAACTTGTCTTGCCTTTGTATAAGGTGATACTATTATTCCTATTATTATTATTAACACATAAATTAACACCAACATGTTCTGCAGAATATACAGAATATCATACAAAACAACCAGCAGTCAATACCAAGAGGTTAAAATGTAGCATTTAAAAATAAACATGTAAGAAAATGTTTAGAATAGAATAAAAGCAATATAATTGCATTGCTGAAAACTGCAAAAAAAGTATGAGGGGCAGGTACAAGAAAATCATAAAACTCTAAACTAAAGGAGCCTTGTTTGCCTTCTGCCTTATATTTACAGTGTAAAAAAACACCTGGAACCATATGTAAAGGTGTTTGTTACTTTGTTACATTTTTAGAAACAAACAATATGGAATGTGAAGGTGTTATTTATATAGAATCACACACACCGGCTGGTTTAGAAAGGCTGTCAGCGGAATCTTTCTTTTTTTCTTTCTTGAAATTTGTTGAGAATGTAAATTACTTTTAAGTTTAGTGTTTAGAGATGAAAGTCAATTATACATTTTAGCATACGTCTTTTTTTTTTTTTTGTATTTTAGGCTGCTACTTTACCCACTTAGCCCCCTGCCTGACAGGGCAGTGACTACAGCTTCCAGATAGCAGTTTTTACATTTAAAATTAATGAATCATTGAATTATCTAAAAATAAATGATTGAATTAGCCCTGTGGAATATGTTGGCGCTTTATAAATAAATGATAATAATAATAATCTAAAATGACAAATTATCTAACAATCACTGTCTAGTTCTAACTAAAAGTTAACTTATAGATGACAATTACATCCTATCTCTGCAAAAAGGGGTTTGAAAAACAGGAAAACAACCATAGTAACATTCTAGATTTTATAGTTCCAAAAACACAGAAATCTACAGCATTTTGGCAAAAAAGGATGCTTTTACTGTTTTTGGCTTTTTATAAATAACCCCCAGTGCAATGTATTAAAGGTGTTACACATTTAATAATGCACACTGACAAATACTGTCATGGGAAAACCTTGAACAAAAACCTTAAACAACCATGGTTATCATGTTCACAAAGCACTAAATAAAGGGTTAAGAAAAGCAAAACCCAAACTGGAACAGGAGAAGTCCCCTCATGTAGCAAGTGCTAGTCTAAAATTGCAGTCACTGTACTTTTATACTTATATTGTGTATAAGTGCTCAGGGTAGAGTTTGTAACTGGCCCTAGGGCTAACAGCAGGATAAAAATAAAAAATAAAATTGTTATTTCAAATGGACATTATGATGGACAGAGATTAATGAGGGGAGAAACTGGTGGGAATTGGGACATAGTGGTTTGGGCAACATGAAAGAGAGGCTGAACCAAATATTAACCTAGGTATTGTGGGCCATAGGTTTAGCAACCTTGTGTATTTCAATTTAATTGGTGTAAAAGAAAGTATAGGAATGACACACTAGACAAAGCATATGAAAACTTAAGAGCTACAACTCCCAGCATCCTCAAGCCTTCCTTATATACCACAATAAAAACCAAACTATGCATCCAATTAAATTTTAATTACTCTTTCATGTTTTGTGATTGCAGGACACTGTTTGAAGATCACATCAAATTCTGCTAATATGTCGGAGATAGTCAGTGTGCATGGGTGGATGGAGGAAGCCCTTAGTTCCCAGGATGAGATGGAGAGGAATCAGCGGCAATCTGCCTATGATATCATTTCAGGTCTGAGTCACGAGGAAAGGTGTAGCATAGATGGAGAAGATGATGATGAAGAAGAAGAGGATGGAGAGAAACCAAAAAAGAGGGGACCCAAAAAAAAGAAGATGACCAAGGCTAGACTGGAGAGGTTTCGTGTGCGCAGAGTAAAAGCCAATGCCAGGGAGCGCACCAGAATGCATGGACTTAATGATGCCCTAGAAAATTTAAGGAGGGTCATGCCTTGCTATTCCAAAACACAAAAGTTGTCTAAAATTGAGACCCTTAGACTGGCCAGAAACTATATATGGGCATTATCTGATATTCTAGAACAAGGTCAAAGTACAGAGGGAAAGGGCTTTCTGGAAATGCTCTGCAAAGGTCTTTCTCAGCCAACAAGCAACTTAGTAGCTGGCTGTATGCAACTTGGACCTCAGGCAATGTTCTTGGATAAACACGAAGAAAAGTCTCATTTATGTGACTCTTCTCTTACTGGTCATACCTATAATTACCAGTCCCCAGGACTACCCAGTCCACCTTATGGAAACATTGATGTTCACCATTTGCACTTGAAACCCCCTTCTTTTAAACCAGTAATGGATCCATCTGTGGTAAGCCATACACTAAACTGCACCACTCCACCCTATGAAGGAGCTTTGACACCCCCGCTCAGCATCAGTGGTAATTTTTCCTTGAAGCAAGATGGTTCACCTGATATGGACAAATCATATGCATTTAGGTCCCCCTACCCAGCTCTTGGGCTTAGTGGATCTCATGGACATGGGTCACACTTTCAAACCGGTGTCCCAAGGTATGAACTACCCATAGAAATGGCTTATGAGCCCTACCAACACCATGCTATATTCACTGAATAAATGTGCTGATCAAATGACTTTTTATAGTTGACCCAAACCTGACTTTTTTGGATGACAATGGCCACCACATCACCACCACCTAAGATGACTGTTGGTCTTATTGTACGTATGTTTTGTAGTTTGTTTGTAGGTCACTTTTGAGACTCTTGGAGCCTGAATATAATGCATAGAAAAATCCAGTCAATCACAATGATAGCTACAAATTGTAATGTGAAAACAAAACACTAATGTGAACATTGCTATTTGGTGGAAACGTACCAGCACATACATATAGCCACATATAGTAACATATAATAACAGGAACTCATCTCAGGGGAACAACACTGGGGAGTGCATTGCTCCTCTAAACACCAAGGTTTCCAAATGGTACACACAACATACTGACCCAATGGCAGAGGAGTGTGTTAGTTGTTACTGGTTACTAGCACTCATTTTTACCCCTAAACTGCTCATAGAAGATAAAAATTTACAATGTATGCAAGGACCGATTTAAAGCACAAGTTTATTATGTATCAATTGCACTACAATATCCAATGCTATAAACTACAGTATAGCTGTTTTTTATTTTTTATATTACTGCTATATCACACAGAGCCATACGGTACATGCATATTTAATACAATGTGTATATTTTTTGTTGAGAATCCCATCGCCTACATATCATGAAATACAAAAGGCCAAAAACCCTTCTAACTATTATTTATACCTTTTAATTTATTTTATTATTATTTTGTATTACTGCATTTGTCAAATGATCCTACAACGGAATGCTCTTACTGTTCATGAATGATTGTTTTTGTATTTGTTGGTTTCAAACTGCATCCTTATTTATATCATTATTTATTTTAATAGAATTTTTAAATTAATCTGTTGCTCTGATTTTAAGACTTCTGGTCTGTTTTTATTTTATTTTGTTGATAGATAGATAAATGCTCAATAACTACACATGATATTACTGCCGGCTAAAGCAGCCAATCCTCGGCCCTCTTAATTCTTCAGCTATTTTTCAGCCCATTATTGTAAGGCTGATTGACCATATCCTAATGTTTTGTATTAGAAACTTTTAATAAATGTGACTGCATTTTCCAGGTCAATGGAGAATAAGTCCTCTGACTTGACGTGTTGCATGTGATATTAAGAGCACAATTTTATCGAGCCAGATTTGGAAAGGACAAATGGAGGAGTGAATGCTATTTATAGGTAACCGGCATGAAGAGTGGGTTGCGTGTGAACACAAGCATTAAAAAAAGAAAGACAAATTAGAAGTCGGGAAAAACACTACGGGCAAGTTTTATTAAAGAACACCAAGCATAAAAAGGGCCTTATATAGCTGGCAACACAAATATTGGAAGGGTTAGGGGGTATACCCTGAGTAGTACTATGCCGCCAGTTCAGATCAGATCTTTTTATTGACATCTCAACCGCATAAAATACTTACACAGTGGGACAAAGACAATACACAACACATTATTTAGCAAAAGGTAAACAGAACAGTGTTCAACACAGCAATAATGTGCAAAAACAGCAATACAATTTCACTTACCAATGTGTCACCACAATACATAATAATATATACCGTTTCTTCTACCCTGGACTGGGTTACAGAGCTATAAAAGAAGATACAATACACAACACATATCACAGCAAAAAAGTTAAGGAGGCAGCACTGCAGTAATAAAAGCACACTGGACTTATCGATTGTTTATTAAATTGTTATATTGTTTATTAAATTGGTTCCCTCTGATTTGGACTCTATCCTTCAAGCAATACCAGGGTCAGACTGGGACCCCAGGGGCCCACCAGAAAACCT
Source organism: Xenopus tropicalis (assembly GCF_000004195.4). Lineage (NCBI taxonomy): Eukaryota > Metazoa > Chordata > Amphibia > Anura > Pipidae > Xenopus > Xenopus tropicalis. Next base: position 144,499,710 of record NC_030678.2, on the reverse strand, counting down.
TAGACCATAGGCCTACTCTCCAAACTATTTTTCCCCCTTTCCTCACCCAACCTCTTTATTCTCCTAGTCTCTTTTATTTACATGCTAGCATCTATTCTTTCATCTATTTCTACTCTTCATTTCCATTCAGAGATAGGGAATGACAATGAAACAGGCCAAATGGTCAGGAGCAGGAGGGCCCACTTACACCTGGGCCCACCGGGAGTTTTCCTGGTATCCTGGTGGGCCAGTCCGACATTGACTAATACCCAGTGCTCCCCTGGTCTCTAAATCCTCACATTCGGTAAAGAAATTGGAGACTTCTGCCTTTGCACTTTGCACACTGCACTTGCATGGTAAATTAGTCCTTTATTCACTCAGAATACGTGAAGAGGAAGGAATGCACTAAATACAGATCAGTTTATTAACAGCAGTCAAAGTGCAAGGAATACTTTTCTTACACTCTAAATTGCTGTGACATTTTTGTAAAAGCTAAAAGCAGCAGGAAAGGTTGGAAAGGTTTGCCCACCCGACCATGTACCGGTATAAGAAAGTTGTCAGCGCTTGAGCAGTTGGAGAAACTGTGATTGGGACACGTGAATGAGACAATTCCTGTCATCTGTATCCGACAGTGGGAGACAATCAAATTAACATGTCACTGTTTGTATCGCTGCAGCTGAGCATGTGTCCCCCTCCTCACCCAAAGGCATCTGCTCCCACTTTCCATGACAAAAGAAACTGCTAACCAGCGACCTCTCTCTTCTGCCAGCATCACTTAATTCCTTTCCTTCCAGTTAGAGCCAATTAAATTAGCTTCATTGACAGCAACATGTAGATTCATTAACATAACCCTTTAGCTCATACAGATTATACGGAATCTCCTGACAGTTGTACAGTTATGGAGAAAGCCCTGAAGGAAGGCACCAGGGTGGGATTAGTGCAATTAAGGCGCCAGCATTTCACATAGCCACATTTGTGCACTTACAGGGGCTCGATGGTGAAATTACCCCATAAATATGAACCACTGGAAAACTCAAATGATATGACTATGAGATTACTATGCATTTGCCAGTGCTTATTCAATACAATAAGATATCAAATTATATCACATTGGTACAATCAATTTTTTTGTTTCCATATTTACATTTTTTTTTTGCACACAGGATGCTTTTCTACCCATGCCCAATACATTTATTTGCAATTATTCAGTTTAAATGAGATACCTGCAATGATTTAGATTAAAGGGGTAGTTCACCTTTGAGTTAAAGGAACAGTAACACCAAAAAATGAAAGTGTATAAAAGTAATTACAATATAATGTACTGCTGCCCTGCATTGCTACAACTAGTGTGTTGGCCTCAGAAAGCATACTATAGTTTATGTAAGTAAGCTGCTGTGTAGCCAAGGGGGCAGCCATTCAAAGGAGAAAAGGCACAGGTTACTTAGCAGATAACAGACAAACCCTCATTATATGGGGCTTATCTACTAGTTATCTGCTATGTAACCTGTGCCTTTTCTCCTTATTTCCAGCTTGAATGGCTGTCCCCATGGCTACACAGCAGCTTATTTATATAGTAGCTTTTCTGTAGCAAAAACACCAGTTTTTTGCAGAGCAACAGCACATTATATTTTAATTACTTTAAAACACTTTAATTTTTTTATGTTATAGAATGGGCTATTCTTAGCAACTTTGAAACTGATCTTCATTTTTCACGTTTTTTTTTCACAAGCTACTGTTGGCTCAATGGCCTGTAGCACTATTACTTGTCCATCCTTCTGTTAGCTATAGTACCTGTATTAATCCATTAAGTAGGTGAAATGTGATTTATTCCATCACCAATGGAGGCAGAGATGATCTGGGAGTTTAATACTTGCTGACATTGGGATATAGGCATCTTACAGTACTGCTAACTTTGTGCTAGATATCTGTGTGCCTACCACTGCTATTGATATTTAAATAACCATTTGCACAGGTTAGCAGATCCATAGGCAGGGTCGGACTAGGCCAGTGGGACACCAGCCCAGGCCTAATACTCTTCCTGCGCCTCCCCATCAAAGATTCAGTGTGAGGAGGTGGAAGTGATACCATGTGGCACAAATACGCTTGCTCGGGGGTACTGATATCTGGAGATTGTGAGGCCCTGGGGATTGTGAGGGGGGTCCTTCAAGTCAGAACCCTCTTGGCCACTGCTGCCCCAGTCCGACACTGTTCATAGCCCAGGTTTCAAAGAAGCCTTTTGGGGCAGCTAATAAAAAAAATCTAGCAATGAAAATTGTGATCCTATGTAAATAGTTACTATTGATCAGGCTTTCTCTGGTAAGGTGACATTCTCACATAGCAACACTAGATCAGTGTGCAAGGAAAAGTCTATCCTGTGGCTAATTTATTAGTGAAGTGGCAACTGCAGGTTAGTGAATATTAAATTAAATTACTAACACTTGCACGGCATCAGTAACCTTGTTCTCTCACTTTTGCAGCTTTCACTATTCACCGCCTCAGCTGTTCTCATACACAGTGCAAACTATTATTAAAGGCACTGTACCCTCCATATTATATACAGTATATAATAATAATACTTTCTCTCCTCTGCATAGGGAGGGACCAACTTAACTGGCATATGTATATCAGGGCTAATAAAGCCAAATATAGTTTGTCAATGTGCATTTATTTCCTATAATTTTAGAATTATAATCTTCAATTTGATACTGTTTAGTTCTGTTTGTGCAATATTGCTTTTTCTATTTGTGTGATGTTGCTTTATCCGCTTGCCTTCTGACATTCTAGCTCCAGTATCTTTATAAAAGACAATACATTAGAGGAGTCAGGAAGTTCAGTGCTGCTCTGTTTCACATACATAGGGCAACTAATATATCGAACTTTCCAACACTGCATGGGGTCCTTGGTACATTGTACAACTGAATATGTCATTATTCCCTCTTGGACAATTCCTTTTGTTCTCTAATGACTCTTATTGTACGGTACAATATAATGCAGCTAATAAAATTGCACTGAAGCTGAAGTGCGTGTATGGCGAGAGCTGTGTAGCAAAGTGTAGTGCAGAATTCTCTTAATGGTATTTTTAATTTGAAATAATTTCATTACAGGTTGTGCTTGTTTAATGGGAACTTGTCCATTTGCCTAGAATAATGCTGTTCAAGAAGTGGGACAGTTATCCCATAGATGGTAGTTGGATAGATTATATTAAAATCATGACGTTTTACAAAGAAATCTAAGGGCCACATCTAGACCTCTAGTTATTTTTACAGAAGGGAGTGCTGCATTCTGCGTCTGCATCTGAAAAGATCAAATCTGATGGTGTCTCATTGCAATACATTGTTGGATGTAGATGCAGGAACAAAACATTCGATTTTTTTAATTTGAGTATTTTTAAATTTATGACGAAACTCAATTTGAAAAAACTTAATTGCATTACTTTGTAATTATCCATTCATTTCTATGACTTAATATGTCTCCTTTTATAGCTTATATGGTTTACACAGATGATGAATTTTCGCCATCATTTTCTTGAAGCATGGAAAAATGCAGTGTCTTGGTGCTTTATGAACTGGATAGCAAAACTATTGTATACTAATATACTGTATACTAACATACAATTATTTCCCAGTGTACATCAGAGATCCACTTAGTGACACATTTCTTCTTTAAGCTAGTCTCCCCTATGGTTGATCTGTACACTCGGGCCCTTTTCTTACTAACCTACCAATATTTTTTTTAGTTTGTAATAAGAAATCAAAGCACCCAAAAACAACCCATACAAAATCAGGGAGAATATATGAACTGTCTACAGATGACACCCTGGTCAATATCACAGCACTGAGAAGCAGGGTTTCCAACCATTGTGCCACCATGCTGCCCAATTGATGCCTAATTGATTTACTGTGACCCACGGAGATACATCAGTTCATAACTGACACCCATTCAGTATGAATAACTGCATGTATTTTAGATAGATGGAATGGTGTGTGTTTGGGGAGAAGTGAGTTACATTCATTCAAGTCTGATAAACAGTTTTGTTGCTCTAGAAAAAAGGGTTAAGGAGCTGAGCATCTCTTGTTCTGTGTCCTTACTTGCTGGGTTTGAGGGAACGATACATTTACAGCTCATGGAGTTATGAGATTACAGGCAATATCAGAATTACAACCCTTTAAATCTGGATTTAAAGAGAGGCTTTAGCATTATTATAACCGTTGGACCTTTTGTTGTTTACCCGTTTCTGACTGCAGAGTAAAGTACTTATGCCTGTGCTGCGAAGCAGGGCAAACTATTATGTGCAGTCAGACATGGGGGGAGCAAAAGCTACAGGCTCTGCTGCTTCATTCAGTTCAGGGATAAAACACAAGTATATGAACGCTGAGTCTCTTGTGTCTTTGATCAGAGTCACTTGATAGTATGTTTAGGTGTTAAACTGCAAGGGAAATCCCACCTATGGCTATGATGACCCCTTGGGGAGGTAGATCCATTCAGATGCCAGGGGACCTCCAGAAATCCTTTGACTAAAGGCCCACTCTCAGGGTAGGACTGGGCTGTCAGGACAACGGGAAATAACCCAGTGAGCCCTGGCACTTGTAGGCCCTGCCAACCCAGTCACAAACCCTAAAACAATGTAGCCCTCCACTCTCAAACCCTAAAAATGTGGCACAAGTTAAAGAACACAATATGTGAGACACGACACAGTGTGCGCGGGGGCTGGATTGTGAAGGAGTATGCCTGCAAGTTTAAAAATTTGCCACTGGATAGGGGCCCCTGATGTGGCAGCCCCAGTGGGCCACACACACCTCAGTCTGACACTGCCCACTACAGAAATAGGGACTGACACGGGTTCCATTGTTGGCTCCAATTGAATAGAAAGAAGTTATTTTGCAGCAACAAGATACACTTCATAGCCCATAAATGTTACAGCCATTAAGTTACATGGAGCAGGAATTTATACCAGCAGTAAACTACCTAGTATTAGTTGTAATTCAGGTGCCCCTTCCTTCAAGTACAGTTTATAATTCTAATGCATTTAAAATAGCGTGAAGTATTTATAAAGTGAGTAATGTGTGATCTACAGCTGCATTCTGTAGGCCGGTGTGTGGTTTGCCTTTGGATCTACATGTATTATAACACAGAATCAATAAAGGGGAATAGATCTACACAAGCAAATCACTAAAGTTCTTCTTCCTCCATTTTTCTCAAAAAAAGGGTCACTGCTTTCTGGGGCCCCTTAATATAATAAGTGGTGCTCAAATCTTCTGTGTCAGAGATGTTGCTTGTTGCTAAGCAGCCATATCTATGGACCAGCTTCTCTGTGCTTACTGTCCCAGTCTTGTCACTACCTCACATTTAAAAGGAAAAAGTCTGGTGCCACAAAAATACATTTTGTAAATATAGACAGCTGTCTAGAAGCTCTTCTATGGAACCAGATTGGAGGCCTGAGCTGATCGCTCTATGAACTCCTTTTGGTCTTCTCCAAGTCTACTATCCTCAGTCTCCCCTTCTCTCTGCCTCAGGTACCACATTTACATTGTAGACTCATCTTTGCTTTGCAAAAACAAAGTTACAGGTATATGAAAACAGTCTTGTTTGCTCTGAAATTGTCCTTCAGAGTCCTCCCTTTACTACTCTGATTTGGGCAACCTGTAAGGGGCCAGCCCCTATGCATTAAGGAAACAAAACTGCTGGGGATGAAAACATACTCTGTACATTGCTCCAAAACAAGTAACCCCATAAGAACAAAGATAACTATGCCACTAATGTGTATTTTACCAGATGAAAAGTTATGTATTCAGGGGCATGTTCTCATCTCTAAAGCAATATGATACAGGCAGTCAGTTTGCAGCTCCTCGTGTATCAGTATGGAAATGTGTATATGCAAAGGTGTGTATATGTGTATATGCAAAGGTGTGTATATGTGTATATGCAAAGGTGTGTATATGTGTATATGCAAAGGTGTGTATATGTGTATATGCAAAGGTCTGTTTTTTATGACATCCAAGTTCCTGGACTTTATGGATTATGACAACAATCCTGCTTGTTGCTCCTGGAATTACGGAAGCTTTAAACAAAATTATAGACAACATGATATATACTATTTGGAATCATGGGGTATATTTCCATTAATTTCTCCATTAGATAGTATTGTATTATCACAAAAAGCTAAATGTGTCCAGAAACCATTCCTACTCTGCAAATGTTGTATGTTAAGCAGCATTTTAATTAGAGCTGACATTTTATTTGTCATAGGCATGATCTGCAGAAATGAATATACCACAGTCTATGTGTGATAAATATGGCTACCAGCCAGAGTAGGTATTACAAATTACTGTGAATGTAAATGCTGTTAAATGTGGAATACCCAATTGTTCCAACCCAATCCATATGTTACATAAGTGAATTGTATTGTATTTTTATTTGTTTCATGGCACATTGTTTGTTTACATTTGAGTTATGGGGTTTATGGGGCCCCAATCCTCCCCTTTGCATCCCCCACCCCTTATATCACTGGTCCATGGCTTTTTCCATGGGGCCAAAAGATGGGTGCCAATCCTAGGGATCACTGGACATAGGGATATCATTCACTTCTGGTGACGCAAAGAGTATGGTAAAAATGAAATATACTATATAGATGTATAGATATCACTGGATACCCAAATAAATACACATTTAAAACCTTATAAGCCCTCTGAGCCAGTGTGTGGATCTGTGCACCGTTGAAAAAAATATATAGATATATATTCTACTCCAAGCCTTTATTCTAAGAGGTTATTATCAATATAACAAATGTTTCTACAAAGCGAAACCTCACACATTAGCTCATCACTATCTGTCATCTATCTTTCTGTCTGTTTCTCTATCTATATATCATATATCTATGTATCTATCTTTCTATCTGTATATCTATATAGAGTGTCAAATAAAGCAGGGCACTCATAAAGTTTATTTCAACATTTTTGTATTCCTTGAGAAGTTTATGCACCCAGGCATTTTGTCCAATAAGTGAGTGTATCTTTATAGTTAGTGTAGCTTTATATATATATATATATATATATATATATATATATCAAACCAAGGATGGCACACCGCTTCAATTCTTGTCCCGGGTGCACGGTAAAAATTTAAAATATTACAAAAAAGCCAGCAATCACCGATCTATTATGAAAGGTAGATTGTATTAAAAAATGCATGAACAGCCCGTTACGTTTCGATCCTCATCGGGACCTTTCCAAGGGCAACCCTTGAGAAAGGTCCCGATGGGGTCGAAACGTAACGTTGGCCTGTTCATGCATTTTTTAATACAATCTACCATTCATAATAGATCGGTGTTGCTGGTCTTTTTTGTAATATATATATATATATATATATATATATATATATATGTGGGCTTGAGAGAGTTCAAGGACACCATGGCCATTCATTCTACTGTTATTGATGGCACCAGTATATTGCCTCACACTGCAGATTATAACTCTAATATAAATACAGAACTAGAATACCATAACTGAATTGCATGTAGTGTGCTATAACTTTATAACTTTCTTGATAAGTGGTCTTTCTGTAATTTGGATCCTTATCATTTAAATCTACGAAAAATGATTTAAACATCAATTCAATCAAATTTGCCTTTATATCTTATTTGGGATTAATTATAAAGTACTGTTTTATTATTACAGAGAAAAAAGAAAGAAATATGTTTACTGTTTTTTTAAAAGATGAAAATGGTATTTTGGAGCTTTTTGGATAACTGGTTTCTAGATAATGGATCCCATACCTGTACTAGCGGTTTTATATAATTATATATGTTTACTAGTATAAATCTTTCTTGGAAGCAGTGTAACTGGGATAGCCATCTGGTGCTTTTAGGATAAGTCTCAGTAATGAACCTAATGAAGATCCCATCCCTTAAGAAGTGTAGTCGATCAGTATATCCTCATTTCTGCTATTGACAAAATTTTATATAATGATACTAATAGCATTGACTTAGGGGTAAGGGTCCAATTGCTATAGCTTATATACATTTCTACAATGTGCCTGGTTACTATGAAATGATATATATGATATAATATATATTATTCTTTCAGTTTAGGTACAAGATAAAAAAAAACACTTTTCTTAAGCTCAAAAGTTCTTGAAGTACAGCAAGCTGAATATAGGAACTTAATAAAGAGCTTGGTTATACAGGGTGGTAATGTCCCAGAAACAGCAAAATAAAATTAGCTCTTAGTAGTACTAGATTTACTGACAATATTAAGTGTAAAAATCCTTTGAAAGGAAAAAAACAGGTTTAAGTGTGAGCAAAGGATGAATAAAATCCCTCCATCGCAGACCTTCTTAAACTTAGATCTAGTTAAGACCTAGAATTTTCACAAAATCCAAATCCATGTCTCATACTGATGAGATCAAATGAAATCCAAACAGTCTGTCTACATGCTGGGATTATAACTGTGCAGCCTAGACTGTGCTATATCTGTACAACATATGAACGGTTAGGTACGACTTACAGCCTGTATGGCAAATGAACATAGGAGACAGACACAAGTTAAAGCAGTGGTTTGAGTATTTGGCTGAATGGTCTTCATTTGGGCTACTTACATCCCACTTTGTAATTGCCCTAGGAATATTATCTAGAACAGCAATTTAGGCTTTAGCACATATGATACTGTAACTGGCCTCCAGGCTGGGCTTCCAGGTATATCTAGGACAGCAAATACATATTCAACCTATTTAAGGAAATCTTTACCCACCCACCCCGAACAATGTAAGTTTTTATAAATATCTATTGCACAAAAGAGCTCTTATATAAACAATGCTTCATCTGCTGGTAAAGTATTAATTATGGTGTTATAGTTTTCCTTTAATTCAATAAGCAGCAAATGAAACATACACACTTCAACTGAAACTGGGCTTTTCCACCCACCACTTGGTCCTCACTAAGGTAGGGTTTGGGGTTATCATTTAGGAGGTTATGGAAATGCCTCTACTTAAAAGGCTGTTAGGAGGTAATTTTTTTATAGAATCCAGATAAGGTAATAAATAAAAAAATCTTTAAGAATCAAGCCACAGCATGGTACAGTGCAGCAAATGGTTCTACCTACCATGTTTGGTCTATTTAGCAACACATTTGCCTGCATGTGGTGCCCAAGATTCCAACACTAAGCTGGGCAAGACAGTATAACACAGCTGAAGAGTTTCTTTGCATGGTCCCAAGGGCAATGTACATGGTATCATTAACCCTTTGTTGCCATACCTTCATGAAATAGCAATCACAGTCATGTGAAAAACAGGTAGATTTCCATAGGTTTGCACTAATATGTCCATCAACTCAATAACTGAGCGAGAGAATGCCGTGTCTGATTAAGAGATCTTCCCACTGGTTGTGTAATGTTTCTGTGATGCTCAGTATGTTTCCTACTTGAAGAGGCATTTCCTTAGTATTTTGGGGCGGGGAAGGGTTAATTAAGCATTTCTCCTAGCTGTAGATTTTTTTAAACTCTCTTAGGGCCACAAGGACTCCAGGGCATTTCTTCCTTTCCTCCTCTCAATTAGTAATTAGCGAAGATGAATAAATTATATTTAGAAGGATTATGTTGTCTTTAATAGAGTAAAATTGACAGTCATAAGCTCCAGTGATAAATTACAGAATTACTTTGCAATACCGGAGTGAAATTAGCCAGTGCTTTCCTATAGTGCACATGTAACACACCACATAGGCTGTTAATAATATACTGATATATTAGCCTAGCACAGTCTAATTATCTGCCGTGTATGTTACCAAGGCTGCGCAGGTGCCATATTAGTGTCAGTTAATGCAATCCATTCCAGCATTAGAGTTAGGCATACAGCAAGAGAGTGAGGAGAATGCAGTATCACTGCAGCACGTCTCTTGTACCCTCGGTGCAATTGTATCATGACATGAGAAGGTGTAGCAGGAAATAAAAGTTTTATCTGTTTCCAGAATTCCTGGAACCTGGGATCTCCTTTATGTTGCTAAAGACTAAAGCCAAAGCCTTGAGCTTGTTGTGCGGAATTAAGCCAGGATTAGGGGTGGGTGTTACATAAATGTTCATCCAGCGACAGTTATCCTTATGTACAGTATTCTTAGATGGTTTGAGCATTTCCAAATACAAATGCTGCCCTCTGTGCAATGGAAAGAGGGTTTAATGAATAGTGGGAAAACTCATTAATGAAGCACCATTATATATTTTGACTGTGCAGGCAGTGCTAATGTACCTGTGGGAGTGACTGAGACTCTGCATGACAAGATAACAGTAATGCTGCTGCCCAAACATTGGCCTTTTTAGGCAAAGCATCATTTTACTATGGAACCTTCTTATTCTGTAATGTGTTAACACTGGAATTGAGGGCAGGCCATAAAGCTCAGGCCTAGGGCAGCAAAGATCTGGGGGGTGGTTTGCCATCCACTGGCCTCATTTGAACTGAGGACCCAAGTGCCAGTGATTGGGGAACAGCACCAGCATTCGGTGAGGGGGGTGTGAGCAGGGGGGTGGGGGTACATGAGTGGTGGTGTGGAAATGGGGGGTGGGGGTACCGAGGGGGGGCAGGGGTGTGGGAGCGGCCTAGGTGTGCACTACGGTTGCTACATCTGCTGTTTTTTTTTCAGTGGGCAGGGGGCAAACAGTGTTGTTACTGGGCAAGGAAGAGGCGGGCCGTGATGTCACAGGGAAGAGGCTATGAGAGGCTAGGTGACATGGCTATTGGCCAATCACTGCATCAATCTCAGTGAGTCCTGCCCAGTTTACCTAATTTAGAAAGCTGGCAGAAGGTTTTGACACGGACAGCCCTTTCAAAACAGGTGGCAACCCTAGTGTGCACTAACTTGAAATCTGGCCCTGTGTACAAGGCCAAAGAGTGCTCTATAGACCTTGTTACCAAGTGTTCCTACTTAAAGAAAACAAACCCCCAAACAATGTAGGTCTCTATAAAAATACATTGCATAAACAACCTCATATGTAAAACCCTGTTTCATCTAAATAAACAATTTTCAAAAAAATATACTTTTTAGTAGTATGTGCTATTGGGTAATCCTAAATAGAAAATTGCCATTTTATGAACTAAGGGCCGCCCCCTGGGATCATAGGATTCACAGTGCACACAAACAAGCCAAGGCACACATACATGCTAGGCCCCATCAGCCAATGAATGGACAGAGTTCTGCCTTTTGCTCCCACACTACTTCCTGTTACAGTCAGAGCTGCATTATTTCCTGTCAGCTGATCACTGAGGGACACACAGATCAAGACAAAATGTCAGCTCAAGGCAAAAGATATAAAAGAGTAATATTCATTAATATATATACTCCAGTTTGGCGAGATTCTTTAATAGGTCACTTAACATAATATAATAATATGTTGGTTAAGTATTCATTGCCCTTATTGTGTATTAATGTGATAGGGACATTAGATTAGAAAAACAGTAGTTTTTCTACTAAATCCCTTGTTAGTGAGAAGTTTAAATTATAACTAAGTATAGAATAGTATAAATAAATAACTTGTATATTAAATACATTCCTCTCTGTCTTACACTAATACCATGGTTTAGTGTTCACACTTCCGCTTCATTTATGAGTTGAGAACTACTGTATTTCTCTACTGCAAATATATAAAACATGATGCTTGAGAGATACATTGACATGCAATGCCAGGGATAGATCAATAGCTCATTTATTTACTTATCACAATGGCAAAAATAAATAAAATGCAGGCAGAACTTAAATCGCTGCTATCAAAGAGGTTATAAACTGTGTCAGGTTTAATCCTCACTAAAATAACTTAATCTCTCTGTGTCTCTTTCAGACAGACTGGAAAGCCTATTCAGAATTCTAAATCATCATAAGCCACACAGTATAGGCATCTACCAGAACTGTAGAAAGATCAGACAGGCTTGGTCTATGGAGACACGGAGAATATATAATGACTATCACTGCTTGGCTTGGCAACACAGAGCATTATAAACTAAAAAATATGTGTTTTTCAGACCTCCTTCTTCACGGTAGGGAATCTTTTAGAGTAATCAGAGAAAGTGACTGCTACAGTCTGCATCGGCTACACAGCCAGCATAAGAGGAGATGGGATCCAAGTGCTCGCTTACTAAGCAGTGTCAGGATAGGTGATTGCATAGAAGATTTCTAGGGTGATGATACATATGAGCAGGGAGCTTCTGAAGCACAAAGAGTACACTTCTGTTTTAAGTAAATGTGGGGCAAAGACTGAAGATATTGGGTGGGGACGTAGAAAGAAAAAGTCACAAAAAGGAAGAAAGAAGAAACATGAAAACAGGAGACAATGATATAGAGGGAAGAGAGGCACAAAAGAGGGAGGATGAAGGAGAGAATGGTACAGAAGGAGCAGGGAAATGTGGAGAGAATGGAACATGAGAAAACGTAGAGAAAATAGTACATGGGAGAAGGAGAGAGAATTGTCCATGGTGAGAAGGGGAGAAAATGGCCTATGGGGAGACAGAAAGAGTGGAGAGAAGGAGGAAAAGGTGGAAGGAGAGAAAACAGAGAAAATCACTGATAGAGAGAGGTAAAAGGAGGATAAAATGGCTCCTGGGGAGACGGGGTAAAAGTATACAGGGAGGGATCCACATACTTCCAACCATTTTAATTTGATGGTTGCTCTGCTAAAAGTTATCAGGGTGGATCATATTTAAGATACCTTTAAGTACGTTATGGAACGGCCAGTTCTTAACAACTTTTAAGGTTATCTTCATTTTTTTATCCTTTTTGAATTATTTGCCTTTTCTTCTGACTCCATAGGTGAATTTTAATGAACGCTTTGGGAGGCTAAGATTTCCCAAGTACTTTGTAAATTTAGCTTAGCCTGCCTGCAACATTATTCTATACGAGTATCTAATTGAAGGTTTAAAAACATACATTAGCGTGGCACAGTCAGTCTTTAGTTCCTGTTCAGGCTCTGCTGCTCTTGCCTCTCCTCCTTCCCAGTGTAAGTTTAACCCGCCCATCAGGGGCACGGGCTACACAGAGAAATCACTGAGCAGGGAAATCCCTGTAGAAAGGTGTAAGTATAAAGAATAGTCAGGGGCTGACATAGTGGTGTGCTGGAGATAGAATACTGCTAGGGGCTTTTGGAGAACTATTTAAGTGGAGGGGTTCTTGCTGGGGGCTGAACCTTGTAAGGACCAGGCTTACTGGGAGTTGACAGACTAAAAAGATTTATTTTGGTAGTGGAGTATAAGTTAGCTGTTGGTATGGAATGGATCTAATATTAAATGCTCATAGAGAGGGAGAGTTATGGGATTGAATGGAGTTGAATGAGCAAATCTGTCCTGTTTGCTTAGGCAAAAAATTTGCGAACGAGCGAAAAAATAATGAAACAGCAAAAAAATTGTCCAAAATCATTTGTCGCGCCACTTTTTTGGCGCAGAACTTTTTTTACATGACCACACCTATATTTATGTGACCGTGCCCAATTTGACGCCGCCCAAATGTTTCCACTGTGAATTTTCTCTGAAGTTTTGTGAAACAATTCGCCAGTGGCAAAATGCGGATATTAGCTGCAAATTCAAAAATTTGCTTGTTACTAATTTTCAACTTTAAAGGACCAATATCACCAAAAATAGTGCATTGTCTGATACCCTGCACTGCTATAAACTACATTTCATTACTTCAGTACTTGTAACATGTGTCACAAAAATACAAATACAATATTGTTAATAAGTCTAGTGTGCTGACTTGCCTATATAAACTTAACATTTTTTAGCCTCCCATAGACATCTGTCTATGTCTGACTCTTTTAAAAGGGGGTTGCTGACTCCGACAGCCAAAAAACTATTGCTTTGTGAGGCTACTATTTATTGCTATTGTTACTTTTAGTGACTGATCTTTCTATGCAGCTCACTGCTATTCATATTCCAGTTTCTCATTTACTGCTAGGGTAAATTTGGACCCTAGCAACCATATAGCTCCTAACATTCCATACTGGAAAGTTGTTAAATAGAAAGCAAAATAACTCAAAAACCACAAATAATAAAAAAATAAGACCAACTGGAAATTGCGTCAGAATAGCACAGCCTTACTTTATGTTTGCCCATATCATTTTAACCTTATAGACAAATAATATTGATGAAATAAATGCGATGAAAGTAAGATTAGTTAGGGAATAAATAGACTGCATACTGCTAAAGTTATTCCATTTTATTGTATAAAATCGTAAACTGCATTCTAGTTTTTGTGCTTGGGGAAGTTTAGTGAGGGAAGGTATCCCAGACTCACAGATATACTGTATAAGCTGTTATGTCAAGATCAAAAATACACTATGGCTTAAATAAAAAGCAAGAGAGTAAGGAAACTGATATTGTCCCCAAGTTTGCCTCCAGCTGCACCCAGCTTTGATTCAAGTGCCAGTCTTGCTCAGCTTCAGGACCATCTGCTGCGGTAACTGACACCATCATTGCTGGCCCTCTGATCCTTTAATTGTTTGGTCTCTTGCCAAGAACCAGGAAATTTAAATATTTAAATATTTCATGCTAGTTAGGGCTCAGTCAATTCCCTTTGTAGACAGTCATGTGAAGACATCTCAGACGTTTCTAATGTAGCCCAAGCTTTTCTTCTTATTTTACAGACTTGTCAAAAATGTCTTCGTGAATCAAAAGTCAAAGGCAAATGACCCATACGAATAGCTTGCATTTATGAAAACAAATTCCCTAACAGTAGTTAGAATCTTATCTTTGTGTCAGAAACGGCATTGTCCTGGGACACTGGTATTAATGGAGATGCCAAAAAGATTGTTGGAAATTCTGCATATAGAATAGGGCGCTACAAAATCAGTAATACCATGTTAGATGAAGTAATAGTGAAAGGATACTGTACCTAAATCAGGAATTACATGAATAATGACAAGCCAAATAATTCATGCAGTCCATATTCTGGAAAGGGGGTAATTAAAAGCAGAGAAGTAAAAACCAATGAAGAAGTTGTAACACTTTTTATGGAAAGGGAGGGCTTCAGTTCCTAACTGTAAAGAGCAGTATAAGTGCAATCTGTAAGAGCATGTTCCAAAGTCATAAGAGGGTATTCTCATGATAGGCCTTGATAAAGGGCATAATACTGCCCGAAACTGCTCGTGTGCAGTGGTCTGAAATAAAAGTATTTTTTAGTAGATATTCTGCATGATGGTGCTCTCCTCTGTGCTTAGAAATACGTTGGAAGGCTGAGCGGTGTGCCTCTGAGGATTGATGCATCGAGTCTGAACAGTGGGCTGTGCAGTTGAATACCTATACAGGTAGGGGATCCTTTATTCGGAAACCCATTATCCTGAAAGCTCCGAATTATGGAAAGCCTGTCTCCCATAGACTCCATTTTAATCAAATAATTCAGAATTTTAAAACTTGATTTTCTTTGTCTCTGTAGTAATAAAACAGTACCGTGTAACTGATCCCAAGTAATATATAATTAATCCTTATTGGAGGCAAAATAATCCTATTGGGTTTAATTAATGTTTTATTGATTTTTTAGTATACTTAAGGTATGAAGATCCAAATTACAGAAAGACCCCTTATCCGGAATGCCCTTGGTCCCAAGCATTCTGGATAATGGGTCCTATACCTGTACTCGGAAGTGCAATCTGTAAGAGCATGTTCCAAAGTCATAAGAGGGTATTCTCATGATAGGCCTTAATTCCAATGACCACGCAGACAAGATATTCTCTAACACATGTAGGGATACTGTAATAAAAGGTTTGCCTCTTAGATACTGTAGCCTAATCTTTATTGCAAATTATATGAACAACCTAGCTACAGTATGTGGTTTGGTATGTTTTTACTGTTGTTTTCCTGCTCTTTTAACAAAGTTCTTTGCTGATTGTGCGTAGCTCAGCAGATTTTATGGTTTTATGGTTTCTCAAGACAAGACAATATTATATGTTAGGTTCATATATTTTTATCATCCATTGTAGAATCACAAAGATCTCTGCCTTTCTTGAATGGGAATCTCATACTTTTCTCCATGAATCATGATTATGACTTGGGGGCTGATTTACTAAGACACGATTTCGAATCCGAATTGGAAAAATTCCGATTGGAAACGAACATTTTGCGACTTTTTCGGTAATTTTGCGATTTTTTCGTATTTTTTGCGATTTTTTTGGCGTCTTTACGATTTTTGCGTAAAAACGCGAGTTTTTCGTAGCCATTACAAAAGTTGCGCAAAGTCGCGATTTTTTCGTAGCGTTAACACTTAAAAGGCGCAAGTTTTAACACTACGAAAAAATCGCGACTTTGCGCAACTTTCGTAATGGCTACGAAAAACTCGCGTTTTTACGCAAAAATCGTAAAGACGCCGAAAAAATCACAAAAGATACGAAAAAATCGCAAAAGATACGAAAAAATCGCAAAATTACCGATCATTATGAAAAAAACGCAATCGGACGCATTCGGCCCGTTCGTGGGTTAGTAAATGTGCCCCTATATGTCTGAACTTGCATAGGGCAGGGACTGGTAGCATCATCGAAATCATCAATAGAGTATCTACTCTCACTGACATAGGTGCTCCTCAGCTCTAGTTAGCCTGTGAAGTTGATATTTCACCTCCTTACAAGCCAATCAGCACACTCCCCTTATTAAGTTAAGCCTTTAGTGATGAGCTACAAACTAAGAAATGGTAGTAACCTAAACTTAGAAATGGCTCAATTAATTTAACCTAGATGTCTGAAATGTCAGGAAATCAAATAAATAAAACGTACCAAATACAAAAGAAAGATCCGGGTGTATAAACCCCGGATCTGTCTCACAGTTGATCTAGGTCAAATTCCCAACACCATCATATCAGCTCTCACAATGTGAAATCCTAAATACCAAAGAACTCACCGTTGTTCAGGAGTGGTTCAGGTGCTCAGAGCCCCGAACCTGTCGCTGGGGAAGGCGAAATCACGCATATGCAAAAGGGCTCCAAATGCACCGGACACAGCGGCTTGCTTAAAACTCAATTTTTATTACTCCATTTAAAAACAATACGCCTGACGCGTTTCGTATAAATGTACACTTAATCATAGGCATGATATATCGAGTTTTAAGCAAGCCGCTGTGTCCGGTGAATTTGGAGCCCTTTTGCATATGCTTTAGTGATGAGCAATTTTTTTTTGCCAGGCATGTCATCATGAAAATTCTGCTGAAAAAAATTTGTTTAGAAAAAATGCCCATTGACTTTAATGGAAAGAAAGAAAAAGCTTAAAAAAGAAGTTGTGCGAGTAAAAAAATGACACAGTAGCAATGAAAAAAAACCCATTGACATTAATCTGTTTGGAGTGAGAAAAAAAATAGCCTTGAAAAAACGCCTATTTTTCAGCAGTGTCACAAATTTTTGGCAGTCGAAACAGGACAGATTCGTTCATTGCGATTAGCCTCTGTATTAGTGATCCCCAACCAATATAGGATACCCAATAAAAGACAAGCCTTCTTGCACCTGCAGTTCTATTCCTGTTTACTACATATTTTATTCTGTATCCATTACATATTTTTACAGTACAAGGGGGCTCAGCCATCTAATCCCCATTGCATAAAATAGAAGCAGATGAGTTACTGATGGAGGCTTGCAGGCTTTGCTGGATTATGGCTTACTATAATCTTGTCCGAGCATGGTTTGGGGAGATTTTAATCAGAATTTCCACAGTAATAATCCTGTATAAACTCTGCTGAAAAGCCTTCAATCCCTTGCAAAGTTGTAATCAGGCAGCAAAGAATCTGATTAAAACTTACACTGGAGGGAATTGTTTCAGTTGAAAATACCATATTATATTGGTCTTGCTTATCTCTTTCAAATCAGTGGCAAGGACCAAAAGTCCTTACTGGGTTTAAAGTCTGGACCAAAATGGAAGCTCAAACTGGAGTTCAAATAGTCCAATACGCAGTATTCAAGGGTTAAGAAGGCTCAAGGTCATAATTCAGCCAAAAGTTGAGGCAGAAAGCAATCAGTCAAAAACAAAGCAGAAAAGCCAGAAACCAGAAGATCAAGTCAAAACAGCAATTTATTTGGGCATTGGTCTTTTAATTTTCGCCCCACCGCAACATGATGATGTCACACAGCGCCATGATGCGGCCATGGGTGCCACAATCTTTAGAAAAAAAAGCACTCCTGACAGTTATGCAAGGGTTAACAAGATGGATAAAGCCCTGCTTGTTCCATTTTGGGTTAATAAAGACAGAAGACCCTAGAAGTCACCTAGAAGTTGCAAATAAACCTCACTTTCAAAAAAGTAAAGACCTGCACAGTTTGAGATGGTTCATGACTCCGTAGAAGCAGATTGGTCTAAAGCAGGGATGTCCATATCCAACTAGAGGCCTGAGGGATATTTATGGCCGCCAGTCTGCACAAAGGGTCCATAGACTTCACTGTATGACATCATCATTTTATTTAATTTGAGCCTTTAACATACTATATGAGAAATAATTGGCTCACTACATGTAAGGACAGAAGTTGGACAGAATTGGTCTAGATTATTTTTTCTGATGATTGCTGGTGCCGGAAGCATTGCAGCATGGGAAACATTGAATTTATTTATATGTAAAAATAAAAAAATAAAAAATAAATATATAATATTATAGCAACATGCATAAGTCTTAATATCCATGCAATTGAGTGAGAGAAATGTCAGACTGGCACACTGGGCATATGATGCATAAAGGCAAGTTTTATTCATAATAAGGACAATTCTGCACTGCCTCAGACACAGATTCAAACGGAGGCTCAATGTGACCACAAAGCAGATACCCTAGGACTGAGGATACAAAGTCCAAAGAAAATGTGACACTCAGTCCTCAAAACCTCAGTAATTAAACCCCATGTTTTGACCTTTAACATGTCCCTTTCTTTCTAAGTTGTATACACAATCAGCTGCTGTTCAGATTGCTAAGAGGCTTTGACCCTGGTTACAATACAAAAAAGAAAAAGAGAGGACAAGCTACAAAACAATCACTAGAAAGGTTGAATGAATGTATGAAAAGGGAAGAGAGTGTAAATGGAGTTGCTTTCTCTTGCAGTTGCCTGCCACTTGTACCTCAGAGAATGGGAGATTTTGTTTAATGTAAACACTGTGGCTGTGGCCAATGTAATCATCATGTAAAACATGAGAGGAAGTCAGGGTGCAAGAGAGCCGTGGGATTATCGGCCATAGAATTCCTGCCGCAGTTAGTAGGAAATCAGTCAGGAGACCCTGCTGGGAGTTGTAGTTCTACCAGAGCTGGATGGTCCGATTTTTACTGATTACTAGTCACAGTAGTTCCTGCAGATGTTCAGATGACACTCGCTTCACTTAAAACAGTAACTGTACCATAAATCATGGTGTAAATACTATTTATTTATTTACTCTGTCTTAAAGCTGTGTTGTGCTGAGTGGCTTTCTTTGAAGACTCTTGAAAATATACTTTAAAGTTTCACACTTTATTTTTAGGTTCTATTTTATAGTAAAAGTGACACTGAATGTCGAGTGTACATGGTTTCATGTCTTTGTTATGGTTTAGATTGTAAGCCCTTGTGAGTAGGGCCCTCTGATCCTATTTTTACTCTGTAACCCTTGTTTGCAAAATTATCATTAAGTCCCCTGTTAGCTATAAATGAATGTATAGTGCTGTGTAACTTGCTGGCGCTATATGCATAAATGATGGCGATGTTGTAGGCTGAAGCTAAACACACAATTATAATCACAGATACATATGAGGTTATTATTCCACACATAGGGATTACAGTGGATTAAACTATAATGCAGGGCATATTTGACATAAAATAATAAGGGCCACCTCTTGCTATACTTGAAACCCTAGGAATTCACTGTGATTATAGAAAAAGTGCATCATGAGTATTCATGGCCAAAATAGCAGCTCTGTTTAAAGCACCCAGAGCACAGAATATTGTAATGCACATTAGCAAATATAGATATGTAACAACTCCACATAAGCCATAAATCATTCTCTGGCATTAGTGTGTTGGCCTAGTGGCTACATAGATGGTGAATTGGTGATGTAATACATAAAGAAACTAATTGTATTACTGGCAATTGTAAATATATCAGTGGCCTGAAACCCCAGCAGGCAAAATAAGTGAGTAACAGCTACCCAAAGAGGGGTCACATACACAACAAATTAGAAATATATAAGTAAATAAGTAAATATATAAAGTAATAAGCAATTTCTTTACCCCAGAAGAGCATTGTCAGAACTGAGTAACTAGCTTAATTAGTAAATTCCCAAAAAATATTTGAATAGTTCCTGAGGGACCTTTTCACTGGGTATTCTTCACTCTCAGGGTCATTTTCCCCTTCTTAAAAACCTCTGACTCTATCTATCCCAATTTATGGACACACATATTCACTTTCCTTCCAAGTAGTTATCCCAGATAAAGAACTAGATCCTCATTTGTATTTTGGACACTCCGGGTGGATGGTCACATGGTACACTTAAAGGCTCCCAGACATGACATGAGTAACGTTGGATCCTGACCCGCCCTTCTCCCAACCAACACCCCCCTTTTACTTCTTTACTTACCATCCCCAATAAACACACAAACACCGATTATTGGGATAAAATGGCCGCAGAGAATTTATTAACAACAAAGTTTTAATTTAAAACATAACATAAATAACAAATGTGAAACAAAACATCTCAAACATAACACAAATGTTTGTATAACAAACAAACCAACTTTTAAATAACCAAACACTGTAACAATCCAATAACTGCGCAGCGCAACTGGGGCTGCCAGCTGCCCTTCTAGCCCGGAACCAACTACCCAACAAACTCACCTCCTAATCCACTTTCTTAGCCCTGAGGTTCCAAGCATGCCAGCCCCAATTAACTATAACTCCCCTCCTAACCCAACCATTGTTTTCCCCCAAGTCAATCACCCCGCCAACGACACTCCGCTATCTCCATCTCTATAGGGAGGGAGGGTGGGCGTTTTACTATGCTGACTAAAATGGATTGAGAAGCGGGAACGGTTCCCCAGCATTTATACCCCTTATGAATCAGCGAATCACCTGCAACTGGGAGTGGCTAAGTCTGTCCAACGTATCTGTCATGCCCCTGCTTCCCTACATTTCACTACGGGTCATTGGGTTACTGGATCTGAGAACAGAACAAGGTTACCCTAAACCAGGCCTGGGCTGGGATTCAAAATAGGCCCTGGCATTTTAAGTACACAGAGACTAAAACAACCCCCCACCAGCCCTAGAAATAGTGACTGTCTATGTAGGGGTGCCACCTCTGCCAGCTTAGCCAGGCAGGGGTGACATCATGGGGGGGATGCGTGGCCGTGACATCACAGAGGTGGGGCTTTGACATGGAATGTTGCTGAGTCCTGCCCCTTTTTTTTAATTTGGGAAACTGGGCAGGAGGTTTTGACCTGGGAACCCCTATGTCTATGGCATCTTACAGCAGCTATTATGGTATTTGGCAGAATTCACAGATTGCCAGTGCAGGTCTGCCATAAACTCAGTTATAACTCAAGAAGACACTTATAATGGCTGGTCCGGGTGCCAGTATAGAGATGTGCTCTGGTGTGGATATATTCCTTTACCTTTGCAGTAACTTAGGCCTTAAGTCTGCTAAAAATCATTTAAAAATTAAATAAACCCAATAGGGCTGTTTTGTCTCCAATATGGACTACACTTTCTTAGGATCAGGCTCAAGAGACTTGTCATTATTACACAGGAAAAGGAAATATTGTTAAGAAATTTGATTTTTTTTTCTTAAAATGCACTAGTTTACATAAGGGGAAAATGTCACATATGATGTAAAAAATTTTCTGTGACATGCTAAAACAAAAGTACGATATGTGTTGGCATATTCACTTGCCATTGCCTTACTTTGTTAGGTCCAAGCTGGCATTATAACTACCATTATAAAGATACAGCAGATATCTTATATCTCAATGCATTGCATTCCTGTAATTTGGAGCTTTCTGATAAGGAATCCCACGCCTATATTTAAAGCTTTTATTAGTCTTAAGGCCTGGTTCTCCCTATTACAGAAAAACTCAAAGACCCTGAGCATTCCAGGCTCCCAAGAGCTCTCACAAGAGCAGGCAACCAGATAGGACTACCTTATGTTGTACAGGTATTGGACCTGTTATCCATAATACTCTGAACCTGGGGAGTTCCACATAAGGGGTATTTCCATATATTGGACACCATTAGTGACAAGCAAAATTTGTCTGCAGGCATGGATTCGCTGTGAAATTATGGATGCCACAAAAATTCCATGTGACAAAAATTTGGTCAGTGAGGAAAAAGTCAAAAAAGTGTCAAAAAAGTTGTGGTTGCATGAAAAGAATTGTGTTTGTGTCAAAAAAGTCACAGTAGTGTCAATACAGTCACAGTCACACCAAAATATTGCGGTCATTTTAGTGAAGTTTATTTTGCTCAACTAACATGATAGAAAAGAATTTGGAGTTATTTCTTAAGGTGACAGTCTACTAAAAAGTCATTCAAACATTTAACAACCCAAATGGGATTGTTTTGCCACAAATATGGATTCATGCAGCTTAGTTACTATTAAGGTACCGAGAAAAATGAAAATATTTTTTAAAATTGGAAACCTTAAAATGGACTTTATGAGAGATGCCCTTCCCATAATTTAGAGCTTTCAGGATTACAGGTATCTGGATAATGGATCGCATACCGATACTTTATGTAAAAGATTATTACTCATCTTACTGGTATTGCAAACTATATATATATATATATATATATATAAAATACTGCAAAAGGAGCCACCACTCACAGGACTTTTAAATAAATCAACAGGAAAAAATAAATAAAGTTTTCAAACCCAGTGATGAAGCATGGTTTTTTATTCGTCCGACGTTTCAGTTCCAAACTGGAACTTTCATCAGGGAGAGCAGCACTCCCTGATGAAAGTTCCAGTTTGGAACTGAAACGTCGGACGAATAAAAAACCATGCTTCATCACTGGGTTTGAAAACTTTATATATTTTTTCCTGTTGATTTATTTAAAAGTCCTGTGAGTGCTGGCTCCTTTTGCAGTATTTTGTATTTTTGTTTTTGCATTAGCACCCGGGCATTTGACTCTATGTAAGTGGAGTGCTACCGTTTGTTGGACTATATATATATATATATATTTTTTTTTTTCTTTAATCAATGATAATTTTCAAACCCCTTGCCCACACTAAAGACTGGTCAGCATAACAATTACATTTATACCCTGTCATGAAAATCAACAAAACTGGAAATCTGGTTCTTTTCATTTAAAAAAGAACACATTGCATACATGGAATTATGCCTTAATCTGCCACTTATCTTTAAGTGCGTGACTAAGTGATTCACATATATATATTTTGCCCTGACATTTGAAATACCATCTGGCCAGTCGAGTGCTCAGGAATGTATGTTAGTGAGGGGCAAACCCTAAGTGGATAAATAGATCACGTTCTCACACACACGATGGTAATTAATGCTGGAGGCTCTACAGGCTGTGTAGCATCTGAGTGGCAGCCTAGGCCAACATCTGCCTGCAAGAAGCCTGCTAGGTAGGGAGGATTGTCTGCTCGCGGATGAACACTGCACAGTTCCATACATGGGAATAAAAACCCAATTCAGTGGATACAAATTCTAGATTCTCTCCAATGCTGCCTTGTTGTCTCTCCTTCCTTTTTTATCCCACAGGCTTAAGGTCCCTCTTTTCATCCTTTCATCTATTTCCTCTTCCTTAGTATGTGATTGGTCACTCGTTTGTGTCCTCTTTTTCATTATCGCAATTTTCATAGTTTCAGATATTCACATGCAAACCCCCCAGTCACACATCGGCCCCCATGTTGTTAAATGATTTGGGCACCCAGCCATCTTCTCTTCCCCCCCAGATGCCACACTCTTGCCCTGTTTTTCTGCTGTCTCTGTCATAGCCAGTCAATACTTTCTTGTAGTCATACTATAACTGACTATTACTAATAACTTTGTGTTATACATGCTAATAGCATATGTGCATCAGTGCTGGATTCAGAATGGGAGGCAGAAAGGACGTATGACTTATCAATCACGTATGATCAGAGTCTCTCCAGAAACTGCTCCTTTTGAAACAGGGTGCAATCCTGAGGGCACGTGCAGCTTGGCACAGGGCCACAGTTACAGGGGAGTTTTGGGGAAACAGCTGCTTTGTGGGAAAAAATTGATTTGAAAAACTGCACCTTGCATGCTGCACTGCACTCATAAATGTCCTTTATGATACAATGGAACAGATTTAAATTAGGGAAAACATAATTTAATGGTTTATTATGTGAAAACATTTGCCCAAGGTTCAATTTAAAAGAGAAGGAAAGTCAACAATCACTGGGGGTGCGAAAAATTAGGCACCCTCCAATGATTGTATTTAGTTGCTTCTTTTAGCAGAAAACTGCCCCGGCTCGGGTACTTCCAGCGAGAACCACGGAGCAATCTTGTTCCTGCTTCTTCTTTCTTTGCGCAGTACAGTGTGAACTCTAAAAAATTTGGATCTAAATTAGAAGACAGACTTATTAAATTGATGCTGGACCACAATAACCTAAGCATTGACTTACAGTAAATTCTAGTGTACGTTCAGTTCATTCAGTAGATGACCCAGCTGTGCTATAGGTATGACATGCTTAATGGTCATTAGTAGTTACAGATGTGATCATGTTTTAGATACATCTATTATTATTATTATTATTATTATTATTCTGACTATATAAAGTAGCCAGCATTATGCTTATTATCCCTTATTATAATGCTTATTATCCCTTGTACAAAACTAGTGTCTGTGATTTTGGGAAGAAAGAGAGATCTTTTAAAAAAAAAAAAACAGAAATATCTTAGTAGGTCTTAGGGCTCATTTATGAAGCAAGTGCAATATGAAAAGTGTAAAATTTTGCACCAGATCAGATGTTTTACACCCTAATGCAGCATTTTTCCCACAATGCATTTGTGTGAAAATGGCACATGCCAATAATGGCATTAGCATCCAAAACACTGAATGCAATTGCCGGCATAGGTGCAACAAGCTAAGGGAACCCTGTTATTACCAGCAGGTCAATGCTAGTGTTAATTCCAGGGTTCCCTTGCATCCAGTTCATCTATTTACTTTTAATATTTTTATAGTTTGGGCAGTAGCAAAAGCTGTTTATGGCAGAACTATGCAACCTAGTGTAAGAGATTTAAGGTGAATAGATTTGCAATACCCCAGCTTACACACGAGACAATATACTAAGAACCAAGTTAGAAATGTAGATAGCGAAGTGGGGCATGTTGGCAGTAATCTGTATAAACAATAATGATTAGAAAGCAGAGACGAGGGGGTGCATATCAGGAAAGGCCTGGGAAAACTCGAGCTGTGGCCTGTGAATAAATTGACAGCCTGAACATTGAGCTCACCATCTGTCTCGGTGCAGCCCCAGTGACAGTAGCTTTTGTTTCCTAGCAAGTACGGGAGGGACCGACATCGCACCCATTCCCTCCCACCCCTCCTCTCCCTGGCACCTACATAACAAGGTTAAAGCCACACCTGAGGTGCAAGGTGGGGGAAGGACCACTGTGCATTCTCTTTCACTTCCCCGGCTCTGTATTGCAAATTCTAGGAAAAAAGACTATAATATTACAGTACATAAAATGACTTTAATAGAAAAAAAAATGATTTACTGAAACATCCCAGAAGCACAGTAATCCAATTTGGTTATTGACAAATCTCATTAATTACTAGGGAAATGTATTTAAGTAATTTTAAACAAATT
Source organism: Xenopus tropicalis (assembly GCF_000004195.4). Lineage (NCBI taxonomy): Eukaryota > Metazoa > Chordata > Amphibia > Anura > Pipidae > Xenopus > Xenopus tropicalis. The sequence goes on along the minus strand of NC_030678.2, from coordinate 144,474,006 downwards.
ATATGCAAACAAGAGGTTTTCCCCAGGCTCACAAGGACTGGGTGCTGAGAGGGGCCCCTGATGGATGGGTCCGTGGCCTTATAGTACATATTTGTTCTACGCAGCTGCCTTTCTGAGGTAAGGACACATTAGACAGGAGAGGCCCTCGGCAACATGCAAGGAAGCTTCATAAAGTCTTGAATCATGGACTCGAATGGACACAGCAGCACAGGAATAGTATCCTTTATCCAGAAACCCATTATCCAGAAAGCTCCAATTTACTGCAAGGCCATTTCCCATAGACTCAATTTTAATCAAATAATACAATTTTTTAAAAAAATGCTTCCAGTTTTCCCTGTGATAATAAAACATTACCTTGTACTTGATCCCAACCAAGATATAATTAATCCTTATTGGGGGTAGACCAATCCTAACAGGTTTGTTTAATGTTTAAATAATTTTTTAGCAGACTTAGGGGCAGATTTATCAAAATGTGAGTTTAGAGCTTGATACACCCACATTCTATTCATTCCTATGGGATTTTTAGAAGTGTATTTCTCAATGGGTGACATAAACCCCTGGTCTCAAACATTCTGGATAACAGGACCCATACCTGTATTTGCACTATAACTCAAACTGTCCCCCAACAGCCCTTGTCTGTCAATGGGGTACTGGTGGTTGCAGTTCAAATGCCACAAACCTTCGCTCAAAAAGTCTGAGGAAAATTACACAATATTTATTTGTGTTAGAAATTATACTGTATGCAAACCTTTTCTACATGGAGGGGCCAATACAGAAAGGGCCTTGACTTTATTGAAGCCTAGAACACAGGGGTTGAACCAACTGGTCAGCTAAGACTTGTCCTATTTCCTTGAACCATACATGCTAGTGACAAACACAAAAGGAGACCACCTGGTGCCTTATGTTGGTTTGGAGTGGGTTTCATGTAGACTTTAAGGGTCACATAACAGATGTGTTGATGAGCAGCCCTAATTAGTGGAACTCAGCATTACATTCCTATACAGCCTGTCAGTGTCACTTACATTTTGAACGTATAGTCATAACCAGAAGCTTTGGCTAAAGGACACTGGGCGACACAAAGGAATCCAGGTTGTTGTAAAGCTTCTCAACCATTTCGGGACAAGAGATACTGAGCCTGATATATTGCCAAGCATTGATGCAATTCCTTCAGGAAATATTAAAGACTGATATTTTTGGTTTTGGAGACACTGCTAGTTACATAGAGTAGAGGCTGTCAGGCTGAGGACATTTGTCCAGAGAAAGAAGCAAAAAGGTTTATATTCAAATCGCTCAGGTTTACACTTTCAAATTCTGTAGCTGTAAAATTTGCACAAAAAAAAAACTAATTCTACAGCGTTCAAGGAGTTGTTGGGATGCATCTTGGGCACCCTTGAACTGTGTAATCCCTCCTCTCCGTGCATAGGAATGGCCTACAGTATTCTGACCTATGGCCCCACTGGACCAGTAACCAGGAGAGGCACAATTACTGTGACACTTCCAGCAACCTTATTGGTGATATTATGCAGCCTTGCTTATTCACCTACCTTATGCAAACCCTATGAAGATGGGACCAGTCTGATGGACTTAGGCACATTCATAGCCTTGGTAACCTAATGTGGGGCATCAGTGCTAACAAGCAAGGCATCCTTTATGGGCTCAAATGTCAGCACAGACAGGAACACAATGAGGAAGAAGCGTTGGGTATTTTACCCTGTCCCTTGCCACCCGATTTATTTTAAAGTCTCCTCCTTACTTTCTTTTGGTCCTTTGATTCCAAACTTCAGCCCTGTACTAGAATTTCACGCAGCGCAGGTGCAATTCGCAGGGCATTTGTCGGATTATGGGGATGGGCTGTTTGAATCCCAGACTGCACATGAAAGCCCAGCTCCTAAATCACACCCCCCTCCCTTGGGGACACAACCACAGCCTGTGGGCACCAATTAAAGAGCCATTACACAGAACAGTAGGGGAGGAAGAATTGGTTCCCACCAGCCTCTTACAAAACAAACAATCTGTGCCACTTACTTCAATTAATAAGGAATAAGGGAAAGAAATGTGAGATGGGACCTTGTCTTATTTTTAAATAAGAGGTGACCAAGTGAAGGGAAAATGTTCTGCACAGAAAGGGTTAACATTCCTGACACCCACTAAGGAGGCGAGTGTTACTGGGAGTTACTGCCATAAATAGCCGTGTTCCTTGTATGTAAGTGACAGGTTATTTTGTTTTCTCAGGGACAAATGTAGTTAGAAGCATAAAAAAAAACCAGATTGTAGCTTTCATAGAATCTAATTCTTGCCTGATACTTCCCATTCTTTTATTAATACAAAGAGTCTATTATATTACTATATATATTAAATTATTTTATTATGGTTGTATTTATCAGCATTCTGAATTACAAACCTTTATCCAGAAAACCCCAGGTCCCTAGCATTCTGGATAACAGGTCCCATACCTGTTCTACATCCTATAAAGGATCATTTGCAAACAGTGCTGCAATCACAGGTTTGTTATGTTGCACTTACTGGCACCATTACTTGCATCCCAACATGCACCTCGCACTTCCATATAGTTGTACCAAGCACCACTGCATCTTGCACCATATAGTTGTACCAAGCACCACTGCACCTTGCACCATATAGTTGTACCAAGCACCACTGCACCTTGCACCATATAGTTGTGCCAAGCACCACTGCACCTTGCACCATATAGTTGTGCCAAGCACCACTGCACCCTGCACCATATAGTTGTGCCAAGCACCACTGCACCTTGCACCATATAGTTGTGCCAAGCACCACTGCACCCTGCACCATATAGTTGTGCCAAGCACCACTGCACCTTGCACCATATAGTTGTACCAAGCACCACTGCACCTTGCACCATATAGTTGTGCCAAGCACCACTGCACCTTGCACCATATAGTTGTGCCAAGCACCACTGCACCTTGCACCATATAGTTGTGCCAAGCACCACTGCACCTTGCACCATATAGTTGTGCCAAGCACCACTGCACCTTGCACCATATAGTTGTGCCAAGCACCACTGCACCTTGCACCATATAGTTGTGCCAAGCACCACTGCACCTTGCACCATATAGTTGTACCAAGCACCACTGCACCCTGCACCATATAGTTGTACCAAGCACCACTGCACCTTGCACCATATAGTTGTGCCAAGCACCACTGCACCTTGCACCATATAGTTGTGCCAAGCACCACTGCACCCTGCACCATATAGTTGTACCAAGCACCACTGCACCTTGCACCCTATAGTTGTTCTAAGCACCACCGCATCCACCCTGCCTTTTGTACTGAATCACATGCCTGTGCATCTAATGATGATAGGGAACTCTGAAACTACCACCACCAAGAACATGGAGGTAATTCTAGAACTTAACGACAAACGAAAAGTCACACGCTAATGCTGTTAGAACACCACTCGCTGATTTGGAAAACATTTGCTGGTGCCATTGCGTTTTGTTTTTTTTACTTACCAGCTGCAGTTGCATTGGGCACAGCTCCCCACATGCTATAATTATGCTGTAATCTTGTAGACTGTAGAACTATTGGTAAAATACAATACATGTCTAAAAAATACACTCTGTGTTCATAAATGACCCTTACAAAGCCTAATGAAGAGACGTCATTTTTCATTTTTCAATCTGAAAAGCTTGCATTCTTACACATATCAGGCAGGTACTCAGTATTTCTACTGAAAAAGAAACCCTCTGTTGTTATTTAATTATTTATAACAAATTAGGACTCATTTACAACCACAAGCACAGTGGACAACTGTACAGTATGTTGTGTGTAAAATCACTTTCATTAAAGGTACCTGTGTCAAAATGAGCTTCTTGAACATCCAAGTTGCATTCGGTGCCGCTCAGTCCTTCCTGCCCTCTGTTCTGTATTGGGCACTACTGCACGTATTGATGCAAGGGAACCCTGGAGCTACTGGCACCTCCTCAAACACAGGCATAGGTGGGTGTTGATTTTTTTGGGGAGGCTAAAAATGTTAAGTATCTATATCAGGGTCCTCAAACTTCTTAGGCAAGGGGCCAGTTCATGGCCCCTTAGACAGTTGGAGGACCAGACCGCTATCACCCCGCTCCTGCATTCTCTTCCGACTGGATTATAAGAAATCTGTTTATAAAACATACAGCAGGAGGTGGTGGCTTCATTACACTATAATATATAAGAGTTAAACCCTCGATAGTTGCATTTGGTACAACTGCATTGTCCCAAGTTACTCTATCCTATGACAACAGGGCACATAACAAATTGTGAAGGGCACAAAAATGTTATATTCAAGCAGGTAACTCAGCCCCCGCTCTCACACACCCATTGCTATGTGTTCAGTGTGCAGATCATTTTTGAGACCAGCCAACAAGGATTTAGTAGGCTATAAATTAGATTACATCCTCAAACGCGGGGGCAAAGTGCAATTTTGAGTGCAATCTCCATGTTGTTCCTCAGGTTTCCAGCATCATTGCCGGCACAAGGGGGGTGATGCACCTGATTCACTACAAACGCAACTGCACACACATTTCAATGCAAATTAGGTGCAATTGTGTGAAAGTCTGTCTGACATCATTTGTGGTGTTGGGTATGTAGAGTGATGTCTAAACCCGAATTTGCACATGCATTACCCCTAATGGGCTGGGGCACATTCAGGTGAGTAAAGGAGGATACCCAGAATTTTGCTTGCAGATGAATGATGATTCAGGTACCCTCACCCTGCAGGTGGACGTCGCCATGGTTTGCTTGTAATTCTTTTCTTTTTTTTTATACATTGTATAGTCCTGCAGAATATAATAATAATAATGATAATAAATACGCATACAGAACACTGTATAGGTTGCATATTATCCATTGGTGATTTGAACTGCTCCTCGGTTCCAAACTTCGGTAAATGAGTGGAATGTGTGACATTGCTGCACTCTATCCATCGGTTGGTCTGGCCATGAAAGCTCAGGTGCCCTTAGCAAGGATATTTGTGTGGATAGAGTACTGAAATAATACACAAAATCCATGCTTACCCAGAAAATATATCCTCATTAACAGTGCCTAGTAATGTAAACAGTTACTACCAGAACCTGTTATGACCAGTGTGGTTATTTTCTTCTAAACTGCACAAAAGTGCACCCATTGGTGCTGGGGAACGCTGGAGCTACCGCTGCCTGGCAGAAATTCCAGTGTTCCCTCTACAGTCAGTTAATAGGCAGCAGACTGCTCCCCAGTGATTCACACACAAACATAATTATAATGCCAAATGCTGAAAAGACACAATCCCCACACTAACTATGGATTCCTCAAGACCGTACCTGTAATTACGTTTGTTTTGATGTATCAGACGTAATTTTGTTTACAAGCAACACGGCACTCAGCTGCTATGACACTGGATTGTGGGTAAAAAATGCTAACTTGTACTTTGCACATGACACTTGCATTTGTAAATGAGCCCTTATTCTTTTGTGGCCAATAAAAAGGTCACTATAAGGCCTTTGGGTCAGGGACTGCTGTGCTAATGAAACGCTTAACATTCCACCTATTTTTTAATTACATAACAAAATGTAAAGATCTGCTGAATGATATTGGAATGTGAATATGGGTTGGGTTTGCCAGGTTGGATCCCATGGGTGGCAACAAAAGGATTTAGGGCTTATTTACTTACTATACAGCAGTGTGCAAACTGCATTTTTGTTATTTGCCATAATGCCAGGTTCACTGTAATTGCCAGTGGACGTTTTTCCTGACCAATAGGTCAAAAGCTACATGATAATATTGTATATATATATATATATATATATATATATAAATATACTGTATACTGTATATCTATATATATATACTGTATATACAGTATATGTGTGTGTGTTATGCCTATTAGATATTAATAGCACCACTGTCTGTTAGTTTGTTAGTAGCACCATAAGAATTAGTGTGACCCCCATAACACGGAAAATATAAAGAGAAAAACAATAATGTGCCCCCAGCTGCTCTGATGGCTTATGTCCCAAATCAGAGCTAGAAAAAGAAACCAGAGACCCCATTCTTTTTTTCTCTTGGGGGTGCCAATCGGTGCTCAGGTGTGGTCTGCAATGGGACATTTCCTGAGAGGTCTAAATCTCTCCCCCGTGTGAATGCAGCCATAGGTCTGGGGATCTCCAATGGGTTTCGGAGCACTAGACAGATGGCAAAGAATCAGCTTGGCTCCACCTGACCCCTCCTTTTACTCTCTTTTCCCTCATGGCACATGCTTTGACACACAATCGCACATTGCTCAGTTCCACACAGACACCTCTCAATGCTACATTTTTATTTTTATAAATATTAGTAGCTAATGCCTTTGTTATACTTTTAACATCCAATGTAATGGCAAAGCACTCGTTTTAGATAAATAAAGTTTAAGGAGATACTGGAATTACTTTATATAGGAGTGTGAACTTTATAAATATAAACTTTATAACTATAACTGTACTTAAATAGAAATGACTATATACAGAATTCTAAAAGATAAAATGCTTATAAACTTTGTGCAGTTAATGGGTAAGAAGTATATGCCTACTTTGTACCTCACTATTCCATTGGCTGCTTTCTTGGCCTGGTACAGTTGTTTATTTAGATCTTAGGAGGTCAGTATATATCCCGTGGGTACAAGTGCAAAATTGCACCCCCTTTGTGCTCATTCAGCAAGCAACTGTGTCTGTACTTGTCTTGGCCGCATCCAAAAAGTCGTGCTCTTTAAAAAAGTTGCATGTAAGCCGAATTTTGCAAATTTTTTGCCGTTTTGCACGTTTTTTTTTCATCACTACTCTACGCTACAAAGTCATGACTGCACCACTTACAACAAGATGGTGGTGAGACGTTATTAAAGGATGTTGGTTGCCTTCCCTAAATGTCCCCAGTTTCTTAATCTTCCTATGGGATTTCCTCCAATCAGTTCAGGTCTCCTAAACACATAATTGTCTCTTTCAACAACCCAGATAATCAGAGTGGCCATAGCTGGATCCCCACCTAAACTTAATGTTTAATAAATTGGGGGATTTACCTTTTGATGGAAAACCCCTAATTTTTAGTGTGGTTTATTCTTTTCTCTGCAATATTTAGTAGTGTGTCTGTAATAAAACTTCTTAATGAAAAAGTTAAGTTTGCTCCAAAGGATTACGCCAGCTTTAAGCATCCCGCAATGTGCAATTAAAATTCACAATACATTAGCAGTCTAATGAAGAATATTACATTGTGAAATGTGAGTTTCTATTGTTATTTGTGCAGATTTTTTTTCCATTTACGACTTTCATAACATTTCCCTCGTTAGTGATTTTTCTATAGTGCAGTGGTGCATTGAAGTGCCAATTCCTGGATACCCAACCGCGTCTGCATACACCAGATAATAAATGAAGGATCTACATGTAATCTGTGGCTCCCACAGTTCTATTTGGACTGTAAGCTACTTTAAAAGTATAAAAAAATATATATATATATATATATTTTTGAGAAAGGCTGAGGTGTTCAGCCGAAACGTTAGTCCACCATCACATTAAAGGAATCTTTATTTTTTACATAAGTCCTGAGAGCGGCTTCGTTATTTTCTATTTTGTTTCCTTCTTTTGGAGGCTGCACCCAGGCAGTTTGTGTGCTTTAAACGTGAGTGCCAGTGGTTTCCATTTTCGTATATATATATATATATATATATATATATATAAGCGCTAAGGCACACACATATAGGGGTTACAACCAGGGTGCAAATCTGAAAGATAATATGTATATGTAAAAAAATCCTGATGTACACTGGAAAAATGTTATCAAAAAAAGATACTAATTTTATCTGGATCAACGTTTCCAGGACCTTTATCAAGAAACTGAATTGTCGATCCAAATAAAATGAGTATCTTTTTTTGATAACATTTTCCTGGTGTGCATCAGCATTTTTTTACATATATAGCTAGAATTATATATATCATTCTAGCTACATTCCTGGGGTTTCACTGATATATTGATAACACCCATAGTTATTCAAAACTAATTAAAATCCTACTTAACAAGTAGCCCCAGCTTAGGTATTATATATAATATAATGTCCCCGACCCATGCCCCAGAGCTTATATCTGGATCTGTGAGGCCGCTATGGCAGGGGTCACTGTACTACTATAGCGCTAAATCTCTCCTAATCAGCATGCTTCCTACTGATTACTGATGCGCTAATGTTCTCTGGCAATGGACAGCGATGAAACAATCAGAACTGACCCTTAGAAGCCTGTGATAATGAAATCTCTATGTGTCAGGCTAAGAGGCCAAGCTAAATATTAGTTTGTGCACCTTCTGCCCAGCAAACCCCCCCGCGCTTGCAATGACATAGCCCGGCAGGCCTAACGGGACACACAGAACAGATGGCCTGACTGCAACAGTTTGAGGAGGGGGCTGGGATCTCTGCCATCTGTCAGGGAAGAGGCACAGGTGACTGGGGGCTAGGTTCAGGGCAGAGGAAACTTTAAGTTCAAATGCCAGAAGTTGATTTTATTTCTGCAGAGGAAAATATGTTTATCTGTTGACCCTTTGATGGCCGTCTCTGTTTGCATCCTAAAAGGCTCAGACACATCGTATTGTCCTAAAGAGAACAACCCATAAACTTAAATGGCAGAATTCAGCCAAGACAAGGGCTTTGTGCAGCTACAATCATTGTAAATGGAAATGACATAGCTACATGCAGGCTGCTAATGACCCTCCAACAGCTTGCATTCTTGCTTTATGTGGCACAGATACACATATAGGAATCCAGGGCAATATATTCTGTGAGGGGCCCCACGCAGACCCCAAGCTGTTATTGAACTACAGCCCACAACAAACCAAGATAGCCAGGGGAAAGTAAAAGTTTTATTGTAACAAGAACTGCACATAAATTGTTGCTGTTGCAGTCCCATCCACAAACTCACCCTATAAAGTATAGGCTCACCCCCGCTTGCATCAAGATAGCTATGTAGGAATCTCCCTGATGTCTCTCATAGGTTTTAAATCACTTCCAAATCACACATTAATAAGTACAAAAATAATCATTTAATGGCAAAGCTGCACCATTCAAAGACTCCTTCCCCAGCAGGACATCTGAATGAATAGCAGTGATTGTCAAAAGCCTTCAGAATATGAAAGAAACCCCCAAGCACTTTATTGTGTTATAGAATGAATGTTGTACAGCTAATTATAGGGTGACCTTGCTTGAATTAAGGAGTCACAACTAAGATCTTGTTCAGTGTCACAACAACTGCGCTGCAGCATAGGCCGGCAGTTATTTAGGGAAATAAATGTAATAAAAACCAAGGTAGAACAATGATTTCAGGCTGTTATAAATATATATTTAGCAGAGAGTCCTTATGCAGAAGGTGCCTTTATAACAATGCAGAATCCCAAGGAAACTCCTAAAATCAGCTATACTGTAACAGCTAGCAATAATGACGTGATGAGTGAAAATTTTTGGCAGGCATGGATTCGCTGCGAAATTCCGCATTTCGCCATTGGCAAATTTGCAGAGTGAGGAAAAAAAGTCATGGTCACGTCAAATACATTGTGGTTGAGTAAAAAAAGTCATTGTCATAAGGTAGTTGTGTTTCACAAATTTTTCAGTGGTTTTGTGAATTTTTCTGTGAAGCAAAACGGGACAGTTTCACTCATCACTGATTATGACCAATTACTGAACACTTGGGGAACAAAAAGAGGGTGAACAGGAACACTATAGAAAGAATGTGAAGGAAGATAAGATAAAGGGGGATAGGAGGGGTTAATAATATTTTGTATATTGGGCCAGCCTAGAAAAGCAAGAACTATAAATATACAAACTGAAGGACTGGAACACAAAAAAAAGAGTTCATTCATACAACAGAATTTAGCAAGAAGGATCTTATTTAGCTCCAGTAAGCTAGGCACAGTTGTGTCCATTAAACCTATTAGAGCCGGATGATCTGATCACACCATGCAATTACATGGGATAACTCTGGCAGTGTCAGGATGGGTTGCAACATGCTGGGATGGCCCATACTATCGCCATTCATGTAAAGAGCCACATGGCAATCAAAAGTACATTTTTTTCACGCAGCCAGTATGGTGCAGTCAAATGTGGGACCAAATCTGAACCGGCATTAGCATATTAAAACTTGTTTGGTTTTAGTTGTTTGGCCAAATACTAAACCAACTAATGCATTCAGTATATCCCTACATGATTTATAGTCTGTCCCAATCTGTGTAGTAGGAACCCTGAGGACTACTTGAAACATTGCACTTTATAATGAGCTGCTACTGACAGCGTACTGTACAGCGTACAATCAGGAAACAGCCAGGAGTCAGGGAAGGCACAATACAATCAGGAAACAGGCAGGAGTCAGGAAAGGCAGTGTACAATCAGGAAGCAGGCAAGAGTTAGGAAAGGCAGAGTACAATCAGGAAACAGGCAAGAGTCAGGGAAGGCAGCATACAATCAGGAAACAGGCAGGAGTCAGGGAAGGCAGCATACAATCAGGAAACAGGCAGGAGTCGGGAAGGCAGCATACAATCAAGAAACAGGCAGGAGTCAGGGAAGGCAGCATTCAATCAGGAAACAGGCAGGAGTCAGGGAAGGCAGCATACAATCAGGAAACAGGCAGGAGTCAGGGAAGGCAGCGTACAATCAGGAAACAGGCAGGAGTCAGGGAAGGCAGCGTACAATCAGGAAACAGGCAGGAGTCAGGGAAGGCAGCATACAATCAGGAAACAGGCAGGAGTCAAGGAAGGCAGCATACAATCAGGAAACAGGCAGGAGTCAGGAAAGGCAGCGTACAATCAGGAAACAGGCAAGAGTCAGGGAAGGCAGCATACAATCAGAAAACAGGCAGGAGTCAGGGAAGGCAGCATACAATCAGGAAACAGGCAGGAGTCAGGGAAGGCAGCATAAAATCAGGAAACAGGCAGGAGTCAAGGAAGGCAGCGTACAATCAGGAAACAGGCAGGAGTCAGGGAAGGCAGCATACAATCTGGAAACAGGCAGGAGTCAAGGAAGGCAGCATACAATCAGGAAACAGGCAGGAGTCAGGAAAGGCAGCGTACAATCAGGAAACAGGCAAGAGTCAGGGAAGGCAGCATACAATCAGGAAACAGGCAGGAGTCAGGGAAGGCAGCATAAAATCAGGAAACAGGCAGGAGTCAAGGAAGGCAGCGTACAATCAGGAAACAGCCAGGAGTCAGGGAAGGCACAATACAATCAGGAAACAGGCAGGAGTCAGGAAAGGCAGTGTACAATCAGGAAACAGCCAGGAGTCAGGGAAGGCACCGTACAATCAGGCAACAGGCAGGAGTCAGGAAAGGCAGCGTACAATCAGGAAACAGGCAAGAGTCAAGGAAGGCAGCATACAATCAGGAAACAGGCAGGAGTCAGGAAAGGCAGCATACAATCAGGAAACAGGCAGGAGTCAAGGAAGGCAGCGTACGATCAGGAAACAGACAGGAGTCAGGGAAGGCACCGTACAATCAGGAAACAGGCAGGAGTCAGGAAAGGCAGCGTACAATCAGGAAACAGGCAAGAGTCAAGGAAGGCAGCATACAATCAGGAAACAGGCAGGAGTCAGGGAAGGCAGCATACAATTAGGAAAAAGGCAGGAGTCAGGGAAGGCAGCATACAATTAGGAAAAAGGCAGGAGTCAGGGAAGGCAGCATACAATCAGGAAAAAGGCAGGAGTCAGGAAAGGCAGCATACAATCAGGAAACAGGCAGGAGTCAGAAAAGGCAGCATACAATCAGGAAACAGGCAAGAGTCAGGGAAGGCAGCATACAATCAGGAAACAGGCAGGAGTCAGGGAAGGCAGCATACAATCAGGAAACAGGCAGGAGTCAAGGAAGGCAGCATACAATTAGGAAAAAGGCAGGAGTCAGGGAAGGCAGCATACAATCAGGAAAAGGCAGGAGTCAGGAAAGGCAGCATACAATCAGGAAACAGGCAGGAGTCAGAAAAGGCAGCATACAATCAGGAAACAGGCAAGAGTCAGGGAAGGCAGCATACAATCAGGAAACAGGCAGGAGTCAGGGAAGGCAGCATACAATCAGGAAACAGGCAGGAGTCAAGGAAGGCAGCGTACGATCAGGAAACAGGCAGGAGTCAGGGAAGGCACCGTACAATCAGGAAACAGGCAGGAGTCAGGAAAGGCAGCGTACAATCTGGAAACAGGCAAGAGTCAAGGAAGGCAGCATACAATCAGGAAACGGGCAGGAGTCAGGGAAGGCAGCATACAATTAGGAAAAAGGCAGGAGTCAGGGAAGGCAGCATACAATTAGGAAAAAGGCAGGAGTCAGGGAAGGCAGCATACAATCAGGAAACAGGCAAGCGTCAGGGAAGGCAGCATACAATCAGGAAACAGGCAGGAGTAAGGGAAGGCAGCATACAATCAGGAAACAGGCAGGAGTCAGGGAAGGCAGCGTACAATCAGGAAACAGGCAGGAGTCAGGGAAGGCAGCGTACAATCTGGAAACAGGCAGGAGTCAAGGGAGGCAGTGAACAATCAGGAAACAGGCAGGAGTCAAGGAAGGCAGCATACAATCAGGAAACAGGCAGGAGTCAGGGAAGGCAGCGTACAATCTGGAAACAGGCAGGAGTCAAGGAAGGCAGCATACAATCAGGAAACAGGCAGGAGTCAGGGAAGGCAGCGTACAATCAGGAAACAGGCAGGAGTCAAGGGAGGCAGTGAACAATCAGGAAACAGGCAGGAGTCAAGGAAGGCAGCATACAATCAGGAAACAGGCAGGAGTCAGAGAAGGCAGCGTAAAATCAGGAAACAGGCAGGAGTCAGGGAAGGCAGCATACAATCTGGAAACAGGCAGGAGTCAAGGAAGGCAGCATACAATCAGGAAACAGGCAGGAGTCAGGGAAGGCAGCATACAATCAGGAAACAGGCAGGAGTCAGGGAAGGCAGCGTACAATCAGGAAACAGGCAGGAGTCAGGAAAGGCAGCGTACAATCAGGAAACAGGCAAGAGTCAAGGAAGGCAGCATACAATCAGGAAACAGGCAGGAGTCAGGGAAGGCAGCATACAATCAGGAAACAGGCAGGAGTCAGGGAAGGCAGCATACAATCAGGAAACAGGCAGGAGTCAGGGAAGGCAGCATACAATCAGGAAACAGGCAGGAGTCAGGGAAGGCAGCATACAATCAGGAAACAGGCAGGAGTCAGGGAAGGCAGCATACAATCAGGAAACAGGCAGGAGTCAGGGAAGGCAGCATACAATCAGGAAACAGGCAGGAGTCAAGGAAGGCAGCATACAATCAGGAAACAGGCAGGAGTCAGGGAAGGCAGCGTACAATCAGGAAACAGGCAGGAGTCAAGGAAGGCAGCATACAATCAGGAAACAGGCAGGAGTCAGGGAAGGCAGCGTACAATCAGGAAACAGGCAGGAGTCAAGGGAGGCAGTGAACAATCAGGAAACAGGCAGGAGTCAAGGAAGGCAGCATACAATCAGGAAACAGGCAGGAGTCAGAGAAGGCAGCGTAAAATCAGGAAACAGGCAGGAGTCAGGGAAGGCAGCATACAATCTGGAAACAGGCAGGAGTCAAGGAAGGCAGCATACAATCAGGAAACAGGCAGGAGTCAGGGAAGGCAGCATACAATCAGGAAACAGGCAGGAGTCAGGGAAGGCAGCGTACAATCAGGAAACAGGCAGGAGTCAGGAAAGGCAGCGTACAATCAGGAAACAGGCAAGAGTCAAGGAAGGCAGCATACAATCAGGAAACAGGCAGGAGTCAGGGAAGGCAGCATACAATCAGGAAACAGGCAGGAGTCAGGGAAGGCAGCATACAATCAGGAAACAGGCAGGAGTCAGGGAAGGCAGCATACAATCAGGAAACAGGCAGGAGTCAGGGAAGGCAGCATACAATCAGGAAACAGGCAGGAGTCAGGGAAGGCAGCATACAATCAGGAAACAGGCAGGAGTCAGGGAAGGCAGCGTACAATCAGGAAACAGGCAGGAGTCAGGGAAGGCACCGTACAATCAGGAAACAGGCAAGAGTCAAGAAAGGCAGCGTACAATCACGAAAAAGGCAAGAGTCAGGGAAGGCAGCGTACAATCAGGAAACAGGCAGGAGTCAGGGAAGGCAGCATACAATCAGGAAACAGGCAGGAGTCAAGGGAGGCAGTGAACAATCAGGAAACAGGCAGGAGTCAAGGAAGGCAGCATACAATCACCTGCTGTTCATTTCTGCCAGATGCACAAAGTAGAAAATTAAGATGATGGATAAAGCAATGTTTTATAATGTTGCTGTGCTAAGAACTGGCCAGAGAAACATTTTCTGACTCTGAAAGTTAATTAACCATATAATGATCCGTATTATAGAGGGTTCTCTACTATAGGTCAGCAAATCTGACTGCTAAAGTATTACTTTATATATCTGTGTTGAACAGAACCAGCAGTGACATAATCCTTAAAGAAGAACTAAACCCTAAAATGAATATGGCTAAAAATGCCCCATTTTATAAACTGTACTAAGTTTCAGCATTTCAATAGCATCAATGGTCCAGGACTTAAAACTTGTCACATGAGCTCCCCATCTTGGAAAGTGTCAGAGGCAGGCACATTCTCAGTGAGCTCAGGGCAGCTGTTGAGAAGCTAAACTTATGGGGTTTTGCAAATTAAAATCACAAAATAAGGATGGCCTTACATATAAGCTGATGCTACAGGGCTGGTTATTAAATTCTGATGTCAATTGCACTGTTTTCTGAGCTGCAATGTAGTAATTATTTGTATTAATTACTAATCAGCCTTATGTTGTGACATATACATTCTATATATACAGTATGTTGTGACATTTATATTCTATATATACAGTATATTGTGACATATATATTCTATATACAGTATGTTGTGACATTTATATTCTATATATACAGTATGTTGTGACATTTATATTCTATATATACAGTATATTGTGCCATTTATATTCTATATATACAGTATATTGTGAGTGGGTCCCTAAGCTCAGTAAGTGACAGCAGCACAGAGAATGTGCAGGGAATCAGCAGAAAATAAGATGGGGGGCTACTGGGGCATCTTTGGGGGCACAGATATTCCCTGTGCAGGGATCCCAAAGATTTGGGCCCCTTAGGTTGGGTTCCCCTTTAGACAGGCACCAGAGGGTGGCCTTATGGGTTATGGACACCTAAAGGTGGTCCTAGCTGTTTGTGTGAGAAAAGGGAGTTTCCATGTCATTCAACCACCAGGTGCTGCAATATAAAAAGGGATGACACACATTCTGTGTAAGGTTCGCTCTAGGAGTGACAGACAGGAATATCTAGAAAGGGCAGACGGAAGCCCCACCAGGAGGTAGTGAGGTTAAGATCTCCCGGCATTCATAGCCGGAGTTCAGGGTAACTAAGTGGCCAGCTCAGGTGGAAGCAAGGGACCACACAGTGGAGATTTTCTAAGCAAGGGGTATCCTGGTGTGAGTACCAGGGAGAGGCCTCAGGGAGTATCACTCTGGTGAGAGTACTGGTGAGAGCCCTAAGAGAGTGTCACTTGGCGGGAGTACCGGTGAGAGCCCTAAGAGAGGGTCTTTCTGGAGTGAGTACCGGGGGGAGGTCTCAAAGAGGGTCTTCTGGCAAGGAGTAAGCCCAAGTGAGAGGGTCTCCAGAGAGAAGTGAGGGGCGAATACCTGAACTGCATATATACTCCTGGATATCCTGTGTGCATCTAATAAACAAGCTTTTGGTTATTCAGCACTTCCAGTCTCCTGGTCTATTCCTCACAGAGTGGATCCTCAACTGCCTGGTAAGCAACCACCCCAAGGGGGGCAAGGTCCTGGGAGTTGCAGGGAGTCCATACACAAGGAGGACAGTACAGAGTTCCCAGGGAGGAGTGTTACAGTTCAACCTGTCCCTACCCTGGGTGGAGGCACTCCAGGTAACAGCAATATTATACCTGCCCCCCATAGTATGTGGGGACACAGGGCTCCTGTAGCGCCACACGCAACTAACTGCATGATAGAAGTAGCAGCACCGTTTAAAGTGGGCTACACCTGCTAAAGGGCTGGGGGTTACCTGGAGCTGGTGCAGAAGCCCAAAACATAATGTACAATGAACATTTCTGCCCTACTTCTTTAGTTATGCTTTAGTTTTTGTTTAAAGTGGTAGTTCACCTTTAAGTTACCTTTTACCCCCATATGTATGTATTATACAGGCACTAAATTTTCCCAGGAGCAATAACCCTCAGCAACCAATAACATGTTTGATTTTAAAAAGTTAACAAAAAAATCCTACCTGCTCATTGGTTAGTGCCTTTTATTACATAACCCCTTTAGTATGTAATAGAATGGTCAACTGTTAGCAACTTTTTAATTGGTTTTCATGTTTTATTGTTTTTGACCACTGCTGTCAAAAAAACATTGCTCTTTGAGGATCAAATTTTATTATTATTATTATTATTATTATTACTTTATATTATTTATCTTTCTATGCAGGCTCTCTGCTATTTATATTCAAGCCTCTTATTTAAACCACTGCTTGCTGGGGTAATTTAGACCATAGCACACAAATAGCTTCTGAAATTCCCAGTGGAAAACTACAAACCGGATTCCAAAAAAGTTGGGACACTAAACAAATTGTGAATAAAAACTGAACGCAATGATGTGGAGGTGCCAACTTCTAATATTTTATTCAGAATAGAACATAAATCACGGAACAAAAGTTTAAACTGAGAAAATGTACCATTTTAAGGGAAAAATATGTTGATTCAGAATTTCATGGTGTCAACAAATCCCAAAAAAGTTGGGACAAGGCCATTTTCACCACTGTGTGGCATCTCGCCTTCTTCTTACAACACTCAACAGACGTCTGGGGACCGAGGAGACCAGTTTCTCAAGTTTAGGAATAGGAATGCTCTCCCATTCTTGTCTAATACAGGTCGTTTAAGGGCCTAGAGATCACGGGCATCCAGTATGGTTTTACGGCCTTGACCCTTACGCACAAAGATTGTTCCAGATTCTCTGAATCTTCGGATGATGTTATGCACAGTTGATGATAATTGATGCAAAATCTTTGCAATTTTTCACTGGGTAACACCTTTCTGATATTGCTCCACTATCTTTCTGCGCAACATTGTGGGAGTTGGTGATCCTCTACCCATCTTGGCTTCTGAGAGACACTGCCACTCCGAGAAGCTCTTTTTTAGTGTTATTTGGTTTTCCAGCTCTTCGTTATGCCCAAATTTACTTTTTCCAGCCTCTTATTGCTACTTGTCCCAACTTTTTTGGGATTTGTTGACACCATGAAATTCTGAATCAACATATTTTTCCCTTAAAATGGTACATTTTCTCAGTTTAAACTTTTGTTCCGTGATTTCTGTTCTATTCTGAATAAAATATTAGAAGTTGGCACCTCCACATCATTGTGTTCAGTTTTTATTCACAATTTGTTTAGTGTCCCAACTTTTTTGGAATCCGGTTTGTAAATAATTAAAAAACAAACAGAAATAAAACCAATTGCAAATTGTCTCAGAATATCACTGCCCAAAATATAATGTACTACTATATTGTACCCTTTAAAGAGACACTGCCAGTAAAGTAAATGCAGGGGGTCAGCCTACAAGGAAGCCACTCTGTAAATTAACCTCTGCAGAAGTTACTCTAAACTGAACAGATTTACTGTAGTTACTGGAAATGCAGGGCTCGCTGACTTACTAGCACATTAACTAATGAAACTATATTAACTACTTATTATAGATTAACTTAGCTATTTATATTTGGATCTTTGGGAACAAGATATTTTCCATAAACATATTAGCATACAGTATATTGCAGCTGCTCACTCATTGGGCCGCCTATAGTTCCTGCCCCCCCCCCCAGCAGTTTCAGGGTGTGTTTTCTCTTTAGTTATACCCGTGCTTTTTAGTAAAATTATATGGGTTTATATTTGGATTGCCACCTCTCCTGGGCAGGGAGGCAGGGCTTGAAGTCATGGGGGCGGGCCGTGCCATGACGAGGACAGGGCTATGATGCAGCGATTGGCTAATCTTAGAGAATCCTGCCCGGTTTCTAATTGTGAAAAATGGGCAGGTAGTTTTGATCCATACAGCCTGGTAAAAACCAGACAGGTCGCAACCCTAGTTTGTATCATAATAATTTGTGTAGGGCACGCAATGGCTGTGGCCAAAAAATGTTGGCACTATGTGTGTTTCTTAGGGGGCAGATAACTTGTATGGCACTCTGAAGTTCTGTTTGCAACCCTGTGGAAAAATGAATTTATAAACCCTAAAATATAAGATACAGTTCCAGTGTGTAAGAAGACTTATATTTTGGAATGGGAGAATCCGTCATTCTGATTTAAGTTCTGGAATGGTTTTCCCATAAGTAATACAGATTACATCTTCATCAGGGGGTGATGCTTATTTGCTATTTCTATAATGGATCAAAACCAGTCAGTAGCACAAACTGTGGGTTTTGATATCTGTTTCCCAAGTCTTCTCTATTGGGGAAGAGTAATTAAAGGTGCAAAGTTGGCTACTGGTCTCATCACCTTTAGCAACTAACCAGCATTTGTTAGTCACGTCACTGGTTGCTATGGGTTTGCTTATCAGTCATTAGCATGGAGCACCAACCAGACACATTAAAATATAAACTTATCAGTCACATAAAAACATCAAAGACATGTAACTGGCTTAACCAAAAAAACAAAAGCTGGGCTTTATGCGTTTGTGGCAAACAACCACTTCCTCAGAAGCTCTATGGTCACGGCAAACAGGTTTTTTTTTTTTTGGGGTTTTTTTTCCTTCCTCTGCATCAACTAGTAGGTTATGTATAGGCATTATGGGTGAACTTGATGGACATATGTCTTTTTTCAACCTAAGTTACTACAGTACAGTATGTCATTTTATTGAATTGTTTCATAAATTAGTTCAGACGGATATATAACCAGTGTCGGACTGGCCCACCAGGAAAACCCCTGATGGGCCCCACTTATGCCAACCTCTTTAAGGGGTGGTGAGAGAGGAACCCACATTTTTGGAGATAATAACCCATTTAGAGTACATCTGATATGTTTATTTCGGTATATCGATGATTGCATAGGCACATAGGATGGAGATGAATAAACATTTGAGGCCTTTATTAATTATTGTAACAAGGCTGCAAAGGGTATTTTTTATTTTTACATATGAAATCCATCCAAGAAACATACCGTTTTTGGATATCACCTTTTCGGTAATTGGGGAAAACATGTAGACTAACCCATTTCGTAAGACTAGAACAAGCAATACTTTATTGCATGCAGATAGTTGCAATCCTGTTTCGTGTGTGAGGGGCATCCCAGTGGGACAGTCCAGGCCATGGAGTTATGGGATAGGTTCACTGAGTGGGGATACAAGATGTCTGATATAAGGTTGGCTTATGAGAAGGCAGTTGCATGCAATCTCCCCAGTTTATTGAGAACTAAACATCATTATAAGAGTTATGGTAAGGGATTCACATTTAAGATATTGTACCACGGATAACAGAGATGCCCATTCCATCAGACGGGCAGTGTGTAAACCTTAGGGTGTGCTATTAAAAGACCCTGTCTTGGAATGTGGCCTCATGGATATCAAAGAGTTTACATAAATCCAAGATTAGCGACAGGAATCCTACTTGGAAGAGATATAAAGGAACTTATCAGTGTGGCAGGAATGGATACAAGGCCTGTTCAGCAATTAAATGTTTCAGATACTTTTACAGGCAAGATATAGAACATTAAACAATATTAAAGGAGTGGTCCATCTAGCTACTTGTAGGTATGGTGCCTAGTATGTGGGCAAAACTGCCCGGAATGCGAGTGTTCATTTTGTTTGGAACTTTTGTCAGCTATAGAAAGACAGGATACTAAATCAGCTATAGCTATACATGATAGATCTATAGTTTTTCAAGTCATGTTACTTTTCAGATTATTGATAAGCCTAAATAGAATGTAAGAAAAGGAGATATGGATAGGAAGTTATCAGAAAGGGAAGCATTCTGGATTTATCTAAAGAGGATAGTTATGGGGGGCGGGGTTGAATAGTCAGTGGGATGATGTCTTTTTATGATTAATTTATGACAATATGTCAGTTGTGCATTTTTTGTTTGTTTGTTTTTTTAATCTTTGTATTGCATATTTATATTATAACTTGCTTGGACCGAGACACTGATTGTAAGTGGTAATGGGGGGGTTAAATTTTTTAATAGGAGGGTTTTGGGTGGGTATAAAAACCTGTTTGACATGTGACCGTAGAGCTTCTAAGGAAGTGGCTGTTTGCCATAAAGCCAAGCTTGTGGTTTTTAGGTGAAGCATCTCCTTGATGTTTTTATGTGACCAATAAAAGTTTATATTTGAATCTGCCTGGTTGGTGTGCCATGCTAAGGACCGATTATATGATGCCTATCCGGGGGTGGATTGTGTGTGTAGCACGCCAAGAGGCAGTAACTGGTTAGCACTCCCACTATTGTTAATCTTATTAACTGGTTGCTATGAGTTATCTGCTTTTTTATATGGGGGTCATATTTCCTAGTTATAGAGAAGATCTTCAGTGGTATTTTTAAAGCACATGATGAGATCGCAAAAATAAAAATTGTTCCTTGTTACACGGTTAAACACGCAGAAACAAGACTATTTCTATTATACATAGCAATCTATGGAGTTTATGTTTTTTCATTGTCTGCGTGGGTTCTGTGTACTCCAGTTTCCTTCCACGCTGAAAAACATACAGGCAGGCTAATTGGCTTCTGACTAAACTGACCATAGTGTGTGTAACTGTGATAGGGACCTTAGACTGTAAGCTCCTTAGTAGCAGGGACTGATGTGAATGATGAATAATCTGTAAAACAAAAAGTGATATAGTGCACGCATTGCTTTACAGTACTACTAAATTGTGTATTAGAACGTTGGTAAGTAAAGGAACGGTGACATCTAGTGTTCAGAGTAAGGATGTACAGTCTAACATAAACATGCCTCAAACATGCTTACATACCTGCAGCAGAATTAACACACCAAAGTGCAATAGAATAAAATTATTTTATTTAATTTAAAAAATGGAGAACTATAAAATCTCAGAACACTAGCAAAATTCCTAAAAATAAATAGGTAGAAACTGGATCTTAAAAAAGCATTAGAGTAATTGAGAAGGGTCAGCATCCATGTTACCAGACATCTGATGCATGAGGCTTTATTAAAATGAGTTTGCTTGCCAGTAGCCACCTCAGAAGCCTTATGACAGCCATGCTATTTGCTTGTATTCAGCGGTCAAGATCTATGGAGCACTGGTGTTGGTTGGAGAAGTATTCCAGCAGGCGCTTTGTTGTTGCAGTCATTTCTTCCTCTACATACTGAAGGACGACAGTAGAAAATTTGCGCTAAAGGAAAGAAGAAAGACTTGATGGTTACATGTTTGGATGGAGCAAAGAGTGCCATTATTTATATACACACACAAGTTAGATTTGCTGCTGCTGCTAAGGAATTGGGGCTCTGCTGGATGCAGTCAACTAGAGCTTTCAGATCAGTGGGGCTGCATTTATGCAAGGCAGGAAGCTTATACCACCAATAGAATCCAGCCAATGAAACATTTCTCCTATCTAAACTACAATGCACCTGGAAATGGTGTTGCATGTAGCCTTGGGTAGCACATACACAGCAATATGAAATATAGCACTTAAAGTCAGAGATCCTGCTTATAGGTGCAATAGTAGCTTGTGCTTTCAATGTCAGGATCCCACAAGTTCCTACAGAAGGGAATCCACATGTAGAAGGCAGGTGGGGTAACTGCAGCTATTGGCTCTGCTTCATATGCACATTTAAAGGAGAAAGAAAGGTGAAACCCTGGGGGGAGGGGGGGGGATGCCATAAAGTTATTGATCCCAGTTATTAAGATCGCTTTCCCAATACCCCAGGCTGGTGTTCCTTGTGTCTCAACCCTTTCTCCTTGTAGATTGTAAGCTCTTTTGGGCAGGGCCCTCTTCACCTCATGTATTGGTTATTGATTGCTTTATATGTTACTCTGTATGTCCAATGTATGTAACCCACTTATTGTACAGCGCTGCGGAATATGTTGGCGCTTTATAAATAAATGTTAATGTAACGTAAATGTAAAAGAGAATGACAAGTGCAGGGTACATGCAGGCGAGTGATTCTCTTCCAGTCTTTCACTGCAATCTCGGGGCCACACATGTGCAGTAGAGTCAAAAAGCTGACATGTTAAAGTGCGGCTTTTAACTCTACTGTGCATGCCCAGCTGGCGAGAAGAAAGACTGAAAATAACCTCTGGCCTTTGTGTACCCCGGACTGGTACAGTTTTCTGCCAACATGAGCACCAGCCTGGGGTATCGGGTAAGTGCATAGAATCACTGGGGGGTACCTAAAATTTTGGCACCACCCAGTAATCACAGCTTTCCTTCTTTAAGGCACTACTGACTGGCAAGGAACAGTTAGAGAAGGGCTCTTCCAGTCACCCAGGAAATATAACATTTTATCCATCATATTAATTCAGTTATATTTGACATTTCAATGCATTAGTTTTATGTATATTCTGAGTTATTAACCATCTTAGGATAGGATAGCGTATTGATTTTAGCACAGGTAAAAAGTTGGTAATACAGCTTCTATATGATTACTACAGAATGTGACCCTTTCACTGTTTAATTACAGAGCTCAACTGGGGGTATAATTTTAACAGCTGATATTAAGGGGAGCATCCTTAAATTAAATCTTTACATCACCCTCTTAATTTGCTGTTCACACTTCTCTAACTTCCAGCACTGAAATCACTGGTCTGCATCCTGTCCAGCCATCAGTATAACAGGGAGCTGGGCTGGTACCCCAGTTAAGTGTGGGTCCCTCTCCTACTTGCACCAGGGGGCTAAGCCAACAAGCCCACCTCTCTTGCAAGGACCCCGTAGTCCCATGATCTGCTGTATGGTAATTGCACTATTGTGCCCAAGCTCCTGAAACTGAAAATGCAGCTATAGTTTAAAACCAGTACTGAAATGATTAAAAGAGGATATGAAAATTT
This sequence comes from Xenopus tropicalis, assembly GCF_000004195.4. NCBI lineage: Eukaryota > Metazoa > Chordata > Amphibia > Anura > Pipidae > Xenopus > Xenopus tropicalis. Next base: position 144,451,003 of record NC_030678.2, on the reverse strand, counting down.
TGCCCAGTGGCATAACTACAGAGAAAGCAGACCCCATGGGCACGGGGGGGGGGGGGGGGGGGGGGCTTGGGCGACCAGTGATGTACACAAAATCATGGGTCACTCATGATCTTTTGTGACACAGGTGTCCCATGATTTTTTTCCAAAAGTTTTCCCCAAAAAACAAAAAAAGTTGTTAAAGTTATTTATAGGTGTAATTGCACTTTTCTTTGTTAATCTCTGTACTGTTGGTTGCGACTAATGAAACAAGACAGTTCCAGTAGTATCCGCCATACTTTTCTCATAGGTCGGTTATCTGGCTTCTGCTACATAGAGTAAAGGTCATTTGATTTACAGTAGAGGCCTCACTCACATAGAAGCTTTTGATTCGATCAGCTTCCAGCCGCAGAAACCCTTCCATTGTGAGGTCGTTCACACACTTTGTCAGGGAAAGGAAACCACAGCTGGCAGAACGCTTGGAGTGTTCAGTCCTTTAGGGAACAAAAAAAGTCAAAACTGTGTACAGAAACATTCACCACCTCTTATTCACTATCGCTTAGCCCTACTGTGTGCCACAGACTGCCAGGGCCATAGATTCTACATTTCTAGGGTATTTCAAGGCAGAGCTCCAAGCCACAATCCATGATACAGGGTTATTAGGGTTATTGCCCCCTCCCTCCAAAAAATAATTTTGATTTACTAGCCAGATGAAAGTATGCCTTTAATGGCATGTACACACAAGGGGAATTTGGATCCAGTTGTGCCGATGCCGTCAAACCACCATTCAATGGCAGCTGCCTGGCAATTACAGCTATTTTGTCATTGAGATTTGTCTGAGAGATGCTGTACTGGTGCCATCAAGTGATTCTTAGAGGGCAATGGAAAATGATTCTAAGCAACTTTCCTTTCACTCTCCTTCCTAAACAGTTTTTGGGTGAAGGACCCATAAGAGCGCAAGTTTTAAAAATTAGGGTATAGGCACTGGGCACTTGCCCAAATGCCAGTACAAAGACCAATAAGTTAGACTTTCTATGGAGTATTAGATATCCTCTACTTAAAAATAGGCCTTGGCTTTATGTGTAAGATATATACTCACCAAGGGTCATCATCTGGCTCCCAGCCCTCCAGCTCCTTCAAGCAGAAAAAGCAACAAGCAACATCAGGCTCATTCTCAGTGGGGCAGTGTACAAAGCCAGCCTTGGCCATCTAGGGTGCAGTAGGGAGAAAGGAGAGGAGTTTAGGGACATGCCATATAAAGTGTGAGTTAAAGAGGGCACAAACCTATCTCATGGATAGCCCCTACTTACATTTTCTGGGGTGCACTTGCAGTTTTCAGTAAAGGGCCAGTCTGCGAATGTTGCAAGGCGAGCTTCATAATCATACATATTCCTGAAGTCCTGCAGGCGCTGGACTGCTTGCACAAACCTGTTCTTGGCAGAATGCATTTCTATTAAATAATATTAAAAAAAAATCTCTCCCCAGAGAACATGCAGCTCCTTCCTCCAGCTCCAAATATATAACTGCACAGAGACGTTAACTAGCCGCACCTAAACCACTTCTGCTCCCAGGAGGGTGCATTAACCCCTTCCCCTCTTATCTGGGGCTATACATATATAGGTAATGTGCTCAGTTTTTAAAACCAGTGAAATACTATTTAGAAAGTGTTATCTGTTGTACTTTTTTGGCATTGAGATTGCGTATAGCAGCCTCCCTTTCAGTTGAGAATCTTATGAAAACGGGTTAAGATCCAACTGAGGCAGTCACACATGTTCATGGAACACAGGAGCCACTTTTGTTAAATATCATGTGACTGGGGTGATACGTCAGCCCTTTTTTTGCATAGCACCACCACATGGGAACACAAGGGTTAACTGACTTCAGTCGTCTCTCTGTGGCCTGTACAGTCCTGTGTGTGTAGTTTAAAGGGCTGCATACAATGTATCTCAGTTTTATGATGCCCTTATTTTGTGATTAAAATGCTCCTATTCATAGGACACTGGGCAGTGTGGCACTGTACTAATCAGCTTGCCCTTAATTGTCTGTAAGTCCTCAGTTACCAGGCAATCATTTATCGGTGAGACGTGGAAAAAAGGCAAATTATTTAATATGTGTGTATATTATTGATAAAGGGTTTGATGTCATTCCAGCTTCTTGTAAATTGATTTATCGCAAGTTTATCAAATGCAAGCTTGAGGCTGAGCCAGACAGGCTTATCAAGAAGAGAAACCACTAATTATAACCTTAACGCTGCAGGTGGTGAGGGGTGTTATTACCCCGTATCTGATGTCAGTTTAAAAATAATTCTCTTACAAAACATGTATAAATGATAAAAGTGATTTTGTACTTTGAATAAAAGACAATAACTAAAGGAAACCATCTGTGCTACATGTGGCATGGCCCATAGAAAAAAATGAAACCTATTTTTGTCTGCTCCGCTGATGTATTTCAGCAGCCCAAAAGAAACCCTGCTGCCCCCTACCATCCCCTCTAATTCAAACTGCCTGAAAGCACCAGCAACCTCTGTCATATGCAACAGTGCAAGTACTACTGCCCAGGCAAGCCCATCTCTGCACAGCTACAGGCTGATAGCTGGAAATTATAGTTCAGCAAGCAGGTATTCAGCTACATAAAATTATATATATCCAAGAATAATGAATAGCCTATAAAAAAACTAATAGACAGAAATAATTGGTGATCGGCGATGGCACATGTCTCGTAAATTCTTGTTTTATTATATAAAAATATTCTTCTTGCCTGTGTATTTCCAGGTTGCAGTTTGCCTATGTATTTTTATTAACTATATACTGTAAATGCACATGGTCTGCAGCCTACCTTAAAGGGGTAGTTCAACATTAAGTTAACTATTTGTATTTTGTAGAATGACCTATTTCTAGCAATTTTGCAATTAGTCTTCATTTATTTTTATAGTTTTTGAATTGTCCTATTCTTTTGCCTGTTTCCATTTTTCAAATGGGGCCACTGACCCCGGTAGCCATAACACTTACACTGTCAGGCTACTATTTAGACCCTCTCTTATACATATTCAAGTCTATCATTCAAACCTCTGTCTGGTTGCTAGGGTAAATAAGAAACTAGCAACCATATAGCTGCTGAAAAACCAAACTGGAGAGCTGCTGAACAGAAAATTAAGGGGCACATTTATCAAAGTCCGAATGGGTACGATTACAACAAATTCATATTTTTTCTAATTTATAGAACTTTGTGTATTTTCCACAATATTTTCGTTAATTTCCAACTTTTTCTGGCTTTGCGTCAATTTGTGTGACAAAATCGAATTTGTCGCGCCGAGTACAAAAGTTTTGGATTCATTCAAGGTATAGTGACTTTCCTTGGGCCAGGTTGGAGCTGCAGAGTGCCATTGAGTCCTATGGGAGACTTTCCTTGGGCCAGGTTGGAGCTGCAGAGTGCCATTGAGTCCTATGGGAGACTTTCATTGGGCCAGGTTGGAGCTGCAGAGTGCCATTGAGCCCTATGGGAGACTTTCCTTGGGCCAGGTTGGAGCTGCAGAGTGCCAGTGAGTCCTATGGGAGGCTTCCAAAATCATGCTCAGAAGGATCAAAGTCAGAAAGGTTTTCCCGCCGTTTACGATCGTTCAGATACGTAAATTTCGTAACTTTCGGATCATACCACGATATTTTTGTATGACTACGATACGACTTTTTGAGCAATTAATGTAGATCTGAAATGATGATGAATTTCAAATTGTCTCAGAATATCAATGTCAACATATGAGTAAAAGTTAACTTAAAAGTGAACAACCCTTTTAAGGACTCTTACAAATGGGTGCTCCATCATGCAATCCTGGGATTTTTTGCAGTCCCCCACACAGGAGCATTGCTGGTTATTGCTTTTCACCTGTGTTCTATTAGGCAATAAGGTGAGTACCATCACTGTAGGACTGAATGGGGTCACGTTACTCATGCTTTCCTGCGTGGTGGAACACATAAATGGGGTTATGTAATAAAAGGCACTAAGTTTGCCTAGAAACAGTAACCCATAGCTACCAATCAGCAGGCAGCATTTACTGGTCACCTGTTTAAAAGGAAACATCTTATTGGTTGCTATGGGTTACTGCTTCTGGGAAAACTTAGTGCCTTTTATTACATATGGGGGAAATAATCCGTCACATAGGATTTCATAAAAAAAAATGCTACTGTGTTAGAGCCCTAATATGGCTATAAAATTATCCTCATTTGCCTTCACTGTGTTATTCTAAATTATGACATACAGTTGAAACTGGATTGACTGAAATGTTACTATACCTGATAACACAGTATGAACTCTAGCTTTGGCCTAGCACATACCGTATAACCCAATCTTTGGCATCAGTTTATATTGCACTCAATGACTGTACTTTGCATTCTGTGCTAAGGATCTTGTACAAGCCATTTAGCATGTGACCTTAAATCAGGCCTTCTTTTAACAATATTATAGGGGCAGTAGAAGGGAAACCTGACCCTACAATGAGCCATCTGGAGCAGTGGGAAGCCCCTAGGCTAATGGTTCCCTACTCCCTCAGCTCCTGTGGGCTAAATCAGCACAACCCACTTCACTTGCAGAAGACCTTCTGTTACTTCTACTTGTCCTGTGTGTAGAAAGGTCCGGTTCTTTGATGTACAAAAACAAGCGGAACTCTTCCAGAACATTTTGTGTCTCTGTTGTGTGAGTGTCACATCAAGACAAAGAGTTACACACTGATGGGCAGAACTATGCAACTGATCTAAATACTGGCTTCATGAATGATCCACAAGAACCAATAAGAAATCTGCATTTGGAATGTAAGTGATACACTGACCCTGCTATCTATTTTATCAGTTATTATAACAAGGCTTATGTTTGCACCTCTATTTTCCTAGGCAAAGCCATATGGGACTGCTAAAAAAGTTATATTATGATGCTGCCCATTATCTATTGAGTTAGACCCACTTTAAAAGGTGCACCTTTGTTTAATTTTAAGGGAAATGGAGCTCTGTTTACAGGAAGAACCTACGAGTGAAACCTATTCCCATGGGCTATTCTGTACAATCAACTTCTTTACCTTTGTTTATTTATATTTTTATTGGTTCTAGATGGATAATTAAATATGCTTTTATACAGAGGCATGATGAAAAATGATTTTACATGGGGTAATTTATGGACTACATCTTGAAAACAAGAAAAACTATTGGTGTAGGTCAGTGTATGGCAACTTACAGCTCCAGGGATCCTGATGGTCTGTTTGCACTGTAGCTAAATATGCCAATCTTCTAATATTAAAAGGCATTAAAGCTACAGCATATTCTGTACCAGTAACCGTAGGTTATCAATGTTACTGCCCTTCATAACTGTTGCCCAGTACCTTGTAAATACTTTGCATCCCAGAAGTGTTTACAGGTGTTTTGTTGGCTTAGATCACTTTCTGACCTGTATCTGTACCACTGGCATCACATGTAAAGGTCCAGCCTAGGTACCTGGACATTGTACAGAAAGTTTGGATGGATTTTTAGCTACTGGGAAAATATAGGGTTAAAAAAATTAGGTCTTAGTAAATATCTGATCCAGGTACTGGTCCAGTTGCCCACTTGGAGTCAGAAAAGAGATGGGGGTTCAGGCCTCCTTCTAGATCAGGTTTTACTTGATAAAAGGTAGAACCTGATAGACATGTGTGGTTTTAACATAAGTTGGTTTGTATGTTATTACTGTATGTCTGGGAGAAACTGGTGGGCTACATTACTGCCATGCACTGTTATTTAACTGTTTTTGTGTGTGAATGTTTATCTCTATAGGTTTGAGTACACAGTGGTAGTGAAGAATTAAACCAGTTACTATACTGTATGTGGTCCTGAGCAGCAGAGTGCACTAGAATGTCCCACAGCACAAACACTCATAAGTAAGTACATTATGGTTGCATTTGGTAACAATTCCCAAGACCTGGGTTACCTTATAGTGTATTTAATAGACATGACATATGACCAATTAGCTGAGCCATATGCTATACAGATGCACAGAAATCAATACTGATTGTTACATGCATTAAGCAACCATTTAGCATTAACATTTCATATGCTTCCAGCTTGATGGTGCAACTGAGCAAGAGGCTTGAATGTGATGGGAAACATGAATGTTGGCACTGTCAGTTGTGGCAGAATAGTGGAACCCTAACTGGCATATCACTACTGAATGGCATATCCAGCAGGACCCTACATTGTCTGGGTGCATGGGGCAGTGGTACAAAGGTGGAGTGAGATTGATTTTTTTTTTTTTTTAGTTATGCTCTATTAAGCCTTTTCCATGGGGCAGTGTGCCCACCACTGTCAGTATGGGTTTCCCAGCATAGTCAGCCAGAGACTAACTAAATATGGTGGGAACTGTTGTCTGGATCTTGAGGCTTTTTTGATCCATTGATTTATATGTTAGAACTTTTTTTCTATATTTTGTGACTGAAAGCAGTGAGGCACAATTTAATACCCGAGTAACCATTCTGACTCCTATCACCCACTTGATATAGAATGTCCCTGATTTGTTTCTATAGGATTAGTGTTCAAAAACTGGACTGAAGTTTGAAAACTGTTTAAAATTGATAACATTAATATTTGTATTCAATATAACTATGAATTTGTCACAGCACTAGTTTCATTGCTGCAATGCATTCACTTGATTTACCATTTACCAATGGATTTTATACATACAGTTTTAAAGGGCTTGTTCATCTTTTAATTAAATTTAAGGTGGAGATTTAATAATCCATGAATCCGAATCCCAAAAGGGAAACATCCGGATTGGAAACGAAAATTTCACCGTCTTTTCGTCGCCGTTGCGACTTGTTCGTATTTGTCGGGACTTTTTCATCGCTGCCACGACTTTATCGTATTTTGCGCGACTATTTCGTCGCCGTCGCGTTTTTTTCGTATTGATCGATTGTAAACGGCGGAAAAAACAATCCGATTTTTTCGCGACGGCGGCGAAAAAGTCGCTGAAAATATACGAAAAAGTTGCAACACCGATGAAAAAGTCACGGAACATAAGAAAAAAATGCGACGGCGACAAAAAAGTCGCAAAAATACAGATCATTACGAAAAAAAACGCATTCGGACGCCTTTGGACCGTTCGTGGATTAGTAAATCTGCCCCTAAATATGATGTATATATTTATGAGTGTTATATTCTACATTTGGTCTTCATTTTTTTATTATTTGCCGTTTTTGTAGTATATAGCTTTTCATGAAACAGCTCTCAAGTTTGGAATTTTAGCAGCTATCTGGTTGCTTGGGTCCAAATTAGCCTAGCAACCAGGCACTGATTTGAATAAGAGACAGGAATATAAATAGGAGAGAAAGGAATAGAAAGGAAAGTAATAAAAAAAAATAATAATTAAATTGTAGCCTCACAGAGCAATAGATTTTTTGGCTGCTGGGGTGCAGTGGCCCAGTGGCCCTTGTCTGAAAGCTGGAAAGAGGCAGAAGAAGAAGGCAAATATTTCCAAAACGATAAAAAAGGAAGGCCAATTGAAAAGTTGCTTAGAATTAGCCATTCTATAATGAACTTAAAGTTGAATAACCCCTTTAAAGGAATAATGTGTCAACCCTAGCTATATTGAACCAGTAATAGCTAATGATCTGCAGTAGGTAAGAAATATGATATACTGTTCTTAGGGAAAAGCACATGGGCCACAAAATGAAGCACAGATTGTCCCCATTTAAACAATAGGATCTGCAGGTCTTGGCCACAGATAGGGAGTGATTCTGGGATGTAGTTACAGGTGAGCTGATCTGGCACCGCTATCTGAGCCCCTGAGAGATTCACCTGTGTTGATGTAGGAGGGCCCTAAACAGATGCATTGTGGGGAGGAGCTAAGGACAAGTCTGGGAGCTGCTGCTCAAGAAGCAATAGCAATCTGCATTCAAGGGATATACCCCACCTCACACCTAATGGGGAGACCCCATGTCAGGCTGATCGTCACATTGTAATTTGATAAAACTGAGACATCCTTTAGGTCAGTATTGGCTGAGGTTTACAGAAACTGAGAGTGTTGGAAAGGTAATGAAAGCTTTGGTAGAAAATGATGTTTTCTTTTGTAGGCTCTAATGTATTTATTATATTACCCTAAAGTGGTAAAATTCAAGTTTGTGGTGCATTATGAATTGCTTAAATTGCACATCTGAATGTATTTACCTGATGACTGAACTACTTTTCTGGGGAGATGTGAAACCTGAGTAAGAAAGATTAATACACAGACGTGTGCATTTGATACAATTACTTGTCTGGATTTCTGTATTGAAATCAATGAAGAGTAAAAAAAAATGCATAGACATGCTTCATTGAGATCTCCGTATTGTGGGGAAGTAACTCATATCATTATCTCAATTGCAGATGATCAATAAGTGCTGGTCAGTAGCTATGTGTGCAAATGACCCCAGCTTTATAAAGTATCACTATCCAGACACCTGCAAAATATACCTGACTAGTAATTATGTATGTATTCAGGGTGTCCAGATCACTTAATCCAGCTTGCAGGGCTGAACTCATTGCAGTTTATTTTAAATGCAATCAGTGCTGCCCAGCAACATGTATTTATTAGACCTGACTTTTCAGGTGATCTGGTCACCCTAGGTATGCAGCACTCTACAGCTGAATGCTATTGATTCTAGCTCCCAAAAGTTGCAAATCCCTAAATCTCTCGCTCTTTGGCTACAATTCAGTTTAGTGTATTATGTCAGTAGTTAGAAGGCAGCGTGTGTAATAGAAGATCTCACAAAACCAATTTTTTTTCTCAGGGTCACTAACCAATATTGGATGCATGTTTTACCACAGGGTAACAACAAGCTTTATGCCTTGCATTGTTCCAAGCTTTTTTTCTGAATTCAGTTTTGTTGTCCCCTTTATAAATGATGAAACAATTTTACTCATGTGCCGTTATTCAGTGGCCCACCTACAAGTGCACCACAAACCTAACACCTACAGAGCCTAAGTGGCCCTACACGGGCAGATTTAAGCTGCTGACTGCCCTCTGACAGGCCTATGTAACCAATATTATAAAAAATCAGGCAAATGTCAACAGCTCATTGATGTGTTCCTCACCCTGAATGCCTGTATGTATCCCTACCCTATCTCCAAGGGCCAAATGATCAGATCAACCATATATTGCCCACCTTAGGCATATCGGTGAAAGATCTGCTTGTTTAAGGACCTTGCCAAATGAGTGGATCTAATATATGGTCTGTTTAAGGGGGTTGCACAGGTTTGCAGTCAGGTTCACATAGTTCCTGTATGTAGCAGATACACCCTGAATGGATATGTTGCCAATGGAAGTGCTAGTGACCTAATGGGGATGATGTGCACGGAGCAACTTCCAAAATGTGGCTGGCCCCTTCTGCATGTGTGCTGGAAGTACTGTAGAACAGCATAACAATATTTTAACACTCTAGACCTCTGCTCCCTGATACTTCTGTGTTCATTTAGATGCCAGATGTATCCTTTAAGATACATTTAAAGGTAAAGTTTCCCCCTGAACATTGCAGGTTTCTATAAAACATATCACATGAAACAGCCCATATGCAAAACCCTGCTTTATCTAAATAAACCATTAGTGAAAATATCTTTCTAGTAGTATGTGCCAATTAATAATGCTAAATAGAAAAACTGCCATTTTACATACAAAGGGTCACCCTCCTGGTCATAAAACCAAGGACACACATACGTGCTACACTATGTCAGCCAAGAAATATAAATTTGGTGAAGCTTTAGGCACACGATATTGTAATTTTGTTAGGCTTGTTTACCCTAAAATTGGAAGAGGATCATAACATCTATCCAAAATAAGGGATCTCAGCAACTTGGCAATTAGTTTTTATATATTGGAATATTCCATTTCACGTCTGTATTTATCCAGTCTGGAATTGTTTAATATTGTTACTGTTTTTGTCTTTGCCACAGTCCCACTATGGATTCAGGTCATCACACTCCATATCTCCTGGCCATTCTCCTCTGCATACTTCTGCTGCTTGTTGCCTTGTCTACCCTGCTTGTCTGCTACTGGAGGTGATGTATATGGGAATATAATTGGTGCTGTGTGAATATGTATATTCAATCTAACCATGTCTGTTTTGCAGGCTATTTTGACAACGGTTCACTAAGTTTAAATGCAGATTACTCTTTCATAGATTTATATATAAAGCTTCTTGTCCTTCTTCACTGCACCATGTTAGTGACCATACCTAGTATCAAAAGAAAGACCCTATTTTTGACTCTACATTGGGTTTTTAACCCATACAGAAGCATTTCATTATAACTGTAGTCAGAAACCAGAACTCATAAAGGATGGCGCTTAGGTACTTGTGGCAGACTTAAGTGTTGGGTTTTATTATTTGCAGTCCCGCACAGAACTAAAGAATTGCGCCACAGGTTTAACAGCAGCTCACTTTCTAGAATCAGCAGGTGCTCTAATGCGCAAGGACAGGACTGCGGCAAAAATGTAAAATAATTCATCTTACACTATTTTAAATGTGCCTTATGGATTATGGTTTGTTATAAAAAGCTCCATCACTGTTACTGTTTGTTTCATTCTGCTAACAACTTGACATAAATGCACTGTGGCCTCTCTCTTCCAGTGCATTATCTGTGTTTCTCTGTGTATTTTATTCTAAATGTTTGCCTTTTTGCTTGCCCTTTATTTCTTGCATATACCTAAGAAACCAGTCCTCTCTTGTGTTTGCTTATTCACCTCGTAACGCCATCATCTTCCTATAATATCTTGACAGGAAAAAATGCTTCAAAAATAAGAAATGGAAAATTCCCAAAAAAACCCGGGGACTGGTCAAAGATCAAGCAACTTCCATGACAAGTTTTACCTTACATGTGACAGACCCAAAGTCTCACATTTATCGTGGCCAAAACATATCAAATGTTTGCCCCTCCTTTCCTCTTATGGTGGACCACAGCTGTCAGAAACCCTCTCGACCTTCCTCCTTTTTGTCTCTAGATGGACAATCATTGGGTGTGAATGAAGATTTTTGTTTGAACACTTTAGACCCTACCGTGGGAGAAAACGGGAAGGCTGTCCAACAATCATCTGTTCTTCACTATGCAATGTCATCAGGAGCATCTTTGCTTAGTAGCATATTAGATAACTCCTTGTATGTCCTCAAGTCCAAAAGGCGCAGTTCTTCTCTAAAAAGTGGACTAGATCCAGAAACCTTAATGGTTCCCCTAGAGTCACCAGTCAAAGAAACCTCATCATCAGGTACAAGTCAATTTAGGGCACTCAGTCTCCCCAGAGACTTGGACCGCAGTACACTTCTGTGTGACAATTCTGTTGACCAGCAGTTTACATGGGATACCCTTGGGCTCTCCAATCTTAGCCATCCTGCAGGACACAAAGAATCAATTTCTGTGCCAGGCACTTTAGAAAGGAATGCACACAGTTCTGAAGATCCTAAGAAGCAAGACTTTCTTCAGCTACAAAAACCTTTTCCTATTCAACCAATGGCTTGGTTTGTATCTTTTGGAAATAGACCATTTTCTGGAGGTTTTCAGGTTGGAAAGGTAGACATAAATAATGTGACAAGCTTGGATTCTGGAGTGGATATCGTAGAGATACCAGTGAGGAAAGAATGTGATGGACTGTTTAAAAGTGATCCCAGCAAGACCTCTTGTTCAGGCAGAATGGAAAGCTGTACAACGAGGCAAGAACCACAAGAAATAACTGACCATAGAGAAACAAATGTACATATCAATAAACCTCTAGGCAACAGAGTTCATATCTCTCATCAAGAGGCTGCTAGGAGGCTAAATGGGGAATACTGTGGCAAAAGTCCATGGCAAAAGAGGGAAGACAGACCCTTAATTGGCATCAACTAACTTTGCACTACCTATAAAAAATTGTTTGGCTGAATTTTTATTTCAATATTTTATTTATATTTGAGGTATGGAATCTACTACAGTCCACCTTCAACACTTATAAATATAAAATATATCTGTATGCTCTATCGCTTGTGCTCTGTATACAATGGAACTAACAAATAAAAGTAGTTTTTCCAGTGACAGGGTGTGTAGGCAAGGTATCCTTAACATAGGTGGATTACACGCAAAGATAATGAGACATATCCATGTTGGCCAGTTGAATACTTCATCAATAAACACATGGTCAAAGGTTGATAGAGCCCCCACTGGTATAGCACTAAATGTAACACACAAACGTCCTTAGAGACCCCCCTCTTATATAATTGGCATTCAGTAAAGTATTTAATTATGATTTGAAGAACAGGATACAGGGTAGTATCATGACTTGGTTAAACCGTGTGCATATTTCAATGCTTCTTATTCAAATAATGGACTTTCAAGCCAAATAATTTGTTCTGACAGTAACTGTTGTAGCATAAACTCACTGTGCCATTGCCCACCCTTGTCTTTGCTCTATTTAACAGTTTGGTTAAAGGAAATTGCTTTAACCAACGCACTTCTTAATGTTTTACAAATACTTGTCTAGTATGCTTTGTATGTTATTTATAAATAAATTTTTAACATTGATATATCTTTCATAGTTTTTGTTTTGCACATCTGCCATGTAAGGGACTGTACAAATGGCTGTAGATTTCCAGTATTTTGGTGCATATTGCATTATAGGGAGGGATGGAAAGGAAATAACCAGGCTGGGATGTCCCCTTTAGGCGTCTGCAACTGTGTCATGGTTTTAGCCGGACTATACAGAGCTATATATAGTACTCTGTTAGTTAAAGGTGTTGTTCACATTTAAAAGTACTTTTATTATGACATGGACTTTGATCATCTAAGACATTTTGCAATTTGATTTAATTTTTTGTGCTTTTTCAGTTATTTAGCTTTTCGTTCAGCAGTTCCCCTGTTTGGAATATTAGCAGCTATCTGGTTGCTAGGGTCTTCTTTACCTTAGCAACCAAGCAGTAGGTGGAATGAGAGACAGGAATGTGAATAGGAGGGGGACTGAGTAGAAAGATAAGTAATATAAAGTAACAATAATAAAATTGTAAGATCACAGAGCAATAGTTTTTTTTGGCTGCCGGGGTCAGTGACCCCCATTTGAAAGATGTAGAAGTGAAAGGCAAATCATTCAAAAAAATTAAAAAACAATGAAGACCAATTGCAAAGTTGCTAGGAATATGACATTCTATAACATATTAAAAGTTAATTCAAAGGTAAACCACCCCGTAGAATACAAGTCTGAAACTTAGTGAGAGTTTTAAACATACACATATGCATACAAGCAAACAGACCAACATCACTTTTCCCTTTTTCCTTTGACAGTAGAGAGGTGTGTGTAGTAATACGCCCCATGAAACTACTGGCAGCAGCAACTCCAACACCAAGCAAGGAGACAAACATGATTGTGGTTTGCTGTATTTCGGAGACATATTATTCATGGCGTATGGTTTAAGGCTTTAATAGGGGGAATTGTGCCTTAAAGGAACAGTAACACCAAAAAATTACAGTGTATCAAAGTAAATAGTATACAGGTATAGGATCCCTTATCCGGAAACCTGTTATCCAGAAAGTTCCGAATTACGGAAAGACCACCTCCCATAGACTCCATTATAAGCAAATAGTTCTAATTTTTAAAAATGATTCCCTTTTCTCTGTAATAATAAAACAGTACCTGTACTTGATCCCAACTAAGATATAATTAATCCTTATTGGATGCAAAACAGTCCTTTTGGGTTTAAATTATTTTTTAGTAGACTTAAGGTATGGAGATCCAAATTACAGAAAGACCCCTTATCCGGAAAGACCCAGGTCCTGACCATTTTGCATAACAGGTCCCATACCCTGTATTATGTACTATTGCCCTGCACTGGTAAAAGCTGTGTGTTTGCTTTAGAAACACTACTATAGTTTATATAAATACGGTAGTGTTTCTAAAGTAAACACACAGCTTTTACCAGTGCAGAGCAACAGTACATTATATTTGACTTACTTTAAAGCATTTTCATTTTTTGGTGTTACGGTTCCTTTAAACCAAAAGTTAAAATTGCAGGATTTTTCTCATAGATTGCAATAGATTATAGGAGTGACTACAGAGATAAAATGTGCTTATCAAGCTATGTCCCATATCTAGGAATGTTTCATGGACAACTGGCAAATATGCTTATCCTGTAATCTCAGTTGAATATTCAGTTCAGCATAGGAATGTAAAGAATGTAATATTTTTGGATTCTGATGAATATCCCCATATATATATACAGGTATATGAATATTTGCTGAATCCTACACAAAAGATGAAGCTGAAGGTGAAACCAAATCTAAACCCAAACAAGGCTATTTGAGCACAATTGACAAAAACATAATCAAGGCTGCCATTGTGGGACAATTGTCCCAGGCCCAGTGGATTTTGGGTATTTTTGGGCCTTAAGGCGGGCCTGGTTGTGCTGAACTTGTTTGGATTAGCCAGTCCCCCCAGTGATCAGAGAGCTGCAGACTTTGGAAGGGAGAGTGCTTGTTTGTCACTGAAGTTTAAGTTCCAGTACAGCCGCATAGAGATGAGATCGGCTGGAAGGGAACTTTACATTTCACCCATCCAATCCCTGTGCGGCTTTACCAGGACTTTAACTTCTGTGGCAAACATGCAGGCACCCGACCTCCTACTCTCCCTAACCAAGTCTGCAGCTTACTTACAGCAGGGGGTCCCACAAATCCAAATAAGTGCAGCACTGCAGGGCCCCCTTTAAGTGGTAAGAGAGTGGGAAAGTACATTCAAAGACTAAAAGAAACAATGGTTTCAGGTTCTCCATTAAAAAAAAAAAAAAAAAAATCTATTTCTAATATACATTCATTAAAAATCCATGCTGTTTTTATAAAAACCGCAATCCCTTGCCTTTATTCCATTAGCTCTAATTAATGATCACACAACAGGGTTCTTATACCTTTATTTCTCACTAGCTAACCTCGGTCAGAAACAACCCTGCACATTGCTTTCCTGCCACCCAGAACATGGTAGCCATGACGGTTTCAAAGAAATGCAGCAAAGTTTTGTGTGATCAGAGCTAGTGAAGTTAAGGGGAATATTGCAGGCAAGGGATCGCATTTTAAAATAAATGTATTAGTAATAGGTTACTTTTTAATAGAGAACCTGCTAGGTAGATCCATGACCACCAATATGTGTTTTGGTTTTTAGCCACTAGGCTTCTGGGAGAGCCCTGATCATTTTGTTGCAGGGGGGCCTTGTTATTTCTGAAGGCAGCCCTAAACACGATTGTCTGTAAATCACTGCATGAAGGCAAGAACTTGCATTATGAACTTGCATTATGGATCTGCCTAAATACTGAGGATGCCAATGGATAAGCAATTAGGCATTCTACTAAATCCTGAACTACATTTGGTCCATTGCTAGTACAGCATATAATTCCCACTGGGAAATATATTACATATGGGGTTTGTGTGTAATCTGTTTAAAGTAGTCATGCCCTAGGAAAAACCCCTTCAAAGGCTCACTCTGTAAATGTATGTACTGTATATTAAATAGAATTTGCCCGTGATGTCTATGTCATACAGAGTTTTACAAATTGTCAGGATCCTTTTCAGTTTAAAGTGCACCAAAACTGCCCCCTTGACTTCTTATTGACCAGCACCAGTCCTTTTTCAGCCCTGGAAGGCTGCCTTAAGAATGCTAGCTGATATTGGCCTCTAATTCCAAGCATCCCTTCTGGTAAGAGATAATGTTGTACTTCCACAAAGTCTGGAGGCTTATCTTCCACAGAGTATGCAAACAAAATAACCATTATATAACTGGGTGGATTACATCTTCTTCATGGGCCCAAATATCTTCTTGGTTTTTATCAAAAATATATACCTTCTGTTGACAAAATATATACATTCTGCATAGCAGTTAATTAGTTGAACAGGGCAAAGAGTAATTCTTGTTTATCAAGTTTTTGCCCACCCATTTTAAACAAGTGGCAATCATATTTTCTTATGTTTTCAGAATTCCAGCAAGTTCCTTGGCTGTTCTACAGTTCTTCTGCTGTATCACTGGTTAAGTCTCGTTCATGAATCCTCCATGGAATGTCTGAATAACTTCATGTAGAT
This sequence comes from Xenopus tropicalis, assembly GCF_000004195.4. Taxonomy (NCBI): domain Eukaryota; kingdom Metazoa; phylum Chordata; class Amphibia; order Anura; family Pipidae; genus Xenopus; species Xenopus tropicalis. The sequence continues at coordinate 144,434,972 of NC_030678.2, read as the reverse complement.
CGGAGCAGTTTAGTTAAATGGTTCTTGCACATAACTAATACAATATTCTTACAAACTGAATTCAGTTGATTTAGTCTTGAAAATTGTGAGAGATGCTTTTTAGTCCAAAGAACCATTTTACTTTAAATGTCTGCCACAAATAAAAAAGATCATCTTTTTACAAGTACAGTAATGGACACAGTGCTGAGATCAATTAGATGGATCCCTTCCTTGCCTCAGAGAATGGAAGACGTTGCTCAGGTTCTATCTGGAGGTGCTTTAAGCAGCAACAAACATTTCAGTTAGACTGATGTATTCCACAGGATAAACATCCCCAATGCTTAAAGGAAACCATAAAGAAACAAAATTGTGAATACTGCGGGGAATGTAGATACCACAATCCAAGAGCTGGAGTGCCGATACAATAGTAGTGTGTTAATCTTGACCCTGATACAGGGACTCAGTTGCAGTCTTAGTTCCAGTCTGTGGTTCTCTTATATAATAATCATGTAGAAGAGGCAGGCTCCAGGCTACGGGACAATTCCATCAGTTTCTTCTGATTATCAATCACTTTCATATGCTGAATATAAGCCCATGTTGTAGCTGGGCTTCTTAACGTCATTGAGTGCTCTGAACCTGTAAAAACCATGCATTAGGAGGTTAGGAAAGATATACTGGCTGCCTTTTATATGCAAAATATAACAACCATACTACACAGCTATATCAGTTTGCATGCTAAGTCATTGTTTGTTGAGTGAAAGCTAGACAACTTTTTACATTTGGTAATGGATTTTGTGCACACATCCATAAGACTGGCTAGGTAGCTAATTTAAAACCTACAGAAGCACAGACCATCTCTAGGATGACTGACACCCCTGTATCTGTTCTTGCTGTCATTGTTTTTTATTTAGCTTCGAAAAGTAATTTTCATAAGTGGCCTACCTAAATCTGCTTTGCGCTCAAAATAAACCAGTCACATGAAAGAGAAGAATCTGCTGGCAATGACATGAGCTTAGGGGAGAAATAGATCATCATAGGGGTAACAGCGTACAAGCGTCTTTATATGTACATGTATAAATTGATAAACCAATGAACCGCCAGTGAAGATCTGAGATGAGAAGAAAGGCTCGCTAACAAGGTATTGTTTATAAAGCAAAAGAAGGTTATTATCATTATATATAAATTTTAAATACTATACAAAAAAATTCTCTGGTGCCTCATACACCAATAGATCCTTGCGGGGACACAAGGACATCCTTGGAGATTATGAGAAAATGGTTTTGTATTTTTACAGCAGAGGCAGAAAATGGTTTTAATACTGTTCCGCTACTCTACTACCACTCCATATTGATCCATGGACTAGAAATCAGAAAGGATTTCCCATTTTGGGGACAGCTTCACTTTTTTTTCCTACTAGATCAGCTAGGTAGAAGTCTATAAAATCCACAAAATCTTGTAAAAATCTCCAATATAGCAAAAGATTGGGACAAAAACAGTTAAGAACACGTTGCTCTTACATGCAGATATCCGCGCAGCACTAGGATCCTCAAGGATGTTTACAGGTCGAGGTCTCAAAGGTGAGAGAGGAACTGGGAAAAACAATGTGTCATTATAAACTGTCCTCAGTGAACTAAACTGAATAGATTATTAACAGAATTTGCCATCACAAAGAAAAAACATCATTGCTCAACACTGCTTCCAAGTAAGTACAAGTATGGGACCTGGATCTTTCTGTAATTTGAGTCTCTATACCTTAAGTCTGCTAAAATTTCAATATAAAATAAACCCAATAGGATTGTTTTGCTTACAATAAGGATTAATTATATCTTAGTTGGGATCAAGTACAAGGCGCTGTTTTATTATTACCAAGAAAAAGGAAATCATTATTAAAAATTAGAATTATTTACTCATAATGGAATCTGTAGGAGATGGCCTTCCTGTAATTTGGAGCTTTCTGGATTCCAGATAACAGATCCCATACCTGTATAGCATCAGTAGATGTAGCTTTGCAGCCCCATTTGTTATATTGGAATAAAAAAAATACAAAATGGGCTTATTGATTCTATACTCCTTCATTAATTAAGAGTAAAGTTGCCATATGGTATGTTTAATAAAGCCAGTAGTGGTGTTCCCTTTATTCTATGATACATTCAGGAGGAGATATGGCAACCACCTTTACAAAAGGCACCTTTTTTTCATTCAAGTAAAGACAATAGCACTCACTGTAGGCCTGGCTGCGGCAGCTGTGGAACATCTGAACTGTCTTTGCAATCATGCGCTAAGGAGTAAAGAGTACAATCAATAAGTACAGGGAATATTTATTTGTTTAATCTTATTCTTGTTCTTTTCCCATAATGCATGAGACTAGATCACTTTGGAGTTGATCATTGCTAATTTGCCTAGGGCCCCAATGGGCAGATTTTTAGGAAGATATGAATTATGCCAGGTTAGGGAAGAACAGGTAGAGTGTACAGTACATGTTTCCTGGACCCAAAAATGAGAAATTGGCCCCTTGGCCAGAAAATGACACCTTTGAAAGTTTGAACTTAGTTATTGTGTTAATATTATTTCAGGGTAATGTAATAAATTGCACAAGGCTTGGCCCAAGGAACCACGGCAAACATATGTTAGGTATCTTCCCTCCTTTTAATCAGACAAAAAAATGCAATATTTTGGGCAATGTCACAAGTGGCATTTTACAGGACAAGTAGTGGCAGTCAAAATAGCAACTTTTTTTGCCACAAAGTGGCATATCTATTTAAATAATGTTAAATCCAGTCTTAGGCTGATGCCACACGATGCGTAGGGCTGATATTTTCGGCAAAAAATTCAGCCCTACGCCTGCTACTTGTGCCTGCTCCTGAATGAATGGAATACGCTCGGGTGCAGGCACATGTAGCCGATATACGCATGAAAACGCGAGACTTTGCATTCTCTCGCGTTTTCATGCGTATATTGGCTACATGTGCCTGCACCCGAGCGTATTCCATTCATTCCGGTGCAGGCACAAGTAGCAGGCGTAGGGCTGAATTTTCGCCAAGCGTTTTTCCGCTTGCCGAAAATATCAGCCCTACGCCACGTGTGGCATCAGCCTTAAATCCTTTTATGAGAAACTTGGCTTTACTACCTACTGGGTGGGGCTACTGGACAATTAGGTATAATTCTAAGAATAATGGCACACAATTAGGGTTGCAACTCACAAAAACATACTTGCAATTCACCCTCTGGCCTGCTGCAACCAAGCCCAAAGCACACTACATAGTTAGTTACATAGTTACATAGGGTTAAAAAAGACCAAAAGAGTCCATCAAGTTTAACCCTTCCAAGTGAACCCAGCACACACAAACTTATTCTGACCTATCTATACACTCACATACATAAACCATATATACCAGCATCAATACTAACTGTAGATTGTAGTATAACAATAGCCTTGGCTAGACAGCTTGATCTTTATGTAGAGCCCACCAGTGATCGAAACACACTTAACTGGCTCTATTTTAGTATAAAATATTATAAAACAAAACTATTCCACTTTTTAATATATAAAAAGGCAATTTAAAAAGAGGGGAAAAAATGCCACCGAATTGTTAAATGGGCTGATGTTTTTTTGCCCTCTCCAAACATAACTCTGTCCAAATATAAGGAACAGGAAAACAACATCCCCAATGTCACATTATTTTCCACTGCTTTGATGTTGAGGTTATGTGGTCATTACATAAAAGTATGGATTTTTCCAGTTCAGTTTGGACTGAAAGGGACAGTATATATCTATAAATACCTTTTTTTCTACATGAGCAAAATAAAACACTAGGGCATCTCTCCCAACCCGTCCACGACTTGATCAATCCCTCACTTCTGTCACATCATTACCCTACCCAAAGTATGCCTTTACCCAGCACCCATTTAAGACTTTCTGGACCATACTGGTATAAGTGTTCCATGCACATATGGGATATCCCATACGCACATACATACATTTTTTCCAAAAATCTGTACATGGGGGCTGATTTTGACCTGCAAATGCACACTTTGGGGCCGATTTACTAATCCACGAACGGATCGAAAGCGGCTACGAAAATGTTGCGACAATTCGTGCAAGTCGTAACGGCTATGAAACAGTTGCGACAATTCACGAAAAAGTCGCGACGGCGACGAAAAAAACGCAAAAAATACGAAAAAGTTTTTTCCCATTCGGGATTCGGAATCGTGGATTAGTAAATCAGCCCCTTTGTGTTCTGGGATAAACTCTGACCCAAGAGTGCAGGGCCAGGCAGTGCTCCCTCTAATTTCTTCTTGGCTGTGTGTGCGGTACAAAATTATGTTTTGTGGTATTACTGGCCCTATAAACAAAAAAGAAATGAGGGTAAGGATCTTTAATTATGTTAATCACTCACCATTTTCTCAAAGTTTACCAGGCTGTCCAATGTGCTTCTGTTTCCCTCATGTAGGAACGTGAGGTCTGTAAAACAATCATTTTAAATAAATGTAAAGGATGCATCATCTGAGATCAGCATTAGCAGTCCCTAAGGACCAGCATACGCAATCCCATGTGTGTTACCAATGAATAATTACAAGTCACCTCAAAGTTTAAAAGAGCAGAAAATGAAAGTGGCCATTCTCTGCACAATACTAAAGTGGTTTTGAAAGATGCTGTGCTGCCCAGCTTGCTGCCAGAGACAGGGTACAACTAGTGTTATGGTAATGGACAAGTGGGCATTTTAATTATGCACTGAGAATTTTGAAGAACCACAGTTAAGGATTTGCAAGAGGCACGTTCCTTCTGTTTAAGCCTAATTTCCTAGAATTACCAGCATCACTATAGTATTTCCCAGTGCCTACCTGAGGCTTTGATGGTTCAAAAACTATTGACCTCATGAGCATTCAAGGGATGAATTTTAATCCCTTTATAAACTCTAAACCTTTATCCTTTCATCCTTCCACTTTAATTTGGCCATCAGAATATTTTCTTGCCAGTTAAACTTGTTCTACTTACAGGTTATCATCTCTGTGATTAGAGTGTAGAGTGTGGGATTCACATAGCATTATTCCTTTGTGTGCTGCATTAAAAGGATTGTTACACTTTGTTTAGGCTTTTGCTGTATAATCTGCAGGGGTGGGACCTGTTCATCTTGCAATTAAGGTTTGTTAACAGACGTGTCTTACACAATACTCTTCAATATACAGCCACGTGTGTCTAGTCAAGTTGCTTAAGGGCAATCCTGCAGGACTGGTATCATTTACCCCGTGTCCCTATAGTAGGGTGTGTGTATAGCAGTCAGTCATGCATGGTATTAGATAAAATACACTAAAGAGGCAACAAACATCTAATTTTAAAGTTACATCCCCTCCCAAATTACATTAATAAACCCATCTGTTCTGTGTTGCACATTAGGTATTAGCAGTGCCGTTTAGCCTTTTTGTAAACACCATGAGAAGTTTGCATGTAGAATGGGTGAAGCTTCTAGTACAGTCAGAACATCCAACTTGGTACAGGCACTGGCAGTGACAACCAATGTAAACTGCAGCACTCATTATCTTCCTATTGGTTTCTGTAAGTTACATACCCACCTACAATGTAAGCTCTACAGGCAAGGAACTCCATATTTTTGCCTCTTTGACACTTAGCTCTTAAGCATTAAAAGCGAGTTAAAGCTCAACCAAAAAGGCAGAGCAGAAATATTGTACATTATGTTTTTGGCTTCTGTACCAGCCCAAGGCAACCCCAGCCCTTTAGCAGGGAAGATCTGTTCCCCCAAAGATGCCCCAGTAGCCCCCCATCTTCTTTTCTGCTGATTCCCTGCACATGCTCTGTGCTGCTGTCACTTACTGAGCTTAGGGACCCACTCACAATATACTGTATATATAGAATAGAAATGTCACAATATACTGTATATATTGAATAGAAATGTCACAATATAAGGCTCATTAGGGAATAATTCATATTATTAGATCATATCAGCTCTGAAACCAGTGCAATTAGCATCAGAATGTAATGTAATAATCAGTCCTGTAGCATCAGCTTACATGACAGACAAACCTCACTTTCTGCTTCAAAATTTGCAATGACCCCATAAGCTTAGCTTCTCAACAGCTGCTCAGATCACATTGAGCATGTGCGTGTCACTGACACTTCTAACAAAATCCAAGATGGTGAGACCCTTTGACAACTCTGAAGGCCTGGATCATTACTACCATAGAGATTCTGAACCTTTAGTTTGGTGCTATAAGTTTACTACATAAAATATGGCATTTCTAGTCAAATTCATTTTTAGGGTTAGTTCTCCTTTATTATAACTGTACTTTGAATTTATTTGTATTTATTATTGTATTGAGCCTTGTTTGTTCTATAAATGTTTTGTTCTACTGTATAGAGCTATGTGCACAAGTAGCACTTTATGAATAAAAATATACATACATACATGCAAGAAACATAGCACCTATACAAGCCCTACTCATTCATAAGCTTTTAAACTGCTAGCAAATACTGGGAGTTGCAGTTGAGTGCAATGCAACACCTGTGACTATGCCTACCACACAACATCACACAACGTGTTTTACCTTTAAGGATAAGTGGAAGAAATGGGATAAGAGGGGCACTTAGTTTTGCTACAGCAAGTCTGTAAGATCGATGGTTCCACGAGGGGTCCTATAAAGACAAAACAAAGTCACTGTTTACACATATATCCTTGTTAGTATTAGTGATGTCTGGGTCAGGTAAAAATCAACCTGCGCCCGATCCTAAACCCCTAAACCTTAACCTGACCTTAACCCACAAAATGTTGCCATTGTAGGACCCGCTCCCAAACTGCACCCACATCTTTCTGCTCTGTACGCTACTTCTGAACACACCTTTTGTTCCAAGACAAGGAAAATTTGGGGGCAGAGGAAGAGTGTACTTTCCCAGTCAGACCTAAACCCACAATGGTTGCCCAAATTTCAACCCTAACCTGTCTGATCCCGCGGGTTGAGGGTCAACCTGCACATCACTAGTTAATATCATATTGAGAGAAAAGGCAGTAATGAACTAACTCAACTAATAAGAAAATGTTATTCAGTATGTAACCACTAGAGGGCAAGCTAAGGTGTGTATATTTCAAATTAATTAATTTGCTGGTTGTATGTATGTATGTATGTATAACTTTATTTATAAAGCGCCACAAGGGTACGCAGCGCTGTACAGTCTTAGAGAATACAAAATTACACACAGGGAGGACGAGTGATATAATAAATAAATACAATAAATACATATATGTATATACAGGTCCTTTTCAAAAAATTAGCATATTGTGATAAAGTTCATTATTTTCTGTAATGTACTGATAAACATTAGACTTTCATATATTTTAGATTCATTACACACAACTGAAGTAGTTCAAGCCTTTTCTTGTTTTAATATTGATGATTGTGGCATACAGCTCATGAAAACCCAAAATTCCTATCTCAAAAAATTAGCATATTTCATCCGACCAATAAAAGAAAAGTGTTTTTAATACAAAAAAAGTCAACCTTCAAATAATTATGTTCAGTTATGCACTCAATACTTGGTCGGGAATCCTTTTGCAGAAATGACTGCTTCAATGTGGCGTGGCATGGAGGCAATCAGCCTGTGGCACTGCTCAGGTGTTATGGAGGCCCAGGATGCTTCAATAGCGGCCTTAAGCTCATCCAGAGTGTTGGGTCGTGTGTCTCTCAACTTTCTCTTCACAATATCCCACAGATTCTCTATGGGGTTCAGGTCAGGAGAGTTGGCAGGCCAATTGAGCACAGTAATACCATGGTCAGTAAACCATTTACCAGTGGTTTTGGCACTGTGAGCAGGTGCCAGGTTGTGCTGAAAAATGAAATCTTCATCTCCATAAAGCTTTTCAGCAGATGGAAGCATGAAGTGCTCCAAAATCTCCTGATAGCTAGCTGCATTGACCCTGCCCTTGATAAAACACAGTGGACCAACACCAGCAGCTGACATGGCACCCCAGACCATCACTGACTGTGGGTACTTGACACTGGACTTCAGGCATTTTGGCATTTCCCTCTCCCCAGTCTTCCTCCAGACTCTGGCACCTTGATTTCCGAATGACATACTTTGGACCACTGAGCAACAGTCCAGTGCTGCTTCTCTGTAGCCCAGGTCAGGCACTTCTGTTTCTGGTTCAAAAGTGGCTTGACCTGGGGAATGCGGCACCTGTAGCCCATTTCCTGCACACGCCTGTACACGGTGGCTCTGGATGTTTCTACTCCAGACTCAGTCCACTGCTTCCGCAGGTCCCCCAAGGTCAGGAATCGGTCCTTCTCCACAATCTTCCTCAGGGCCCAGTCACCTCTTCTCGTTGTGCAGCGTTTTCTGCCACACTTTTTCCTTCCCACAGACTTCCCACTGAGGTGCCTTGATACAGCACTCTGGGAACAGCCTATTTGTTCAGAAATTTCTTTCTGTGTCTTACCCTCTTGCTTGAGGGTGTCAATGATGGCCTTCTGGACAGCAGTCAGGTTGGCAGTCTTATGATTGCGGTTTTGAGTAATGAACCAGGCTGGGAGTTTCTAAAAGCCTCAGGAATCTTTTTAAGGTTTTTAGAGTTAATTTGTTGATTCAGATGATTAGGTTAATAGCTCGTTTAGAGAACCTTTTCATGATATGCTAATTTTTTGAGATAGGAATTTTGGGTTTTCATGAGCTGTATGCCACAATCATCAATATTAAAACAAGAAAAGGCTTGGACTACTTCAGTTGTGTGTAATGAATCTAAAATATATGAAAGTCTAATGTTTATCAGTACATTACAGAAAATAATGAACTTTATCACAATATGCTAATTTTTTGAAAAGGACCTGTATATATATATATATAAGTGCCATGTGGTATGAGACACAGTAGGAAGGAGGTGATTCAAGTTCTAAACCAACTGAACTGGCTGAGACCAGAGGAACTCTTTACTGGAACTAGTAATGTATAATAATTAATTATTCAGTGTTAATGAAAATATAAAGACTGCATTGTACTTACCATGAGCCTCTCAAATATTGAATATAGCTTCCTGAATTTGTTTGGCAGTTTCTACAGAAAAAAAAGAACTATCAAATCACAAATAAAATTTCCCTCTTGTTTAATAGATTAATTCTGAGTAGACGTATTTGGGCCTCTAGGTGATTGCCATTAAATATGTGTCACACCAAGCACATTTGTGTTTTTTAAACAAATATCTTGGAGAAAATGAGATCTTGAAATGATATTGAAAATAGGAGGTAACTTACCTGCCAGGTTCTGGACAAGCGGCTGACGGCTGTGTTACTGAGACCGAACATTACTGCAAAGAATGAGTTCAGATTTTTCTGCTCCTTGAGGCTAGATCAGAATAACAGGAATAAATACTGTAAGATGGCAGCATTTTGAGCAAGACTTACGGGTAACTATCTAAAAGTTTTTGGTCTCAGCTGTTGCTAAACAAAAACTTCCAGCAGCCCTATGAAAGCTAAAATGGAAAATCAACAACAGCTTGAAACTTTACGCAGACATCTATACCAAAGGGCTTTCAAAGTACAAGTATGGGATCCATTATCCAGAAAGCTACGAATTACAGGAAGGCCATCTCGCATAGTCTCCATTTTGATCAAACAATTCTGATTTTAAAAAATGATTTCCGTTTCCTCTCTAATAATGAAACAGTACCTTGTATTTGATCCCAACTAAGATAGAATTAATCCTTAATGGAAGCAAGACAATCCTGTTTGGTTTAAATGTTTAAATAACTTTTTAGTAGATTTAAAGTATGGAGATCCAAATCACAGAAAGATCCCTTATCTGAAAAAGCACAGGTTCCAAGCATTCTGTATAAAAGGTCCCATACCTGTACCTGAAAACTGGGAGAAATACACAAATATCATAAGATGACAAACTAGCCGTGGCTTAACTGCCTTTTGTCAACAGGTATTTGACATGTTTTTTTCACAGAGTGCACAATTCCACCAACCCAACCCCCAGCATTTCCAGATTATTTGCATTTGCCTCAAGTCACTGCAGAACTCTGCGTTGTGCTGTGCACCATAAGTGCATTAACATCAGTCATTATCTTTATTCAGAAAAATGACTTGCACCTATAAATGCTCCACAGCACTTACCCAGCCTAGTTCAGAGCTGCAGTTTGTAAAAAAAACTCTGTCTTGCATTTGTATATGAGCTTTAGTCATTTACGTGGCATAATAACTTACTAAGCGGCGAGTTTGATGAACTTTTTTAGAAGCAGTGCTCTCCGCTCCTCCTCTTGGCATAGGCATACCTCAGTAGCCACCCAGAACTGAACTTCATTGAATCGCCTCATGAACCGCTCAAGGTTAGCAGTAGTTGCGTTACGAAACCTCTGCTTCCCAAACGTGTGATAAATCAACTCCACCTGGAAATTAAGAAGCATTTCTCACTTAGCATTTATAGCTAATAATGTTACCTTTGCTGAGACACCCCCACCCCACCAAAAACCAGTGCATGCTTTCTACACCGCTACACAGACGTTGCATTAGTCAGATGGATGCATGAGTATCAATGATGCACTTACTAAGCCACTTGTACATATGTTTACACATACATTGTTGGGGGTGTTGTCTAAGGCAGGTCTCAAAACCCTAACACGTACTTGGTGGATGCTCTTAAACAGGTTCCAGTCATTATCCGTCATCTGGTGAGCCAGGTCCTTTGAACTGATCAGTTCCAGAATATCAGAGCTGCTGGTGTTTGGTCCCAGTTGTTCAGGGAGGGGGGTCTGGGAAAAGCATAGAAGGCATTCTGTGATCAAATACATTCATTTGGGCACTGGTGGTATGTCATTAAATAAGGGCAAATTTTACCACTAAAACACTTCAACTCGTTTTTACCAAAAATTGGCAAAAACAAGTCACTTTTTTAGTTTTACCATCAGTGATAGAAACTTTTATCCAGCAATCTATTTACCAAAGTTAATCCTCACTTTCCCCAAACTGGTTTTAACAGTTAAAATTGTTTACCAGCTCTAATCTGAAAATAACCATTATATGTTCCATAGGTAAAACACTTACAAGCCTGCTTCACATTTCATTTATGAATTGAGCTGAAAAAAATGGCCTTTGCTTGAAAATCTTTCAAAATAAATTCCTATAGGCAACACACACATATACATATAAAGCCCATTTACACTGAGAGTATGATTAAGACATATCTCACCAATACATCAAATGATGACTGTCTATTACATCATACAGCAGCCATATTTGCCAAGATTGCCACAGATTGTTACAGATTGCCAGTCCAGCCAGGCCTGCCTGTGTGTGCACAATTCATGCAAATGCACACAATGCATTTCTATGTATCAGTGCTTGTGGCTCTTTAATCATGGCAGATTGTTTCTCAAGGTTGATTGGCCAGTGTCACTCACCACATTGTTCAGTTCATGATTGTAGCAGATGAAAATTCTTTCGTTGAGCCCTAAAGACGTGAATACGCCAGTGTCCTCATGCTTTAGACAGACCCTTTCTGCCAAAGAATAAGGTACAGACCAATACAGATATTAGTTAAATCATTCAAAAACCACCAAAAACTGAAGATCAATTGCAAATTGTCTTCACATCATACTAAAAGTAAATTTAAAGGTGAGCTGCCCCCTTAAGGTGAACCCGGTCACCAATAAGCCTGCATTGGCCTCCGTTATGGTCTGATTATTTGCCCAGGGGTCACCAAGTAATCATGGTAGTGAAATAGCAATCAGACTGTAAGCCTTCACCACTCTGACATTTATTCATTATGGCACAATATACATTTGTATGGGCATTGATAATGTATTTCAAACGTATTGCCTGTTCATTGCTAAATTTCCATACTTACCTCCACTTGAGTTGACTTTTACCACGATTTGATCTCTGTTATATCCATTTTTTGTTGCTAATGATGATATCACCTCTTGCACCGAGGCATTCACAGGCAGCATTGTGGTGATGCAGGAGTGGTCTGGTCGATAAATATCATAAGGCACTAGAAGGAGAAGCAGCTAATAACCAGCCTTGCACACCTCTACATGTCCTTGCGTAATCATCATACTGCGCCTTATGCGATGGTAACTATTCAAGTTATTACTTATCCACATTGATGGCAAAATAATTGTGCTGTGTATTAGTCTTTATTTAACCTCCACCACCTCTTTGTCAGTTCTTTTGACTGTTTGGTACTGTTTTTTTTAGTTTCATTATAGTATCAGTGTAAAAACTGCTATTATCTTAAAGGTATACCGTCATGATTTTTATGGTGTACTTTTTATTTCTAAATTACACTGTTTACAAAGCAAATAATTCACTTTACCACATAAATGTTATTTTTTAACCAACAAATGTTATATTTTTAGTTGTAATATTGGTGTGTAGGCGCCATCTCAGTGCATTGTGCCTAATTCTGAGCTTTCAGAAGGAGCCAGCGCTACACATTAGAACTGCTTTCAGATAACCTATTGTTTCTACTACTCCCATGTAACTGGAGGAGTCCCAAGCCGGACTTGGATTTCTTACTATTGAGTGCTATTCTGATATCTACTGGGAGCTGCTATCTTGCTCCCTTCCCATTGTTCTGCTGATCGGCTGCTGAGAGGGGTGATATCACTCCAACTTGCAGCTCAGCAGTAAAGTGTGACTGAAGTTTATCAGAGCACAGGTCACATGGCTCTGGCACCCTGAGAAATGAATGGCTAGCCCCATGTGAAATTTCAAGATTAAATATAAAAAAAATCCATTTGCATTTTTGAAAAACAGATTTCAATGCAGGATTCTGCTGGAGAAGCTCTATTAACTGATGTGTTTTGAAAATAACATGTTTTCCCATGACAGTATTGGATGGGAAATTGCACAAGTTCTCAGAAGAACACTCTGAGCAGTTGTACATTAATTTGTTTTGAGGATTTACATTTCCTTTAAAGCTAACACAAGGAACTCTGGTTTAATATCTGAAGCAATGATGAGAACAATTTTTGGCCTACCTTTGTCTCCTGCTCGAATAGTATATGTGTTACTAGATGCGTCCTCCTCCAGACTGGAAAAAAGGTTCCCAAAGCTGTTGATCTAGTAAAACAAATGCAGTGTCAGAGAAATGTAGCAAACTATATAACAAGAATATATACACTAAGGAGACTATATTTGTTAGACACTGTATTCCCCTTGCTGTTATTCCATGTCCATATATAAGGTGTTAGTGTGTATGGCTGTGGGGTCTAAAGGGGACCTAGTAACATTCCAAGTGGCATGCAGTCTGTGTCTCGACTAATGGCATCACAATTAATAATAATAATTATTATTATTATTATTATGTATATGTATGTATATCTTTATTTATAAAGCGCTACTTATGTACGCAGCGCTGTACAGTAGAATTCATTAATACAGACAGGGGTGTTAAAGATAATGGATAAATACAAAGTACAACAATAAATACAATAAATACAAAGTGCAGTTGCAATAAGAGTCAGAAACACAAGAGGATGGAGGTCCCTGCCCCGTAGAGCTTACAATCTATATGGGAGGGGTAACTAACAGACACAAATAGGCAAATATAAGTGCTATAGGTCACAGTGGGTGACATTACAGTATAAGTGCCATTTATTATTATTATTAAACTTTATTCACAAAAGTGTACCTTTATTTGGGGAGAGTGATTCCCACTGCTCACCTCCAATCTGTAGACACAGTAATTAAAAAAAAAATCAGTACCCATACACATTACCTGCATTATATAAAATCAAGATCATTTAGTAGCCAAAGAAGCATTACCATAATCTGCAAGAAATTATAGTAATTTGCACAATACTTTTCTAGCAAGTTCTGGTTTACTTCCTGCATTAAACAAGAAAATAGAATCACTTTCATGTCCTGTAGCGCTTCCTGGTTCTGCCAAGTTGCTAAGTAGGTAGTAAAACAAATTACCAGTCCACAGATAAGTGCTCTCTATATTAAATTGCTCCTTATCTCAAACCCTAACAAAGGCTGCAGTTTAGAGAAAGGAAGGGTTTGTTTACACAGAGCTCATTATCTACATTTAGATCAATGACTTGTTTAGAGAGGGTAGGGAGGTTCATGGAAAGATAACATTATTTTCCATTGGTGCTTTATAACAGGAAAACTATAAGAAGATGTGGTTTATTTTTATATACAGTACCTGTACATTGTGCTTATGTTTAAAAAAGGCATACACAGGTTACATAGATATATACAGACCATTTATACAGACTGGGCAATGAATAGAAAAGAAGGAAAGTGGCTGGAGGCACAAATTGCACATATTCTATCGATATCTAAATGAACAGAGAGCGAGAGTGATGAGTTATGTAGTCACAAAATCATCACAAAATAGATCTACTTAACTACAGCAACCAATCAGCAGGCAACATTTATTGCCTGGTTGCAAAGTTAAACACCAGCACTCACAATATAATAAACATACTTATGCAATCTATTGGTACTGCCAATGTCTCAACACTGTAACGGGATAACCAAAACATGACATTCCCCCATTATGCATCTAAAGTCATATTATTATTATTATTATTATTATTATTATTATTTTTAAAAAGTTACTTGGAACTAATGGTGTATGCCCTCTGTGACCGACCAACTAAAATCTGATGCTTTTTATGTTTGTATTTATGTTCCTTTTGATTGGTGGGCACATAATCTCAGACCTACTACATACTGCACAGTAAAGCCCTAAGCAATTTGATAGGTTTGTTTCCACTGAATTATTCTAGCAGGATATCCTCCAACTTTTTACAAAATGTCAAAAGTATGTTATCCAAGTGAGAATATGCTTGCACTTCCAAAGGTAGGAGAAATTATTTGATTTTCAAGGTACCATGTTGTAAGCATATAACTAGAAATCTATGAAGCATTTAGCCGTGGTTACATTTATAATTTTATAATAATTCATCTTCAAACACATAGCTGTGTGCCACTTACGTTCTGGTTTTCCGCCTATCCTGAAGATTCTCTCTCCAAAAGGCAAGGAGCCGTGGATCTCTGCTGACATGTTCTGAAAGTTTCTGTTGAAAACAAAGGACAATGTTGGATTAATTTCAGGATACTGCATTAAATATGGAAAGGTTATTAATAATAATTGGTATTGGATTGTGATAAGAAACCATATTCTCAGGGAATAACAAAATGAGCATCCAGTAGAGGGCTTAAGTACACAAAGTAAAGTCTTTGACTGGCCAACAGCATGAAAGCACAAGTAAATACTTATTGAAATGTTTAATCAGCTCATTACTGTTGTTCTGCTGAAACTGATTTCAGTCATTCTATATCTTGTACGTATCAAAAATATAGGCTGGACATTTTTACTGACTGATTTAAAACAATAATGTTTTCTGCTTTTTCTAGCATAGCACATGTACTCCAAAAAGCTCTATTCTCAGATATATAACATTTCTGCTCTTTTATATAATAGTAATGGTACTTTATTAAAAGAAGGGTTGGGTTTATCTTTGTCAGTGTAATAGGCCACTCACCTCTAGGAAGCTCTTGGCACTTGGCTCAGCCTCCAGTAACTTCCCATACAGAGCTACCCACAGGCTCACCAGGTGCAGGATGTTCTGCCGCTTATGAAGGGAATAGGTTGCCTTTTCTGGCTCATTCACTTCTGACGGCTCCACGTTGAACCTAAGTGGCTGTTAAGGGTCATTTGATTTTTCCTGTATGTGAAATGGTTTATAAGGGCAATGTCACACAAGGCTGTTTTGAGTATTTACTAATCCACGAATCCGAATCCCGAAAGGAAAAAATTGGATTGGAAACGAAAATTTTGCTACTTTTTGCGACTTTTTTGTCGCCGTCGCAATTTTTTCGTATTTTGCGCAACTATTTCTTCGCCGTCGCGACTTTTTCGTATTGAACGATTGTGAATGGCGGAAAAACCTTTCCGACTTTGCATGATTTTGGAAGCCTTCCATAGGAATAAATGGCACTGTGCAGCTCCAACCTGGCCCAAGGAAAGTCTCCCATAGGGCTCAATGGCACTCTGCGGCTCCAACCCGGCCCAAGGAAAGTCTCCCATAGGGCTCACTGGCACTCTGCAGCTCCAACCCGGCCCAAGGAAAGTCTCCCATAGGGCTCAATGGCACTCTGCAGCTCCAACCCGGCCCAAGGAAAGTCTCCCATAGGGCTCAATGGCACTCTGCAGCTCCAACCCGGCCCAAGGAAAGTCTCCCATAGGGCTCAATGGCACTCTGCAGCTCCAACCCGGCCCAAGGAAAGTCTCCCATAGGGCTCAATGGCACTCTGCAGCTCCAACCCGGCCCAAGGAAAGTCTCCCATAGGGCTCAATGGCACTCTGCAGCTCCAACCCGGCCCAAGGAAAGTCTCCCATAGGACTCAATGGCACTCTGCAGCTCCAACCTGGCCCAAGGAAAGTCTCCCATAGGACTCAATGGCACTCTGCAGCTCCAACCCGGCCCAAGGAAAGTCTCCCATAGGGCTCAATGGCACTCTGCAGCTCCAACCTGGCCCAAGGAAAGTCACGATACCGAAGCTTGAATGAATCCAAAACTTTCGTACTTGTTGCGACAATACGTTTTTTTCGCGACGGCAACGAAAAAGTTGCGGAAAATATACGACAAATTCGTGACGCTGATGAAAAAGTCGCAAAAATACCGTTCCTTACGAAAAAACGCATTCGGCCACTTACGGTCCGTTCGTGGATTAGTAAATCTCCCCCTAAAAGTGTGAAAAAGCCTCCCATACACTGACATTGAAGTGGCCTGAAAAAGCGTATGGAGGTTCATGTTAATTTAAGGCAGGTGTCACATGTAGCGGAAGTGAAGTCACATGAAGGTATGCATGTGGTGTCACTTTCACAATCTGGGGGCGCTGTTAAGGTGCAGCTAGGATGGCATGGAAACTAAATATAGCACTGGCAAAGTAGATAATTAGATTACCAATATACAACCCGTCCCTTTATCCTCTATTGCTTTTGTTAGCTGGAGTCCATTATACAGGGTGATTGTGCTCTGTTAATCTAATTATCTACCTCACAAGGCCAACATGGGCTAGCTTTAGTCTTCCTGTTTAGCTCAAGAAAAAAAACATACATTTTATTTTGATAAAAACCACAAGCAAAAAGAAATAAGTATGTTTGGCACAAGCCCTATTCATTGCATTCATTCTAAAAAGGGATAACTGCCTTTTCAGGTCTAGCGCATGTACCCCTACGTCAGATTAATTTTAGAGACACCTCAAATTATGCCCAGTGATGTAGTTCACTCAATTCCATATGACTGCTGTTTAACAACAGCTCCCAGCATTCCATGACACTTTCACTGGAGGCATAAGGACGATAAGGATGAAGTTGTGGTTTAACAGCAGTTGGGGAGATTCTTGAATGTCTGTGCCAGATGTAGAGCTATTCTTGGTAGGAAATGGGGTATTACCTAACTGCAGGCTAGACAGTGGTAAATTTCACTTTGCCACTTAAATCTATACTAATGTACAGTTTCCAGCACAAGGATATTGGTGCAGCAAAGCTTGGCACAGTTGGGTTGTTGGCATGAAGATACTGTGAGTCAAGAGGAAATCACCTGCAAAGGAGTCTGTGAGAAAACAAAAGGGAAAAAATCTTATTTTGGCACTTGAATCAATATCATCACCGGTAGAGGGTTTCTTCCATAAGAGTATAAAATAATGAAGGTTGGAAAAAACAGAAAGCAGGCATGTCACAACAAGGGGCAGCCGCAACACTATTCATTTTGTCAATTGGAAACAAAAATAAAAAATACAATTAGAGCTACCCACAGATTTACATACCTTCTGTGCATGAATCCAGCTTTATAGTCTCTAGTAAGTGTTCCAGGATTTTATCAGCTGTCCCAGACATGACAGTGTACCTAGAAAGCATTCAAGCAATATTATAGAAAGAACTTTTGCAGACAGCCGTTCTCGTGTGAACTTAGTGATTGCACAGCATTATCACTATGCATATATCATTTGTAAAAGATATGGTACTTGTATACAGTAATGCAATGATATCTGAAGAGAAATATATAGATAAAATGTTTACAAAACATAATAAACCTTGCTGTGTTAGTATGAATTCCTTTACATACTGTACATTGTGGAAGGGTGCCAATTCCTTTGTATACTAAGCACTAAGCATAAGGTTTAGGAGAGGTCTAGGTATGTTGGTAAACCTTCAGGTTACATCTCATAAATATAAACACGATACAGCTGATTTCCCAGTGCCAAAAAAATTTCCACAAAAATTGTTTTCTCTTAGGGCCTCTACATGGAGCTTGTAGCAATAGCAGGCACAAAGGGCATTCTGCTCCTTGTGTCAGGTGCCTATGTACCACCCATGTATTATAAGGTGAAGGCAAGAGCTGCATGCATACATGGTCGTAACTATTTGTACTCAATTCTGCAAGTGCAACATAGAATATTATAGGAACAAAATACTAAAATGCTTTATGGCTGTTTTTGGCACTTTACAACATTCCCCACCATTTTAAATGACCCTAATATACTTAATATTCTCAATGCCCATGTTTTGATGGTACAGTAATTGCAACTGCATTTCATTTTCTATTCTGTGTCAATCTGATATCATTTTCATCGCACACAAGTCACTCCATTTCACTGTGCCTGAGGTTGCACTGGTTTGTGCACACCATTGACTGGCTGGAATGCAGCAGTTGGAGAGGGTACAAGTACCTTTCACCAAGAAATTGCACAGCAGCCAGTCCTAAACAACCAACATATTTTACAAATAAACAGATCACCAACAATTTTCAAGCCTGATAGATATGGGTCAGGTAAAACAACTACAGCATGACTTTACTCTGTATCACAAGCAGCCCCATGGTCAACCATTCAAAACCTTCTCAAAGCACCTCCCCCTGGGAAATCTTATGTATTTCTAGCAAACATTATATTATTGTTAAACAGAGAGTAACTTAATAAACCATTACTTTATAATTCTTGTGACATCTTTTTTTCATTTTTTTTTGTCCGTTTTGTACCTCAGTTTCTGTGACCTGTATAGCTTTGCCTGTTGGATAATACAACCCTTACATTTAACAGTACAATGTAATGTATACCTTATAGGAGATACAAGAGACTGCCTACACTATAGCTATATATGCAAACACCTATTTGATACTTAAAGAAAAATTAAGATTTGATTTAATAAAAAAGTAAATAATTCTATATAAACAGATATTGAATAAACTACAGAGGCTAAAATCAGATGTACTTACTTTTGGTTGGAGGCCCCTGCTGGTTGGTGGTTGTTTCCAGCTGATATTTGTGGATTTTTCTCCAAAACTAATACCACCTTCCCATGTTCTTTCAGACGAACTGTGTTAGCTTCTACATCCTTTGGGTAAGACCATGCAATTTAGTGAGATTTGGGTATTCATCAAAGAGCAAAAATACAAACATAAAAATAACAATAAAAATCTAAAAAGGAAGCGCACATCGGGCAAAAACTCTTTACAACTATGAAGAGGAAAAGAACCCAAAGGTACTGGTGGTCAAGTGTCTGAAGATAAAGAGAATTCAATACACCCGGAGTGCACAGGCAGACTCACTTTCCCTTTTGGGTGGTTACTTATAAGCAACTTTGCATCAGCCATTGGTGAGGAATGATTTCAAGGGAGCAGCAAGAATACTCATTAAGTGAAGCGGCATGGTATCAATAAGAAATATTCTTGTTCTTATTTTTACCATGCAAATAGCTATAAATGAAACAATACAGTATGCAATAAATTATTTTATATAGTTAGAAGACTAAGATACAAACCCGAAGAATGCGATTGAAGTCATGCTTGTCCACACGCAGAAAATGGCAGTTGTCTTCCCGCAAGACTATGGTAGCAGCTCTTGGGGCATCATTTACAAGAGCCAACTGCCCAAAATCATCTCCCTCGTGAAGTGTAGCAACCAGGCCCTAATTCAAAGAATTCATAGGGTGTTAGGCTAGAAACTACCAGAATAATAGCAAACATTTCTAAGGTCTCGAAGACTTTGTAACACCCACACCAATGATTTTAGTTCACAATTCTGTTAACTAGTGATACAAAAAGACTTCCTTGCCCCCAGCAAAGAACTATATATAACTTCACCATTGATCTCTGCATGATTTGAAAGTCCAATATGCAGCCCTAAAAAAGATACTAACCATAAATTAAGAGGAATGGCTGCCCATAGCTTTTTTCATATATTTAGATCTTTTGTACAAGATGCAGGCAGGAAATGCATCAACCATTTGAGGTCACTACTGATGCCACAGGATGGCTCACGCTTCCAAGTATACATATATTATATAAAACAGTAGCATCCACTTTTCTGTTATCTATATAAAATTTTTTATTTTATTCAGAAATGCCACACCACAATGAGACTTCGAATCCGAAAAATTACCTCTTTAGTCTCTGTTAAAGTCTACAGAGAAAGATAAGGCCAAGACAAGTAACATGGGCCCACACTAAGCTAATCTCTCATACAATAAAATGCAAAAGTAAAATAAATGGAAGAGCATACTTGTAGCTTCATTTTTATGACTATAACGAGGCCGCTTTGACTAATTCTCAATTAATACAGAGAAATTTTTTTTTAACATAATAAATTGAATGAAAAAAAGTTGAATTTAACCAACCTTCCCATGTGTAATTACGTTTACAGAACCTTTCCATATAATATACCAGGAGGTGCCCTTATCTCCTTGATTGAACACTGCAAACACAAGAGGATGGACAATTGGAGCGCAGCACAAATTGGCAAGAAAACATTTTTTCAGTGTAATATTAAAGACTATTGTTATGGAATAACACAAACATTCTCCAGAGGCATGGTACACTGGCACAATTTCTACAGTCCTGGACCATGTAAATCTGTGATGTATCCCACGGTTACACTTTACTGTGTAGTTATCTCGAATAGGGAAGACAAGGAAGTTACAAAGTTCATATTTTGTGGGGGGGTACAGAAAAGTCATGGACTTCCTATAAAGGAAAGTGTTGTTAAGTGATTGGTTGAGTTTTAATTGGATTAGTATGAGACGGCCACCGTGAAGTTACATAGGCAACTGTCTTTGTAAATGCTAAAAGGCTATTTGTATCAATCAATGTACTAACAGTATAATTACCAGTATGTATGTATGTATGTATGTATATTTTTATTTATAAAGCGCTACTTATGTACGCAGCGCTGTACAGTAGAATACATTAATACAAACAGGGGGTTAATAAGATAATAGATAAATACAAAGTACAACAATAAATACAAGATACAGTTACAGTTGCAATAAGACAAGAGTCAAAGACACAAGAGGATGGAGGTCCCTGCCCCATAGAGCTTACAATCTATATATAGCCTTGTGTTGTCTCACTTGCTAAAAATATATTCAGCTCTAACTAGAGTGAATGACAAACCTAAAACCTATAGACAAAAGCCATTTTAAGCCTCAGGACAAAGGGATGGCATTAGCAGTTTTAGGTAAAGCACTTGATATCAATTACTTACACACTGTACCAGCTTTCGCATGAGACTCAAATATCAAAACAGAAGCCAATTCCTTTTTCACCTGTAAATGGACAGAAAGCAGAAAGTGATTTCACAGTTCAGTTTGGGCTTTCAATCAGTCAATATTCCTTCACATATTATATATATATATATATATATATATCTTTGTTTCATAATAGTGCAGTTTTCTGCCCATCCGTTTAACATTCACACAAGGGAATAAGATGTACCGACCGAGTTGGAAAGATGGGACACCGCCTTGATGTGAAGTAACTCCTCAAATATCACTTCCAGCTCTTCTTCAGTACGCTGGCAAGGGCTAAATAACATGAAAACAAAGATTTAGTATGATTCAGACACTGACCCATATTTTTTTTCATCTGTTAGCTGTTAGCTATGCAAACTGGTAACAAAGGCAATTTAACCGAAACCATAAAAATCTACTTTCACAATAAAAGTCCACTCTTTGTTTGCTTAAATCCGCCTTTTAAATTACCAGGTGGAAAGTGACAACAGAAAGAACATTTACAGATTAATTTTGTTTGATTTATTCCCAGAACATACTGTTTTAAGTTACATTTCCTTTTAGAGATAGCAAGTAGGGTACAGATGAAAGAAGGGAGTCTAAATGCGTTGTATATTCACTGTCAGTGCTATTGGTGTCACATGCCATCATGGTTTCCTTCCCCTCCATCCATACACCTGTATGTGCTACAAGGGTGGTGTGACAAATGCAGGGAGGAGAAGTACATATTTGCTTACAGCTGGCATTCAGCAGTTCCCATGGTTGTACTGAACAGGTACACTTTAAAAAAATCACTCAGTATGAAGAAAAATAGGGTAAACACGGAGCTTGTGTTTTCCAAAGGCACAGCAGCTAGGTAAAATGTAAAGGATAAACTTGAACTTCTGTCATCCAATCGAATAATTTATAGCTCCAGCCAGGCTCAGGCAATAATTAAAGCTAACAAGGAGGTAACATACTCCAGCTTAGAATTAAAAAGAGGAATGGAAAAGAAAAATAGGGGTAAAGCTCAAACATATATTTATAAAGCACTTCTTATTAACAACTGAATGGCGCTAAGCAGTTAACTGCTTTACCCCCCATGGTCACAGGTGTACAATAATGACCCAGGTTTAAAACCCCAGGGTCCGCCAATTGTTACAGACTTTAAACTTTGGATCATTTAAATAACCGATTTAGCACCAACCAACATTGTTTGTCAGGCAATAATCAAAAGAAAACCATAAATGAGTGTATATTTAGGCATTTATAACCAATGTGTGTGAGTTCACATTCTGGCCAAGTCCAGTAATTTAAACACATTTCAACTCTTCTCTTGTAAAGTGGGTACATAACCAAAAGGCTTTTTATATTTTGGCTCTATTTCTAAATTAAAAGTGTAACAATTACACTCAAGTTCCTAGAGAGTAGAACTTTTTCTAAAAGATATCACAGATATCGGAGTTATGGCCTATCCAATATTCAGCCTTCATCTTTACAAATTACTTTACACTATGAATGGCAGAATCCCAATAATGGGATGGGAGGTTGTGACGTCCCCCAAGAATAGTATAATCCTTCCCAGAAGTAGAATGTGAATTCTACCATGCAATATAAAATTACACTTAAGAGTAGTAGAGTCTCCCATCCCAGAAGCAGAGTACGATATGGGTTCAACCATGCAATGTGAAAGCAAGAAAATAATATATTCCAGCTCATGTAAAGGCAATTATTCTTACGGTTTGCGTAAAATCATGGTTAGCAACGCTGCTGGTCCCAACTGAGACAGTAATACCAAGGACTCTTGCACTTCTTCTTCTGTATCTTTGTCAGTCAGCAAGGGGTCAACGTGTAGTTCTGCTTTCACGAATCGATAAAATTGGGAGTCTTTATCATGGAAATTGGGCTCTTGTCTCACTGTAACAAAGATCATTAATCCATTACCATTTTTTGTATAGTCGCTGAATTCCATATAACAAAAGTTGAATTAAAATAAAAAGTGGAACCTTTTTTAGTATCACCATAACGTACCCTAATTGCCAAAAATGGGACAAGTTGCTTAAGGACTCAAGAAATCTGACTACATGAAAAAGCTAAATGCTGGCATTCCAGGAATGAGAGAGATGAGAGAGCTTTATAGTAAATTCATAGAAATAAAAGGTTCTATGGTAGAACCAGATAGATTCAAAATTCAATATCAGCAAGGAGAGATGGAACGTTTTATGATTTGCCCCTTTCAGATTATGATCATTTACAGTTAAAGTGATGTCTAGTAAGCAATGTGTAAATATTAGCTCAGCAAGACAAATGTTGCTAAATGTGACATTTTCTGTGAGCAGTAAACAGATAACACCAATAACACCTTCCTCTTGTAACAGACAAAAGATAGCTGCTGAACATGTCTTGTTCATTCTCATAGCATTGATACCATCACAACTCTGATTCTAAAAAGAAAGCAGCCTCACTTAGACAGCTACAATGGCAAGACTTTTCATTAGACCAAAGGTAAAGGCCAGTGGGCTAGATGTAAAGTATGCTCAAATGCTGCACATCCTTACTTGTTAACCATGCAGAATGTAAGGTTGCCACATTTTGGCAAAGATACCACCAGTTGGGACAGGTCCACGAGGGGAAGGGGGTTATGATGTAAAGTGGCAATGTAAAGTGGAGATGTAATGCAAATGAGTGATTTTGGAGAGGATTTGCTGAGTATGGCTGGTGTCTTTGGGATAGAAGGGGAACTGGAAAAGGGGGATTGGGGCAGCTCAAAGGCAAGTCGGTGGCAGAAGGACTAGTTATCACAAATCAGCTGGAGAGTACATTGCCAGTAAAAATACCAGCCTCAGTCTTGGCTGGTATTTTACCGACTAGACCAGCTAGTGATGTAGTGATGGATTCTGCGATATAAAGCCCACAACAGCCGGAGAGATTCCATTTGATAGGCTTTTTCTTTGCACTATAGTAAGTAGTGATGAGCACATCTGTCCCATTTTGCTTCACCCTAAAATTCGTAAAATGTCAAGAAAATTTGCGAAACGCATTTGTCATGCGATTTTTTTTTTGTCGTCCATGTCTTTTTTGTCGCCCGCATCTTTTTTTTTGTTGCCCGCGCTTTTTGACGGGACCGTGCCCAATTTTGAAGAGACCACACCCAATTTGCCACGCAACAATTATTTTTTGACGTGCAACGAATTTTTCTGCAGCGCATTTTCACAGAGGTTTTGCAAAACAATTCGCAGAGGGTGAAATGTGAAAATTCACTGCAAATCCATGCCTGGAGAAAAAATTCGCTCATCACTAAAAGTAAGCAATCCTGCTGGAGTTTCCTGAAAGGAAAGTATTATCAGCATACCCTATTGTTCCTTACCATGCACAAGGGCTCCTTCATCCACCAGCACCTGCCATATCCCCACGGCTTGGCTTCGGGACTGCAGGCCATGACTGATGCCCAGTAACCAGTCAACAAGCTCCTTCCCTGAGCAGCATTGTCTGTTTAGAAGGGAAGAAGGCCCAGTGAATGTGCATTAGTATACATGAAGTCTCAAGTCTCAAATAACTCAATCTATTGGCAACAGACAATAAGCTTAAATATGTTTAGCGATAAAGAACTAGAGGGCTTTTTTAAATACATTTTATTATTATTTATTTTTATTACAAGGCCTTTTTTAACTTAATGTTAAAAATGTAACTAAGCATTAAGTTTCAATTGCTGTTCCGCTTAAATGCAGGTCCTGGCTAACAGGTGTGGGTTTATGGCTCAGTCCTCCAATTTATCCCACCAAGCGCTCATTCTCCCAGTTCATTAGCAATCCCACATCCACTGCATGGGCAATTTGCAAGCATTGCTCCCTGCACAATGTAGACTGTTTCCAATAAATCATTAATGTTTTTATTTGTTTTTCATTAAAAGTTTCTACATGGTATTTTGATTTCCTCAAGGGACATATTTGTGCCAATAATTGAAGCTCATTTTCTAACACTTGGCAATTATAAAACCAGGGCAGTAGCACTGCTATGAAGTAGTCATGGCAATCAGATATTGATTTAATAGCCTCAAGCTTGATAAAGGGCCCAGGTAGGGCCCAAATCATTGCCCTCTATACATATGTATGGGCTAAATAAACACCCCTTTTTCACTTTGCAACTTTTTGGTATGCTACTTGATTTTTTCTACTTGGAATGTTGCTGCGTTTTTTGGGTCTCAGTCCAGACCTGATGAACATTTTGTGCACCTAATGATACCCTCAAATTTTATAATACAAGAAAATACGAGAAAGATAGACGTGACATCTATTTTAAATCACTAAGACTTTTTATTACATTCCTACAGTATATGCACCACCCTTCCTAAAAAGATGAATATGCTTTGTTTGTAAGAAAGCTATAACACAATGTGTTGAAATTACTAATTGAATGGAATGGCAAAATATGTTCCTTTATCTTGCTAAACATCTTGTCAGAAGACAAAGGACCCATTTAAAAAGAATCATTTACAGATTTAGAAAAAAACTCATGTTTTGTATGTCATTTCCTACCAAAGAAGGCAGTAGCCAAGAAAGTGTTCTACCAACTTTTGCTGATTTTTGAAAAGTGGCTCTATTGTTAATGAACCAAAGTCGAGAATCATTTTATAGGGTGCTAGCTAATTTGTTACATAGGAAAACTGCTACTAGACTATTATTATGAGTTTTTTCCATGTACACAGGGCCACTCCTGCCATAAGGCAGAACCTTGCCTCGGGGGGCAGTTAGCGGCCAGTTATCAGGGGTGGTCATTTTTTAAAATAAAAATTTGCCTCTGCTAGTGCAGCGAGCACAATAGCACTCTCTGCACTAGCAATGCGACCCCCTCTGGACATGCTCCAACGCTACAGTTGTAAGTGCAGGGCATGATATTGAGGGCAGAGATGAATCAGCTGCCTCCAATCCGAATTCTGAATGGGAAAAAATCAGATTGGAAACGAACATTTTGCGACTTTTTTGTATTTTTTGCGATTTTTTCTTCACCGTCGCAACTTTTCGTAGCCGTTACGACTTGCACGAATTGTCGCGACTTTTTCGTAGCCGTTACGACTTGTGCGAATTGTCGCAACTTTTTCGTAGCCGTTACTACTTGCGCGAATTGTCGCAACTTTTTCGTAGCCGTTAAGACTTGCGCGAATTGTCGCAACTTTTTCATATTGAGCGCTAGTAAACGGCGGGCAAACCTTTCCGATTTTTTCGCGACGGCTACGAAAAAGTCGCGACAATTCACGCAAGTCATAACAGCTACGAAAAAGTTGTGACAATTTACGAAAAAGTCGCGACGGAGACGAAAAAAATCGCAAAATACCGATCATTACGAAAAAAACGCATTCGGACACTTTCGATCCGTTCGTGGATTAGTAAATCGGCCCCTATGTGTTGTTATTGGTTGTTTGCATGAAGAAGATGTTACTGTGTACTCATGTTGTCCATGACCATGGATCAACAGACCTTAGATATGGCACTTTTTTTAGCCTAATGATTCCATGAAACACATTCATACAGATCAACAAGCTTGCACTTCACATTTCTGATTACAACGCCATACAGTATGACTGATTTACTTAATTATATATAAGGACCAATAGTCTGTTCAATAATGTGGTGGTACCGGTGGCTGCGGAAATGGTGTTTCCTGTCACGCATCATGGCTGGAGACACGGTAAGCAGGTAAGTGTGCAAAACTTTTGCTGCCCTCCAGACTTTATGTGTTACCACCTAAAGAAAAACAAGGATTAAATGTGAAAAGGAGAATGCAAAATTAACTATATAGACAAAACATGGATCCACAATAAAGCAAGCCAATCCCCTCTATCCTCATATTATAAACTTTAAAGGAGAAGGAAAGTCATTTTGGCATTTTACTTCCAATAGATTTGCCACATTAGTGCCACCTAGAACACTATTCTGTAGAAAACATTACCATTAAAGAGCCCAGTAAAGAGCCCTAGAAGCTTTCTCTGTTTGCTTAAGATTGCAGCTGCCATTTTATCTTGGTCTTCATAGCTTCCTGCTGTATAGCTATAGCCATCATATAGTTACATAGTTACTTAGGGTTGAAAAAAGATCAGAGCCCTTCCAAGTAAACCCAGCACACACAAACCTATACTGACCTATCTATACACTCACATACATAAACCATATATACCAACATCAATTCTAACTGTAGATTTTAGTATCACAATAGCCTTGGATATTCTGATTGATCAAGAACTCATACAGGCCCCTCTTAAAGGCATTAACAGAATCTGCCATTACAACATCTCTAGGAAGTGCATTATAGTTCACACTGCACATTCCTAAGGGAAGGGGGAGGGCATTTTAGTATTCCTTAGGGAGGGGGTGCAGGAGAGAGGAGAAAACTGCCCAGATTCTGGCCCCTGGATGTTTCTGAGAGAGGAAGTCAGATACCCAAAGAACATGTTTACAAAAAAGGAGAGAAGAAATCCTGTGTTTCTTTTGATATAGGACTCTTCTGTGAGTGCTTATGGCTGTATTTACATGGACCTTTCTGATAAAGCTTAGTTTTTACTTTTCCTTCTCCTTTAAAGGCTCTCACCAAAGGAAAACAATAACATTTTTGTTGGCTTATGTATTTGAGCTGTTGGGGCATGGAAATACACAACAGTGTCAATGACAATGCAAAAAGCTCCAGCATGGTACTCCGGCAGATTCTGCAATATGAGTTTCAAAAGGGGGTAACCTAGTTCAACAAAAGTTAGCGGTCCCCTGGTATAAATACAGTACCTAAATGATGTACTAATTAATAGGCAACTTGAATATAATTTATATCTTTACAAGAGATGTGTAGAAACAGCAGATGCCTGCTTTCAAACAGGTGATCAGAAAATTCCCCCTGCCAGTTGGTTATTATAGTAACATAGTAAGTTGGGTTAAAAAAAGACATACGTCCATCATGTTCAACCATAATGCCTATATATAACCTGCCTAACTGCTGAGAGCTATCTCCCCTACCCCTGTATTCCCTCACTTGTACTGAGAGCTATCTCCCATAACCCTGTATTCCCTCACTTGTACTGAGAGCTATCTCCCATACCCCCATGCCCTTCCTAGTGATGTGGTAATGGCAGATTCTGTTAATGCCTTTAAGAGGGGCCTGGATGAGTTCTTGATCAATCAGAATATCCAAGGCTATTGTGATACTAATATCTACAGTTAGTACTAGTGGTTGTATTTATAGTTTATGTATGTGAGTATAGATTGGTAGGTGTGGGTTAGGTGTGCTGGGTTTACTTGGATGGGTTGAACTTGATGGACACAGGTCTTTTTTCAACCCTATGTAACTATGTAACTATGTAACTTGTACTGAGAGCTATCTCCCATAACCCTGTATTCCCTCACTTGTACTGAGAGCTATCTCCCATAACCCTGTATTCCCTCACTTGTACTGAGAGCTATCCCCCATAACCCTGTATTCCCTCACTTGTACTGAGAGCTATCTCCCCTACCCCTGTATTCCCTCACTTGTACTGAGAGCTATCTCCCATAACCCTGTATTCCCTCACTTGTACTGAGAGCTATCTCCCATAACCCTGTATTCCCTCACTTGTACTGAGAGCTATCCCCCATACCCCTGTATTCCCTCACTTGTACTGAGAGCTATCTCCCCTACCCCTGTATTCCCTCACTTGTACTGAGAGCTATCTCCCATACCCCTGTATTCCCTCACTTGTACTGAGAGCTATCTCCCATACCCCTGTATTCCCTCACTTGTACTGAGAGCTATCTCCCATACCCCTGTATTCCCTCACTTGTACTGAGAGCTATCTCTCCTACCCCTGTATTCCCTCACTTGTACTGAGAGCTATCTCCCATACCCCTGTATTCCCTCACTTGTACTGAGAGCTATCTCCCCTACCCCTGTATTCCCTCACTTGTACTGAGAGCTATCTCCCCTACCCCTGTATTCCCTCACTTGTACTGAGAGCTATCTCCCATACCCCTGTATTCCCTCACTTGTACTGAGAGCTATCTCCCCTACCCTTGTATTCCCTCACTTGTACTGAGAGCTATCTCCCATACCCCTGTATTCCCTCACTTGTACTGAGAGCTATCCCCCCTACCCCTGTATTCCCTCACTTGTACTGAGAGCTATCTCCCATACCCCTGTATTCCCTCACTTGTACTGAGAGCTATCTCCCATACCCCTGTATTCCCTCACTTGTACTGAGAGCTATCTCCCATACCCCTGTATTCCCTCACTTGTACTGAGAGCTATCTCCCATACCCCTGTATTCCCTCACTTGTACTGAGAGCTATCTCCCATACCCCTGTATTCCCTCACTTGTACTGAGAGCTATCTCCCATACCCCTGTATTCCCTCACTTGTACTGAGAGCTATCTCCCATAACCCTGTATTCCCTCACTTGTACTGAGAGCTATCTCCCCTACCCCTGTATTCCCTCACTTGTACTGAGAGCTATCTCCCCTACCCCTGTATTCCCTCACTTGTACTGAGAGCTATCTCCCATAACCCTGTATTCCCTCACTTGTACTGAGAGCTATCTCCCATACCCCTGTATTCCCTCACTTGTACTGAGAGCTATCTCCCCTACCCCTGTATTCCCTCACTTGTACTGAGAGCTATCTCCCCTACCCCTGTATTCCCTCACTTGCTAAGAATCCATCCAGCCCCTTCTTAAAGCTATATAATGTATCAGCCAGTACGACTGATTCGGGGTTATGGGTTATTATATGCAAATATAAATATATGCAAAATAAACATAGGTCACACCAAAGGATTATGTGACACTGGGAGATTAGTAGATGCTATTAGTAACTGATTAAGGAAAATGTGGCAACACAATCACCCAGCTATAGAACCAGGAAATCCTGGAGAGTAAATAAGCTGTCATTCTCACATCTCACCCTAACTGGCCTGAGGTTAGCTCTGCCTTGGGTCCCAATAGAAAAACAAATTCTCTCTCTCTTCATAGGATATGGACAAACTTTGGGGGGGTTGTTCTTGCGGTTGCTACACCTACATGAAACCATAAAGACTGCCCTGTCCCCTAGGCCTTTCTGTACAAAGATTATGAAACTTTAGTGGCCTGAAAGAAATTCTGTTGAAAACACTAATAAGCAGGGAACTTCTCTTTAGCTCTGCACACAATTAGCAGAGGTGAATGAGCATAGATTGCTAGTGTACTTGTGCAGTATGAGAGGAGATAAGCTGTGCTGCACCCCAGCAGGTCGGGTAACACAGACAGAGGGCTCATTCACCACATTTAAGCTGGAGTCTAAAAGATTCCTCTGTTACCTGTTTCACAGTCTGCTTGTATTCTTCTTGAGACTTAATATCAGGTAACGGTGTCTGGAAGAGAATATGAGGTTGCAAATTATCAAGGAGAAACCAGAACATAGAAACACAGTAACCAAAGCCCCATAAATATGAGCTGCGGTGGCCTAAATGCATAATCTTTGCGAGGACAAGCCATGGTGAAGTTGACTGCATTTGTATCCTCTCGTGTTTATTTTCTACCAGCCAGAATAATCCTGCTTGCAGCCCCTCTGTACATTGCCCTACTGTACCCACTTTCGGGACAGTTGATCACTCTGCAATTTTAGCAGCAAAGTGCTATATATTCCCTAGTGTATAAATCATCTATGGCGTACGGTGGTCTTCCAGTGTACCTGCCACTCTACGTAGCAGAAAGGGTTAAAGGTGCTTTTGTACTGTCTGTTATATCACCCTGTCACACAAGCCTTGTTTTTGTCTCTTAAAGGGGTTGTTCACCTTTAAGTTAACTTTACGTTACCCTATTACTATCAGTTGTTCAATTAGTAATTATTAGACTTAATCTTCTGCCTCTTTTCAGCTTTCAAATGTGGGTAACTGACCCCAGCAGCCAAAAAACTATTGCTCTGTGAGGCTACAATTTTAATGTTAATTTCTATTGTTTATCTTCTTATTTAGACCCTCTCCAGTCTTACATTTAAGCCACTGCCTGGTTGCTAGCCTAATTAAGCAACCGGGTAGCCGCTGAAGTACCAAACTAGAAAGATGCTGAACAAAAAGCTGAATAACTAAAAAACCACAACAAATAAAAAATGAAGACCAATTGCAAAATGTCTCAGGATACCAATATCTACATTATAAAGTTATTTAAAGGCTAACTACCCTTTAAAGAGAAACAACCATGTTTATTAACTAGAACAGTTAATTCCTTGCTGCTCACTGGCTTTATTTCTCTTAATTATTAAATTCCCAAATTGTCCAAGGCACAATCAACTTGACAAACAGCAGAAGGCAAAGCTAGATATCAACAAGTACTACAGCCTATTTCATTTTATTTGTTACCAGGCAAAAAAAATAAAATGGCCAGCACGCTTCAGGTCTGTTTCAGCATGAAGAAGACCCAGAAAATAAAACTGGGCTCTATTAATAGTCATGTAGGGTCTGCCTACTGTGTATGATAGCAGTATGTAAGCTACCCTATATGAGAGTTGTTTACTGCCCTGATCAGTTGGGGTCACTCTCCTCCAGCTGCAATCTGTGGTAAGGTTAGTTTAACATTGTGTTGCCCAAGAATTGCATGGCTGATAAATAAACCAAGAAATGTTGTAAATTCACATTTCCTTCTTCTAAGGACCCAGATATCAGGATTCAGGAATTATTTCTCTTATTCCCTTCACGTGCAAGGTGACTTCATAAGCTCCCTCCCTGCAGCTGTCACCTGTACACCGCTTTCTGCCTGGGTGAATTTGTTTGCACAGCAAACATGCCAAGTGCCCTGCAATAACCGAAAGTGGCTACTAAACAAATATGCTGCAAGTCTGTCTCTATGCGCTTTATCCATAATGTGTATTAAAATCAAATAAGTTCAGGTTAATGATATTAAACCTGCACAACTGCAGATGGCTATCGTTGACCTTCAGAGCTGCGGAACACCAGTGCTCCCAGCAGCCATTATCTGCTCATGGGTGTTGCAGTCTAACAACTGGAGCTCCATAGATAAGTATTGTTTTACCATTGATTAAGCCGTTTCAGATGGCCATGCATGTTGTGACATTAGCTTCACATATAAGATGTCTGTCTCATGGGTATGGACTGAGGGCCATTGTGCCTGATCCTGAGCTTTCAGAAAGAGCCAGCACTAAACAACAGAACTGCTTTCAGATAAGCTATTGTTTCTCCAACTGTAACTGGAAGAGTCATGAATTGGGTAAGCCAGACTTGGAATTTTACTATTGAGTGCTATTCTCATATCTACCACTAGGCAATGCAGGTGTCAGGGAGCTATCTTGCAATCTGCCCATTGTTCTGCTGAAATTTCAACATTAAATAGAAAAAATATGTTTGTTTCAATTCAAGATTCTTCTGAAGGAGTGCTATTAACTGGTTGTAAAAAAAAAAACACCTTTTTTCCCAGGACAGATTCCCTTTAAGGAATATTTCCAATGTAATAGACTGCATGTGCATAATAATATAATTCCATGATTTATGCTAGAAAGATGAGCACCGCTATGCAGTTGATTGAGCCTGAGTAAGCGCCCCAGGATTTGCAACCCTTGGGTTCCAGATGAACGTGGTGGGCATTGGGAGTGAAAATATCTCTGTAAACCGGTCGATATGCTAGGGCACACAGCCATTCTTTTTATGATTTAATCTATTTATTGTTTTACTCCTGAGTCACCTTCAATAAAAAAAATATGCGTAATAAAGCACACTTGGATCTTGGTGTTTCCATGCTAATCAGTGAGTATATCTGGGCAAACACTGCTTGCAGTGAGCTAACACCCATCTGACAGCAGTATAACTGCAGCCATGGGAGAACCTTACATAATAGTAATGCTTAAGATTTTAGTATGGCATGGTATATTCGTAAAGATCCTGTAGCTTACAAGAAAGCTACTCTATTGTCAATGTTTGCCCCTTTTTACAACACATCTTTTATAATGGCATTTCAATTCAGTGAAACTATGTAGCACTCTAGCAGCAATAGAGTTCCACAGGCTGCAGAGAAGTCCCAGTTAGTCGCTTTTATATCTTACATGGCAGATGTTTGGAAAGGGCAAGCAATGCTGTAATCAGTCTGATGATTGTAGCACTATCAAGAAATAGCAATGCAAACATGATGTCAGGTATTTGAGAACACTCCCTGCTTCTCTTCTGTAACTGCACTGTGTCACCTTCACTAGCCTCCTTCCAAAGCAGGATCCAGTAAGCCATTTGCTCTGGGTTTCCTTTGATTACAACCATATACAGGTATAGGATTCATTATCCGGAAACCTGTTATCAAGAAAGCACTGAATTACAGGAAAGCCATGTCCCATAGACTCAAATAATTACAAATTTCAAACATAATTCCTTTTTCTCTGTAATAATAAAGCAGTACCCTGTACTTGATGCCAACTAAGATATAATTAATCCTTATTAGACAAAACAATCCTAGAAGGTTTATTTACTATTTAAATAATTTTTTACAAGATTTAAGGCTATGACAGACAAGGAGATTAGTTAAACAGATACTGACACCAGCAATGAAACCTTTTTTACATCTATCATAACATTGTCTTTGCATGAGCTTTATAATTTTGCCAAAAAAGTATTTCCTGAAGCTTTTCCATTCCTTATCTGATCCCCCATGTTCTTCTATGAGGGGGCGGCCATATTTGTGCAGCAGTAGGCTGTTAGCATTAGAAGCTATAAGTGACAGGCTGAGATGGGACAGTCAGGTTGGCAAAACAGTCAGTATCACTTTAACCGCAACAAATTTCCTCTGCTGCCAGTGGGAAAACGTATGCATCACTTCAGCTTTCCGAAATCACACAAAGGTCCCTCGCGAGGAAATTTCAGGTGTTTAAGAAAGCCATAAGCATAAGCAACACGTATGTTTTCTCACCGGCCATAATGTAAATCTGGAAAGACCCTTTTATACAGGGCCCCAGGTCCCAAGCATTCTAGATTACAGGTCCCGTACATGTAATAGGAATGGACATGATCATTTGCAGCACTTTGCCTCTGACAGTAAATACAGTATACAAACACACACACATAGAAAGAAAGAAAAGATGGATATAATTTCTGAATTTGTGGATGTAACTGATCTGATTCAACCAACTGGACCAAACTTGCTCCTGAGAACGAAGTGGTTCAGAGTCAGTCAGAAAATCATTGCTGCATCTTTATGTTTTTACAGACGTGCTAGAAATGACCATACCAAACTTTACTACTGACTATGGTGTCCATTATCATTACTTACCACCTAAATTTAAAATATATATTCTTGCTGTTTAGTAGGAGATAGGTCTGTCAATTTATTTCATCCAGAAATCCACATTGTTTTGTTGATATCCATGTTACCACATCTTACATTCCAATACTGCTCTGTATATGTTTAAGTTCTGTTGTATCTTCACCAACTACTGCACCACACCATCCAACAATTCTGCCAGTTGCCCCACCAGATGTCTTTGTCTGCTGCTTCATTCCCCCTTTTGACCTTATCAATTCCCCACTGCCTGACCTCAAAGGTTGCCCATTATTTTTGGCTATCTCCAGCCAAAACTATTAGAGTCCAACTCTAGTAATTCTGTTTGTCTGGCTGGCCATCGAATGACCACTATATCCACATCCAATTTCGTATTTAACCAATCCATCTCTTTAATGGCTCTTTGTGGCTAGTCTAAGCTTGTTTTTTTTCTATATTTTGCTGCCCACTGTGTATCCTGTACAGCATTACCTTTATTTACATGCCGGTACTATACAAATTAATTAAGGGGTAGCATAGAAGGCTCCAGTCTGAAGGTACCAAGGCACTGAAAAATAACCTTAAAACTGAAGGATACAAAGCCTTTTGTAGATACAGATTTAAAAAAAAAAGTCAATGGTGAATATAATACACACAGCTCAACTGCAGCTTACTGCCAGGTGATTACCTGCCTCCTGTGTGTGAGTCTTTCCCATAGGGTAGCTACCCAAGTCATGTTTCTGACTTAAGGATTTCCCTAAGTGTTCCAGCGTTGAGTTATGAATTTATGTACATCTGTTGCGCCAAGCCGGTGATTGGCTGATTCTGTGTTTTTAGAACAAACACGGAGCGTGAAAAAACATTTTTTCCCTTTTGTTTATGCAACAAACTTTGTTAGTAAGTAAAACTTTTGGTTAGCTTTGTTCTTCCATAAAAATTGCCTTTTTAACTGATTCAGGACTGTCTGGATTTTCTGGAGAAACTGCCTAGTGATTTCTTGAAGAATGAATAAATAAAAAATAAATTGAGTGAATCTCATGCAACAAATGTATGTTTATCAAAATAATGTCCATTTTTTACAGTTGATATCCTCTAGTCATCACAACAAACTGCTCCTTTAGGTACAGGGATCTCTTGTACTGTCAGCACTGCGAGTTTCAATCCTGCACAAGGCTCATTGCAGCAACACAAACCAACCATAAGCAAGGTTCAAGTGCCAAGTGTATGGGTTGTAAGGGGAACAAATTTACACTCCTTAGTGCTCCAGCCCTTGCCCCCCAGCCCAAAAGCTTTACTTATAGTGATGAGCGAATCTGTCCCATTTTGCTTTGCCAAAAAATGGGGAAAAATTTGTGAAACGGTGAAAATGCCACGCAGCAAAAATTGCTTTAAAAAATGGCACACAGAAATTTTTTTTTCAATGCGCATTCATTTTTTTTGACACAGGCCAGTCTCACGAAAAATCCGGCAATGGTGAAATGTGGAAATTCCCTGCAAATCCATGCCTGCCGAATTATTTCGCCCATCACTAGTTACTTACTGTTTATAACATATATCTTTTAGTTTATTTCTCCAACTTTATCCCCTCCATTCTGCACATTTACACGAGGTTTGGGGAATACTGTTATTTATAGCTCATAGTAGTTTAAGTGATTGTGAATTTGACAGGCCCAGGCAGCATAAACTTACATGGAATCGGAAGGCTTCTAGGAGGACCATGTTTATTCTCCCATATCAGGCAACTGGAAAATATTTTTAGTTAAAGGTCTATAATATTGTTCCCCCGTGAAAGGGTCAGAATGGAAGACAGACTTCTCAGGCTCTTACCGACAATGTTTTGATATAGTCAAAAATAAGACACATTGTCCTGTGGAGTTTTATGTTAATTTCCTCCTTTGATACAATAGGAGCACACCCCTCCTTTCCTCCACCCTCCTCTCGCAAGGCTTCCTGCCATGTACCGATCCAGAAATCCTGAATTACAGGAGACATCCGGCAGGAGTTTGGCTGCTTTCCAGGCTCCAAGCTCAGATCCCAAGTGTATTTGGCATAAGTTGGTGTGTTGCTATAGTGACCCATCGCATGCTGTAGGGCACTCTGCCTTGACTTCACCTCAGAGGCAATGTTTGCAAAGCATTTCCCATTATATATCATGTTAGGCACTGACATTTTAAATGAACTGTTTGCCCAGAAAGATTTCAAGCTACTCTTTTCACCCCAGGAAATCACCCCCCCCCCCCACCACCACCATAATCGTATATTTAGCTCTGTTCAAAAGAAAAGTTAAACTGTTCTGTAGCTCAGTGAGGAGATCTCATTGGCAAAGGGCAAGGGAGAGTGACAGAACAATGGATAGTGAAGCAAATGCACAGAGCAGGGATCCTGAATCTCCGCTGCTATTGAAGGGGTGATATTCCATGGCATTTGAACTATGTGGGTTAGCCCATCCTCTTAACATTGTTGGCAGCAATGATGGGGCTGTAGGAATGTGCTTTATAGGCAATGGCCTGTAACTGTGAAACCTATGTGTGAAGAAGAGGGTGACAACTCTTTGGTTAAATTGCTCTTTTACCATACAGAATAGTTTTCAAAGCAACAGTGGTGGTATATCAAAGGTCATGAAAGAAACACTTTTTCTGGTACCAGGGAAAATATTTGATCAGTCAGTAAAAAATTAATTTTTTTCAAATGTCATAATTTTTCAGCATTTTCGCTTAAAGGAGAAGGAAAGGCAAAAACTAAGTAAGCTTTATCAGAAAGGTCCATGTAAATACAGCCATAAGCACTCACAGAAATACTGCACTAACTTCTCTGAAAAAAAGATTAGTTGTGTCTGTTTTCCTGTGCCACAGACACGCAGCTCTCTGCTCTCTCCCCTCTCCTGCTCCCCACTCCCTCAAGAATGATAAGAACTCACTCCCCCCCTTAGGAATGTGAATCTGAGCCAATCAGCAGGAAGCTGACTCGTTGTCTAACTAACTGAGCATGTACACTTGGTCTGGGTCTCTGTGCAGGAGTGAGGCATTATGGGAACTTTATTTACACAGCTCAGCATTTTTTCTTCCTGTTTGGCTTCTGATCATCTGAACGGGACTTAAGGGCTCTGGCACACGGGGAAATTAGTCGCCCGCGACAAAACTCCCTGTTCGCGGGCGACTAATCTCCCCGAGTTGCCATGACCCGCCATCCCACCGGCGAACATGTAAGTCGCCGGTGGGATGGCACACGCAGCGGCGCGATTTCCCGAAATCACCGAAAAAGACTCGCGAGGCTTTTTCGGCGATTTCCCGAAATCGCCCCGCCGCGTCTGCCATCCCGCCGGCGACTTACATGTTCGCCGGTGGGATGGCAGGGGGATGGCAACTCGGGGAGATTAGTCGCCCGCGAGCAGGGAGTTTTGCCGCGGGCGACTAATCTCCCCGTGTGCCAGAGCCCTAAAGGCACTATTAAAACAACTAACGTTATGCCTGCAGCTTGAGATTAACTCTTTATTAGCCTTTTCTTCTGCTTTAAGTGATAAGAGGTGATAAGTTATACACATAAATGTATTGAGCTGAGTGGGTTTACTATAGATTGCCACTGTGTCACATGTTCTAACTGCTAAAAAAACATGGGGGACTAATTTCAAACAAACCATGAATGGTTTTTGCCTGCTCAAAGCAGGAGAACACTTCTTGGTAAAAACATGAACGTATGGCAAGTGGGGAGATGCTTCAATAACTGAGCCTAATTGTGAAAATGTATTCAATTTGGTGAGAAATACTGAAAAAAATGTGAGCACTGATAAATCTGATAAAGCCTAATTGGCTTTGACTTAGTACTGAGAAAAAGTTTTATTGGCAAGAAAAGGTTACATGGACAACTTACTAATATCATTGGAAGGAATGCCTTTACCCTATGTTATTATTATTACAACTGTATTTATAAATTGCCAACATGTTGGCTGTACAATAAATAATTGTATACAGTGAACATACAGATATAAATGCAAACCTTCAAAGCCCTCCATTCCTCTGCTCCTCACTACATCTCTTCCCTTGTGTCTCCGTACGTTCCTGGCCGACTCCTTCGTTCCTCGCAGAGCAATCGTTTGGTTGCGCCCCACTACTACTGCTGTTTCCCGCCTTAAACCTTTCTGCCTGGCTGCCCCTTACATTTGGAATGCCCTCCTTGATCTCCTCCGGAGAGAATCCTCCCTCAGTCTTTTTAAAACTAAACTTAAAGACTACCTTTTGGAGCACTCACCCAGCACCTGATCTGGAAACTGGCACTTATACTGTAATGTCACCCACTGTGACCTACAGCACTTACATTTGCCCATTTGTGTCTGTTAGTTACCCCTCCCATATAGATTGTAAGCTCTACGGGGCAGGGACCTCCTTCATCTTGTGTTTCTGACTCTTATTGCAACTGCACCTTGTATTTATTGTATTTATTGTTGTACTTTGTATTTATCCATTATCTTTTGTATTTATCCATTATCTTTAACCCCCTGTCTGTATTAATGAATTCTACTGTACAGCGCTGCGTACATAAGTAGCGCTTTATAAATAAAGATATACATACATACATACATACAAAATCAACCAATACCTGATACAAGAGGTACAAAGGGCCCTTCTCAAAAAAGCTCACCATATAAAGGCTGGGGGCAGAGGAGTTAATATAGAGGAAACAGTGAGTGCTGGCCCCCCAAAAAAAAGAAATCAAAATTCCTCCAAGGGGCCCGTAGCATACCTGAAACCTTTATAGAGAAAAGGCAGCTCTACCTGTTAAGACTGCCTCTACTATAGTCAAGAAAAGCTCTTTACTTCTCTTTGCCCCCCATAAACATATATGACACACTGCAACCACATGCTGGTAAAGAAAAGAAAAACTTTTAAAGAATAATACGGCTACTCCTCTCCATGTAAAAATGGCTCCGCTCCTTCCCCCCATTATATACCAATTGTGCATGATACTGATTTGTGTTACCAAGACCAATGCATAAGGGTTGATTCACTAAAGTGCGTTAAGCGTTATCGCATGCTTTTTTGTGTTAAAAATGACGCGAAAAAAAGCGTGATTCGCGAAAGTATTATCGGGTGCGTTAAGATGCATATCGCATGCGCTAAATAACGTATGCTTGCAAGGCGTTAATTTTAACCCATTGTGTTAATTCTCGCATAGAAGTAATACTAACGCATGATTCACAAACACATAAGAGGCGTTAGACGTGCTAAATATCGCATTAGTCTGTGCAAAAATTAAGACCTACTTGGGGCAGGCGGTACTTATTGAAAATTGGGGTTGGTGAGCTTTTGGCAACACAACATGGACTTTGCAGTGGGAGTTTTTCAAGTATGTGTTGGCCCTAGAGTGATTCAGCCTCCAGTTTGCAGGAAAATGGTCATTTTCAGAAAAGTAGCTTTACGAACGTAATGGTTACATGCGTTAAATCGTGCGCTAATATAGCAAGCAGTGAAATATATCACGCGCAGTGGGAATTAACGAACGCGCGGAAAATAACGCAAGAAAACCACTCATTGCGACTTAAATAACGCAAACAACATTGCGTCTAAATTAACGCAAGTATCCTTTTAGTGAATTATGCGTTATGGCAAAAAATAAGAAGCGATGAAATTTTTAACACATGCTATAAATAGTGCTCGTTTTAACGCACTTCAGTGAATCAACCCCATAGTCACTGTCAACTAAACTTATCTACTTTCCAGTTTAACTTTACAGTATCATCCCCCCAAGATACAAGAACACATGGCTTACACATCACTTAAATGGAAATCTACCAGGGAATTATATATATCCATGACCAGACCCACTAAAGCCTATTATAAAAGCCAAATTCAGCACATAAAACTAGTTCTAGTTCTGCTGGTGGGTGGGCTGATTGGTTGCTATAGGTTACTAGATCTGGTGCAAACCTTGTCCTAACTGCTAGTGTCTGGACTGCGTGCATTAAGCAATTAAGGTGAAAGGTGGATCTGATTTAGAAAAATAGAATTTTTGTTATTTCTTCACCCTACACTTTCAGCCTCCAATTGTCAGGTCTGTCTGCCACAAAATACTGAAAGCAGAATTTGCTACTAATAAGCTGCTATGGAAAATTGAGCACAGTTTAAATGGTAAGCGCACTAATATTCTACATTTCTGAAGTTATACAAGTTATACATTTCTGCATGTATGCTAGATTTCAAACATTATAAACACCGTACTCTAACATCAACCTCTGTTAACACTAGTGCCCATTTGTTGACAAAGAGATGGAA
Organism: Xenopus tropicalis; assembly: GCF_000004195.4. Lineage (NCBI taxonomy): Eukaryota > Metazoa > Chordata > Amphibia > Anura > Pipidae > Xenopus > Xenopus tropicalis. The sequence goes on along the minus strand of NC_030678.2, from coordinate 144,393,979 downwards.
ATTGCACAGACGTAGCATGGATGAATGGCTGCTTATTGCAAGGAAAGCATTGTAAGTTCAGCTTCTACTTGGTGCTTCATGTTACGGTCCCTTTCCCTATTAACGTCATCAGTTCCCTGAACAAATATTTCCACACAGCCAGTTCCTTCCATTCCACCTTCGAGTTGTTCACTGCTATCGCCTCTAAGCACTTAAAGATATTCATGTTTACCACGCTTCATAGTCTGCGCCAGTTTATTGTTTGACTGAGCCTTACATAAGAAATTCAGGCCTACCAGGTCTGAAATGGAGCAGTAAGAAAAACGCATCCACTTAATGGTACAGTAGTTATCAAGTAGGAATTGTGAACATTTATCTATAAAATATTTATATATTTCCTTTCTGAAAAATAACAAGAGGTGCTGCGTTCAGGCAATTGCATGGCTGACCATAATGATCACTGAAACCTATGAATGAAATGAAACCAGTTAGTGTAATAACGATATGGCTATACCTATTCATTCAACCAATCAAAAATATAAATATAAATAGGATCTGTGTAGAGGACAACCAACAGCAATATGTTTTTAGATTGAAAGCTTTTTTGAGCAGGGCCCTCTTTACCTCTTGTATCAGTTATTTTGTATGTAATTTGTATGTTCAATATATGCGCCCATTTATTGTACAGCACTGCAAAATATGTTGGCACTTTATACATATGTGTAATAATAACAACAATAACATTAATGTTTTATATTCAACATTTAATATAAAAAAAATAAACATAAACAAAAGTTCTTTGTATAATAATGAGAAAAAATAATAGAAATAATGAACACTGGTAATACAGTAACAGCAACCATGGTGGGACATACTTTTGTAGTGAGCCATACAACAAGTACAGGTATGGGATCTGTTATCCGGAAACCCCTTATCCAGAAAGCTCCGAATTACGGAAAGCCTGTCTCCAATAGAGTCCATTTTAATCAAATAATTGAGATTTTTAAAATTGATTTGCTTTTTCTCTGTAATAATAAAACAATACCTTGTACTTGATCCCAACTAAGATAAAAATAATCCTTATTGATTGCAAAACTATTCTGTTGGGTTTAATTAATGTTTTATTGATTTTTTAGTAGACTTAAGGTATCAAGATCCAAATTACAGAAAGACCCTTTATCTGGAATAACCTTGGTCCCGAGCATTCTGGATAATGGATCCTATACCTGTACTTGTATATGATCTATTATCCAGAATACCTTGGACCCAGGGTTTTCCGGATAAGGAATCTTTCCATAAAAAAAAAAGTAAATGTTTTTTACAAATTAGAATGATATGGACTCTATGAAGATGATCTTCCTGTAATTTGGAGCTTTCTGGTAAACTAACTTCCAGATAATTGATCCCAGTCCTGTACAGCAGTGTATAAGGAAGGTATATGACTCTTTTTCAAGAAAAGCTGTAATATGTTTGCAGAGGCAAAGCTAACACAATCAAGTAGGAACAACTGTACAAGAATACTCTGTTTCTTTCAGTAAGTTCCAAAACATTATTCAAGGTACACAAAAACCCTTTTCCAAGATAAAGTGGAGTTCTGATGTGTTTCCAAAACACAAGATTCTTTCCTTACTGGTAGATACATACAAAGAGAACTACACAATGTACCCATTCCCTAATCATACGCACCTCTGCCAAAAGATTGGGTACTGCAAGAGAAGAAACTGAATATTCTAAAAAGTTCGTAATTGCATCATAGGCGGATTTTCAATAAAGCTACAGGAGGCTAAGAATCTACAGGCTATAAACTTGACCTGAGAACCTCACTAACTCTGACCTTTTGCTGCAGATTTCATCCCACTCCCACAGGTACTATACTGTATATGTTCTAGAGGCTGAATCACTAGCTGAAATTAAATGGTTTTTTGTCACCTGGCATCTATAATCTCTCTATCACCCTAGCTCCAGCCCTAAATTAACTCATTGCCCCTGAAAAAACTAATTGTGCTTTTATAGATTTTTTTGCACTTTTTTTCTTACTTTTGTCACTGTTATGTTTCTAGTTAGTTACAGTGGAGCCCCCATGAGACTGCATGTGTTGTGTTTCAGTGCCAGTGTTATAGTGCCAGGGCTTGGCTGAATATCTGGCACCAGTACCCACTGCATCTCACTGCCCATAATGTGCCTGGGGTGCTAGTACCCACTGCATCTCACTGCCCATAATGTGCCTGGGGTGCAAGTACCCACTGCATCTCACTGCCCATAATGTGCCTGGGGTGCTAGTACCCACTGCATCTCACTGCCCATAATGTGCCTGGGGTGCAAGTACCCACTGCATCTCACTGCCCATAATGTGCCTGGGGTGCTAGTACCCACTGCATCTCACTGCCCATAATGTGCCTGGGGTGCAAGTATCCACTGCATCTCACTGCCCATAATGTGCCTGGGGTGCTAGTACCCACTGCATCTCACTGCCCATAATGTGCCTGGGATGCAAGTACCCACTGCATCTCACTGCCCATAATGTGCCTGGGGTGCTAGTACCCACTGCATCTCACTGCCCATAATGTGCCTGGGGTGCTAGTACCCACTGCATCTCACTGCCCATAATGTGCCTGGGGTGCAAGTATCCACTGCATCTCACTGCCCATAATGTGTCTGGGGTGCAAGTACCCACTGCATCTCACTGCCCATAATGTGTCTGGGGCGCTAGTACCCACCGCATCTCACTGCCCATAATGTGCCTGGGGTGCAAGTACCCACTGCATCTCACTGCCCATAATGTGCCTGGGGCGCAAGTACCCACTGCATCTCACTGCCCATAATGTGCCTGGGGTGCTAGTACCCACTGCATCTCACTGCCCATAATGTGCCTGGGGTGCTAGTACCCACTGCATCTCACTGCCCATAATATCAAACCTTACAATGTGCCTGGGGTGCAAGTACCCACTGCATCTCACTGTCCATAATGTGTCTGGGGAGCTAGTACCCACTGCATCTCACTGCCCATAATGTGCCTGGGGTGCAAGTACCCACTGCATCTCACTGCATATAATGTGCCTGGGGTGCTTGTACTCACTGTATCTTACTGAATATAATGTGCTGGTTTGTAAATATAGACAGCCTTTGGCTGTATATAATGTGGCTGGGATGTCAGTACCCAGTGCCTTTCTCTCTATAAAAATAAGTAAAACACATTTACGCTAACTGATCACAAACACAAATGGATGGAGAATACCTCACAGAATTTTAGGGTGAAAAGCACTCAACTGCAAGAGGTACTTGGTAGGTTCATTTTTTATGCCAGCAGCGAATCCACTAAGTCTCACATTAGTTTTAGGTCATTCAATGTATGGCCCATCTTTAGCCCCCCCCCCCCAAACAAAAAAGTCACCCTCTGCCTTTGATCTGCATAGAACTAAAACAAAGAATCTTTTCCAAGTAAAGTTGTTCCTGAAGCTTGTGAAATATCTTCAACTTCTGTGTTTACAGAAAAGTTTACAAAAAGTCATGTGATTTTAAGGATTTAGATTCTGTTCGGCCAGAGGCATGGATTCAGCCAAATTCGAATCCTGCTGAAAAAGGATGAATCTTGGCCAAAACCCAAAGCAAATCCTGGTGCATCCCTAGTTCTGACAGAATATTTTTTAATGCCACTATGCTTGAGGCTACACCGTGTACCACTTGAACATCCCTAAGTGACAGTAACTCCTGTATTGACTCAAGGGATGAGAACATAATTTTGCCCCTTTATAGGTCCCTGGTAAGGCCTCACCTTGAGTATGCAGTGCAGTTTTGGGCTCCAGTCCTTAAGAAGGATATTAATGAGCTGGAGAGAGTGCAGAGACGTGCAACTAAACTGGTTAAGGGGATGGAAGATTTAAACTATGAGGTTAGACTGTCGAGGTTGGGGTTGTTTTCTCTGGAAAAGAGGCGCTTGCGAGGGGACATGATTACTCTGTACAAGTACATTAGAGGGGATTATAGGCAGTTGGGGGATGTTCTTTTTTCCCATAAAAACAATCAACGCACCAGAGGTCACCCCTTTAGATTAGAGGAACGGAGCTTCCATTTGAAGCAGCGTAGGTGGTTTTTCACGGTGAGGGCAGTGAGGTTATGGAATGCCCTTCCTAGTGATGTGGTAATGGCAGATTCTGTTAATGCCTTTAAGAGGGGCCTGGATGAGTTCTTGATCAATCAGAATATCCAAGGCTATTGTGATACTAATATCTACAGTTAGTACTAGTGGTTGTATTTATAGTTTATGTATGTGAGTATAGATTGGTAGGTGTGGGTTAGGTGTGCTGGGTTTACTTGGATGGGTTGAACTTGATGGACACAGGTCTTTTTTCAACCCTATGTAACTATGTAACTATGTAACTATATGCTGGAACAATTATCTCATGTGCCAAAATGGAAGAACAAGATTGTGAGCTTAGTGTGACATTGTGACAATGTTATTTTGACTTCTGATATCACTGTTCACCCAGGTACAACAGTACTTCACCTTATTCTAAAGGTGTATTCATGTATACATACCTTGTAGGGGGAGTAGGCGTAAGTAAAGGGTCGTAGCAGAATCACGTTGCTGAAATTTTACATATGTTTTGCTTACAGCCCCTTAACAGTAATCAAAACAGGGTCAGTGTTTAGTAGCTTTAGGGCTAAAATAACTGCAACACAGCTTTGCAGTATTAACCTGCTGTGATTGTCCTTGAAAATGTTGCCATTGCACTTTAACCCCATTCCCCAGAATTTATAACACAGTGCATGGTCTCATTTATATATCACCACAAGTACAGTGAGCCAGGCACTTCCCTTTCAGCTTTCTGTTACTGACTGCTTACACTTAAGGGCTCTGGAACACGGGGAGATTAGTCGCCTGCGACAAATCTCCCTTGTTGCGGGCGACTAATCTTCCCGAAATGCCATCCCACCAGCGAGAATGTAAATCGCCGGCATACGCGGCGCCGCGATTTCCCCAAAATCGCGGAAGTTTTCTCTCAATGCAACTTCCGTGATTTGGGGGAAATCGCGGCACCGCGTATGCCATCCCCCACAGTGAGGACCAAGCATTTGGGGTCTTGTTGCGCTACCACCATTGTGATAACATGGGTGTGGTTTGAAGTGGGTGTGGCTTAAAAAGGGGGAGTGGACAAAACTGGCTTCCATTAGAGGCCCTCCACTATGTATGCTAGAGAAATTCCGGCCCTCAGCATCACAGAAGTTGGTGTACAGGGTATTTTAATCAGCATATGGAAAGCCAGGAAAGTGGATCCACAAAAAAAAACCATTCTGATTAAGGAGAGTCAATAACATGTTGTTAGTATTTAATGAGTAAGTACTAAAAGTGTCAGATACTGGGTATGCTTACGATTTAATACAGGTTCTTGCAGAATTTGAAAATCCATATGTCGAACCTCAGAATCCATATTATTCTAGCACTATTTTAGAGCTTCTAACAGTATGTCTTATAGGGCTATATGTTTTTCCATTTCTTGCTTTCAAATGACCCCAGCACCTTGGGTTGAACATGGCTGTAAAGGGAAAGTCAATCGTCCTTTCTAGGGGTACACCAAATCAGTAGTTTTGGATAGCATGACTCAGAACAGAATGGCACATTTTTTTATAAAGTTGGTCCAGACAAGGCCAGGTACAAAACAGATGAAACGTCCATACATCACCATATTTCTACCAATCCCTTTTGACTGTAGGTTTGAAGCACTGCTCCTTTAACCTCTAAAAAGGCTCTTCCAATAGCAATTGTCCATGGCTAGGGCTCAGTTTTGGTTGGCAGTCATTTGAGTTACTTGTTAGGTTCAGAGGACAGGTTTGGGAATGGGGGTTCATTCATCTAGGATACTTTTTCCTATGAAAAATGAGTGTAGACTGTCGAGAATTGCATCTGAATGGGTCATTTATTTGTTAAGAAAAACAAGCCGAGGAGTAGAGTTGATTCATGGGAATGGATCTCTTAATTTTTATGCCAAATTAGTCTAATGCTAGAGTTGAGCCATGTGATCCATGCTAAAATCTGCTTTGCAGAAGAGCTATTCATCTGCCAGTTAGTATTATTAACACATATTTATAAATCACCAACGTATTGCGCAGCATTGAACAAAAAAAATACATTGAACATACAGATTATATGCAAAAATACAGCTGATAACGGATATAAGAGATAAATATTGTTTATTCTCACCTACTATACACTCTAAATAAATTCAGTAATTTCATTAAGTAATGAACTAATTTTAGCTTCCTTGTAAAACTGGGCTTCCTTTTAAAACGTAGCTTCTATCGTATCCATGTTATTTTTATAGCTCTCTATCTGCTCTTCTTTCCTCTACTTTTAACGTTAAAAATTTTTTATTTTTGGTAAGGAAACTGAACTGTAACTACTGGAGTGGGTACAGTAAACTCTGTAAACTCCTAATACAACATTGGCATCAAATAAGCTACAATAAAGGAACATGTGCACATATGTGGCTATGTCTTTGTAACAATCCTAATATCTTCCTACTAGGACACTGGTAATTTGGTGTGAGATTCCAGTACTGCACAATTACTGCTAATGCCCACTGAAGTCAACAGAACATGTACCCAAAGAACCAACCTCCCAATTGATTTCAGCTGGTTAATTCAATTCTGCCCAAAAAACTTGTTGGTACTTCCTTTTCAGACGAGTCCCTCCAAGTGGTAAACATACAGTCCTGCTTCTTTTAAAACCTAATTTCTATTCAGTCTAAAAGGAAACGTCATACACCAAATTCGCCCGTAGGTCGCCAAGCGAGCGGATCTTACCGTGTATGGCAACTTTTGGTGATATAATATCAACACATGATATTAATTAATTTGGCCCCAGGTCCAAAAAATGTCACATTTTATGAAAACTGATTTTATTTTAATTTCATCTGATTTTGCTAGTAAAAATATTTTACCCCCAACTAGGCAACTACAGTACTGGAGTATAAATCACCTATGTAAATAACTCCTCACAAATTCCCTGCTTAACTATAAGGGCTCTGGTACACGGGGAGATTAGTCGCCCGCGGCAAAACTCCCTGCTCGCGGGCGACTAATCTCCCCGAGTTGTCTTCCCCCTGCCATCCCACCGGCGAACATGTAAGTCGCCGGCGGGATGGCAGACGCGGCGGCGCGATTTCGCGCAAATCGCCGAAAAAGACTCGCGAGACTCGGGGAGATTAGTCGCCCGCGAGCAGGGAGTTTTTGCCGCGGGCGACTAATCTCCCTCTGTACCAGAGCCCTAAGAGAAGTAATGAAAGGCGTTTCAGACTCAAAGTCATGAAACCATGACATTCTAAATTAGAAAATAGCCCCGTGGTGTTACAGCAGGCAACCCATGGCATAAGATAAAGATCACTTCTTAAGTGCACATAGTTAATACAACTATACTATTTAGCCAAGGAAAAATAATCTCCCTAATTCAGCAATAGTAGATAGTAGATGAGCTTGAAAAAAACAAACACACAAGCATCATGTAAAACCGCTTTTTACAGATTTGGCCTCTATTTATACCCCATGTACCAAGATATCGTTGGGTTAACAACCTTCACTCTACAGGACCTCTATACCATAAACACTATAAGCAAAAAAAAAAAAAAGTTGTTTTCCTTGCTATTACGAATGCTATACACAGCCTTGTTCAGGCATCTATCCACGCAACAAAAACACTGTGAGAACTGATAAGGAGCTCTGGCCAGCCTGCGCACAGATAATGGTTATTTGGGCAAGGCTAAAACTGCAGGCAGTTCTAATCTATGAGCAATAAAGTGAACTGAAAATAAATATTTAACTTTTAACAATTTCATTATAAGAACCAAAAATGAAGGTATACTTGCCCTTTAAATCAAAACTGAGGTGTCACTGACAACAGCAAGGGACACTCACTATAACTGGAAATTGACCAGTGTTTCAGTAGCTAAAGTTAAAACAAGCCAATCCAACACACTGACTGTGATGCCCCATTACCCCACGGGCTTACTCAACAAAATGTCATTAATCACATTACTTGCTGTACTTATCCGTTTATATCTAGCAAGATTCTGCATAAAGCAAATGACTACAGATCGGTCCATGTTGGTCAATATAACTGCCCAGTGCTCTGGGCTTATATAAACATCAAACAACTTCTGAATAGTGTTATGTACTTTTTTGATTTATTATTATGTGAGCTTGCCTAAAACCTTTCATCTCATTAATTATACATAGGCCTTTGCATCCCTAGGCATTATGGGAGTCATGCAACCACATTACGTATAATCATATACCTGCATCCATATGAAGAGGATAAATTATGTTTGGGGAGGCTAATTAAAGAAATTTTAGACATAGATATTTTATAGCAGTGATCCCCAACCAGTGGCTCGTGAGTAACATGTTGTTCACCAACCCCTTGGATGTTGCTCTCAGTGGCCCCAAACCAGGTAGTTATTTTTTAATTCTTGACTTGGTGGCAAGTTTTGGTTGAATAAAAACAAGATTTACTACCAAATAAAGCCTCAGTAAGCTGTTAGTGTGCATAGAGGCTACCTAATAGCCAATCATAGCACCTCCATTAACTTTTATGATGCTTGTGTTGCTCCCCAAGTCATTTTACATTTGACTGTGGCTCACAAATAAGAAAGACTGGGGACCCCTGCTTTATAGTATCACAGTTACATGTATAATACTCAAGGAACACAAGGCAGGATGAATGCAATAGCAATATGATGGGGCAGATTTATTAAAATGTAAGATTAGAGCTCGCCACAGAAAAACTCACCACCTTTCTATTCATTCCTATGGGATTTTTAGAAGCATATTTATCAAGTGGAACTTTCAGGCATTTATAAATACACTTCTATGTGTAATATCACAGATACACGTGTATAAATGGTTATATATAAATATAATTGAAAGCGTTATAGCTAGTCAGTGATAATTAGTATCTAGTCTGCCTAAGCAGACAGATGGGCTAAATGAAAGCATGTAAATGCAAGTCATTTGATTACCAGTAAATTATCTGCACACAACATGACAAGGAGACAACACCTTCCAAAATAACAATAAGAACTGTCTATGAAAGTTTTCTTTCATCCAGGTCATGGTATATCTAGTAGAAGTAAATCTAGACTTGCTAAGTAATTACTGAAGATGTTTCACTAGTGATCCGAGCAGCTTCTTCAGTTCCACTGGGAGTCCTCATAGTCTAGGGAATGGGCACAGTCTTCCCTGGTTCCCGGAAAACTTTTCATACCAGTCAGTTGAACTAAAGAAGCTGCTCAGAGGAATAGTGAAACGTCATCAATAACTCAACGAGTCTAGTTGCTCTAGATTTACTTCTACTAATTAGAAAGTCTATATATTATTAGACTTTTCTTGGTGTTATGTTCTCTGTTCAGATTAAATGTTACATTTTGTGATCTTGTCCTTTAATCCATAGCTCTGTATTAATCAATGCTATGTTTTTCATTCCCGCATACCCATCTCTATATGGAAGCGGCCGCCTTTCTTGGGACAAACTATAATCTTTTGTTGCCATGTAGTGTATTTAATAAGCGTGATGCTGTAAGGATTGTTGCATGGCATTTCTTCCGATCAGCACAACTTCCTACGTTCTTATAGAACTTTCTTTAAAACTGTATTTGGTTTTAGAATAAAAAAAAGATTTCTTTAATAAGCCTAAAGTTCTGATGGTACATGCAATGAGAAATAATTACCCATCTGATGCCTTGGATGCGGCTGTGAATATCCAATCTCTGCTCCACCTGAATCTCATAGGAGTAGGTCCTGAAGAAGTGCATCTTGTTCCTGTGCCTCATACCACAGGGATTCCGCAGCTGCTGCCCTATTATTCTCATTCACAAATCCCACAGGGAGAGTTCAGCAGAAAGAACCCTGCATTGAAAATAATCCTATCCGGCAGGGAATGGAGAAGGCAATATGATGGTATCGATTCCAGGTCACGCTATATTGGCACCTTCATATATATGAACAGTGGGCCACAAGATGATTTAAAGCTGCTGCTTGCTGTGATGGCCATTGTAAAATGAAATGTATTGACCAGTGCAGAAGTACAGGAAGAAATTATTGTGGTGCCCTCAAAAGCTGTGCAGAATGTTTGGTGGGAATAGTCCTTGGCATGCAGGCAGAGAAAAAGAATGGTGCCACAGGTAGAATGTTTGATTGCCAGTAGTGCCAGTTTGTGTGCCCAGTCCCGCTGCAAGTCGTTCTCCTTTCCTAGTGCTGAGGAGTTCCCTGCTTATTAAATGAGTGAACGCTAGCGCCCCCTGCCAAGGGGCAGTGAAGGAGACCAGTGATAAGTCAAAGACTGTCAAACACTGTGTGTCCCAAAATCTGTGCCAAAGCAGTGATATATCCAGTGCCAGACCTGGGGTACAGTGCCCTCAGTTATAACACGTAGTCATGATGCAGTTGTCTGTATGTAGCCACGTCTCTAGGAACCGTGCAAATACCACAACAAGCCCGGGGCAAAGAGAGAGCAGTCAGGCAGGTTCTAGCTGTGTGCCAGCCCTCAGCCAAAGGAAAGTGCACAGGATTCCCCATAGCAGCAGCAACAGCAGCTCCCGGACTGGAGTCGGGCAGGGGAGGGACCAAGTGCTGACAAGCAAACAAACTACATCTCCCTTTAAAGAGAACCTTTCATTTTTCAGTTAACAATAGGAACGTGTTTAGAGTGCTAAGTGTAATGACATACCATAACTTTTTTAAAAAAAAAAATGACCAGAAGCAATATTTTTAAAACTGTGCATGAGCCGACTTTCTCAAAAGTCGGAGTGCAAATTCCCATTGGAAAAAAAAACTTGCCCGAGGTTTTTTTTATTATTATTGGGGAAGGACTCCAATTTTACTGTGCTTGGGCCAGCCCTGCGCAATCCCTGCATCCTCCTCTATACAAACGGAGGGGTTTCAGTGATACTGCGCGAGGGACCGTTCCCCCCTGCAGCCCCCTCCCTGTGCCTGTGACCGGAGGAGTTTTGCTAAATCCGTGTAATGCTCTGTTCCCCTCTGCAGCCCTCCTTGCTTTGCCTGTGACCGGAGCCAGAGGAGTTCACTCTGCAGCTGCCCCCCCCCCCCCACCTGCGAACTGAGGTGTTTCAATTAAACTGAGTAAGGCTCTGTTCCCCAGCTGCGTCCCCCACCCGGTGCCTTCCTAATGCGTAATGTGTAAGGCACCAGGTGGGGGATGTAGCTGGGGAACAGAGCCTTACGCAGTTTAATTGAAACACCTCCGTTCACAGGTGGGGGGGCAGCTTTAACTCCTCCGGTCAGAGGCAGGCAGGCGGGCGGCTGCAGAGGGAACTCCTCCTGCTCCGGTCACAGGCAAAGCAAGGAGGGCTGCAGAGGGGAACAGAGTATTACACGGACACGGGCGAAAATCCTCTGATAACACTCTAAACACATTCCTATTGTTAACTGACAACTGACTAAGGGCGCAGAGTCGAACCTGCCAGGCAGGGGCGCTATCAGTGACTACAGCTGGATATGACAGTGTTTTTTACTTGTATACTGAACTGAGCCACATGTGTAACAATATGGACATTTTAAATGCATACAATTATTGCTATTTCATGCCTCTCTATTTGCATCCTGGTGCAAGAGACCCAGCCAATCAGGAAAAGCAGGGGAGTGGCTACACACAGGTAGTAAGGCACAGATACAAACCTGTTACCTTTTTTTGGAAAAAAAATACAAGACTTACATACATACCTCCCAACTGTCCCGATTTTCGTGGGACAGTCCCCTCTTTTGACAGTTCAACCCGCAGTCACAGATTCCTACTAAAAAGTCCCTCATTTCCCTTTGATCTCCTGCACTGAATGCTAAAAAAGATACAAATTTAATTAAAAGTAGCTTTTGGCAGAGAGCCCAGAAACCTTAATAAGCATCACCTGCACTTGGATACATTGTTTCTCATTCTTAATTAAATAAGTAGCTTTTAGCAGAGAGCCCAGAAAGGTAAAGGCTGATGCCACACGTGGCGTTTTTCCGCTGCATTTTTTCTCAGCCTAAAAACGCCGTACAAGCCAAAAACCTCACCTGCACTGAGATACAATGGTAACTAATAAGCTAAACAGGTCTCTTGGGGGAACTGACACTCGCAGCTTAAAGGTCAATTTCACCTTTTTCAGAAAAACTGTAATAACACATAAAACAGGATCCCAAAACCCCCAGTTCAAACATTAAATAACCTGCCAAATTTAGTCAAATGGGAGTGGTATTTAGGGGTGTGGTTGCAAAAAAAATGGGCGTGGTCAAAATTGGGAGGTGTGTTACATATACCCCCATTTTTATATTTTTCCCTATTGACAACATTGCCATTAAGCAGAACTAACCGTTATTGTTAATTTTGGTGATCAAAGCCACCATTTAATATACACCTGTTGCTTTACCTCTGGCAGGAGCAGTATATTACTTGTCTCTGAAGGGAAAAATAATGTTGTGGCTTTACTTCTGGTTAATATCACTTTTGATGAACTAGTCATTCTTATGAGGCATTGCATGCATTTTTATATGACTTCACTGTTATATAACACTTCTTCTAAATGAAAGGGCATTCTGTGACATTGAGATGCATATATAAATGTTTGCAGATCCTGATAAAATGAAGGAAACTTGATAATGTCTACAGTTCTTCAGAAACATTTAACCCCCAACAGTCTGCTCCAGTAGGACCTCTGATTATTCAGATTTTGGGACTGCAAGTGTGACATGGACCTAGATACTCTACACTCTTAAAGCTGCTTTGCTCAGAATCTTACAAGTGGTAATTTGTGGTGAAAGTAGTGGCAAAATCTTTGTTTTTTTCTAGTTTTCATTTTATAGGGAATGATCCACTAATTGCACGTTAACGTGTTAATGTCATAAAGGGCACACCAGGTCTAGCAACCACGCTTTACTTCAGAAAGTTGACAAATACATGGTAACTGGTTAGTTGTTGTAAACATGATGCTGACTTGCCACCTTTTAGTACATTACCCCATATAAGTGCATTATTTTTTATCATCGCATATTTTTGTATAGCGAACACTCTTTATAGGCTTTGTAGTTGTAGGCTAATTGCTGTTAATGGTTACATTACTTATATTTACTTACTCTGTCATTTACCAGCTGAATTTTATATCCTGGGGGTGCAAGAGTCTGACCATGGATTTGAAGTCTGACTTTCTACCCTAGTTTCTATCCCCAATCCTCATGCACCGCTCTTCACTGCCTTTAACTTAAGCATTTTTTAATTACAGCCATGCTCTACGGTGGAGCTCCTTTTTAATTCAAGGGTTTTTTGTTCATTGAGTGGTTAATTAGTGTCCCATGATGGAAACATAATTCCTGCTTATCTTACTGGTTATTTCTTTAAGTGAGAACACTGAATGATGTATGTGATTATAAGCGTTTGCTTCCATTCTAGCCATTATAACGTAGCTTTTGATTTAGATACATTTCATTCTGTTTCACACAAAATGCAGCCAGTGCCTTACCGTATGTTTACATACAATCAAAAACAATGGCCGGCTGTTGCCTCTGCTTCTGTCATCCCGCCTAGTTGGGTTGCCTGACTGCTGCCTGAAGCATATTTATTGGGATTAATTTTAAGGCGTAGCACTGCTTACTAACTGCTTCATGCTTTCTGTGCCCTGCACTGTACAGTATGTGCAGTTTTATTTTTAAAATCTCAGAACGTCAGAGTGGTGGATGACACATGGGTGAGGAGAGGCATGGCAGCATACCTGAGCTGGTATGTGGTATTCTGTAAGAGATGTGTTAAGTAGCTTTTCTGAAATGCTCAGCTATCTTAGGGATAGGCTACAGTCCCTTTACCTCTCTAGCCATGAATTTACCACTCTGGAGCTACTATACATATTTATTTATTATACTCATAATATATGTTTCCCTTTGACAATGCTTATATTCCTGCAGCCCTCAGGTTTTGGTTTGCTTTCATACTGTGTTGCCAGTGTCTAAATTGAGCATGTGCATAAAGACAGAAGAGGCATGCATAGGAGATTGAGAATTTAAGGCACTTTGGAAAACATAATTTACATTGCACAGTGCTGCTAGACCTGTAAATTCATAGAGAAGATTTCTACAGGGATATGAGACAATACTACAAATCTTAGGTTAATTCAGCATTCATTTGCTTTAGTTACGCTTTTATTATTCACGGTATTGCTATTTTTACTCAAGCTTGCAGCAGGAGGATGTGGCTTAAAGGGCCAGTAACACCACAAATGAAAGTGTATAAAAGTAATTACAGTATAACTTACTGTTGCCCTGCACTGGTACAACTGGGGTGTTTGCTTCAAAATGACTACTATAGTTTATATAGACAAAGCTTCTATGTAGCCATGGGGGCAGCCATTCAAATGAGAAAAGGCACAGGTTATTTAGCATATAATAGACAAAGCCCCATTATATTCTACAGAGTTTATCTGTTACAGTATCTACTGTTTAACCTGTGCGTTTTCGCCTTTTTTCCACCCTGAATGGTTGCCCCTGTGGCTACACAGCAGGGTATTTATATAAACTATAGCAGTGTTACTGTAGCAAACACACCATTTGTACCAGTGCAGGGCAACAGTACATTATATTTTAATTACTTTAAAACACTTTCATTTATTGGTGGTACTGTTCCTTTAAAAATCAAGTGTATAACACAGACCCCTGTGGTTGCTTGTATAGTTATTCACCATATTACAACTGTCAAGGAAAAAAAATCTACCTCTATGTAGCTTAAACCCTATTAAAAATGGGCAATAATTTATATTTAACTGGCTATCAAGGCCTGTATGTGAGCTTGCAGCAGGGCACACCCAGTCATATATATAGATGCTGGTTATGCATGCAGCCTTTAATTAGCAAATCATTTTAATTATAGCAGTGCAGAATTACTTTTCTCTTTAAGGGGTTTTTCTTGTTCATTAAGTGGGTAATTAGTTTACCATGGTGGAATGACAATGCCTGTTTTTCTTACCTCATTAGGATGCCTTAGTAAGCCACCAAATATTTTAAAGCTTAATTTTTTTATTACACTCAACCAGTGTTTTTTTTATATTTTCCCATAATTGTTAAGTATCTTTGTTTAGATGTGGCAGCACTTCTTGAATTATGCCATGTAGCATTAAATAGAAACCAACACTTTACTCCTTGGCAACATTTGTTAATTGTGGCTGGAAAGATAATTACATTTCTACTTTAGATAGATTATCCTAATGAGGGTTTGGTTACATGTCCAATTGGCTTGGTATCTGAAAGTTGGAAATCCTGTTCTACACATATGGCTTAGGCTAATGTCCCATGGAGAGATTAGTCGCTGTGATTTTTAAAAAGCGAGTTCCAGCGGCAAGTCGCTCATCTTGTCTCTACATAGAGAAGAATATAAATCGCCAGTTCTTAAACTGACGATACTACTTCAAATCTCTTCAAATCGATATGACGCTTTTTAGAGCGATTTTACAAAGAAAGAATTGGCATTCGAAACTTTTGAGCGGGAAGTCGCTGCAATTTCCCCATAACACTGAATGTAATTTCTAATTGTGGGGGACACCTGGATCTGTGGGAAATATAATTGCTCAGTTGTGGAAACCTCTAGTAATCGATTGTTAGGAAAAGACGAGTGACTTGTCGCTGGAACTCATTTGTGAAAAATCGCAGTGACTAGATAACCCTACACAGTATTCTTTGTCTTTGTGTTTATATGATTGGTTGATAGAGGTTGATAGATAAACAGACAGACAGACAGACAAACTATCCCAAACAAATCCCTGTAATGGTGACTGTACATTTGCAAGCCTTACCATATAAATCAGTTTTATTTTTTGGTAAATATCAGAAACTGAATTTTCAATTAGATGCATAGAAAGGTATGTAATAAGGATTGCATGGAATGTGGCTGGACTAGCCTGCCCTTGGTTGGCACAGCAAAAGCCCATGTTTATTAGGTACATACCAAGGCTTTGCTTTGCCTATTTGGGAGTTGGTCAGTGAAAACTAAGAAGGGAAATTCCTATACTACTGCGGTAAAGGAGAACCCATACAACAGTCCTATCCACATAGCTTATTTACATATACTATATTACTATTATATTTGTTTCTTTCCCCAAGATTTTCTGAAACTGGAACCAAAACTGACAAGTTTAGATGCATGGGAACCTGGGGGGCTGCCTAAGGGCCCAACTCTCTGTGGGGCTATAGAAAGAAGTGGTTGTATAGGGATAATAAAAAACTCCATTGTTCCTTATATCTGTTTTGCCAAGGAGGGGCTTTAAATGTGCCTTGGTGTGAATACTGTAGTTAGGCCAAATGGTGTCATGGGAAGGAGGCTACAGTGCATACAGTGTATATTAATGCACTGGTCACTGGGCAACAACACGTTGTATGTTGTATGCTTATGAAGATACTGTAGAAATGATGCCAGAGCTATACTGGTATCAAACCCATACAGGATCATCATGTCAGCAAGTAATTTATCTTGTACAGGTGGGCATACTTTTACCTCTTGTAACTACCTTCTCTGACTGGAAAACCTTTCATTGTTTTTGCAACGGAGCCGCACATACGAGTATATGCAGTCGGGGAGCTTACCCCATTTGTTGTGACCACCTTGATCAACGCTTCGGGTGGGATACACCCTTCCTTCGTCAGTAAACCTTTCATTGTACCTTTATTAAGGACATTTTTGCTTCATTTAACCTTATTTTACATGTAGGTTTGTAGAAACTGTCAAATTGTCCTTACTTTAGGACCTAGTTAAAGCTGATGTAAGGTCCGCTTCCTTTTGTCTCTATTTTATAGGCACAGGATAAGCCTGAGTGCAGCTACACGGAACGGAGATCACCTGAAAATGCCTGCTTTTGTGTTTGAATGGTTTTATCAGATTACAAGGTAGGGGCATTAATATGCCACAAAGCAAAGAGATTTCTTTGAACTTCAACTGAAAACCAGTGTAACAGTGGTGCATGTGCCGTTTTGCCCACAGTGACTCATTGTATTGCCTGCAGGCAACGGAGAAATACAATAATGACATGTAAAAAAATAAACACGTAACAAAGGCTATTGGGTCAAATGGAGTACATAATCAAGCTCATGTAACATTTATGTAATCTGTGCTGTGTCACCATTCATAGCTATGTTTATGTAACTTCATGTCATCATGGTGACAGTAATACAGTGTGGCTCATCAACAAGTTGACCTTGACCACACTACATACCAGAGCAATACTGGTCAAAATGTGTTCAAAATGTATTCAAAATATATATGTTACATTAGCTTAGATCTAGACCTTTGTGAGAGAAAATAAGGTAACTTGACTACAGTTCTCAATGTAAGCACAACAATATTTTTTTCAAATATAAATGTAATTTTTTGTAGCTAATATCCATCTAAATTAAAGCCAGTGAGGCTAACATTAGCTTTGAAGCATTCTGCCTCACTTATTTATCATTGGAATGCAGTTTATTCATGGAATGCCATGCTCCTTGCTAGTAGAACACTCTAAAACCCCAAGTAGCAGAACTAAGAGTCATAGATCATAAAGCAGTGCACATGGTTACAGTGTCCTGCCATTCTGTGCAGTGCTTCACTAGAGATAGTTTATTATACTTCTAAAGTGTTATTTTGTTGTTGTTCTGTGGGTTACAGTCACAAAAGCTGACCAATTTCTACACACAAAGATATAATAAAATATGGCTACTTAATGTGTGTTTACTGCTTAAAGGTTAAATTGCATGTACAGTGTTTTTTCATTTACTCTGCCCTGGGCAAAGGCATATTAGTGTTTTCCATGTAGTCACAGTTAATGCTTAAATGCAGATTGGGATCTGACAGCTTGTACTATGTACAAACCAGGTTCACCCACTTGTGCTGAATTTGTATGTAACTTCTGAGTGTCAGACAGGGCCACCTTGGGCCCACAAGAGAACCTGGCATCACCAGGGCCACCTCCTACCACAATAAGACATAAACAGTGATACATATTAAAGAGCTGTAAGAGGCTTATGGTGAGAATAGGAAAATGATTAGATGGAGCAGTCCTTTACTGGGACCCAAGAGAAGATATTCTGGAAGTTTGGCAAACTAGTCCCACGCTGTTATACTGGCCCTGTCTATGCCTGAGAGTGACTGCATATTGAAACTTTGGTCCAACAGTTTAAATTGGAATGCATGCAAGCACTTGTATTTATTTTGGCATCAGATACCAAGCTATAAGTAGTATATGTTGGTTTGCAGTTTTAGGCACCAATAGAAGCATTGTAATTCCCCACCATACAAGGCTATTGGGGACAATATAACGGTAACATTTCTGGAGTCTCTTAGAGATAAAGAAGTGGTTTCTGCTATATCAAGCACCTTTTTGTTTTGCTTTTAGGTACAGACAGAAAGGGCTTTTTGTAACATTAGATGTTATACATCTCTGAACTCTATTCCTTTGAGGAAAGCTTCAGTACAGGAGCTTCAACCTTATAATTGGGGAGACACAACCTGTGACTGCTGGGGGGTCCAGGTGATATAGGGCTTATCAATCCGTGCGGCCGTCAATATAAGTTTAGCAAAAAATAAATTTCCCAAAGGTTACGTGAGGGGCCGTGAAATGATTTTGTTCTGGCACCCAGACCCAGAAACTTTTTTTTTACTACCACTGTTAGGGAGTGAAATTACATATTTCAAATATGAATGAATAGGTAGACTCACTGCATCATAAATGGGGTCCAGAAGCATATGCCCCAGATTTTCAGCTTAAGGAAGGATCCCTCCTGATTAACTATTTAGTAAAAGGTTCCCTCACCCTTTACATAGTACAAAATCTTAGCCCACATACAATAATAATACATATAATACTAAGAATCAATCCTGCTTAAACACAATAATGCAAACAGAGGTAGTATGTCATTGTTCTAAAAATTAAAATGTAATTGGCAGGAGTCGACTAGTTGTAATTAAACTAAATACATTCATCTTCTAGCTGTTCCACTATTTGCATTTTCCTAATCATCAGCTGAGGTTTTATAAGGACACCATGTCAGCATTAACATTCCTGTACTGAACTCTCTTAATTGATTGCATTTAGCAAGCCTGTAAATGTGGATTTTTTATTAGTGTCCCTGAAATGATAGGGGGACATACAGTTTATCATATTCTAGAGGACAAGCAAGGACAGCCTTTGCAGCTTTGTGTCCTTGCCTATGCTTATTATAGTTCATTACCAGTGTCTAAAGGGATTAACACCAGGAGTGGATTTCTGAGGAACCCAAAGGGAGGGGCAGACAGTGGCAAAACAATCTCAGTGACAACAACTCCACCTGTGCCTGCAGCCTATCTGCTTGCATAAGTAACAGCCGAAACTTTCATCCATTAAACTTTCAGATCAGAGGAGGAATGTCTCTAGAAGGAAGTGACTGGGCTATAACATTTGTATCTGCACAGTGTTGTAATAGCTGTATCACAAAAGTCTAATGAACAAAGGATACTTGGGCAATTATGTATCATCCCTTAGAGTGAGGATATGTAGGCTGGTCAGGGTTAATCAGGTGGTGGAAGGGTTTCTAGCTACAGGGACCATGTAGGGAAGCCATCCAGCATTTTTACAGAGCGGCAGCAGTTTAAGAGATCCCCCAACTACCCTTGCTAGTTATCAGGGATGTTAGGTTGGATTATATGAATTCAGCTTTCCTATTGGGTGTACTTTGGAGGATCGGTACTAAAGGTTGGAGCTAGTTTTCTGAGATAGGGGAATGGGGGGCTAGATGATTTCCCTTACCAGTCACAGTTTTGTTAGCGGGTGGTGTCGTATTGAACAGTGTTAATGGTTATGGTGACCCTTAAGGTGGGTTAATTATGGTAAATTTGGTGATAGGACATTGACTTCCCCCATGGACTGGGCCCCTGGGAGGGGATTGGTTTTAAAGAGCTGTGGTGTGAAATGGAAAGGCCATGTGTGCCCACTGAGCTAGGTGCAAGTAGCTTGCTGGTATCAAATAGCACCTGAAAGGGCAGACTGACAGAGTGCCTCAAATATTCTCTAATATGTTGTTAAATGTTATTGTGGATGTTTCTCAGGAAGAGAACTCTCATTTTTTTAGTCCATTGCAACACAATTTAGGAAATATAACTTGGTAAGACAGTAGTCAGCATTTTCCCGCAATACATGCCCCAAAGGCACGTTGTTATTCTATGTTCAGCACATAATCCATAATTAAAGAAAGGTATTAGATTAGAGGAACGGAGCTTCCATTTGAAGCAGCGTAGGTGGATTTTCACGGTGAGGGCAGTGAGGTTGGGGAATGGCCTTCCTAGTGATGTGGTAATGGCAGATTCTGTTAATGCCTTTAAGAGGGGCCTGGATGAGTTCTTGAACAAGCAGAATATCCAAGGCTATTGTGATACTAATATCTACAGTTAGTATTAGTGGTTGTATTTATAGTTTATGTATGTGAGTGTATAGATTGGTAAGTATAGGTTGTGTGTGCTGGGTTTACTTGGATGGGTTGAACTTGATGGACTCTGGTCTTTTTTCAACCCTATGTAACTATGTAACTAACTATGTTCCAACTATATTAAGTTGGAATTCTCCAAGTGTTGATTGAAGCTCCAAGTGTGCCATTACCCTTTGAATGAATTATTGCCCTAAGTAAGCTCTGACTGTTTCACTACAAAATCAGCAATGTGCTCTTACGCAGGTCTAATCTTTACCATATCTCCTGCATGTCCAGGACCTCTGCTTCCCACCATAAGATATTTTAGCTATTCCCCTCAAGGAGAAAGTATTATGCACACAAAGCAGTTCCCAAGGTTTCTTAATGTTGGTGCCAGGGGCGACATTCCCACAGAGATTGAATAATTACACATGTGATGAAGATTTGGCCTGTTCCTTATATGATCACTATTACGTCCTCTAATGAAGAGATTGTTTGTGGGAGTAGAAGGTTTTCTGAATAGAAATGTCAGTCATGAAGATTGTGTAATAGATCAAATATACTTTGTTTTTCTGCGTTGCAGTAAATAGTTATACAACAAAAGCCAGTGAGGGCAGAAGAAGCCCAGGGAAAATTCAGATGAGTTATGGTCTGTCATCCTATATATACTTCAGGCTTATACTCCCAACATGCAAGATCCCATGGGACTGCCCTGGGAATGTTGGCACACAGGGAGGGGGTGTGGGTGTCCCAAGAGAGATTTGTTGATCTTAGGTCTTTATTTTCCCACAAAGACTACTCAGTGTCAAAGCTCTGTGGGTAATTTAATCCAAAGCAAAAAAAAAGAGAAAATTGAGGAGAAGCAAAAAGATTTACAGGCCCAGTGGGGGCTGAAAGTTCACTGTGATGTGATTGTGTGATTGGCTGCTCCCATACTGA
Organism: Xenopus tropicalis; assembly: GCF_000004195.4. Classification (NCBI taxonomy): domain Eukaryota; kingdom Metazoa; phylum Chordata; class Amphibia; order Anura; family Pipidae; genus Xenopus; species Xenopus tropicalis. The sequence continues at coordinate 144,372,631 of NC_030678.2, read as the reverse complement.
CGTGCCTGTGAAGTGACATAAACATATAAACACAGGGGTATAAGTAGGGGCTTTTGGCACCTTGTGCTTGCTGTGATCAGTCTACACACTAAATGTTTGGTGAATAAATTGCTTTTGACATTAGTAGGCTGAGGGGAGCACTTTCCACGCCCATACTTTCCACTAGAGCCAAGTGGGCTTCCCTATGTGGCACAGTATACGCTGTAACAGACAGCTATACTGATGTCGGGAGCAGTACTACCACCTCTAAACACCCCCGATCAAAAGCCACCATCCACTGTCCACCACTGGCCCCCCTTCCTCCTCCCCAGTGAGTCTATTACATAGAAAAGCATCCCAATTTGTGAATCTGACATATAGATGAAGATAGGCAAGCGGGGTTCTCAGGTGCTATCTTATGTATCTTTTACATTTTTTTGGGATCGAGGGGCAGATGAAGGCCAGATGATAGGAGCTTTTATTAATGGGGGGGGGGGTTTAGTACAAACATACAAGATACCATACCAACCTTTTAACATGGGCCCCTGAATGCTGAATGGTACAGGCTCTGTCTACCTGTAAAGAACCTTTACAAGTAACTGCATCTTGGGCAGGCCTGGATTTGCGGAACGGCCACAAAGGCCCGGGCCTAGAGCGGCACAAATTAGGGGCGGCATGCTCCATGTGCGAAATCGCGCCGCGGCGTATGCCATCCCAGCGGCGATTTACATTTTCGCCGGTGGGATGGCATTTTGGGGAGATTAGACGCCCGCGAACAGGGAGATTTGTCGCGGGCCCTGTGTGCCAGAGCCCTTAAAGGAGATGTAACCCTTTCTTGGCACACTCACTTATTTTGGCCTGTAAATATATAACAGGGAATTGGTCCCCTAATGCAGATAAAAGGTACTGGGAACTGGGATTTTAGCGCAGTGCCTCCACCTAGTGGACACCGAGGAGCACACCTCAGGGGGATTTCCACTAGGAAAATAATCACACACAGTTTGCAGCAAATATCAACTTTATATAACTGGGTGTAAAGGTAATAACATGCAAAACAGTATTAAACCCTGCTTTGGAAACCTGGAGGGTTTTAGCCACTACTGGCTCAGTCTCTCTGGGGACACAGTCCCACACTCCACTCCTGGAGGAAATACCCTTTCCCAGTTCAGTCCTGGCAAAGTCCCTTCCCCAGAGCTCTCTCAGTTTCCCCAGGTAGCGCTACCTGCCACAAAGTACCTCTCCCTTTGGATAAGCAGTTGCTCCCACATAGCAGGCACAGGAGAAACACCTGTCCTCACCCAGGGGACACACACAGGAGACTGTCAATACCTTCCCTCAGATGGATCACTCACTTGGGATCCCAGGTAGTAAAGGCATCCAACAGCAATGTAGCAGATTTCTCTTGATACAAAGTGGTCCAGCATAATCTTAGATTCTAGATCTAGTTTTAGATATATATACATTTTCCCAATTTTACATTTTCTGTACTTTAAATAATGTTCCTGGCCCTCTGAAAAACATAAAATGGGATTCTACTGTATAAGATTGAATATGCGCAGTTGTTCATTTCCCCCAGACCTAATGTATCTGCCAGTACAACCCCTTCATGCTAATAATTCCACAACTTCTCAGCTCTCAACTTCTGAATTACTAGATGTGGATTTTAAAGGGGTTGTTCACCTTAAAGTGTACTTTTATTATGGTGTAGACATTGATATTTTGAGACATTTTGCAGTTGGTCTTCATTTTTATTTTTTGATGTTTTTGATCTTATTGTGTGGGAGACATTTGGGTGAGTGTGTGGGGGTTTGCCTGCTTATGTCTATGTATCTGATCCTGGGCATGTTTGTGTTGCACAATGCATATTGCTGTTGCAGACTTTACAAAAAGGGCCACATTGATGCATATTTCCTTCTTGATCTTTTTACAAAATTACAGCTTTTTTTAAATAATTTTTCACAAATATGGGGACATAAGCAAGTAGTGATTGGAAGTGCATTCATCTTGATGATAACCTGGAGTCATTATACATGTATTTGGTATTTTAGTTATCCTGCCTTGTGTTCATATAAAACTTAATTTGTTCGTAATTCATCCTGGCATATTTTCATGGGGGAATTATACATGAAACAAGTAGTTTTTCTATGTTATGGAGGCATTATACATGAAATTGGCACTTTTGCTGTGCAAATAGTCTTGGGGCGTTCTACATGAAACTTGCACAGTATTTATCAGGCTTGGTATTGTTATACATGGAGTTATAACTGCTTTTATACCTTGTTTTCTGGGGGTAGCAATAAATGATATTGATAATTCATACACTTACAATACATACCTCCCAACTATCCTGATTTTCGTGGGATAGTCCCGATTTTGGCAGCTCAGCCCACAGTTTCAGATTCTTTCTGAAAAGTCCCTCATTTCCCCTTTGATCTCCTGCATTAAACCTGTGCTGAATGCTAAAAAAGATACATTGTTTCTCAAACTTAATTAAAAAAATAGAAAAAAAAATAGATCCCAGAAAAACCAGAGACGGGCCACCCTTGGACTCATGTCATTTATGTAGCGGAGCTTTAATATTTTGCGGTACCATTTGACCTGGAGACCATTGTAGCCAGGGGCCTAATTAACCTACATAGATATTTTTGCTTCGGCTAGTTCAAGTTCATTTATGGGGGAATCTAGATAATTAGCTTGTTTATTTGTTAGGGTCAGTATAGGAATTTGGGCTTAAAATGCTTGAGTTCAACCTCAGTGTATGTGGCTTTAGAAGTATACAGAGTTGAATAAAGGAGGGCAAACTCTTCTGCTATATCACTGGGGCACTTTCAGTGGAGGCAAAAGTGATAATCTGTTGCAGCATTTTAGCTAGGAAGGCTAATGGTTTACCATTTTTATGTCCCAGGGCGAAGGTCCGCGTCAGGCTCAATAAAAGAACAGTTGTATGTATCTGGGGAGGGATTAATAGCATATTCAGGTTCAGCTTGAACCATATCAGTTTCAAGGTGATCTAGGGGTTTCCTGCTTAGATGCCCTTGATTTTTCTATGGCAGCAATCAGGAAACCGCAGGTCCCCGCTTTAAGAGCAACCCGCACTCCCAAGCCAGGTGTTGTAGTATTAGTGATTTGCTATCTGTACTGGTCTATTATGGGTTTGGTTTCTGCATTGACTATTGGATCTGTTAACCACATTGGGTTTAGCTTAAAAAGCTTTACTAGTTCCACAAGGGACATTTGAAGAGTGATTAGTAGAGGGGCATGGTTTGAAATTGCCTTAGGTAAATAAGCAGTGTCTCTGACCTACTGTATGGTTACCAGTCTAATGAGGCTAGTCTAGGGCTATTCTTGAGATCGTGTGATGGGTAGAGGAGTGGCAAGAATATGCTCTCCTGTATAGGAACTTCCAACTCCATATATGTGTCAAGTTTTGGCCTGTTACCCAGTTGAGAAGTTTAGAGGCAGCTGGAAGTGAGTTGGAGACTCGGTCCAATACAGAGTTCATATATGCATTGTAGTCTCCCATTATAAATATAGGGGCAAGATCCTGATTGCAAAGGTGGGTTCTTATTGCTATTAGTATCTATTTGAAAAAAGGGGTGGGATATACACATTGATAGCCCATATTTGCTTCCCTTCTGTACCAGCATATAAGACCTGAATATAATAGTCCTGGTAATTGCCAATAGTACATGTTTCAGCGCATCATTGATGGTGTGCTCCGGAGGGTTGAGTGAGTTCAGTCCAGAGTCCTGGGTTGCAGGTTGAGAGTCGGTGCCATCTTGTGTAGCTTTCTAGACAAAATGGTGTAGTTTTGTCTGCACCTCTGGCTTTGATTTCAGACCGTTTTTCCCCATGTTGACCAGCCCATGGATTTAGGGAGTACAAGTAGGGGTTGGGGTTGATTTGCCCATCAGGCCACACTCCCATGTTTATTTTGTAAAAATAAAGATCTACACACACACATCTGTAATGTAAAAGCAGACAGTTTCTTAGACGTCCCATCCGGTCTAAGCACTATTCAAATCACAGTGAAGGATGTAGGGCAAAGCAACAAGTTTCAGATAAGAAAACCCTTTACCAAGCGAGGGGTTTTTGTAAGATAGATGCAAAAAAATTGCTAATTTTTAGGTGATTTACAGAAATCTCATAAAAACCACTAACTTTAGGAAAGCTTTGCAGTTTGGTTGTTTTTTTTATTTTTTCGTTTTTCAAACTGGGGGGATTAGGGTACAGAAGGCACAAAGGGGGGAAGGGAAGAGAGATGCAATTACAAATATTACATAAATATATGAAATCAATAACAAGTCCAGACAGTAATTTGTTTCCTGTTACAAATGTATATCACTTGACAGTTTGGTTGTTTGTTGTAGAAAAATGCATTACCCATGTTAGATTTGTCAGAATGTGTACTTTCCAAAAGTATGGTTTCTTGGGGGTCTTTGAAGATTTAGGGGGTCTCACAACACAAAGGTGCATATTATATAAGTCAGCATCACCTGTGATGCCCATAGCAACCAATCAGATCTTTGCTTTTGTTTTCTTGTTTTGTAGGTAACCATTCAAATTGAATTTCTTTACACACTATAATAAATATACCCCATAAATCTGAGTAGAATATCCAATATCAATATTCAAAAAAAGTGCTCTCTTAAACATTGAATCAAAACCCATGGACGTTCCATGATAAAATTGTAATATCAAAAATAGTAGATCTTATGAAACCCAAGTGCACCAAGAAATCAGTGACAAACCTGTTGAAGTGTCCTGTATGCAATGCAAATATAATGTAGTAGCTACATGCCAAACATTAAATAAACAAATCTGTAACAACACCCCTTAACTCCCTAGCCCTCCCTGCACATCTAGCTAACACTAATGGCCTACACCCCAAACTGTGTAGCTGCTGGAATAGTGACCAGGTAACTTAGAGTTAACAGAAGTACATATGGGTCATTCAGCTGTCCGCAGCTTCCTGGGGCACGAGTAGCATAGTGGTTGCACGTTTGGGTTAAAAGCGCAGTGGGAGACAAGCATCTGGCCCACAGAAGCCTTTGGGGAAATGACAGTAAATATACTGACAATGGGTTTGTAGCACCCAGGGTACCAAAGCAAACGTCAACATTGTACTGGTAGGAGGCCTTGTGTAATAAAGTCACAGTACTGTGACAGGCTGCAATTAGTTGGTGAGGGGTTGTACTGCAGTTTTAGGCATTCTGTCTGTCGGGCAACGCAGGCTTAGGGAATTTTGATTGGTTTTGCTCCCCCCCATCACAACATACAGTTTCCTTTCACAAGCGTTGCCCCAAGCAATCTTAAGAGAGGCTGCGTAGTTCTGTGGAGGGGGCCTTGCACTCCAGGGTACCAGCCACCACCAGGAGTGGCAAAAGTCTTAGCAGTGTTGTGTATTGTATCAGCTCCCCTGGAACCACCCTGATAGCTTAAATTTGGGGGGTTATAGTGTGCAATAGTGGAGATAGGGTACCATAGGGTCATATTGGGTGGGGGCACTCCGAGGTGTAATTATGAGTTGATAAGATGCCCTGTGCAGATTATTAAGAGTGGAGAGGTTCAGGGGAAGCAGTTCATCCCTTTTATATGTGTCTACCTGTGTACTCTGCACCCTTGCACAAGTGATGTAGCAGTGCAGCGATATTCACTGAATCCACTGCAGAGGCATAGATTAGTTGCGCTGGGAGCTGTTGCATGGACACAGATCCCTTCCCTTAATATTTACCCACTGATCTGCTTCATCCAATGTGAGGAAGAAATGAGTTGTAGTGCCTTGAAGTAATCTAAAGTGATACTGACATGAAGAAACTACTTTTCAAAATATTAATGTAAAAAGTTACCTTTAGGCCAGTTTGAATATTTTTCTCTGATTTGCTTTTGTAGGTAAATGTTACTTGGAGATCCTAAACCTGACTGTTTTCCAACCTGATTGTCCTTTCTCAACCTGCCAGTTACAGCGTCTAATGCTAACGGGCTACTGCTGTGCCAATATGGCAGCCCCCTCATAGAGGAACATGGGGGATCAGATAGGTAATGTAATAGCATCAGAAAAATGCTTTAATGGCAAAATTAAAAAGCTCATGGAAAGATAATGTTATGATATATCTTAAAAACCGTTTCATTATCTCTTTACGTTTCACAGAGCCTGTATAATAGAATACACAAGGCCAGCTTCCCAAAGTCACCTATTTACTTTTTGGAAGGAGGCATGGTGCTTCGGTATCACCAGGGAATAGTCTGGATAAAGCGTGATGGGGCTGTTGTTTCAGGTAAGAGGGCCCCTTTTTCTTGTCGCCTCCAGCACTGTGTCCATGTCTCTATAATTGAAATATATAATTAAAAAGCTGTCTTTCCCCAGTGCCTCCTTCAGCCTAATTTTGGCAAACTTTTATGGAGAACTGCCCTCATTCTTTTAGGGGAGGCCCAGTATCCAGACGTTACTGCATCTATAGTGTTAGCAAGATCTTTTGTCCTATTGCTAAGGGTAGAAACTAATAGACATTCATTCACAGAGATTTTGAGTCCACATTAATAGATTCGTGTAGGGTGGTCATTGACGTGTGAATTCTCTTTGTCACTGTGAGAATCTCTGAATAAGAAGAATCTGGTAGTGTTTCAGTAGCGGTGTTTTGCTGTGAGGCCAAGGAGGGTGAATGGTCCACTTGGTATGTGGCCTGGTCAGTGCTTTAAGAAACCTTTAGGTACCTGTTAGTATGGATGTCAGCTTTAGAGCATTGGCCATTCTTCCCCATTGTGTATCTGTGGGTTGAGTGCAGGTGAGCAGTAGTCCAACTTGGCCCAATATATAGTCAGAGTGCCTTGGTCACACCCCCCACTGGCATTCATATTTAGGATGTTTTATCTTGGTACCTAATGAGATGTGGGAGATAGGATGCTGCAAACATTACCATGTATGCACACACTTTTATAGCCTGGAGGTCTGGATGCAGCCTAAAAATGTGTTAATATCCCAATACTTAACCCTGTTCCCAGAGTAATTGTACAATGTGAATTCCATAAAGCCAATACTTTGACCCCAGAAGCAATAGCACTAAACGGTGCATTGCAAATGTTGTATCAAAGGGTGTACGCACTGATAAGAGTTAAAATATTTCATAAACTTTATTGAGTTTTCTTTCTCAGCCTTATGCCTATAGCAGTTTTATTGCTGCTGTGGTGTATCGCCCTCTTGTGGCTGAGGAAGAATCTACTGACTCAAATCAACATGCTGAGCTTCTATGTATGCTTTAATATGTAAGCTCATACCAGTAGGTTACACTTCAGCAGAGCTGGCAAAGTAGAGGAGCAAAGCTGTGCCAGTCTAGTAAAGCTGTTTACAAAGCACTTTATGTAATTGCATTGTTCCCAATATAATATATAATGTGTGTCCACTTCTAAGTGGTTCACACTAGAGGACAGTGTCTTTGATTTCTATATTGTCTTTAATATACATTACTAGATGGTGCCACTGACAGTAGGGCAGCAGGTAAGAGGCCCTTACATCTCCCTTAAAACTACTTATAATCAAAAAGCAATGCCTACCACGTGTAACAAAACATCACTAGCAACTAATGCAAACTCCTCAGGACTTTCGAGGCTGCTCAGCTATCCTGATTTCTCAAAGCATGAAATTATGGCTCTAACGTGTGTGGTTCCTTGCCAGTTAATTAAGATGTATTTTGATTGATTTTCATTCTATGTTTGATTTTAATACAGGGCTCAGAAATATGTTGGCAATAATATCAATAATCATCATATTACCATTTTGCATATAATATGTTGATGCTAATGCTGTTGTACTGTGTTTTTAACCTATAAACTACTACATAAATACAGCCTGAACCAGACCACATGGCAAAGTCTAAAAGAGCCCACTGAGTAATTAGTTATCAGTCTTAGTAATTCAAGTATGGACCCTTTAATAGATTTTCTATAATTATATATTAGAGAATATATGCCAAATTATTTACCCCTCTGTGCAAATAAACGCCATTAAACTAATAAAACCTTGCAGTTCCTTGGAAGTTTAGTCTTAAAGCTAAATGGCACGCAAAGTGCTTTCCATCAGGCCAGTGAGCCAATGAAGAGATGGCACTGCCAGTTTCCATAGAAACTCTGCTCTAGCAATGCACTCTGCTGGAGAAATGTGTTTTCTTCTACCTCCTCTCCTGAGCTCAGTTTAACCATTACAGTGCCCTATCTTAGCAGGACTTTTTGTCAAAGTAAGTTCATTTTGCACATGTAAATATCACTGATGATGGCAGAGGGAAAATGGTCACTGGGTGAAAGCTGCTATTTGATTTAGGAAAATGTGATGGTGCTGGAGAATAGAAGGGATATGTGCAGTGCAAATGGTGTAGTTTGGGTGGGGGAGATGTGCCTAACTTATATACATGGTAGGAAAATGTAGGGTTTACATGTCCTTTAATAGGAGTCACTGGAGTATATGGGAGATGGCCTTCCCATAATTTGGAGCCTTCCATAAAAGAGGTTTCCAGATAACAAATCCCATACCTACACATTGGGTGGCTATCTTTGAAGACTTAAATTTTCCCCCCTGAAAACAGCATATTCTCCCAGAAGGATCTTAGTGAACTCCAGACAGTCTTCCTTATATGTCTCTGCCAGCAGAGGGGCCTTCTTTGGTCTCCAAACTTTTTCACTGAGTTGGAGCCGATTGGTGGTGATTTGAGTGGCAGATGACTGAGGCTCCTTCAGCACTCTATGCAGTGTGTTTAATAGGGGGTGCATAGGCAAACAAAACAGCATTTTGGGGGCAGACCCATTTATCAGGTGATCAGTACAATCCACCAACACCTTAAAGCGGACCTGTCACCCTAAGAAATAACTCCAAATTATTTTCTATATTGTTAGTGGAGCAAAATAAACTTTACTTACTCTATATAAATAATATAAATCTTGTTTCCTTCAGTCTTGGAATTACTCAATCAAAGCAAGCAGGCAGGCACCATTTCGTGGACACTATTATGAAGGCAAGCTTTGTATCATGCCAAAATCTTGTTTATGTGCCAGAATGGGGGACCAGATGCCCATGCCCATGCACTGGCTACCCAATTAGATGATGAGGAGGGAGGGGAAAAGATGCGCAGTGACATCTAGGTAGTGCTGAACGAAAAACTAAAGTTATTGTTTGCCCCGCCTCTATGCCTTGCAAGCAATATATGATTGACAGCTGGGATTTTTAATTGCCTTTATAATGGGTTTGGATGTGTTAATATAAAAATGAATTTGGGTTTCAGGTTTAATTTGAAAAGGACTTTTATTATACAGCTTTTTATGTCTGGGTGATAGGTTCACTTTAAATCTGTTAACTAATAAATCCACCTCTTCCAGTATTTAGAATATTTAAATTTCCAAAAAACAACAGCAAAGGTAAGTCCATACCCAAGATTAACTCTTTTACTGCCAAGCACGTATGGCATACGTGCTGGCAGTAAAAGGGCTTAAACGCCAACGACGTGTCTCATACGTCGTTGGCGTTTAAGCGCTGCCCTCTGCAGCGGCGGCATGTGCCGCCGCTGCAGAGGGCTTCTAACAATGACAGCCCCCCTGGGCAATGTGCCAGGGGGGCTGTCATCAGGGTCCTGCGAACCGATCGCTCGCAGGACCCTCCAGGAAGCAGCAGATGCGATCGCATCGCATCTGCTGCTTCCTGCTTCCTCCCTCTCCCCCAGCGCCGGCCCAAATGACGAAGGAGGCGATCGGTCTTCAGGAACAGGTAAGGACTTTTTTTTTTTATTGCATTTACACACTTTTACACACTTATACACACATTTACATACATTTATACACACTTACATACATTTACACACACTTAAAGCACACATTTTAGCATTTTTTTTTTTTTTTTTCATTTTTCACACTTTTATACACTTATTTACACTCATATACACACTTACACACTATCACACAACTTTTACACATGTACACACATGTATACACAAACACTTTGGTTTTTTTTTGTTTTGCTTTTTTTTTTTTTTTTTTCATATTACCACTTTGTTTTTATTTTCTTTTACCTAAAAACTGTTTATTTTGACAGCGTAACTATTGGATCAGATATTCTGGCCACTAATTACACTGTCATGTAACTTATTTTGTTGTTTCACTGATTTGCACAATTTTTGTGGTTTTATCACATTTTATCCCTATATAAGTGTTCCTGATCTGTTTTTAGCGTAGCTTTGCCAGGTGTAACTTTGGTGTACAAAAATAACTTTACCTATTTTGAATTCATCAGAATGTGTACTTTCCAAAAATATATGGTTTTCTGGGGGTCACTGTATAGTTAGGGGGGGTTACTGCACATAATACACTGACAGGGCTCTGTGTGCAAAAGCTGAGCTGGCAGGCGAGAAATCCTTATGCGCTATTTTCATTTAGGGTTCAGTACATACCGCAGACTTTGGTATATCTATGCATATTGGGCATCAAACTGTTCAGTAGGCCTCTGGTGTTCCTATTTGGGGTGACTTGCCTTTGTACGCAAGAAATTGTGTGAGATAAATGCGGCAAATTGCAACATTTTTAGGCGATTTTCTGAAATCTCATAAAAACCGATAACTTTAGGAAAGCTTCGCGGCTTGGTACTTTGGTGTAGAAAGGACTCTTTACCCTTGTTGGATTTGTCAGAATGTGTACTTTCCAAAAATATATGGTTTTGTGGGGGTCTCTGTATAGTTAGGGGAAGTTTTGGCACATAATACACTGACAGGGGGCTCTGTGTGCAAAAGCTGAGCTGGCAGGCGAGAAATCCTTATGCGCTATTTTCATTTAGGGTTCAGTACATACCGCAGACTTTGGTATATCTATGCATATTGGGCATCAAACTGTTCAGTAGGCCTCTGGTGTTCCTATTTGGGGTGACTTGCCTTTGTACGCAAGAAATTGTGTGAGATAAATACGACAAATTGCAACATTTTTAGGCAATTTTCTGAAATGTCATAAAAACCAATAACTTTAGGAAAGCTCTGCAGATTGGTACTTTGGTGTAGAAAGGACTCTTTACCCTTGTTGGATTTGTCAGAATGTGTACTTTCCAAAAATATATGGTTTTGTGGGGGATCTGTATAGTTAGGGGAAGTTTTGGCACATAATACACTGACAGGGGGCTCTGTGTGCAAAAGCTGAGCTGGCAGGCGAGAAATCCTTATGCGCTATTTTCATTTAGGGTTCAGTACATACCGCAGACTTTGGTATATCTATGCATATTGGGCATCAAACTGTTCAGTAGGCCTCTGGTGTTCCTATTGGGGGTGATTTGCCTTTGTACGCAAGAAATTGTGTGAGATAAATGTGACAAATTGCAACATTTTTAGGCAATTTTCTGAAATGTCATAAAAACCAATAACTTTAGGAAAGCTCTGCAGATTGGTACTTTGGTGTAGAAAGGACTCTTTACCCTTGTTGGATTTGTCAGAATGTGTACTTTCCAAAAATATATGGTTTTGTGGGGGATCTGTATAGTTAGGGGAAGTTTTGGCACATAATACACTGACAGGGGGCTCTGTGTGCAAAAGCTGAGCTGGCAGGCGAGAAATCCTTATGCGCTATTTTCATTTAGGGTTCAGTACATACCGCAGACTTTGGTATATCTATGCATATTGGGCATCAAACTGTTCAGTAGGCCTCTGGTGTTCCTATTTGGGGTGACTTGCCTTTGTACGCAAGAAATTGTGTGAGATAAATGCGGCAAATTGCAACATTTTTAGGCGATTTTCTGAAATGTCATAAAAACCGATAACTTTAGGAAAGCTTTGCGGCTTGGTACTTTGGTGTAGAAAGGACTCTTTACCTTTGTTGGATTTGTCAGAATGTGTACTTTCCAAAAATATATGGTTTTGTGGGGGTCTCTGTATAGTTAGGGGAAGTTTTGGCACATAATACACTGACAGGGGGCTCTGTGTGCAAAAGCTGAGCTGGCAGGCGAGAAATCCTTATGCGCTATTTTCATTTAGGGTTCAGTACATACTGCAGACTTTGGTATATCTATGCATATTGGGCATCAAACTGTTCAGTAGGCCTCTGGTGTTCCTATTTGGGGTGACTTGCCTTTGTACGCAAGAAATTGTGTGAGATAAATGCGACAAATTGCAACATTTTTAGGCGATTTTCTGAAATGTCATAAAAACCAATAACTTTAGGAAAGCTCTGCAGATTGGTACTTTGGTGTAGAAAGGACTCTTTACCCTTGTTGGATTTGTCAGAATGTGTACTTTCCAAAAATATATGGTTTTGTGGGGGTCACTGTATGGTTAGGGGAAGTTTTGGCACATAATACACTGACAGGGGGCTCTGTGTGCAAAAGCTGAGCTGGCAGGCGAGAAATCCTTATGCGCTATTTTCATTTTGGGTTCAGTACATACCGCAGACTTTGGTATATCTATGCATATTGGGCATCAAACTGTTCAGTAGACCTCCGGTGTTCCTTTTTGGGGTGATTTGTCTTTATCTGATCTTTATCAAGAAATTGTGAGAGATAAATGCGGCAAATTGCAACATTTTTATGCGATTTTCGAAAATGTCATATAAATCTGCAAACTTAGGAAAGCTTTACAGCTTGGTACTTTGTAGCAATAAGAAATATTTACCCATTATAGATTCGGGGGGATGTGTATTTTCCAAAAATATATGGCTTTCTGGGGTGAATGTACTTTTTTTGTAGCATTATCCCACATAAAGGATGTAAATGTGTTGATTTTGCAGGAGCTGAAATGATAGATCATATGGGGGTATGTTCCCATTGGGGCCCCTACATGCCACATACTTAGGTAAACCTATACATATTGGGCATCAAACTGTTCAGTGGACCCCTGGCGTTCAAATTTAGGGTGTTTTATCTTGGTACCTAACACTATGTGGGAGATAAGATGCTGCAAAGTGGAAGCTTTGAGGGGATTTTTGGAAATGTCATCAAAATTGCTAACTTTAGAAAAGCTGTGCGGCTTGGTACTTTGGAGTAGAAAGACATGGGTACCCATTTTAGATTCGGGGGAATGTGTACTTTCCAAAAATATATGACTTTCTGGGGTGAGCGTACTTTTTTGTAGCTTTATCCCACATATAATGATGTAAATGTGTTGATTTTGCATGAGCTGAAATGACAGAAATGACAGTATATATGGGGGTATGTTCACATTGGGGCCCCTACATGCCACATACTTAGGTAAACCTATACATATTGGGCATCAAACTGTTCAGTGGACCCCTGGCGTTCAAATTCAGGGTGTTTTATCTTGGTACCTAATGCTATGTGGGAGATAAGATGCTTCAAAATGGAAGCTTTGAGGGGATTTTTGGAAATGTCATCAAAATTGCTAACTTTAGAAAAGCTGTGCGGCTTGGTACTTTGGAGTAGAAAGACATGGGTACCCATTTTAGATTCGGGGGAATGTGTACTTTCCAAAAATATATGGCTTTCTGGGGTGAGCGTACTTTTTTGTAGCTTTATCTCACATATAATGATGTAAATGTGTTGATTTTGCAGGAGCTGAAATGACAGAAATGACAGTATATATGGGGGTATGTTCACATTCGGGCCCCTACATGCCACATACTTGGGTAAACCTATACATATTGGGCATCAAACTGTTCAGTGGACCCCTGGTGTTCAAATTCAGGGTGTTTTATCTTGGTACCTAATGCTATGTGGGAGATAAGATGCTGCAAAGTGGAAGCTTTGAGGGGATTTTTGGAAATGTCATCAAAATTGCTAACTTTAGAAAAGCTGTGCGGCTTGGTACTTTGGAGTAGAAAGACATGGGTACCCATTTTAGATTCGGGGGAATGTGTACTTTCCAAAAATATATGGCTTTCTGGGGTGAGCGTACTTTTTTGTAGCTTTATCTCACATATAATGATGTAAATGTGTTGATTTTGCAGGAGCTGAAATGACAGAAATGACAGTATATATGGGGGTATGTTCACATTCGGGCCCCTACATGCCACATACTTGGGTAAACCTATACATATTGGGCATCAAACTGTTCAGTGGACCCCTGGTGTTCAAATTCAGGGTGTTTTATCTTGGTACCTAATGCTATGTGGGAGATAAGATGCTTCAAATTGGAAGCTTTGAGGGGATTTTTGGAAATGTCATCAAAATTGCTAACTTTAGAAAAGCTGTGCGGCTTGGTACTTTGGAGTAGAAAGACATGGGTACCCATTTTAGATTCGGGGGAATGTGTACTTTCCAAAAATATATGACTTTCTGGGGTGAGCGTACTTTTTACTAGCTTCATCCCACATATAATGATGTAAATGTGTTGATTTTGCAGAAGCTGAAATGACAGAAATGACAGTTCATATGGGGTATGTTCACATTGGGGCCCCTACATGCCACATACTTAGGTAAACCTATACATATTGGGCATCAAACTGTTCAGTGGACCCCAGGCATTCATATTTAGGGTGTTTTATTTGGTTACTTTATGACCTGTAGGAGATAAGATACTATAGACTAGAAGCTTTGAAGCGATTTTTAAAAAAAATCACAAATTTTGATAAAAACCAATAACTTTAGGAAAGCATTGCGACTTGATAGTTTGGAGTAGACAGACAGTTGTGCCTATTCTGTATTCCCCAGAATCTGTTCTTTCCAAAAATGTACAATTTTCTGGGATAAACCTTCTGTTAGTGGAATTTTGGCCTTGAAATCCAAAGTATGCAGTTTTTTTGGAGCAGTGCTTTGGGAATTTGGTAGTGTACCGCTGGGAGTTTTTGACCTATACAAGTGAGAAATCTCCATAAAACTATATATATTTGGTATTGGCACGTTCAGGAGACATGGGACTTTCCAAATCAGTTGTATATTCGTGCATAAAATAATTTTTGTTTCTAGTATGTGTGATTATATTATGGAAAATTTGATTTTTTTTGCATTTTTAGACATTTAGAAGCCTATATCTTGTTACAGAATTGGAATTACACAAAAATTCTACCATATTTTGAAAGCTTAGGTTGTTCTGAAAAAAACGATATATTGTTTTCCTTGGTAAACTAAAAGTCCCCCCGAGGAAAGGCCCCTAAAGTGAAACAGTGCAAAATGTTCAAAAACTGTCTGGCAATACAAGTTCCGCTTTGACCAAAATGGCTGGCAGTAAAAGGGTTAAGTGAAAAAGTCCATGGCCTGAACACAGTCCAATATAACACTCAATGTCCATACTGCTCCATATGGAGCAATATGGGGGTGGGGTGGAGTTGTTAGTTGACACATTTAAGGTGTTATGTCGGATTTTACTAATAGCCAAAGAAGGGGCCTGCCCACTAAACGTTGTTTTGTTTGGCTATGCACAATTAAACATAGGGGGTTATCCCCTTTTGCACCTTACCCATGTGCTGGAGTGTTCCTTGCATGGCCATTTAGTGGGGGTTCCAAATAAGGACATGGAGGTGTCTGGGGTCGGACTTGTTTGCCATGCTCTGTCTCACCTCTCACTTATTTGCTTTTTGTCCCCTCTTCTCTGTATGTCAATGTGGTGCACACAGGCAACTCCAACAGCTTGAATGTAGGAATAGAAAAGCATTGTTATTTTCAGCACTTTCCTGGCAAAACAGGTGCAGTATAAGTGCATATATAACTGGGATATAAGAAAGGGAAAGGAAAGGGCACTTGTATTGGTTACATTTTATATTCCAGAACATTTATTTAATGCTAGTCTCCCAAAGTGATTAGCAGTCGTCAATTTTCATTACAGTTTATTCTTTTCATAATTGTACATATATTTAAAAAAATGAATATTTTATAATGATTCACTTTGAATAAACATGACTAAAATAATGATATGAATGTACATGATACAGGCAGAGTGCCAGCAGGATTTCTCCCTTTAAGTGCTGCACTTCCCAATGCGCCTAAATCAGATCTCTGGGCTTTCTGCCTGCCACCCAAAGGGCTACACAGTAGACCAATACAATTCTCCCAGACACAGCGCCGAGGCAATCCTTCTTCTACCTTTGGGCTAAAGGTTCAATAATGTAAATTAATATTGTATATCCACATAACAAAACACCCACACAACACACACAGATATACATATGAATACACACATACAGATACAAACAAGTTTTAAAAGCTGAAGGTCTAAAAAAAAAAAAAAAATTTTATATATATATATATATATATATATATATATATATATAATAGCAAATAGGGAAAATGAGCATTTTGTGGATAAGATGAGGTAAGCTGTAAAGTGAAATGCCCCCTTTCTTATGGAAGTTAAAAATGTTTATTTTCCCCTTTGTTTTTTTTTTTTGTTTTTTTTTAGACCAGAACTGTGTTTGTGCAGGCCCCAGTAGCAGCCAATCACTACTCTGTCAGAAATATTGCAGCTCTCAACCCCAAAAAAGGATTCAAATGAATACCAAAATAGCCATGGGATATGCAGATGCGTGGCAGTTAGAAATAGGAATATGAAAGCAATGTTCATGGTCTTCCATCCTTCCTTCTTCAGGTATCAAACAGATGATCAGTACAGAGAAGAAAGAGCAGTGCTCCATCACACATATAAAACTCCAGGATTTAAGTCCCCAGTTGGGCATTGTCTGTGTCAGAAGTCACTGAGGATGCTGATGTCGGCAAACTCTTTTCTGTAGCGGTGTGAGTACAGGCTGAGCAGGAAGGCCCACTTCATGGACATAAAGCTCCACACACAGGACAAGTATAAGCTCTTTGGGTCTGTTATAGCTGAAGGACAAGAGAGGAAACAAAAAAGGAAAATGCTTACATTTTAGCAAAAGTAAAAATAGCATCATGCAGAGATGTTATCACATCTTTCTTAAAGGGGTGGTTTACCTTTGAGTTAACTTTTAATGTTATAGAATGGCCAATTCTAAGCAACTTTTCAATTGGTCTTTACAGTTTTCACACTTTCAATTGTTCTTTACATTTTTTTTGTCTTTTACAGTTTTTGAATTATTTGCCTTCTTCTTCTGCCTCTTTTCAGCTTTCAAATACGGGTCAATGACCCCGGCAGCCAAATAACTATTGCTCTGTGAGGCTACAATTTTATTGTCTATGAAGATTTTCATTCATCCAGGTCATGGTATATCTAGTATAAATAAATTCCTCCTCCTTTCAAAGTAACTCCACGGCATTCACACCTCTGTGAGTTTCAGATGTCACCTTTCTGAAGAGTTACAAAGTGCCATTGTGATTGGATTAGTGGAAGAGTATATATGCTGAGGACTTCCCATACCAGTCAGTTGAACTGAAGAAGCTGCTCGGATGAGTAGTGAAACATCTTCAATGATTACCAAACAAGTCCAAATTTATTTATACTAGATATACAATTTTATTGTTACTTTTTATTACTTATCTTTCTATTCACTCCCTCTACTATACATATATTAGTCGCTCTCTCTCAAACCACTCCATGGTTACTAAAGTAATTTGCACCCTAGGAATCAGATAGCTGCTGAAATTCCAAACTGGAGAGCTATGGAACAAAAAGTGAAATAACTAAAAACAAAGACCAATTGCAAATTGTCTCAGAATAGCTGTCTCTACATCATACTAAAAGTTAACTCAAAGGTGAACAACTCCCAAAAGCTGCCTGTACCGGACATAGTAGGTCCTATTGTACCATAACCGGCCCACTGGCTTCATGTTCACAAGCACTGACCTTAATGTGTTACAGTAGATCAGACCTTATACAAGTCCTGGTGATGTATGGAGTTAAGACATAGGTCGGAACTGTGTATAACTAATCAAGGTCCCCACTATTTGTTATTGGTTCTTGTGTAGCTTTGGGGTCTATGAGCATTAGTTGATATACTGTTCTGCAGCTTCTGTGTTCAGTTCTCCACAAGGGACTATGCCAGAAATGTAACCAAGCTTCCTACAGCTAGCATCAACCACTCTAACCAGTGATATTTAAATACAGAGCTACATAAATATAGCAATTATAGTTGACCTCTATAAATGTGGGACTGATCACCCCTTTCTCTCCTAACATCTCCCTTCTTATTTCATCTGCTGTACCTGCTCTTTTGTCTCCCTTACCATCTGCTCTCCCATTCGTTCCTTTTTTGGATGCATAAAGACCAAACAGAGCCTTCTGTAGCTGCCAGTCCATTTTGTGGCAAATATCCAATCAAATAGCCAATCACAGCCTTTATTTGCCACTCCCAGGAACTATTTGATGCTTGTGTTGCTACCCCCCCTCTTTTTACATTTGAATTTGGCTCACAAGTAAAAATGGTTGGGGACCCCTGCTCTAAGGTATAAACCCCAAGTATCTGTTACTTCAAAAATTACAGCATTTTGGGGTTTATGCCTTAAAGTTAAGACTAAGTTAGAGGGTATTTCTGAGATTAAGTCATTCCCAATTGTCCTAACTGTGCTAAGCAAGCTGGAGCCTAAATAGTGCCCCAGTCCCTACAGAATGCCCAGAAATAAACACCATTATGAATTGTATGAAACTTATACATAATGTGCATTATTTCCCTGTAAATGTGCAGGCAACGACACTTACACTGCTTTTCTGATATGCCTACTGCAAGGAATGTGATGAAGGCCACCAGTGAGAGTATAAAGAAAAGCACGCCGATACAAAGGAAGAAGCGCAGTCCTTTCAGCCATGTCCTCCAGAAGTCTTGCACATACATAATGTGTGTGATGAGCGCCCAGAGTGCCAGCACTCCTGCAAAACACAATGCCAGGCACAATTAGACAATAGGCAGCAAACTCTACAACGCTGCTTTGATAAGCTTTACCTTTATATAATATACTTACTCTGCCTTGTATGGTTTTCCCAGTCAATACAAATATGGTTCCTTGCAATCATATAAACAAATGCAGAAAAAAAAATAAATAAATGGCCCTTTAAGGGCAGCCAGTTGCAAAAAGTGCAGTGTCATGTTGCACCCTCATGCACAAACCAAGGCACGTGGCAAAAATGGACCTTGCATCTGCAAAAAGGAACACCGTGACACATCAAAACTGGTGACTACATGTTCTCTGTTCCCTTTTTCGTCCAGATTTATTTCTGTAACCAGTATAACATTAAAGGTAAAGTGCAAACACAGCATATGTACCAAATAATAAAACGTCCAGTCATTTAGTAGCTTGTATGGAACTGCAGTTGTAAAACAGCTGTAATGTACATGTTATTAAACATTATTAGTGCTCATGCATTTTAGGGAAAAACAGGGATTAAACAAATCTGGATATAGGAGAATCATATACAGAGAAGACAAGCAGGGGGCAGTTTAACTATTAGTCAAACACAAGTAAACAGAAAATGCAGTTTTTAAATGAGGGTTTTTATTATTTAGAGAGAAAAAAAATCCAAACCTACATGGCCCTGTGTGAAAAAGTAATTGCCCCCTGAACCTAATAACTGGTTGGGCCACCCTTAGCAGCAATAACTGCAATCAAGCGTTTGCGATAACTTGCAACGAGTCTTTTACAGCGCTCTGGAGGAATTTTGGCCCACTCATCTTTGCAGAATTGTTGTAATTCAGCTTTATTTGAGGGTTTTCTAGCATGAACCGCCTTTTTAAGGTCATGCCACAACATCTCAATAGGATTCAGGTCAGGACTTTGACTAGGCCACTCCAAAGTCTTCATTTTGTTTTTCTTCAGCCATTCAGAGGTGGATTTGCTGGTGTGTTTTGGGTCATTGTCCTGCTGCAGCACCCAAGATCGCTTCAGCTTGAGTTGACAAACAGATGGCCGGACATTCTCCTTCAGGATTTTTTGGTAGACAGTAGAATTCATGGTTCCATCTATCACAGCAAGCCTTCCAGGTCCTGAAGCAGCAAAACAACCCCAGACCATCACACTACCACCACCATATTTTACTGTTGGTATGATGTTCTTTTTCTGAAATGCTGTGTTACTTTTACTCCAGATGTAACGGGACACACACCTTCCAAAAAGTTCAACTTTTGTCTCGTCGGACCACAAGGTATTTTCCCAAAAGTCTTGGCAATCATTGAGATGTTTTTTAGCAAAATTGAGACAAGCCATAATGTTCTTTTTGCTTAAAAGTGGTTTGCGCCTTGGAAATCTGCCATGCAGGCCGTTTTTGTCCAGTCTCTTTCTTATGGTGGAGTCGTGAACACTGACCTTAATTGAGGCAAGTGAGGCCTGCAGTTCTTTAGATGTTGTCCTGGGGTCTTTTGTGGCCTCTCGGATGAGTTGTCTCTGCGCTCTTGGGGTAATTTTGGTCAGACGGCCACTCCTGGGAAGGTTCACCACTGTTCCATGTTTTTGCCATTTGTGGATAATGGCTCTCACTGTGGTTCGCTGGAGTCCCAAAGCTTTAGAAATGGCTTTATAACCTTTACCAGACTGATAGATCTCAATTACTTTTGTTCTCATTTGTTCCTGAATTTCTTTGGATCTTGGCATGATGTCTAGCTTTTGAGGTGCTTTTGGTCTACTTCTCTGTGTCAGGTAGCTCCTATTTAAGTGATTTCTTGATTGAAACAGGTGTGGCAGTAATCAGGCCTGGGGGTGACTACAGAAATTGAACTCAGGTGTGATAAACCACAGTTAAGTTATTTTTTAACAAAAAAATCACTTTTTCACACAGGGCCTTGTAGATTTGGAGTTTTTTTTCTCCCTTAATAACATAAACCTTAATTTAAAAACTGCATTTTGTGTTCAATTATGTTATCTTTGACTAATAGTTAACGGTTTTTGATGAGCAGAAACATTTAAGTGTGACAAACATGCAAAAGAATAAGAAATCAGGAAGGGGGCAAATAGTTTTTCACACCACTGTAATGGGCTGCCCCATACTTAATGGTTATCCCTTACTTTACCTACCCACTACTTAGCTAAAAATATAGCTTCGACCAAAAAAAACATTGGGCCTGATTCACTAAAGGGCAATAAAACGTGCGCTATTTTTATTGTGCGCAAAAATTTTTACCGCGTCTTAATTTTGCCGATTTTTCGCACAATTCACTATAAGCATACTCGCGCTTTTTTACGCGCGATATTGCATGCGTTATTTAACTCGCGAAAAGACTATTTCAATGCGGTATTTGCCGGTACATGCGCTAAATTACGCAAATAATTGCCGCATATGAATGGTAGCATAGAAATAGTGTATAAAAATTGTTGCCGCATATAAATGATGTATATAAATATTAGCCACATATAAATGGTATCATATAAATAGTAGATGCTTATAAATAGTAGCCACTAGTGATGAGCAAATGTGTTCTGGTTATCTTTAGCGAAAAATTAGCAAATCTTCGAAAGATCCACGAAACGGCAAAAATGTTGTGCGGGCAAAAAAATTGTTGCTGTGACTATTATTTTTTGACGCTTGTATCAATTTTTGGATGTGCGGTGAATTTTTGCGTGGCGAATTTTTTCATGCGTTTTGCCATTGGCGGAATGTTTTGAGAAACGCATGAAAAAATCCGCCGCGAAAAAAAATTCAACGCACATCCAAAAATTCGCTGCGAATCCATGCCTGGCGAAACATTTCATCACTTGTAGCCAAATAGAAATAGTTGCGCAAATGAACGCACGCCATGTTAGCCATACACGCCAATACTTGCAGAAAATTACTGTATTAAAAATGAACATTTCGCTGCAAACTGGCGGCTGCGTCACTCTAGGGGAAACACATACTTGAATAAATAACACTGTAAGTCCATATTTTATTGCAAAAAATAATTTACTGTACTTTTGTATAATTTTTCGCCTGCCTGTAGTAGGTGTTAATTTTTGCATAGCCGAATGCGATATTTAGCGCGCAAAAGTTATAGTGAATCATGCGATCGTATTCTTTTCAGCGCGGAAATTAACGCAAAACGGTAAAACTAGTGCGAAAAATAACCCATGCGAAAATGGCGATTTTTCGCACGCGATAATACTATGGTGAATCGCGCACAAATTATTTTGCGTTTTTTTTACGCGAAAAAGCGTGCGATAATTTTTATCGCCCTTTAGTGAATCAGGCCCATTATGTTTAGCTGACAGGTTCTCAGTTATATATTAGAAACTGATAGAAATACAGTCTGGGCTACATTGCTCTATTAGGACCTGTCTGTTCTGGACTAAACCATGGAAGATTCTATTGTAGAATACCAAGATATGAACCAAGCCAAAGCCAAGGAGAGCGTATGGAAAGCAGCACACAGTATGGTGCATCTGGGCAGAGCTGGACCAAGTGTTTGGTGGCACCTGTTGCTTTAAGATGAGAACACGTGCTGATCTCTACATCATGTGCAGCATCTGTTCCAAACCACTGAGCTAAGCACAAAGCCAGTAAAATCTATGAGTCGGTGCTTTCACAGCAACAATTAAAGTGCAAAGTCACTCTCAAACCCTGTTATTGCCGACAGACAGGCACGTGTTGGAGCTGCCTTACAATTTGGAAATGCTATTAAATATAAAGACACCACACTAGTGGGAAACAGATTTACTTTATTATTTGCTTAGATGAGGGCAGGGCAATCAGCAGCAAGAACACCAAAGGAAGTCCCTTCTTTTACACAAATGGTGCACTAGATATTGCTGTTTACTGATCATACTACCGGAACCCAGGAGTTTTAGCATTTTAACCGATAACATAAAGTGATGCCAAGGTTCACCCAAGTTGGTGAGGACACTGCAATCAGGCTGGAAAGTTCTGAGCACAAATGCAGGGAAAGTTGTGTAGTTATATTATCCTTTAAGCCACTGGAGTCAAGCCAACTAAATCACAGGGCAGGTTTCAGTGTGGATGAGCCCAAAGGCTGGTTCTTGGGACTCACACAGAATGGAGAGATCAGAAGGCAACACTGGCAGCTACCCACCCAAATGTTGGCATAGTAGTAGAGGGCAAGTGGTGATAACAGGGAGGGCCTCTTAAAGGTAAATCATTCTGTAACAGTGGCAATTTCTTAGTAGTTGGGATGTCAAAAAACTAAAGCTTCTACTCAGCCTCCCTAAGGCCCATCTTTCCCCCCTACAGTCTATATTAAATACTGCTGCCAGAATTCTCCTCCTCTCATCCAGGAGAGTTCAGGCCCTTCCCCTGCTAAAGTCCTTATCGTGGCTTTCTATTAAACAAAGAATATTTTACAAACTCCTTCTCTTAACCTTCAAAGCCCTCCATTCGTCTGCTCCTCACTACATCTCTTCCCTTGTGTCTCTGTACGTTCCTGGCCGACTCCTTTGTTCCTCGCAGAGCAATCGTTTGGTTGCGCCCCCCACTACAACTGCTGTTTCCCGCCTTAAACCTTTCTGCCTTGCTGCCCCTTACATTAGGAATGCCCTCCCTGATTTCCTCCGGAGAGAATCCTCCCCCAGTCTTTTTAAAACCAAACTAAAAGACTACCTTTTGGAGCACTCGCCCAGCACCTGATCTGGGAACTGGCACTTATAATTGTAATGTAGCCTACAGCACTTATATTTACCTCTTTGTGTCTGTAAGTTACCCTCCCATATAGATTGTAAGCTCTACGGGGCAGGGACCTCCATCCTCTTGTGTCTTTGACTCTTAACTTATTGCAACTGTATCTTGTATTTATTTGTGCTTATTGTAATACTTTGTATTTATCTATTTTAATACCCGTTTATATTAATGTATTCTACTGTACAGCGCTGCGTACATAAGTGGCTCTTTATAAATGAAGTTATACATACATACAAAGCTTCTCCATGTTTAGTCTTCGCATAGTAGATGATTAGATTACCAGTATAAACCTCTCCCTATACCTTTTGTTTTGTTAGCAGGAGCCCATTTTGCCAAATGTGCGTCATTATCATTTGAAATCTAATTATCTCTCGAGGCAACTTACGCAATTTCACTGAAATCGTGCCGCCGCATATGCCATCCTACCAGGAATTTACATATTTGCCGGTGGGATGGCATTTCGGGGAGATTAGTCACCCGCGAACAGGGAGATTTGTCGCGGCCGACTAAAAAGCACAGCCCTAAAAGAACAAAATTAAACAATGGAGGGATCAAGTTATTGGGCACCCCTGGTCATTCTGATTTCTTACTCACTGCCCCAGGCCAACACTCATCTATAAAAAAACACTCCAGCCGTGGGGCATCTTGTTTATTCCCAAACATCCCCTGCACCACGACGGACAGAACTTTTTGGGGAATTTCTCTATTGCACATGCAGCCATGTTTAATTGGTTTAGGAGATTACTGGGAACGGCAAGAGGATGCAACATTTCAGTACATCACTGTAATGTAGATCTAAGCAATATATTGTAAATAGAAACAAGCTGACGGATTGATCCCTTTCACCCATATGTCATGAAACATAAAAGCTTTTCAGTTTTAAGCGAAATACTTTCATCAGTGGGAATGTCCATGGGATGAATGCCCAGAAGAGACTCTCTATCGTAGCTATTACAGGAATGGCGTCACAGCCCAAGGCTTTCTGGAAGAGCTTTAGATTCCCAGAGTTCCATTTACCAGAATCCCCTCTCCCCCCCAGTCCCAGGAGTGAAGTCATTTGGATTAGGGATGGGAGGAAAGGAATATTGGGCAATGCTGTACGCAGTACAAAGCAGCCTCTAATGCAACAATTCACACTACTACAGAACGGCACCCATAGCTACCTGACATTTGCTTAACAGAAAGCAAAACCATCAATTCTTCATAAAACCAAGGAAATCCCTAGGGCCAACTTAAATGTAAGTTTCTCTTTACATAGTAGAGAGGAGCAGGATAGAAAACAAATGTAAAGAATAACACTTTATCGGAAGACCCGATAAAAACAAAGGGTTTGTTAGATCAGAAAGATACTTTGTGGAAACATTAAATTATTTCCCTTTTTGGGTCCCATCTCAGCAAGGTTAAGCTGTTCATATTATAGCCTTTGGGGCTGCCCTATTGCACTAACACAAAGGCCTCGTTTGCAGGCAAGACAGGAGTAACAGTACTACAAACTGTGACAAAGTTATCGATATTGCCTTCTGGACCAGTAATCAGGTTTAAAGCACTGAGAAAAGGTCTTGAGCAAATAAATAAGAGGCACAATTTGCTCTACTTTTACTTTGTAGAGAGACGGAACATGTAACTAGACTTGTTTGTTTTTCTCGAGTTTTTGCCTTCTCACACAAGCAATTGGCCATCTGTAAGGTAAACAAAGCTAAAATATATTAAAAAAGCTAATAATCCTAAACCAAATAATTTGCATTCTAATTGCCTTCTGTGGGTGGGAAATAAAATGTATGCAGCAACCACAATGTTTCTCTACAGAATCATTGTTGTTACAGACTTTTATTTATGTGATTGTAGGCAAACCTACCTGGCATACCCTTCATGGGTTAAGGCAATAAATGATGTAGCATTTGCACCATGTCTAGTAACCCATAGCAACTAATTAGATTTTTGCTTTCTAAAAGAGATACAGTAAATATTACTAACTCATTGGTTACTATGGGTAACTAGAATGAGCACAGTTTGTCCAATATTATTATGCAGGATATTACTGTGTACCTAAATCACCAATACAGATTAGAGATTATAGTAAAGTCTGTAATGTGCATGCAAGAGTCCAGTGAAGGTGAAAGGGAAACATGGGAAAAGATGATGGTGCTATGCTTAGAAAGAACCCCTGGGAAAAAAAGTAAAACCATTGAATTCACTTGGATTTGCCTGATAAATTAAAACAGAGCTAGTGAATTTAACTTTCCATGCTCTTAAAGGAGAAGGAAAAGTAAAAATTAAGTATGCTTTAAGTAAGCTTTATCAGAAGGTCTATGTAAATACAGCCATAAGCACTCACAGAAACGCTGCACTGACTTCTCTTTCAAAAGAAACACAGGATTTGTTGTCTTTGTTTTCCTGTGCCAGAGACACACAGCTCTCTCCTCTCTCCCGCTCCCCCAATCTAAGAACTCACTCCCCCCCTTAGGAGTGTGTGATCTGAGCCAATCAGCAGGAATCTTCCTCATAGTCTTACTAACTGATCATGTACACCGGTCTTGGTCTTGGTGCAGGAGCGTGGCATTATGGGAACTTTCTTTACACAGCTCAGCTTCTGATCATCTGAACAGGAGAAATATGGGGAGACTTAAAGTGGACCTGTCACCCAGACATGAAAATCTGTATAATAAAAGTCCTGTTCAAATTAAACATGAAACCCAAATTCATTTTTATATTAACACATCCAAACCCATTATAAAGGCATTTAAAAATCACAGCTGTCAATCATATATTGCTTGCCCCACCTCTATGCCTTAGGCATAGAGGCGGGGCAGACAGTAACTTTAGCTTTCCATTCAGCACTTCCTAGATGTCACTGCACATCTCACTTCTCCCCTACCTCCTCCTTATCTAACTGTGAAGCCAGTGCATGGGCCTGGGCATCAGGCCCCCCATTCTAACAAGATTTTGGGGTGATACAATGCTTGCCTTAATAACAGTGTCCACAAAATGGTGCCTGCCTGCTTGCTTTGATTGAGTAATTCCAAGACGGAAGGAAACAAGATTTTTATTATTTATATAGAGTAAGTAAAGTTTATTTTGCTCAACTAACAATATAGAAAATAATTTGGACTTATTTCTTAGGGTGACAGGTCCGCTTTAAGGGCACTATTGAGAGAACTGAAGGTATGCCTGAAGCTTGAGATTAACTCTTTATTAGCCTTTCCTTCTCCTTTAAAGTATCAGGAAGTTTTTAGTAAAATGACTGCTGGTAAATGAGCCCTCTATCCTTTTTAAAAGCTTTACTTTAAAGGAGAAGGAAAGGCTAATAAAGAGTTAATCTCAAGCTTCAGGCATACCTTCAGTTGTCTCAATAGTGCCCTTAAGTCTCCCCATATTTCACCTGTTCAGATGATCAGAAGCCAAACAGGAAGAAAAAACGCTGAGCTGTGTAAAGAAAGTTCCCATAATGCCTCACTCCTGCACAGAGACCCAGACCAAGTGTACATGTGCAGTTAGTTAGACTATGAGTCAGCTTCCTGCTGCATGTCTCTGGCACATGAATTACAGACATAGAGAAATATTTTGACAGAGAAGTCAGTGCAGCATTTCTGTGAGTGCTTATGGCTGTATTTACATAGACCTTTCTGATAAAGCTTACTTGGTTTTTACCTTTCTTTCTCCTTTAAGGCAGCCTGGAGAAAACTAACACAACACCACCATATTACCTTTTCCAAGCTTTACTCTATTGTACATGTTTAAGTATTAATCTGCCAAGGGATAACTGGCAAAGGTAACATGGTGGTGCTGCATTACATTTTTCCTAAATAGAGCACTGGCCCTGGGGAAAAATGCAGTAATCAGATTAATCCAATGAACCCAGTTCACAACTAACTTTTAATATTTTATAGATGGATCTATGCTAAACAACTTGCAGATGAGTTTCATTTCTTTCCTTTTTTTCCATTCTTTTCTTTTTTTATGCCTTCCTATTCCTAAGGCCTCTGTGTGCTTATGTGCCAGTAGCCTAAAACAGCAAGGTTGAATAATTATGCATTGACCCCTTAAAATTACTATTGAACAAATACAAAAAGTGAAATAAAAATGAGGGTATCAGACCCTTCAAAACTTTGTACAACTGGGACATTACTATAGGCACCTGACAGCCCCATCCCAATAGAAATTGCCAAGTAGCCACGTGAGCCATGGGACATGAGGCTGACTATGCAGCAGTTCATGTAGCAGTAAATACTCAGTAAATACTCTAATACTAGAAAATATGATGAAAAAACATTAGAAGCAACCGCCACCTTTAGCTGCAGCTGCCTGTATGAACTAACCCACATGCCTTATTATTATTCTACCCCTGATGGAAAGTAAACTTAGCCGAGTGCAAGAGCTGGGTTTTTCCATACAACAAGCTCTTCGAACCTTTCATCTGTAACTGCATCTCCTGTTTGCCAATATCCTATTTTACCACTGCTACTTACGAAACTGCTCCGGCCCTTCTCCCATGCTTCTCATATACATTCTGCTTGACTAATCATTCTATGCAAGAGATGCCATATCCACTCATGTCTAGGCACTATCTGTGCTGGTATGTCACCATAACCGACAATGTGCATGATCATATGCTACATAAATACCTGCATTTACTCTGCTGGCTATGAAACAATAAAACTTGAACAATTTAAAGTTGTTCACGTTTAAACAGTGTTAACACCAGCCATACAGAACCTGTTGCCTTTATAAGAAGCTATGCGCAAAAATGTATTTGTGTTTATTTCCCAAACACTGTATTCTATCGATTGGAGCCAAATCAATCACCTCAGTCAGTCATCAATCGTATGTTTTAAATGGAGCTGTTAGAAGACTGCAGTCATTCAACTTCTGCTGCGCTGTAATAGTGTTTTCTGACAGCTTCCAACTCCCACTGGATGCCAGCAGTCTTTTGTGTTTAAATCAGACAAATAAAAAAATACCTATGGTTTTTGTTATTTCTTCAGCCTAACAGGGAAACCGAAGCAAACTCCATGTTTGGTCCTTGCGAGGTAGATAATTAGATTCTCAGTTCACAGATAATTCCCCTGCATAATGGACCTGTTTCACTCTGCACTGGTAATTTAATTACCTGTCTTGCAAGGACCAAACACTGAGTAGCTTCAATTTCCCAGTTTGCTCTTTTCAGCTCAAGAAAAACTCTAGATCTTTTGCGATTAAAACAATAGGCAAAAAGTATGTTCAGCACAAGTCCTGTACACTGAATTCCAGTTGAACAATGGGTAATACTGCCCTTTTATATTAACTGTGGGTCAATATAGTTTACATGAAACACAAAGAAATCACTAGCGCTTGGTCTAACCCACGCTGTGGCATTGACCAACTGCTGGAAGCACCCTTGTGCCAGCGCTCTGTCTTACCCACATTATAGAGTTGACCAGCTGCTAGAAATGATAAAAAGCCATTATTTGTACACAAAAAAGGAGAAAGATTTCCAGGGCTCAGATTCTTAGATCACCATATTACACCAAAGAGAACTGTTTTGCCAACAATATAGATGGTGCAGCTTAGTTACCCTTTAGTACAAGGTACTGTTTTACTATCACAGAGAAAAAGTTAATGATTAACAGAATGCATTTTTGGAGCATTCTGTATAATAGGATTTAGGATAAAAGATTCCTTAACTGTATCTTGGAAACACATATCCTATATTACTGCCCATACAAATACATGGCAGAATCAGGGTAACAAACTAAACAAAGGCAGAGGGGTCTTCAGAATGCACCTTTTATGGCCCAATATTAAGGCAGGGCCCTGAGGCTAATGATGAAGTAAAACACTGTCCCGTTGGCTATTCTGCTATAAAACATCTAGGACAGCAGAAGTCCCCCCAGATCTCCCCAATATACTGTAGCTTTAGATCCCTCACAACCTGGGAAGCAATGCCATAGTGACTCAAACCCCTACTCCTCTATCCATTTACACCTGGAATCATTTTTAACCTATGGCTCCAAGGCTTTGGAACTACAAAAACCAGTGTGGCAATAAATTGCCCTTCTTTTTCTGACACAGGCAAACCAGAGAGTAAATCCCCAAATATACCTATCACATGACATAATATCCATGACATCACTGCTCGGCCCCTTACCTGAGAGCCCACCCATGGCCGCAGTCCAAGGCTGCACGAAGGCCACATTCCATACCAGGAAGGCTGATAGGCCAAACAAGGTGCCCGTCGCCGCGTAAATGATTCGGATCCAAAGCTGCCTGGTGACCGCCATCAGCGAAACTTGCCAGCTGAGCCCGGACTGGAGCTGCGCACACAGCACCTACAGATGCCAACCGTACGCGTTCAAGAGATTGGTAGGCTGTCCTGTCAGCTTAACTCACAATAACCAATGGGCACCGTGTTTGCGGTAAGACTTTTTGTAAATTAACCAATAGGAATGGTGTGCGTTCCGCCGACTTATACGATGACATCCGGTGAAAACTTTTTACTGTGGAGAAGCGTTAATTAGGGGGAGACAAGATCTGATAGGGTATAATAAGGTTAGGGTTTTAAGAGAAGAGACACGCTGGTCAGAAACAGATCTGCTTTTGTAGTATTGGTTGGAACCAAAAAGAGGCTTGGAACGCATGGAGGCTGTGACGGGACTGCAGCATTCTGTAACCGTAGAAACCCGGGTCACGTGACCACCCATGTACAGGAAGTAGGTTCTGGGTTAGTGTTGCGAGAGGTGGGTGGCTGGTTAAAAGGAATCTGAATTTAACTCGGGTTGGAGAAAAAACGGAGCATCGCGTTCAGCCCTTTATTGTGCGACTGACATTCAGCAAACATGGTGGGAATTATTGTGCGGAGTAGTTTCCCCGGTGAAACCTGTTAGACTGTCGGCACTCTGGTGGTTAGAACCCAAGTTAGAGTGGGAAGTCTTACTTATGCCAAAAGTTCTTTTCTCTAAGTTGTTTCGGGATTGGTAGAAAATAGGGGTTTGCGTAGGGCATGTGCGTTTTAGGTGTAACTGGGCATGGTCAGAGTCAGGGCATTTTGGAAAGTAAAAGTGCAATGAATGTTTAACCACAACATTCATATAGACAGAAACAACAGGTCCTCTGCACTCACCAAATATAGGTAAGACATTCTATGTTAAAGAAAGAATTAAAGAATTTCTTTTCCCAGATTGAATACTTAAAGGAGAAGGAAAGGCTAGTAAAGAGTTAATCTCAAGCTCCAGGCATACATTTAGTTGTCTAAATAGTGCCCTTAAGTCTCCCCATATTTCACCTGTTCAGAAGTTCTGAAGCCAAACAGGAAGAAAAAATGGTGAGCTGTGTAAAGAAAGTTCCCATAATGCCTCACTCCTGCACCGGCACCCAGACCAAGCGAACATGCTCAGTTAGTTAGACCATGAGTCAGCTTCCTGCTGATTGGCTCAGATCCACATTCCTAAGGGGGGGGGGAGTGAGTTCTTAGCATTCTTGAGGGAGGGGGGAGCAGCAGAGAGGAGACCGCAGAAATCTGCTTGTCTGTGGCAAGAGCGGTGCGATCAGCAGTCGGCCTGGAAAACATTTGCTTTTGTGATTTCCAGGCCGACCTCTGATCCGTGCTGCTCTGTGTGTGTGCTCACACTCTGGCTGTGAGGGTTGAGAGAAACGGATATACGATTTGTCTGCCCTTGCCCTTACATCCTTCCCCTTGATCCGCCATTTAGTGACGGGCTGTGTCAGTGTCAGACTGAGATGGGAGGGGCCCACCAGAAAACCCTGGACCATGGGCTCACTTTGAAAACTTGAATTCCTCCTCTCCTCCCTCAAGCTCTTTATTATCCTAGTATCTTTTCTCTACATACTAAACTCTATTCTTCTATCTATTAAGCTATCCTGGGGGCCAGTCCAATACTGGGCTGTGTGCTCCCTCTTAGTTCACATGACCAGAAATAATGCAGCTCTAACTGTACAGGAAGAAGTGTGGGAAGCAAAAGGCAGAACTCTCTCCATTAATTGGCTGATGGGGCCTAGGATGTATGTGTGCCTTGGCTTGTATGTGTGCACTGTGAATCCTATGATCCCAGGAGACGGCCCTTAATTCTTAAAATGTTTTTTTTATTTAGGAGTACCCAATGGCACATACTACTAAAAAAGTATATTTTTATAAAAATAGTTTATTTTGATGAAGTAGGGTTTTACATATGAGCTTGTTAATTGCAATATAGTTTTAAAGAGATCTACATTGTTTGGGGGCATAGTTTTCCTTTAAACTATCAAGAAATGCACTCCCCTTTAATCAAAACAGGTTTAGGTTGTCCATATCTTGCAATATAATTCAAGCTGGCTAACTACGTTAAAGTCATCCCCGGTCTGGCCAGTCCTACAGCTCCCACCCTTCCCAGCTACAACCAGGTGATCCCAGTGGAGCCAATAACTGGGCAACCATTTGGGGGTTTTAACCTTGAAAGCAAGCAAGCTACATGTAGTCTCTTTGTTAAATGTATAATGAAGCAATAGAATCTTTAATGAATCAGATAAAAGTGAGTGTAGGACTGGCCAGACCGGGGATGACTTGGATATAATTGGCCAGTTTAAAGTATATTGCAATATATGGACAAACAATCCCTGTTTTGCTTTAAGGGGAGATCATCTCTTGGTAGCTTACTGCACAGAATGTTTTAATGTAAAGTATATTGTTAATGGGTGAGTGCAGAGGACCTCTTGTTGCTGTCTACATGATCAAGCTGCTGCATCACCAATATTTTTAAAAGTTTAACACAACTAGACAAGGCAAGTGACAGCAGTAGAGTCACTGTAACATAATGTATTGGGATCTCGAGATCACTGTAGCCTTGGATATTATGCTTGTCCAATATGTCATCCAATTGACTCTTTGATAATTTAATAGAAACTGCCATCCAAAATCACCCAGTAGAAACTTCTACTTCACTTCCCTCATTGTGAAGAACCACCTACGCTGCTTCAACTGAAAGTTCTGTTCATTAAGTCTAAAGGGCCTCTGGTTCTCTCCTGTATGAAAAAAAAGATCCCCCACTATTGACAAGGGAGTGTGGACTAGGGGTAGACTGGAGAGGTTAGCTGCCCCTCCCCATTGTTTTGGCCTAGGTAGGTGCTTCTTCTGCTTACCCCTAGTTCCGGCCCTGCTTATTAATATCCTTCTTGAGGACTGGGGCCCAAAACTTCTTTTCTTATCAGTAACTTTTCTTGTGCAGTATGTTACTTCGCTGCAGAATGAAGGCCATAGGAGAAGAATACATATAAATGTATGGTTTGACCAAATGTAAAAAGGAGATCAACCCCTGATTTTGGAGATGAAAGAGTGGAAACATTGATCCTGGGCTGAATGGTTTGTTTAAGACTATAGCTCTACGGTGAAGAGGAGGAGCAGTTCAATTGTATTGCTAACTGTTTACCAAAAGTTCTCCAAAACTTGTATCCTCCAATTGACAGAGGTAATGCCATTGAAATGCCATTGGCAAGTTTATTTGAAATCAGTTTCTGAAGTGTAACACAGTGTGCTAATAGTTGTCTTACACAACTAAATTTGTGAGGAGTAACAACCAAAAACTATGGAAATATCACCACAAGAAGTCTTCTGCTAGAGACAGTAGGAGCAATGATTTATTTCAGGGGGATGTGTCATTCTACTGTAGCTAAGTCCCTAGGCAGAGTGTATGTGTTAGTTTTTTGAAACCAGGCATGAAGGGCATTTACAAAACTAAAATATAGAGAGCTCAGTGAGCCTGAAGAGGATTCACTTTTTGTGACTATGAATGTTTTGGCAAAGCCCTTAAAGTTCACCATTCATCAAAAGTAAGTTTGATGGCCAGTAACTCTCAATTTCCAATATCATAATTTGTTTTTGTATGGGAGAGGACAATAGAAATAGTTTGGACAGTGGAGATTCTAAAACAAGGAAATGCGCTTAATCATTGCTTTTCCTCAGAATATACAATGGGGAGGGGGGCAGAGTTTAGATAACCCACTCTAAAGTAGTGCAGGCTGAACTCAAATAATTGGCTGATGCAAAATTCAAGTTGCAAAGTCAATATGACAAAGCCCCAGTGTCTGATAGATAGATGTGACCATACAAAGGAAGATTTAAGCTGCCCATTCGGCCCTTTTATACCCAACTGAAATCTGGCCGAAAATTGGTCAGATGTTGATCAGGCAAGTTTGATTTTCCCATTGAATCTAGAACCTCATTGGGTCCTTGATGCGGTCCTTTTCCCAATGGACTGAATCCCCCTTCATTACAATCCAATCATTTGGCCATAGTGGATCAAGCAGATCTTATCATGTATGGCCAACTTTAGTTCAGTTTCTTCAAGATCAGTTATTGCTAATTGTTTCCCATTCGTCAGTTATGGCACCAATGAATTGGATAAAAGCGGATGTAATTCCATCATTTAAAAACAGATAAGTATCTCAACCTGGCAATTAAAGTTCTATAAGTTTAACATCTGTCGCAGGTTATTTAAAGGTTTGTTAAGAAATCACATTCAAAATTATACTTTGCTGAATGGAGTTATTAGTAATAATCAATGTGTCCTTATGAATGACAGATCATGTCAAAAATGTACTTTAAGTTTATAATGTAATAAGTAGGACTAAGGGAAGGTTTTGCTGCTTAAAAGCATTATGGGAATTTTATTTACAGAACTCAAGGGTTTTTTCTCCCTGTGAGGCTTCTGATCATCTGAACAGGAGAAATATGGGGAGACTTAAGGACACTATTGAGAGAACTGAAGGTATGCCTGCAGCTTGAGATTAACCCTTTATTAGCCTTTCCTTCTCCTTTAATGGGTATTTATCTTAGCCATCTTTTAGGGGAAGGCTTAAATAGCTCTGTATCAGCTCTGTGCAAATTGAATGTGAAATGTCAGGGCTGACAACATCACACCATCTCAACAATAAATGCGGACTGGACTACATAAGTGGGTGGATGTGGTACTTTTTAAACCTTTACAATAGATATCTGGCCAGATGGTCTAGGAAAACCAGCAGTCAGCATCTAAAATCAGTCTGTATGGCCAGCTTAAGACTAGGTAAGTCATTTATCAACACTGGGCAAATTTGCCCATGGGCAGCAACCCATGGCAACCATTGCCATTTTTGCATTCATTGTTTTACCTGCAGCTGATTGGTTGCTATGGTTTACTGCTCATGGGCAAAAGTGCCCAGTTTTGATAAACGATCCTTGAGCTCCTTTCCTACTTCATAGACAACCTATTCTGCAGTAACATTACACAATATCATGCAAAATTTTGTATCACTGCTACATTCAATTTTGCAAAGTTTGTGACACTTCATCTATGCCATCTAAATTTACTTGAACTACATGAGACACTTTAAGGAGATATTATCTGTCCCTCAAAATCTAGTCATGCAACTGTTCAAAACAGCATAATATTTTGAAGAATGTCACAAAACCTGATCTTCTAGTAATGTAAAATGTGATCAGGTGCCATGTTGTTTCTTGTTTCCATTCATCTACATTAATACAGCATACAGCATTCTCTTGCAGCTACCGTGTTCTCTTGAATGGCAAGGCTTTCATGCAGTTTTTTAGATCAGATTTTAAGATAACATTTATTTGTACATTCCATGTTCTTTGGTGCATGCCACTGCATTTGCCTTGTAGTGTGAGAATACCTATTAAATGCTGCCATGTAGCAAAGTGCTCCAAATTGTATTCATAGTTAAATAACTCAAGAGGGCAGCAGAGTCTTGCAAAATCTTTTAAAATATGTCTTAACGGGGAAAGCTAAATTCTACATAAGGCTGGCAAGGTGTTTAAACAATACAAAAACATTAAAAAAAGTAAATTGTTTAATTTTTAAATTGGTGCAGCCATTTGGACTAGTGTCACCCGGTTGCCATGGAACGCTACAGATGGCTTTCCCTGAGTGGCCCTGACTTGTGTGTCATTGAATGGTCAAATGTCAATACCCCTATCAAGCAAATGATAATTAATAGCACTTTACCAAAATACCAAACAGCATAGGCTCTGCTTGACTGCTTGCCACTAGCCGTCAGTTAATGTTTACCTTCAGTGTTGTAGGAGCCATTTTCAACACTCATTTGGGTCTCAGAACACATGGTAAGGTAAACGTGATCTGGTGAGCAAGGAACCAAGAGAGGAACCTGCTTTTTTATGCAAACCTCATAAAATAAGCAAATAAAATAGAGACTTCCCTCTGAATACACCGATGATGGATTTTCTTTAAATAAAAGGCAAAAATGTAAACAGGAAAAAATGGACCATATAAACAACTGTATCCTTTTCCTGCTCAGTTCCATGCTGTTTGTTTTCCAACATGTACTGTAATGTATGCGTTACGCTGTAGCAGTGAAAGTGGTAGAGTCTATATTTTATCCCTATCGACCAAGCAGCATGAAAGGAACAGGGCAACTTTAAGGGGCAGATTTATTCAAATTTGTGGAATTATAGGGGTTTTTTTTACCACTTTTTAACAAAGCACCAATGTCTCCATATTTAGGGGGCCATTTACTAGCAGTCGGATTTTTTTTCCAAATTTGAAAACACTCCATCTAAACTTCTTGAGATCATCTAGAAGTCAATGGTTATTGTGCAACAAGTCAAAAAAGTTGCAGTTTTTGCAAGTTTTAACATGCTTTTTCAATTTAGAGTTTTTAATAAATGTCACATTCGTGGAAATGAGTTTATTCAAATAAAAAAAAGTGAGATAGAGTTTTAGTAAAACACCTCCTATTAGAAAATACAATCATAAAAAGCACAAATGAAAACAATCGTGGAATGAATATGAAAATGAAACAAATACCTCAAAATCTTTGTGTACTAAAGAATTGTTGTGCAATTACAAGTGGAAAAAAGGCTGGAAAACTCTAAAATCTAGAATTAAGTAAATATTTTACAATTTGTATTTGAGTTTTGTTTGTGGTTTTTACACTTAATAATTATGAAAACTTGTGGTCTTAGATTAATTAATTAAATAAATTGTTTTGTGCTTGATTCAAGGGAAAGACAAAATATAAACATTAATAAATATGTCAATCAGTAATATATATATATATATATACAGTGTCAGAGGCAGTTAAAGAAGAAGGGGCTCAAGACAATGCAGGAGTCCATTGAAACATACAATTATGAAATATTGGCAAAACAGATATATGTATGAGATAACCAGAGTGCTCCGGACCTGGGGAGGATAAGGGCTCTTTCTGTCATTTTGATCATACGTTTATCATTTAAACATTAAATAAACCCAATAGGATTGTCTTGCCTATGATAAGGATTCATTCAGCTTAGTTACCACCGAGCACAAGCTACTGTTTTATTATTACAGAGGAAAAGGAAATCATTTTTGAAAATTATTTGATTAAAATGGATTCTGGGAGATGGTCTTCCCATAATCTGGAGCTTTCTGGATCCCATACCTGTATTTTAATATATATATATAGATTCTTAATGCATCAGAAGCACATCAGAATTGTAAAGTATTGTGAGTACAGGGTTGATCTCCAACCTGTGCGATTGTGCTGGGGGTGCACATGGGGCTCACTGTAGTGACGGAACTCACCAAATCTGTAAAGGTAGCACCCAGAAGGCTGGAGTTATTGTTTTGATATATGTTTTGTGTGCTGAGATGGGCACTCATGTGTTTCAATAAACTGCCTAAAAAGAAAACAAAATGTCCCTCACGCTTGCCCTACATATAGCAGAATGTTTAGCGGCTGATTTATTACAGTGAATAATGAATTTTCAGTGATTTGATTAAATGCCAGCAATAACAGGAGATATCCAATATATACAAGTTTAAGTTTTTCAAATTTTATCAATGTTTTATCAAATGGACAGCTTTGGCAACTAAAGGCTGCTAAGTTTCTCTAGGAGTCAACAGTGAAGCCTTGAAGCATTCAAGCAAATTGTTATTTTGTTATTATTATTTTATAGAGATTCTACTGGGTTTTATCAAAATAACAGAACAATGCCATTTTCATTTGCAACATCTTTTCTTCAAGATACATTGCAGTCGTGATTAATCGATGCCAGTGATCGAGGAAAAACAAACCATGCTTGAGTTGAATTGAAAATATTTTTCCACAGCTGAGGTTTTTTTTTAATGTGATCGTGAATGTTTGTTAATATGCCTCCCCAAGTGTGTGGACCTAGTATAGCAGAATTCAAGCTGTTAAACTGCCCCCAAACAGGATAAATGAGAAAACATCTGACTAGTATCTCTACGAGATTATGAGATGACCAGATATTTTACACTTCCAGTCAAGCAGCTTATTGCCTGTGTTGATAATTTTAATTTACCAGAACCTTATTATAGAACAAGACCCCGAGACAAGGTTCTCCGCATAACTGATGATTTATTCATTAATCAAAGGCAGAGTCTTGTGGAAGCTCTCACCAACACAGAACAATAACTGAAACAGCTTCAAGTGAGACCCTGAAAGTCTTAGCCTTTTATAGATTATAGTATGCCTTATCTCAAAAGTATATAACACCCCCTTTTATAACTTTCTGTGTACTCTGTGGTTGTAGCTGTGCAAACAAAGCAAAGTCCATGTCTTAGCTAGTCAGCACTATCATTTCAGGCCCTTGTGATTTTATAAGATGCATATTTGTATACTTTAATCTCAATTCACCTGCCTTGGGTTGTTTTTATAGGGGACACTGGGGGATTTTATGTGTCCCTTTATACAGAATTTACCCATCATAAGTGAGCGTCTCAAGACCTGATTTGTTGGATCACTCGGAGGTAGCGTTGCCACCTGTCTGTTTTTGGACAAGGCAGCTTCATTTTTAAAGAGAAATCCACCCAATTGCATCTGAGGGACACAATAAACCACCCCCCAAAGTAATAACTTGACTCCAACACATCATCGCACCCATCACCAATATTTCTGACACCCCCACAGAAACATTGGCCCGCCCCCCTGCAACTAGGAAAGGTGGTAACCCTTCTTAGAGAAAATGCATCGAAGTGTAGCTGCTGTAATTCTAGGACAGCCAATTACCCAGCACCAAATCTACTGTCCCACTTTTATGTTTATGATTGATTTTTTTATGGGCCCACACTTCATAAATTAATCTGGAATTCCATTCAACAGCATGACAAATCTGTATAAGTGGCCAGCTTTAGAAATAGAGTTTGTTTTCTAGTTTTTCCCCAAATGGATCAAAAAAGTATGCTTAGCATCCTGCCACAAAGAATTTTCCATCGCTTCAGTCTGGGGCTTCTAAATATCAGTAGGACCTGTTTTTTGCACGCCACTCTAGTTGGGCGTTAAATTCCCACAAGTGCAAAACTGCCATTTAATATGAGAGATCTATAAAACTGCCAGCCCTTCCTTCTAAACAAAGGAGTCTGTGTGCCTGTTATTGCCAAAGGCATCACTTCTTAACTATCATAGGAAAGGAAGCTAATTTGGTAACTACAACAACAAAATAGTTTATAAATATGAGCGTATATATTAGTGTATTAGGAGTGCTTGAAGCATTCTATGAGAGTGAGTTGAGCAATATGTTGCATGTCTTTTACCCATATAATCTATAGTGCTATGGTATATGTATGATGCTTTATGCAGGTGTAAAATACAAACAGATTCTAGACACAGTGCATAATAAGATGGCCCTAACAAGTGCACTGAAGATATTCGTAACATTATACAATTTTCAGTGGAGTAATATTATGGCTAGTTAAAAATTGTAACCTCTCTTTATCCTGGCTGTCTGCATTTACCAAGGTGACATGTTTGTAAACTCCATAACTGGAATATTGACGAAGGGTAAGTGGACTTTACTCAGTTGTTATTATTTGCTGTAGGATCTGGAATCTCACATTTTTCTGAACAGCCAGTCAATCCAGAACCAGAAAACAAAGAAAAACAATTTACATTTAGTTCTGCAGTGTGATCCATGTGTATAAGTATATAACTAAAAATGCACTTCAGTCAGATACCTTTGGGTCTAAAATTCCCCACTGTCTCCCCAATAATATTTCACTAAAATACATCTTTAAGGTTGAAGGAAAATCAGCAAAGAATTCTTAGATTTTCTGTTATATTCTGAACATGGGAAATGTGTTGACATGCTTGTATAATAAATAATAGATTTCTTTATGACATGCTGTTACAAGTATTGAATCCATTATCTGGAAACCCATTATCCAGAAATCTCTGAATTACAGAAAGGACTTCTCCCCTAGAGGCCATTTTCATTTTTCAAGGTACGGTTTTATAACTGTACGTTGTACTTGATCCCAGTGATGATACAACAAAACCTTAGTGAAGACAAACAGTCCTATTGAGTTCAATTAATGTTTAATGATTTTTTAATGGGCTTAAGATATGGTGATCCAAATTATGGAAAGACCCCTTATCCAGAACACACTAGAGCATTTTGTAAAGCAGGTCTTATACCTATATAGTAAAAAATAATCATCCTTATGACCAAAGACTATAGAGAGATTGCATTATAATAGAATATACTTCTTACTGGTTCTCAGGCTAAGATGGTACCAGTGGATGCTCTCTGACATCTTGCAGTCCAAATGAGGTCAATATAAATGTAAGTAAGAGTAATCATGAATAAGATCAACATAAAATCACATAAAAGTTAGTGGAGTCATTAAAAAAAGTAAGTGCTATTTCTAGAGCAATTGCCATGTATTTTACCCACAATGCAGCATTTCTCCCATGATTTCAACCTTATCAAGCTCATCAGTGAGAACTGCACCTGATACAATTGCAGCTAAAGAGTTTGATGAAAATGGGATGCAGTTGTGATAAAGTCTGGTTTGTGTCATTTCAGGTGTTTGCCATGAGAGTGAAATTTGTGCCCTATTCTTCTGATGCAGCTGTGTTGTAGTGATTGCTGCAGCCTGCAGTGGGAACCCTGGCGCTACCGCCTGGTGTGGAGGTGCACTACAGTGCTCAGTTCCGAAAAAAGAGGCTAGAGGGCGTACCTTAAATAGATGGGATTTTCCACACAACAGACTGCTGGGAAATTTCGTATAAATTGATGTCTTGATAACAGCTTGCTGAATAAAATTACTTTTTTATTTAATAACACTGATTTCATAAGATGTAATTAATTTACTTTAGGTCATCACTTACGTATCCCTTTGCTGATTTTGTTTTCTTTTTTTTTTTGTCGATGTCATCTCTTGAGGATGAAAGATATTGCGTAACAAAAATATTTGTGTTCTTAATAGCCTATTGTTATATTGTTGAAAGCTCTAAGGAACAGGGATTACTTTGTAATAATTCTTCTCAGTGCCGCTGTATGCATCTGCTTCTTCTCAGTGATGATTTAAGTGCATTCTGAGGCCCATGACATAACTGTGCGCTGTCTCCTAACATAACGCCGCACACATGTACGTTCGTTCCCATGTCCTACCCTGCCATTATCAGTCGCAATTATACAAAACTGAACCCCTTTCGCAGGGTGGACCCTTCCCTGCTAAACTATGCACTTATTTCCTGCTAGGAGCCCCCCATGATCTGTCCGTCATTTACTTGGCTCAGTGCATGGTGACATTTCATCAGTTCCTTGTTTCCTTGCATCCAAATTTCCTCGGTAGAGCAAAATATTCATGTTGGGTTCTATCAGATTAAACATTACAGGCAGATGTAATAAAATATAGTAACATAATCAAGTACATGTTCATAGTATAAGCCAAATGTATTTTAAAAACGTTTAAAAAAATCTCAAGCAGAGAGTGACAGCAGATTAATTATTGGAGCTCAAATAAATATGTCTGTCATTAATTTCTGTTCAAAATCATGTTTATTGTAATAGGGCCTATTAGGGCATCTTTCTATAATTTGAATCTTCACACCTTGAAGGGAAAAGTAAACCCTAAAATGAATATGGCTAAAAATGGCAAATTTTATTTACTGTATTTACGGCAACAGCCTAAAGTTTCAGCATCTCAATAGCAGCAATGATCCAGGACTTCCAACTTGTCACAGGAGCTCTCCATCTTGCAAAGTGTCTGCAAATCTGGGCAGCTGCTGAGAAGCTAATTTAGGGGTCGTCACAAACTATCAAACATAATATGAGGTTTGCATGTAATATAGGCTCATGGTACAGGGCTGATTATTAAATTCTGATACCAATTTCACTAGTTTCTGAGTTGCAATGTAGTAATTATTTGTATTAATTACTAATCAGCCTTATATTGTGACATTTATATTCTAAATATACAGTATATTGTGACATTTATATTCTAAATATACAGTATATTGTGACATATAGATTCTATATACACAGTATATTGTGACATTTATATTCTATATACAGTATATTGTGACATTTATATTCTATATTTACAGTATATGGTGACATTTATATTCTATATATACAGTATATTGTGACATATAAATTCTATATATACAGTATATTGTGACATCTAGATTCTATATATACAGTATATTGTGACATTTATATTCTATATATACAGTATATGGTGACATTTATATTCTATATATACAGTATATTGTGACATATAAATTCTATATATACAGTATATTGTGACATCTAGATTCTATATATACAGTATATTGTGACATTTATATTCTATATATACAGTATATTGTGACATTTATATTCTATATATCAGTATATTGGGACATTTAGATTCAGGATATTGTGAGTTGGTCCCTAAGCTCAGTAAGTGACAGCAGCACAGAGCATGTGCAGGAAATCAGCAGAAAAGAAGATGGGGGGCTACTGGGGCATCTTTGGGGGCACAGATCTTCCCTGCTAAAGGGCTGGGGTTGCCTTGGGCTGGTACAAAAGCACAAAACATAATGTACAATCCTGTAATAATGTAGGATTAATTATATCTTAGTTGGGATCAAGTAAATGGTAATGTTTTATTATTACAGAGAAAAGGGAATCACAAAAGAAATGTATTATTACAGACAAAAAGAAATTTTTAAATTATTTGATTAAAATGAAGTCTATAAGAGATAGCTTTCCCAAAATTCAGAGCTTTCTGGATAATGGGTTTCGAGATAATGGATCCTATACCTGTATAATTAAGCCATACAACTATGCAAAATGTCCCTTTCGTATATTGTTACTTACCTGAATATTGCACATCCAGATATGGGGAAACAGTAAGAAGCCTTTGCTTTGGATAAGCATAGAGACCCAATATTTAGATAAAAACATACAGTAGGTTTGCAGTTTGCATCTGGTGCAGATAGCATCTAAACAGAGTGTCGCTATTGCAGACTTGCTTGCACCCACATGTTCAGGTTGGACACCTCTAGGAATATATGTTGATGTATCCATGGGGCTACAGGGTTCTGTAGCGTTAAAAACCATAGTAATTGTGGGAGGTACAGTTATAAAGTAAGGAAAGATAAACAGCCCTGACTTCAAATCCATCTTGAAACTTTTAAGGAAGGAAGCGCTGATTACAGAGCAGCTAATTAGGAAACGAATACAGAGGTTGGTGGGACGCTACCTTTTTACCCTTTTAGCCTCGCCTGACTTTAACTCTTTCAGTGTGCCACCTCCCTCCCAGAAGCTTGTGTAACATTCTCTGATAGA
The DNA here is from genome assembly GCF_000004195.4 of Xenopus tropicalis. Lineage (NCBI taxonomy): Eukaryota > Metazoa > Chordata > Amphibia > Anura > Pipidae > Xenopus > Xenopus tropicalis. The sequence goes on along the minus strand of NC_030678.2, from coordinate 144,329,710 downwards.
AGTAGAATTGTTTTCCCTTCTGCACTATTTGTGAACCACTTTATTTTGGATTTAACCATTTATAAGGGAGGGTTTATACTCTTTTCCTCTTGAAAACCTAGCTCTGGGCAATCTAATGCAACTGTACTTTGTATTTTGTACATTGTATTTATTTGTAGTAATTATTGTAATGGCCCCCTGTTTGTTCTATCAAATTATTATTCTGCTGTACGGTGCTGTGTATATATGTAGCACTATAGAAATAAAAATATACAAATATACATGCATTAGATCATCATAGTCCACCAAAAAGTGCATATACACAGCAGGTTAGTATGTTTATTAGTAGACAAACACGACACTCCAGTAATTCTGAAACCATAACAACTGATCCAGTATTAGACCAGACCAAAGCAACTCTCTTGAGGAGGCCTCTCTTTACCTCTTGTATTGCTTATTGGTTGTTTTGTATGTTTTCTGGTTTAATGCATACACCCATTTACTGTACATTTACTGTATGGCATTTTATACATTTGTGTTGATTATAATGACTAAAAGCAAAATTAACAGCTGACAAAATAACCCTTACCTACATGTTGGAGCCACAATTCAGCCACTATTTAGCCGTGCACATCGTTAATGTTAAATGTTGCTGGTATGAAAGGAGTAAGAAGTAAAGCAACGTGGGATTATTTGATCTGCATACAGAGACTGAATTGACCTGGAGGGCAGGTAATTGTTTCCTTTGGAATTTGCACAGTTGGCTAATTGACAAGCCAAGCAAGGCATTCTGCATGTGTTGATGTCACAGGGCATCATGGTAGGCTTAAAATATTTAAAATTCCCAGTGTGACCTGTCAGTTTGTTTTGTTTTATTATAGTCTTTCCAGCTATGACCTATTGGCCAAGAATATTTTTGCATCTCCTAATTACTTCTGAATGAGCAGTGAGGGTTAATAGCATGGTATTCCCACCCGCAACGCCTGACTCTCTTCTTTTCCTCAACCCGTACGCTACAGGAGGGGCCTGCAAATTGTGCAACCAAAGTAACAGCAAACCAACCGGCAATTACTTCCTTCCTGAGATGAAACGCAGAGCAGCCCCTATTATTAACTTTTGCTGTGTTCAAGCCTGGTTTTGTTTATTCACGAGGGCTTGAAAAGCCTGCAGCGATCAAGACAAATCAAATGGGGGTTGAGCTAAAGTTTTTTTGTCTGTACCACAGGGAGAACTCATGAAACTGCCATGGTGCTTTCAGTATTGTACAGAGAGGCAATGTCTAAGGGCAAGGTTTTTATGATTCACAGGGGTGGAAATGGAGCAGTAGTTGCGACCATGTTTATTTGTAGGTACTGATGTCTGAGCAGTGTGACTGGTTTATATAAACCTATTTACAGTTATCAAGCTTATTTGTGTCTAATATTTACTTGCTGTGAATTAGCAGTTAGATGACATCCGGTATTGCTTGTATTCAGGAATATTTTGCCTTCAATGATTCACTTTATAGGGCTCAGTTACATCCGCAGACACATTGAGCAATGTGCGATTTTGAGTGCAATCACTGTTGTTTCTTCCCATTATGCAGTGTTTTTTCCCAGAATGCTATCATCATTGCTTCTATAAGCAGGCTTCAGGCACAATCTGGCGTCATTTGTGGCGTTACATGTGCGAGTGATGTTTGCACCCAATTCTTTAGGTGCAAGTGGGCTGTGCCTGTAACACAGGGCACAGAGAGAACTCTGGAGTTACTGCCTGGTCAGTAGGGGCAATAGCTCCAGGGTGCCCCCGGTGTCAATAAGCGCAGCAGCATGTGATTTGAAACAGAAGGCAGGAAGTACTGAGCAGCCCCAAGTGAAACTACATGCAAGTGCAAGAAGTGCATTTTGACACAAGTGACACACTTAATGAAAGTGGTCTTACATGCAACTCATTGGGGGGAAAAGCCCAAATTGACTGCTGCATCTGTAGACATATATGAGCCCTTATGTTCTGCAACATATTTATAGACAGGTACCTTGTACAGTGTATAATGCAGTGCCTGGTTTTAAGAACAGTTTAGACAGATGTGTAGAATCACGCTTATTTTAATCTGAATACATAATATATGTAAATGTGTGTGTGTATGTGTATATATATATATATATATATACAAGGAAAAAACTTGCTACCTTAAACCAATATTATACCAATTTTTACAGAGCAGATGGTACCATTAATGAGTAAAAAAGGAAACTATTTTTTATCATGTTAGAAAGAAAACAGGCCAGTGTTTCAGTTAATATTAAAGACGTTTTTTAATATGAAAAATTAAAGTTCTTGGTGTTCATCTTCTCTGTGGAGATTCATATAAATATATATATATAGAAATTTTGGCTAAGCACCCCGCAGAATATTGAGCCTTGGAGTGCGGACACCATTTGGATTGATATATATATATATATATATATATATATATTATATACATATATACATAGTAAACAAAAATATGAATCGCATCGCTCAGGACTTATAACAAAATTGTAGTTTATTAAGTGTAGAAACAGAGAACTGACATTTCGGCCACAATTGCAGCCTTTTCTCAAACTACATATATACATATATAGTATGAAGACAGTGAACCGCACATGCCGGGACTTTGCAAAAAAAATAAAAAGTTTATTTGAAAAAAAGGTCCAACGTTTCGAGCACTGACGGTGCTCTTCCTCAGGGACAATATATATATACACTACTGTAAATATATATAAAATATATGTACACTACTCCAGCAGATTTCTGCCTGTGTTTTGTGTGTGACAGGGGGCTAAGTGCTGTCCAAACACCTCTTAAGGAGAGTTTTGCACCTCACCTCATTGCAGAAACCCCCTGCCTACACTGGAATGAATCTGAGGCACAAACATTGAATAGATATATTAGTCTATATAACATATTACATGGAACATGTGTTATACTATTCAGTAGTTCATTATTAATCACATGGAACATGTGTTGTACTATTCAGTAGTTATTATTAATCAGATTTCTCTTTAATGAAGAATTTCTCTTCATAAGAAATTCCTTTACACTATATAATGTGGAGAGCACTTGTAAATGGATATTTAAGCCACCCCGATAATCACCAATACCAGTGCCACTACACCATACAAAGATAATAACCCTGTACATAAATAAAGGTCCATACAAAATGGGTTTGCAGAGATAGGAGTGGCAGAACGTGATTGGCCTACACAAAGCCTTGACCTTTACCCAATCGGAGCACCTGTGGGATGAATTGGAACAGTGAAGCAAGCCAGGCCTGATCTCCAACAGTGTTTAAGCCCTTTTGTATGAATAATAGTAAGTCCCACCTGTAACGTTCCAATATCTAGTGGAACATCTTCCCAGAAGAGTAGAGGGCATGGGGTATTTTTATAATAAAGATGTGAATGTATAAGGAAACACTAAGTACATGGCTCAGCAACTCTGTTTAGTGTTTTGTTTGCTGATCTGCAGTTTTGTTTATTAAAAATGAGAAATATTCTAAAATTAGGACGCTGTTTCATTTGGATGTTGAAACAAAAGATGTGGATGTTTACTGTTGCTGAATTGCTTTTCCTTCTCAGCTTTGAATTGAAGCAGTAAATATTATAACAGAGATTAAAAAGCCGACTGAAAGATGGTGTCAGTGCCAGGCCACCGGGATTGATCTGGGGTAACTTAGTGAAGTCTTAGCCAATCTGCCTGATGGCAAACTACAGGTCTTCCCAGATTCCCAAGCTACACGATGAGTCACGCCGGTCTCTGATGCCAGACACATGGGTCCCACTCTCTTCTGTCCAATTATCATCTAATGCAGGGGGTGTTTAGCCTGGAGCCCTTCAGCTGTGGAACTATATCTCCCAGGCTGAGAACTGCAGAAAGTCATAGACTGTATAACATTGGCCTACAGAGTGTTTCAAAGCGAATTTTTTAGAAATCTTTTTTTTAAATCTTTTAGAATTCTCTGTAATAGGGACTAGTAAAATTAAGTACATATTGTATTCAGTTGCCTATGTTACTTTTATGTTTTTCTTCCCAGGAAAATCTCACTTCTTCTTTCCAGCTCCCCTTTGCTCACCCCAGCAAGCTCTGCCTTCTCGTACATGGCCCCATGTGTATGTACAGTTGCTATTCTCTCTTTTGTGCTATTCATGGTTCCTATTGGTCCTGCCAACTCTTTAGTTTATCTTCACACATCCCCTGCCTCATTGGCTCTGTGGCTTTAGCTCAAACCTTTCCCTAGCTATATATTTTCTGGGTACACCTTGAAATTTGAAACAAAATTCAGTAAACTAAAACTTTTTTAACCTGTGGGGGGCTGATTAATTTAAAGAAAAGCATTTAGCCATGATATATAGAATATACAGGCTATAACTCACACATAATCCCGTAGAACTAGAGAGGAAAGACATTTTTTGCAAATCTGTGTTTAGCATTTGGATGGCAGTGAAAGGGACACCATGCTGCTTATAGCCATAGATATGAGTCGGTAATAGAACTTTATAAATGAGTTTACTTATTACAGGGGACAATGTTACACAGTGAATATTCACTTAATCTAGCTTACTAACAGAGAAAGGCCCCCCGGAGGTCACAATCCTGAGATAAATACAGGCTGTATTGAAAGCAGGAACATTGGTTTACATTACATTCTTAACTGACATCATATTATATAGAATTTCAGATAAATATTTCTTATTTACAGCTCTCAACAGGTAAAGTATGGAGCTTGTTATCCAGTATTCTGAATTAGGGGCCTTTCCATAATTGGATCTCCATTCCACTCCATCTGCTAAAAATGAATTAAAAATTAATGAAACCCAAGAGAATTGCTTTGCCACCATTAGGGATAAATTATATCTTAGTTGGGATCAAAAACAAGGTACTGTTTTATTATTACAGAAAAAAAGAAAATTACTTTTATAAATCTGAATTATTTGATTAAAATGAACTCTTTGCGAGATGGCCTTTCCATAATTCAGAGCTTTCTGGATAACAGATAATGGGTCCCATACCTGTAGTAAGTTGCCTTGTGCAAAAGAAAATCATCTACAAATGGCTTGGTCAATACTATACTGAGTTAAAACCAAATTGAAATAATAAAACAGACTTTGATGATCTCAGATAAACAAAACATTAGTGGAAGTGACTATACTGTATTAGATAAGCTTGATTTGTTACTATGCTTCAGCAAGTGTAATGTAAAATGTACAAATCTAGGGATCTGGCAAAGAGTGGGGCCCATTAATTGTTTATGTGAGAAAGGGCATACAGCACCCATTGATAATGTAAGTTTACAATATAAATATTCTTGATGTAAAATAAATATATTCCTTGCCATGTGAGGAGAAAAAAACCTGAAATAAAATCTGAAAATGGAACTTTATTATTTAAGAACAATGAAACAGCAGACACAATCATTCATTTTCCATGTTTAATAGAAGAGAAGAACAATAGAACATACTGTATATACAAACAGTAGATTGAAAAGGCATCAGACATTTTACATTTACAGAAAGAAGGATTATGAAGGCATCAAACCCATGATGGGTGAGAAAGGATATTGGTCTTGCCAGGGCAAATAGCAGTCACAGTTCTTTTTTTAGCTTTTTAGATGTTCCATGCAATTCATCCTGTGAGGCCTTTAGGCTGTTTAAACACAGTAACAAAGAACTATGGCCAGCCAGTCACTTGGTAATTGTATCCCAGCTACAAATATATGAAAATAATTTCCAGGGACATTTTACTTCTGCTCTTATGTGTCACAACAGGGACAGGATCAGCCAAATCCATAGTGTTTAGCCAAAACAATTCAGATCCATAATATCATGTGACTAGGTCTGAAGTCTGAAGATGATGCAGTTGTATTGGTGGCACTCAGATACGGCTGTAGAAATGAGCATTCAGGTTTTTTTTTTGCGTTTGCCAGGATGTTTTATGGAGGATTCAGAATTTGGTGCATCCCTAAAACACAAAAAATATATATTGTACAATACATAACACCTGACGCACATTACATGTCAATAGGATTGATTATTAAATTAATATTATTTAATTAATCCATTGCAGTATCATTTTCAGTATCATATTCAGTATTCAGTGGTCTAGAGCGTGAGAGAAGATGCGGTGAATGTGCATTCATAGTCGTAGTTGCAAGTTGTCATTTTTCTGCGCAGTTGGCTAGTTATAAAAACTGGTGCATTTCCTAGGGCTAAAAATTCATTGGACAATGTCCAATCACTGTCCATGAAAAGAAAATATAGTTAGAAAGTAAGAACTACTTTATCTTTGAGCCAATTAGACTTTCTTTAATCCCCAAAATTCCCTGTAGATTCCTGCCACAGCCAGGTGAGCTAGTCCCAGCTATAGAAACCTAATGGGGTGGGGAATGCTGTAGTGGAATTCCTCATCCTTTTCAATGATAGAAATGCCAAAATTCAGCTCTCCATTGGTGGTGTATGGTCAGAAGTGGAACTCAGATGAGCGCTGAATGCTCAATGATATCGGACAGCCTATCACTGTGAGCCTTTCTAAGACACGGATGACATGGTTGCTCCACCAACAGTGCACATCACCACCATCATCATCTGAAGATAGGTACTGAAATTGCTTTCCAAACAGGTAGCTCGATTTTCACTGGAGCCATGATCTGGGTGATTTAGTTGACTGTGTATCATTAAAGGGAACAAAAATGATAGGCATACATAGAAATGTAAGCTTTTATGTACCAAAATTTCACAAAATAGACATGATTCTTGTAGTACTTGGTTCCTTAATGCACAAAAATACTGGCACAACAGGACTTCTTTAAGCGGGATGAACACTACTATTTATTAGTAACCAACTGTGTAATGTTTCAGACATGTCTAAGGAAGGGCCGTGCCCCCGAAACGTTACATGGTTTGCTACTAATAAATAGCAGGGTTCATCCCGCTTAGTCCTGTTGGGCCAGTATTTTTGTGCATTTTGCAACATAGCGGAGGGTGCCGAGGCCTCTCTAAATATTGTGCGGAACATACATGGAAAGGCCAGGGTGTGCTGGTGAGTGTGGATTGGCGTATTTGGGTCCTTACCAGGAGAATCCAGGCATATTAGTGGTTACATGAAAGATAGAGGAATTAATTATGCCCAACCTGCAGGTCCTATATTAAGTCTTATTGTTACCTTAAGAAACATAAGAGAAGCAAGAAAACTGAAGCATGAATACAAATACATCATTTTATACAATCCTGAACATATGTGAAACAGAAACCTATAAATGTACCTGTATATACACAGGTAAAATGATGGCATGGTAGCTTTCCCACAATTAACCTGAAATCTATTTTAGAATGAAAATATTTGATTATTGATGATTGTTTTCTACACAGTAAGATACACCAATGTATCTATGGCTTTTTGACCATGTCCAACACACATGTATTATAAGACTTAAGACAAAAATAAACCTAGAAGATATGCTGTGGGTGAGAATATATTCCCACTTTCACTCAGGGCATTGAGTACACCCTGATCTTCTTTTGTAAGATTTAAAGCTAACTATTGTTTCCTCCTCTGAAGCCTGAGTAAAAATGATAGAGTGCACCTACATGTAACAATGTTAGTACAGTTATCTGTAAACCCATTATCCAGAAAGCTCCGAATTATGGAAAGGGAATCTCCCATACACTCCTTTTCAATCAAATAATTCATTTTTTTCAAAATTATACCCATTTTAAACCCTGTTGGGTTTAATTAATGTTTAAATGATTTTTTAGTAGACATAAAGTATGGAGGTTCAAATTATGAAAAAACCCCAGGTCCCAAGCATTCTGAATAACAGGTCACATACCTGTTATATTACTGTATGAGTCTGCACTAAGCTCTTTATCACTATACAGTATATGCCTATCAAGATACCTAGGCAATGTAGTCTTGTAGATATTCTCATTTTGGGAATAGTTTTAGGGCTGTGTGAATGAGATTAAAAGTGGGTATAGTACTGGAATGATTCAAATGATGTCAAGTTGGTCAGACCAACTTTCCCTGCTCTTGTTCCTTTTGAAATGCTCTTTCATATGTCTGTGTCCAGTGGGGCGGCTGGAGCAGAGCTGGGAACCTGCTTGAACAAAGGTCTATTGCTTCACATATGATACAGCTTTGATATGGGGTACAACATCTCTTGCACTCAAAGCCTGTCTGACCTGTATTACCCCTTCCCTTTGGTTCTTCTCAAGGTCCAAACTCAAAATGTGGAATCGACAATCCACTCAGTTCCATTCTTCTATATGTGTTGTTGCACTATGTAGGATGATTCCTCTATTACAATATTTTTGCAGAGAAAGGTGTTTTACAAGCCTAAGCATTTTCCTCCAGAAACTAAAGTTTTTAGCACCCCTAGTGGTCATAAACATATGGTTTTGGTTCCAGTACTGATAAACCGATACTGACACCTGGAAAAGCACCAGTACTACATGCATAAATGCAAACACGCAGAGAAGTTTTATGCACATGATAATGAGAAAAAGGTTGCACTTTTCAGTTGCAACAGTTCAAATTGAATTTATAGTTATGGCTTGAAAGAATTTACAACAGAATGGCATTATAGGTATTAATTTACTTTACACTATCCTTCACTCTTCCTACCTAGAACTGTTGTTTTGTGGGGATTCAATGTCTGAGGGATGCCAGGCAGTCCCACGTCTTTGGACCCCCAAGAAACCATTTATATAGCCCTATTTTGTCTTAAGCCACTTCTTTACTGTACTACTGTGTCCCTACAGTCTAATGATTGCTTGGCTTTATAAAGCAGTACTTATGTTGATATTGTGATTAAATAATTACCCACTTTTATTAAAATACAATTACATACTATTAGGTTTTTTTTCTCATATTAGAGACGTATTTGTATGGTTGATAAGATTTCACATCAGCTAAGTCGTCTTATCTCTTAAACTTTCATTGTTATATCAGTCACAGGCAATGTAAGTAGCAGTGCAGCACATTAATGAGCCATTCAGATAAACTGTTATTAATCTTGCTTTGTTCTATGGGATGTTGACTCTGATTAATTCCCTCTGCCAGAAAGGAAAAACCACATGCCAAGAACTACACTACTTTGCATTACTATCACAAGTTGTTTTCAGGCAGTATCCCTTATAATCGATACCAACATGTTTTAATAATTCCTGATTGGTACTCCACTCCATCACTTGGATGACACTTTCTTCCCAACCTGCCCTATGTTTTGCAGTACAGCAACCTGAATTTGTAGTTTCTGAGTGCTGGAAATCAGTTTGCTGCTTACTTTTACCTGTGGAAACACACAGTAACCCAGATTGGGTTTCCTAAATGACAAACTACTGAGACCAGATGTGTCAGTAACTCAATAAATATTTTTCAGACTTGGGAATATCCATGCTTTATGCTGCAATAAAACCTAAAATAAACCGCTTTATGGGTCACCCTAAGTAAATACTGAAAATGGAGTGTGAGCACAATAATTAATAATAATGTATAGATATATTTGTTGGGTGTAGGACAATACATGTTTTCCCCTCTTACATCAAAGTATAAAGGATTTTAGTAGCCCATTATTGCCTCATGTTAGTGCAACTGGTGCCTCTGGTAGGAGAAGTGCATATTTAATTGTTTAATTGTTACATGGGATCAACAGCCTTTTATACCCGTGAGCCACATTTAAATAGAAAATGAGTTGGGGAGCAACACAAGCATGAAAACGTTAATGGAGGTGCCAAATAAGAAGCTATAATTGGCTATTTAGTAGCCCCTATGGGGACTGGCAGCCTACAGAAGGCTCTGTTTGGCTTTACACTGGGTTGTTATGCAACCAAAACTTGCCAACCAGGAATTTAAGAATAAGCTCCTGCTCTGAGGCCACTGGGAGCAACAGCCAAGGGGTCGGGGAGCAACATGTTACTCACAAGCCACTGGTTGGGGATCACTGGTCTAACATATTATTTTAAGGAACATGTTAGGAGGTGTTTGTGGGTCTTCAACATACAGTGGTCATCAGAGGAACTTTTTCCAGTTCATCCCCTTCTTGTGCCAAAAAGATTTTACACATACACAGTTAAAAAATAAAATCTAGGGTTGAGGGAAACCTACTGGGTGCTACGTTTTTTTACATTACCAAACAAGGTTTCTAAATACGCAAGTACTCGTTTTTTCATGGATTTTTAAAGCCACCCACAACATGTGCAATTATAAAGGCAACCATTTTACCAATTCCCACACTGTCAGCAACTTTTCAGGTAAAACTCATGGTTTCAAAATTTTATCTGGTACGAGGAACTGTTTGTACAGCTCTGTGAACCTAATAAAGAAGCATTATCCATCCTATGGCAGTGCCAGAGACTTACATTGGTAATTGTAGGCTAAGTCTCCTAGAAGTTAATTGTGAATAAGGCACATAATAAAGGGCTATCCATGGCTTATAAACCTCCATCCCTTCAACCCATAAAATACACTGCATGCAAGGAGTCACACCTGAGAATTCTAGTCATTTAGCTCAGTATATTTTTGCATATTTACATCTTCCAGAAACAGTATAAAAAGATTTTCACAGATAACTCATGCTGAATTTTAAGCAGAACACCCATTCCTCCCTGTTTATCTGCATCCAGTCAACCTTGTCACTTAACAGATCCTTGGCATAGTCCTTGTATTCTTCTTGTGCCATGGCGCTGCAACTGATGCCCCCTAGAAGATACATCTTTGGATTCTAAGCTACGGCCACATTAGCCCAGTATATTGTTTTTCAGTCCAAGAACACGTGAGGAGACCCAAACTATGGCTAATCTTTAATAACTAATTACATATTGGTAATCATGTCTTTGATTATAGGAGCATTTCATTTTAGTGTGTTACTTAGTTTGATGGAGGAGAGATTACTCTACTTGTGCCATATTTAAAAGTGATTTATGAAATGACATTTAAAAGTTAGTACTAAGAAAACGTCTGCTCCCTACAGAAGAAGGTGCCATTGCATTCGGGGGTCTGACCATGCATTTTGCGCTTTGGCAACTGATTTAACATCCCTCTGATATGGAAGCAGTTATATCTGAGAAAGCCACAACTTAAGAACACTTATTGGGCAATAGTTATGCCAGTTTGTCCTACAAACAAAGTGCCTGGGTTTAGAAGTGCATAGCGAATTGGAAGTGATAAGGCTGGCGATATGAGGCCAAGGAAAAAAAAAAGAAACAAAAATCAATTATTGTCTGCAAGGATCTTCAGCTTTTCCTGAATAAATATTCTCCACAGGGCTTAGACAAGTTACAAGGTTAAATATCCATGCTCGTGATGAGACTCTCACAGCTGATAAAGTCATGGCATTGTTTGTGCTTATTTGCTTAGGTATCTTCAACTGTTTTTGGTTTCTTGGCATCGGGTGGATTCCATCTGAAAATGATTTTAGCTTCTTATCATTTAGATAACAATCTTCCATCTCGTTGGGTAGGAACATCAGACCGTGGAGCCACAAAGCAGGGGAGTTAACCATTTCTAGCCGTCCTTTTGAAATCCACTCTTCTTGAAAAGTCTGTTGGGAGAAAATGACACAATGAATGTTTAGAACTACCTTTTAATCAATTATTGGGATTTTTGTTTTTTTCTGTGTTGAGCATGGTAAGTCATTGAGGACAGATTATAAACTCTCGCCAGCAGGGCCCTAACCCTATTGTCTTCTACACTATGCAATTCTAACTGTGCATCTCAATGTCCCTCTGTATATGTAACAGTTTTGTCTTGTATTTCTATCCTGTTATTCTGTAAAGCATTTTGGTAGATGATGGAATCTTTTTCCTTAAAAAAAGTGCTTGGTAATGTCATCAGTTATAATTGGTGCTTAGTAAAACTTGGGTATTAAAATGTAGCCCCTGTTATAAAATACGATTACAATGTTAGAAGTCACCTCATAGTTCAATGACCTGTAGATAAACACTTAGTGGCTGATTTACTAAGACACGAATTCGAATCCAAATTGGAAAAATTCCAATTGGAAAACGAACATTTTGCGACTTTTTCGTATTTTTAGCGATTTTTTCGGCGCCTTTACGACTTTTCGGAAATTGTCGCTACTTTTTCGTTACCAATACGATTTTCGCGAAAAAACGCGAGTTTTTCGTAGCCATTACGATTCGCTCGTATCTTGTCGCGACTTTTTCGTATTGAGCGCTCATAAGCGGCGGCCGAAACTTTCAGACTTAGCATGATTTTGGAAGCCTCCCATAGGACTCAATGGCACCCTGCAGCTCCAACCTGGCCCAAGGAAAGTCTCCCATAGGAATCAATGGCACCCTGCAGCTCCAACCCGGCCCAAGGAAAGTCACCATACTGAAGCTTGAATGAATCCGAACGCTACGAAAAAATCGCAACATTTTGCGCAACATTCGGATGGCAACGAAAAAGTTGCGTTAATTTTCCGAAAAAATCGCCAAATACCGATCATTACGAAAAAAACGCAATCGGACGCATTCGGCCGGTTCGTGAGTAAGTAAATGGGCCCCTTAGCCTTCACCCTCGTATCTTAATATCGTCATGGAACTCCTATAATATCCTTATATGTATATATATATATATATATATATATATATATATATTATATAAAATCTTGCTAGATCTCATAACTGCTATACTTTTTAGCTTTTGTATTGGTTGAATTTTACATCATCACATCAGTCCCTGCCCCAATGGAGCTTACAGTCTAAGGTCCCTGTCACATTCACTACTGGGCAATTTTATCAGAAGCCAATTAACTTTCCATATTTTTGAAATCTGGGAGGAAACCTGAGTACCTGAAAGAAATCCAAGCAGACACAGGGACAGAATACAAACTCCTCTTGGATAATATCTGCTTTGTCACCTCCCAAGACCCTGTTCTAAATGTAATACTATTGAAACATATATAATTTTGAATACTGGCAAATTGTTTAGCCAGACTACCGAAGCCACAGTTAACATACAGTAAAACAAGTTTACAAGCTATAGGAATGGAGAACAAAACATTTAATGTACCCCCTATTGTAAAGTATAAGGATATTATAAGTACTAGAGGGGTTCTATGACCATATAAAGGTACAAGACTGGAGACCAAGTTCTTTTATACAGGTCATGAAATAAATTGTTATGCTTTTAACACATATAGTTTAGCATGAAGAAGTCCGGAGTCAAGGATAAGATGTGTTTGTGAGAGATTAATACAGAATATACTGTATTGTACTTTCCATTGTACAGTGCCAAATAATATACAGTATATTGGTTATATATTAGGCCCATGTTTCTTACCCATTGAAATAAATGCATCTGAATTCTGCTTGTCTCTCAGGCTCAGTTTCTGCCAAATTATTTCTTTTGATAACGAATGAGGCAAACACATTTTTACCAAAGTGATTTCCAAGTTTGTTTTGAAGAGAGAATGATCCAAATTGTTTTCTGACATTACAAATGGGAATAAAATCCTGAAGATTAGTTCTCCCGTATTTACTCATTGTAAGTGGGTCCTTCATGAATAACATATGCAGGGTGCTGGATAAACAGTTTGCTGTGCTGTAGTGATCAGCAAACAAATTTGCTGTGAAATTCTGCATTTCGCCATTGCCAATTTTTTTTTGCAAAACTGCTGCAAAAAATTGACGGAGTTAGGAAAAAGTTGTGGACTCATCTAAAAGGTTGTGGTTGCCTCAAAAAAGTAATTGTTGAGTCAAATAAGTCACACTCACGTCAAAAATGTTGCAGTTGCGTCAAAAAAAGTCACGGTCACGTACAGAAAACACGCGCATCGCAAAGTTGCACAATAGCCGCATTTTGTGAATTTTTCAGCAGTTTTGCACATTTTTTGGCAAAACAGGACAGATTTGCTCATCACTACTGTACTGCCTAACCAATCAGCTCACTTGTTACTCATGTCATTTACACACATTTACTAAGTCCTCCTCAAAGACAGATAGCCATTGAGTAGAAGTAGTATATATTTTATCACTTGGTCATTACATACATGGACTTGTATGTAAAATGTACAATATGCTCCCAATACTGTAACTGTGCTTCTGTAGCTTCCAATGGATTTTTGCTGCTATGTGAATGTTTATATGTCCCATTAATATTTGCAGTTCTCCTGAGAAGGGGAAAGAGTTAATTATCAGTTCCAAGCATATACGGGTGGGAGCATTGATGTCTGTTTATTGCTGAGTTCCCAAAGCTATGTTCCTGACCCTTTCAAGATTTGGCTAACATTTACAGTCTTGTAATACGGCTTTGAACCATATGCTCTGTGTGTATTTAGAGCTTGTATTCCAGTCTCAGGGGATGGTGCATACTGAATTTATGGATGAAATGTATCCTGCACTATTAAAATTAATTGTATATAAACAAATGTTCAGTATTTGCTCCCTTAGTATCAACAGTAACCTGTTCATAACATTAACCAAATTAATTCTAATATTGTACAACACTGTAGTGTTAAATCCATGCAACGTGCCCCGCAGTGATCTTGTAGTTTCCCCTGTGAGGTAAGTGAAGGAGCCCTAATATCTGTTTGCAGGTAGGCAGTAAAGGGCTCCTGTGCAGAGGGCAGTGAAATTATTATTTATTGTTCAAATCTGAGACATTCAATGGCCAATCTATCAAAGATCAAGACAAAAAGTATCAGTAAAAAGTAGTGCTTCTTCCTTTAGACTGAGATGTTTAGATGCATTCAAACCTAATGAGCCACAGTAGGGCTTATTTATGTCCAGTGACATTATGTAAAATTTTGAGACAGTCGCCATGTGTTTCTGCTAACGTATATGTTGTATCATTATTATTTATGTACGGTATTATTTTATTTATTATTTTATCTATTATATAGATTGTAAGCTCTACGGGCCAGGGACCTCCATCCTCTTGTGTCTTTGACTCTTATTTTATTGCAACTATATCTTTTATTTATTTGTGTTTATTGTAATACTTTGTATTTATCTATTATTATCTTAATAATCCTCTGTTTGTATTAATGCATTCTACTGTACAGCGCTGCGTACATAAGTAGCGCTTTATAAGTAAAGATATACATACATACATACTATTTTAGGTGATTTATACACTTCGCATATATAGCAGATGTGTTATGACACAGTTACTGACAAAAAACCTCTAAAGGGAAGGTATATCTCTCTCTCTGGATTCTGAATAAGACAGAGCGGATGAGACTGGGGCTGTGTTTACTCAGGCTGGAAAGTGAGTCAAAGGGGCACATTTACAAAAGCACGAACGCTCGAGCGTTCATGTGAACGCTCCGAGCGTATTTCCGCCGATTTTTTCGTACGCCGCACGACTTTTTCGGACATTTGCACGAAAAAATCGGAAAGGTTTTACCGCTGTTTACAATTGTTCGGTACGAAAATTTTGTGACTTTCGGATCGCCAATACGATATTATTGTGACTAATACGATTTTTTCGTAAGCATTTTCGTGATATTTGCGATCTTGCGAAATTTTCGTTTCCAAAACGATTTTTTCCAATTTGTGATTCGGATTCGTGGCTTAGTAAATGTGCCCCAAAGTGTTAGAATTCGTCATCACCTGTTAAAAGGGGTGGAGCTGGATGTGACCTTTCAGTCCAGGAACTAAGAGAGGGAGTGGTGTAGCTTGGGGAGCTGAGACTAAAACACCAAAAAGACTATATACTTTTTTTTAGTTTAAGTTGCATTAATAGTGGCTGCGAATAAAAGCAAATTTCCTAAATATTCAGACTCTCAGTGGACTCATTCATCCTGGCTTCAGAAAAATGAACTGTAAAATATTTGTTTGCTTATGCTTTATGGTATTATAAAAAAGATGCCTGTTTTGTGGAAACCCTTGCTGTGAATTAAACACAGGCTTAAACTTACTTGAAATTACACTGCATGTCTCTGTCTCTTCCTATAAGAAAGGTACTGCCACTTCTGCCACCTGAGTGAACCCCCATAATAGATACGTCATTAGTAAAATGAAACCAATAAGAAGCCTTTCTGACATACTTAAAAACAAAATAAAGTTGACCTCATACCAACAATAATATATTATAGACTTTACATTTGAGACATACAGGCATGTTTATTGGCTCCTGAAACAACTGATCCTAATGTGTGTGTGACTCTCACAAAGGCTTAGATTGTAAACTCCACTGGGACGGGGACTGATGTGAATGTTGAGCTATTTCTATAAATTGGTTTGGGGTGTGTTAGTGCCATATAAATAATGGTATTATATTATAAAAATAATAATAACCATTTATGTACCGAAAAGAAAGCAATTGGCAATTATGTTCAAAGAGTCGCTGACTTGAGCCGGACACATTGATATGTGGCTACTGTACAAAATTTACAAAACTCAACATCCATATAACAATATATATACATATACAAACATTGGTATAAATGGAATAAAAATTTGCCATTGTTCAACTGCCATCAGTTCAACTGGCCAATTGTCTGAGCTTTCAGGTATTCATTATCTCAGACACACAATTGGTCTGAGATGTTAAATGCAGTAGAAGGTTATAGGCAACATTCAAAAATCCAAAAATAGGAAAAAAAAGCTCCAGCAGATTAACTGCAAAACACGACATGTTTCGGGTTAATACCCTTTATCAAGTCACTTGATAAAGGGTATTAACCCGAAACATGTCGTGTTACCACTACCCATAATAAATGTTTTGCAGTTAATCTGCTGGAGCTTTTTTTTCCTATTTTTGGATTTTTGCAGTTGTATTTGGTTGCAGCACAGAGCAACAACTAGGAGCTAAAGCATTTTTCGTAAGTACTTTATACAAAGTTCACCAATAATTTTTCATTTTTATAGGCAACATTGCAATTCTTCCCATTAATTCTATCAATATCAGTAGTGACTGATCTTGAACTTTCCTAGCTGATCAATCAGAACTAGATCCATTAATAAGGACAGGCCCAGACTGGCAATCTGTGGGTACTGGCAAATGCCCGAGGGGCTGCTGTAAGATGCCGTAGACATGTTTGGGCCTCTCTGTGCTTGAAATGCCAGGGCCTATTTCGAATCCCAGTCCAGGCCTAAATAAGAATCTGATTTGATATAATTTATCCCAGACATCCTAAACTGTTATAGATTTATCTACTGTATATAGGTCAATCCTTTATGATCCATTGTAAATCAGTTTATATCTACACTGAAAAACCATATCCAGAATCTAGGATCAGTTATCCAGAAACCCATTATTCAGAAAGCTCAGAATTATGGAATTTCTCATAGACTCCATTGTAATCAAATAATTCAGATTTGTAAAATTGAAACAGCACCTTCTCTGTAAAAATAAAAACAGTACATTGTACTTGATCCCAACTAAGATATAAATAATCCTTAGCCAAAACAATCCTATTGGGTTTATTTGTATGTATTTATAACTTTATTTATAAAGCGCCACAAGGGTACGCAGTGCTGTACAATCTTACAGAATACAAAATTACACACAGGGAGGACAAGTGATATAATAAATAAATACAGTAAATATATATATATATAAGTGCCATGTGGTATGAGACACAGTGGGAAGGAGGTCACTGCCCCATAGAGCTTACAATCTAATTTTAAATGAGTTTTTGGTAGCCTTAAGGTATGGCGATCCAAAGTACTGCAAGATCCCTTATGCAGAAAACCCAGAAAGTCCAAAACCTGTACAAGTATGATGTATTCTATAAATTTTGCTGAGCACTGGAAAGTGCTTTTTTTCTCTATTTGAATTTTTTGCTCTAAAACGCCAATTTTTCACAGAAAAAACACAATTTTTTGCCATTTATTATGCATTAAAATTGCAACAAATCCAAAAGAAAAAATAAGCCATTTATAAGCTCCTGAGATCATGTAGAAGTCAATGGCAGCTGTTCTTTTTACAACTGGAACATCTTTCTTTGCTTTGTGGTTTTAGAGTTTTTTTATGCTTTCATTTGTACGAAAAATTTACGGTTTTCACATTTTTTCTGCATCTTCTTTCGTTTTTTATAAAAGGCTGTTCAAATAAATTACTCAGCATTCGTATATCTAGAGAAAATTAGTTTTTTCCTGGTTCCAAAATCTCTAAAACCACACAAATGTTTAAAAAAAGTATCCAATTTGAGAAAAAAAAACAGAGAACAAACACGAATACAAATATACTCTTGGGGGGGGAGATTTAATAAAAGTTGTGGTTTTCTTCACAATTCATATTTTTTTGCACAAAAATACAATTTTGTTGTGGGTAAAAAATAAATTTTTTTAAAATTTATTATGTGACAAAATTGCGACAAATTTATAAGAAAAAATATGGCAACTAAAAGCTGTTGAGATCATGTTGAAGTCAATGGAAGAATCCTATTTGCAACTGGAAGACCTTTCTTTGATTAGTTGTTTTTGAGGTTTTGTGATGCGTTTACTCAGGCTGGAAAGTGAGTCTAGGGGGCCCATTTACTTACTCACGAACGGGCCGAATGCGTCCGATTGCGTTTTCTTCGTAATGATCGGTATTTTGCGATTTTTCGGATAATTGTCGCAACTTTTTCGTTGCCATTCCGAATGTTGCGCAAAATCTGGCGATTTTTTCGTAGCGTTACTACTTGCGTGAAAAGTCGCGACTTTTTCGCAGATTTCGCGCCGAGTACGAAAGATTCGGATTCATTCAAGCTTCAGTATGGTGACTTTTCTTGGGCCAAGTTGGAGCTGCAGGGTGCCATTGAGCCCTATGGGAGACTTTCCTTGGGCCAAGTTGGAGCTGCAGAGTGCCATTGAGCCCTATGGGAGACTTTCCTTGGGCCGGGTTGGAGCTGCAGAGTGCCATTGAGCCCTATGGGAGACTTTCCTTGGGCCAGGTTGGAGCTGCAGAGTGCCATTGAGCCCTATGGGAGACTTTCCTTGGGCCGGGTTGGAGCTGCAGAGTGCCATTGAGCCCTATGGGAGACTTTCCTTGGGCCGGGTTGGAGCTGCAGAGTGCCATTGAGCCCTATGGGAGACTTTCCTTGGGCCGGGTTGGAGCTGCAGAGTGCCATTGAGCCCTGGACTTGGCCGGGAGACTTTCCTTGGGCCAAGTTGGAGCTGCAGAGTGCCATTGAGTCCTATGGGAGACTTTCCTTGGGCCAAGTTGGAGCTGCAGAGTGCCATTGAGCCCTATGGGAGACTTTCCTTGGGCCAAGTTGGAGCTGCAGGGTGCCATTGAGTCCTATAGGAGGCTTCCAAAATCATGCTAAGTCTGAAAGTTTCGCCCGCCGCTTACGAGCGCTCAATACGAAAAAGTCGCGACAAGATACGAGCGCATCGTAATGGCTACGAAAAACTTGCGTTTTTTCGTGCAAATCGTATTGGTAACGAAAAAGTTGCGACAATTTCCGAAAATTCGCAAAAAATACGAAAAAGTCGCAAAATGTTCGTTTTCCAATCGGAATTTTTCCAATTCGGATTCGAATTCGTGTCATAGTAAATGTGCCCCTAGGTGTTAGAATTCATCATCACATGTTAAAAGGGGTGGCACTGGATGTGAGCTTTCAGTCCAGGAACTAAGAGTGGTGTAGCTTGGGGAGCTGAGACTAAAACACCAAAAAGACTATATACTTTTTTAGATTGAGTTGCATTAATAGTGGCTGAGGATAAAAGCAAATTTCCTAAATATTCAGACTCTCAGTGGACTCATTTATTCTGGCTTCAGAAAAATGAACTGTAAAATATTTGTTTGCTTATGCTTTATGGTATTATAAAAAGATGTTTGTGGAAATCCTTACTGTGAATTAAACACAGGCTTAAACCTATTTGCAATTATACTGCCTGTCTCTTCCTATAAGAAAGGTACTGCCACTTCTGCCACCTGAGTGAACCCCCATAATAGATACGTCATTAGTAAAATGAAACCAATAAGAAGCCTTTCTGACTTAACAAAATACATTTTCATGTAAATGAAAATCATCTACATGAAATCATGTAGAAGTCAATGGCAGAATCCTATTTGCAGCCGGAAGACCTTTCTTTGATTAGTTGTTTTTGAGATTTTGTGTTGCGTTTGTGCTGCAATATGAACAAGGCACAGTTTTCGCATTTTTTCCGTGTCTTTTTTTGTTCATCCTTTTTCAGTTAGAATCTTTTAATAAATGACTATTGTGGTTTTTGTGGAAATGAGTTTAGTTGCGAGTTTCATGTTGGAATACTAAAACCATGAAAATCAGAATGTTAATAAATGTGCCTCTTAGAAAATACTAAGAATTGTATAGTAGTTCTTAGGAACCAAGAATAGTCTATTTATTAAAGAAACAAGAAAAAAACTCAAGTAACTTAAGCAAGAAAAGCTGGGAAGGTTTAATAGAAGTCAATGAGAATGGTCTCTAACAACTTTATTCATTTTTACAGTTTATTATTGCATTTAAGTTTTTTAGCCTCATTGAAAATGAATAGAACAAGGCGATTCTCCACCAGTTTTGTTGCTTTTTTTCACATCTGCTTTTTTTATTTTTAACAAACTTGAATTTTGATAAATCTGTGTAATGAATACATCACTGCCTGCATGTGGCAGCACAGTATTCATGTGGGGTGGGTGGGGGGAGGCACCTAGGTGTTCCCTCTCCCACCCCATGGCTATTCCCAACTTGCACGTCCTTCAAATGTTCTAGAGAAGAGAGATCAGTACTAAGGGGAGCAATTTTGCACTGTAAACTGTAGTTTCTATGTTAGCACCATTGTGTATATTATACTGTAAGAATAAGCTGTTTTTGAATTTTATAAACATATGGTACTCTGAAGTTCAGAGGCTAGTAGGATTATGTCTGTGTGTGTTTTTGTGGCTATGAAATGGTTAAGAAGAAAGAATGTTTGGTGAAAAGAACAGATTGAGAGCAAGGCATCACATTGCATCAGGCAGAAGTATTGCAGATATGTGAGGCTAAGCCATTAGAATGAGGAGTTACAGGAATATCATTACTATTACTACAACTATTTGTTACAGAAATTGCCAATATATGATGATAGAAAATA
This sequence comes from Xenopus tropicalis, assembly GCF_000004195.4. Taxonomy (NCBI): domain Eukaryota; kingdom Metazoa; phylum Chordata; class Amphibia; order Anura; family Pipidae; genus Xenopus; species Xenopus tropicalis. Next base: position 144,308,741 of record NC_030678.2, on the reverse strand, counting down.
TTACCATATATTGGTCTAAACTATAAAGTGTATTATACCAAATATACCACTTATAGATGTAAATGTAAAGGCACAATTTTTAGAGTATGAAAGAAAATCATTAAAGACAAGTTTGGCAGAACTGATGGTGCAGGAAGCAGTTCTTTACCCTTAGGGGCAGATTTATCACAATGTGAGATTAGAGCTCACCACGGAATAACTCACCCACTTTCTGTTCATTCCTATGGGATTTCTAGAAGCATAGTTATCAGTTGGTAAAAGTTAAAGTTCACCGTTTGATAAATGTGCTTCTTAAAATCCCGTAGGAATGAATAGAAAGTGGGTGAATTTTTCTGTGGTGAGCTCTAATCTCACATTGGGATAAATCTGCCCCTAAATATTCTCTGCTCTCACCTGGTACTGGAACCCCAGTTTCCTATTTCAAAAGGAACAATGTATAGTTAGGATATTGCACGTAACATGGATTGGATTGAGGGGTTCATTTAGGTACGTGGGAGCAATAAATGGCTTTGAGAAGTCTGAATAATATTCTACATCAACTGTGAGTTTGCTCTCACCTCTTCTTTGTAGGACTTGGCCAGATGAATTTGCTTAAAATGTTATAGTTTTGATCACATTATATTTTAGTTCAAAACAGATGGCACAAAAAGGAATCCATCCAAGAGGAGGGAGAAACAACCCCCCCCCCTCCTGTTCCTAAAAGGGATTCTGGTCATAAAGAAAAAGAAGTATGGAAGTAATTGAGGTCTGAGATTAGCTCCCCTTTCATCTTCCAAAACATCCTGTCCCCAGAGATGAAATAGTGAGTGAGGTTGATGGGAGCTTCACACGCTGGAAACTGCTGAAGGTTCCTTTGCTTCTCTTTAAAAAAAAAAAGCAATACTGTAGACACGCAAGAAAGCCTTAAATTCTGACGAGCATTCGTGATTAAATGGGGCTTGCGTTTTAATTAAAAGTTATAATGGTTTTCATGAAAAGTGGCAAAACCTGTCAGCCTTGTTAAGCTTCTACAGGGCCAGAGTGGTAGAAGGCTTGACACTTCGTTAATGCTTTTAATTAGCAGGGGTTGAGTCGAAGCCAAAACATATCCTACCAATACACATATTTCAGCTCCCCAGTGATATACTGGAAAGGGTTTCTGATAAAACCTCATCTCACCTCAGCTGTAACATTACTGTGACTGGCCAACGAAGCCCATCTTTCTTCAGTAGGGTTATTAGGTGGATCTTAGGGGAGTCATAATGGTGTTCTACTGAAAATAATGGACCTCTAACAATTCCCAGGGTACAGAATTAGGGTAACAATGTCAGAATGTGTTTCATAATTATTCCGTCAGCGGTGGAGAACACTCTATCATGTATCTAGACACTGTTGTAGGGCTTTTACAGTCATGAATACGGATTCCAGAATAGTAGCTCATCCATGGCGTTCATTAGATATGACTGTACATAAAAAAACCTCTGGGCTTATTTATAAAAGGTGTGTATAAAAATTATTTATTAAATATTTAATGTAAAAACAAATACCTATTTATAACACTAGTGCATTAGTTTATATGGTGGTTATATTAGGGTTCATTTCTCTTCTCTATGGCTATTGACACAACTCACTAAGGGAATTACCACCATGGCTGATAGCAATTCCAGGGTTCTAGGGCAATGAGCTAGCTTTTACAGGACACAGTCTGCTCCATTCAGTCCATTCTGATTGACAGGAGCTGTTTGGATGATACCTGTGATATCACCAAGATGGCAGCCAGTCCAATGTGTATTTCTAGCTCATGAGCATTGAAAGTGGCTGCTGTCTTGATGTTCCAGGTCACTGAATGCAGAAGATAAAGGAGTACTATCTCTGTAATCCAGAACACTACACTGGAAACCCATCGCAATGGAACTCATAAAATAGAATAGAAACAAATTATATACAAGAGCCGTGAATATTCTGTAAATTAAATCTTAATAAACAGTGCTCAGTGATGTCATCAGTTATAATTGGTGCTTTATGATTTCATATCTGACTCACCGAACCTTGTGTATTGTAATAAATAACATATCCCCTGTTGTAAAATATGAGGATATTAGAAATAACTTCTGAATTCCATGACCTGTATAAAAGCACTTTGGTCCCTTGCTTTTATATTGTTTTTATAAATTTTTATATTGAACTCCTTGGTGACTCATAATATCCTTATATTTTACAATAGGGGGTGCATTATTCACTATATATAGATCTCTATTCAAGCACAGCACTTAAGGAAGCTTCTACTCTATCATTCAAAGTACTGCCTGGTTTCTTGGGTACGTGTACAGGGCCCCTTGGGAGATATTGCTGGTGTCACATGCGATGCATACCCCTCATTGATTGGGCCACAACTTAAATCTGCTTCATTTGCAGTACAAAGGCCTTAAATCTAAGATGTCAAATTAATGGTGCTGTGATTGCTCTTTCTGCTGGGCATGAAAGCTGTGAATTATGGGAACTACAGGAAAAGAACTGCCGTTTCCGGGGCCCAGGCAGTAATGGCAGCAAAGCAGCAACAATATTATTAGGGACAGTGAGTAGTTTCAGTGGTGGGATAGAGGGCATTGGGGCTGACTGGCCTGACTGCAACTTTATCTCTGGGCCAGTGGGTGTTTAGTTCCACTTCTGATGGAGCTGATGTGCTTCCCTGGCAGTAGAAAAGTACCCCTTGTGCCTTGGAAACCTAAAGAATAGAAAATAGCAGCTGTATAATGACCCAAGGTGATATCTGTAGGTGAAATTCTCTGATCTGCTGATGAATGGATTTGTGTTCTTGTAAAGATATTCCTGAAATCCCACCTTTGTGCAACCAGCACGAAAAGCAATATAACCTTTATGTCCTAATTTTCAACTCTTTGGAACTGTAATTACTTTAATAAAAACACTGAGCAAGGGAACTATTTTAACTGGGAAAACAAGGGAGGAGCAAACAATTCATGGATTCGTGTGAAAAGGGGTGAATTTGCTTGACAGACGAGCCTATTCACACTGAATGTGGAACATGTTAATGAAAGGCAGAGGAGGATATTCCCCTTGAGGTTTTGTAAAAATAGATTTTGCTGGCTATGGATATTTATTAAATGAGTAATTCTGTTTTTTTCCTAGAACAATATATTGAAACATAAAAATGTATTTTTCAAAGAAATAAATGCAGTAGAAGAAAAAAAAACCTCCAAAATGATGGTCCAAAATGTCCAATGTACAAATATAGGATTTGTTATCTGGAAACCTGTTATCCAGAAAGCTCCAAATTATGGGAAGGGCATCTCCCATAGACTCAATATTTCCTTTTTCTCTGTAATAATAAAACAGTACCTGTATTTGATCCCAACTAAGATATAATTACCCCTTATTGGGGGCAAAACAATCCTATTGGGTTTATTTAATGGTTAACGACCCCAGGTCCTGAGCATTCTGGATTACAGGTCCCATAACTGCATTAATATTTCAATTGACTGGAATATTAGCAGCTCTCTCATGATGAAACAATATAGATAGAAATGATGCGGCCAGGGTTTCTTTGTTGCTCTGTCAGCACTTCACTCATCTCTTTTCATACTTAGGTTAAACCTACATATTCCTCCTACAGTTTAAATAACACACAGCTGTGTCCAATAAGCTTGTTTGGAAAATGTCTTTTAGCAATAGTTTAATAGTTAAAAAAAAAAAAAAATTTGCTGTTATCTGTTGCTGTTATCTATAGGACATTAAAATTTCACACAGGGCTAGACATATTCTTCATTTCCCATGGTGCCACAGCCATGTGACCTGTGCTCTGATAAACTTCAGTCACACTTTACTGCTGTGCTGCAAGTTGGAGTGATATCCCCCCCCCTCCCAGCAGCCGATCAGCAGAACAATGGGAAGGGAGCAAGATAGCAGCTGCCAGTAGATATCAGAATAGCACTCAGTGGTAATAAATCCAAGTCTGGCTTGGGACTCCTCCAGTTACAAGGGAGTAGGAGAAACAATAGGTTACCTGAAAGCAGTTCTAATGTGTAGCGCTGGCTCCTTCTGAAAGCTTAGACTCAGGCACAATGCACTGAAATGGCGCCTACACACCAATATTACAGCTAAAGAAAATATCCATTGTCTGTGTTTAAGGTCTAACAACTGATGTAGTGCTTACCTGCATTTTGTATGGAATTGCAAGTGTTTGTATTTAAGCTTCTAAGTGCCTGAATTTACAGAAATGTGGCTCATTAATCGTCTGACAAGCTTGGCTACATAAATAAAACTTCATTTAAAAATTAGAATTTTAAAATAGCTCGAATTTTGAATTTTTTTGCACTTAATAAATAAACTTTAGTTTTAAAACTAGCTTTCGAAAATTAGGACTTTGACCTCAAAAAGCTGATTCTCACTTGCCCCAGAGTATCCGCTTTCTAGTAGTCCCTTTCTCCTATTGCTGGGTGGTAATGTATGTATTGTACATGTTTTTAGGCTTTTTATGTAAAACTCTTTAAATGCTGCTTATATTAAACTTCTGTATTGTTATAACTGAGTACTTAACTGTATGAAGTAATTTACAAATGTACAAATTGTTATGTATTCTTTTGCCTCTTAATTGGGGCATTGCTATATAATCGAGCAGCTTGTTTATACCAGTCCTCCCTGCATGTACAATATACATCATGTGCTATATTGTAACACTGTACAGCACTGAGTGTCCTAGTAGTGCTATATGAATAAAGTTATACATACATACATACATATCACCTGTTTTCCTCTAACAGTGAAGACACACGGAGCTACTAGTAGCAGCTACTTGTCACGGCTACTAAAATAGACAATGCTGATCATTTACTGATAATTGTCTCTATGGGGCACATCCGAACGTATTTTCGCCGATTTTTTCGGGCGTCCGCACGACTTTTTCATACACTGCACGACTTTTTCGTACACTGCACGACTTTTTCGGACGTTTGCACGAAAAAATCGGAAAGGTTTTACTGCTGTTTACAATTGTTCAGTACGAAAATTTCGGGACTTTCGGATCGCCAATACGATATTATCATGACTAATACGATGTTTTCGTAAGCATTTTCGGGATATTTGTGATCTTCAGAAATTTTCGTTTCCAATCCGATTTTTTCCCATTCGTGATTCGGATTCGTGGATTAGTAAATGTGCCCCTATGTGTGTTTAGCAGAGGCAATTCTCAGTACTGTCTATGGCAGGGTATTTTCTGGCATTTAGTAGCCTTTAAAAAGTAACTGTTAGCCCAGTGTGTGTTCACCCTAAAGGTGGCCACACACGTGGCGATGGTCGCACGAAACATCGTCAGATCCGCCACACACCGTTCAGGGCTGAAACAGCAGATAAGGAGGTAGAAACAATAGGATTTCTACCTCCTTCTGCCGATTCAGCCCTGACGGCAGATTTTGCTCAGGTGCCTTCTATGGCGCCCGATCAAATTTTTCTAATCTGGCCGATCGGCGAGTCGACCGATTTCAGCAGCTTCCTGTTATATCGGGCGACTCGCCGACATGCCATACACGCACCGAATATCGTACGAAACGAGTTTTCGTACGATATTATCGGTGCGTGTATGGCCAGCTTTAGGCACTGAGACATGCAGTATTGGATTTACAAACTACAATAACTCTGCCTATTCCAGCCATTTGATTAAACTCAATACAATTAGTATTTCCATTTCAGCGCAGCAGAAGGCAGTAATGTTTCCATGTGACAAAGAGGTTTTGTAGATCCCGTTGTCCTCATTAACCCCCAGACGCACCATACTTTCATGTTTAGCCCATTTGGAAGTTGAACAGTCAGATATCTTTATGCCAACATTTTTTAAAGCACTCCTGGATCATAGTTCCTTGGAGCATCACATGCCAACGAGACCATCACAGTTTCTCAGTTGGGACCCTCAATGGTCTCTTCCTCAGTTATTGTTACTGTAAATTAGATTCCGTTTCCTAAAACGTCATGCTTCTTATTGCTTTCCTCTCAAAATTCCCAATTTAAAGCCAGAAAGCACTCAGTATTGCAGGGGTAATTGGTGTAATGGAAAAAAATTAAAAAAGGCTTTATTTTTAGCTTCCAAAAAAAAACAAAACAATCCATTGTCTAAAGCTGATACTGCTATGTAAATAATCCTAGATGCAAATTGTTTCCCAATTTTAATCCATGTTCATTCAGTAAATACACGCTATAATCCCTCTGTAAAATTCCTGTTTTTATTGTGGATTTCTAAAAGCTGCTTTATGGCCCCTATATGATTACTGGAAGGAGAAAGGCATTCCTCACTCACTTATAAACCCATAACAAGTCCCTAATCAGTGCCGGCTATATTATATCCTTGCACACACTTCTTCGGACAAACGAAGAATATCACCAGAATATAGTGAACTAAATTGCAGTTTTCCAGAGGAATAATGTAGCGCACTTTAAAATTAAGTTTTTGTATAATGTAGGTAAATTATACCTGTATAATAAACGGTTGTACGGATATTGGATCCCTTATTTGGAAATCCGTTATCCAAAGAGCCCCAAATTAAGGAAAGACTGTCTTCCATTTTAAACAAATAATTCAAATTTTTCAAAATTGTTTCCTTTTTCTCTGTAATAATAAAACAGTCCTTTGTACTTGATGGAAACTAAGTTGTATGAATCCATATTGGTGGCAAAACAAAAAATCCTATTGGGACTTTATTTAAGGTTTTAGTGTTTTTTTTAGCAGACTTGAGGTAGGGTGATCCAAGTTACGGGGTAACAAAAACCTTGCTAGCAGAAGTCAACTGTTTGCGCTGTAGGATGGCAGCCAATCAGCCGACCTGACAGGGAACTGCAGCTTTGTGTGCAACTGTGCTTCTGGGGAATGGCCATTAAGACACACTCTCCCTCTCATTTATAACAGACACAGAGCAGGGAGGATTTATAGGAAGAGGATCTGTAGGGAGATCCAATAAAGGTGTCATTTTTATCCCAAACTGAAATCACCATATATTATTATTAATTGCCAACAACATGTGCATGATTCCTAAAGTACTACTGGGGTTAATGAAGGGCCAGATTAAATGAAATGAGAAAAATGAACTATCTTAATTCAACTGTAGCTTTTCTAATAAATTTCAAAGTTGTTATGTGATAAACCATGAACTAAAGTTTTCTCATCGGTTTGAATCTGGCACAAAATAAGCAAAGTTTGCTACTGATCTAACCAACTATTGCAACCAATCAGCAGGTATCTGCCACCTTTTAAATGCACCTTATTGGTTGGTAATAACTTTATTTACTATAAATATGTTATCGCTAGCAGCATTAAACCTACACCTTAAGTTAAAAAGCTAAAACTCCATTAGTATTAGGGGACACAGATTTTTTGTGTTATTTTGTTTTTATCAAGCGTCAAAACCACTGCTCTGTTTTCAACTGGAATCAGGGCCGGATTTCTATCCGGTGCGCCCCGAGGCCGCCCCTGTGGGAGTCCCCCATGCGCATGCGCAAACGCGCACCCCAGTGCGCATGCGCAAAGCGCCAGCTCCTCATTGCGCATGCGCGAACGCTCTTTTTAACTCCCATACGGAGCAGTGGGGAGAGGTCCCGACTGCTCCGTATGGGAGCAAAATTTAAAAATGTTCTTGCGGCGGGGCGGCATGCCGCCCCTAAACTTCTGCCGCCCTAGGCCCGGGCCTTTGTGGCCTCTCCACAAATCCGGGCCTGACTGGAATATCTTCTTTTGCTTCATGGTATTAGAGGTTTTTGTTTTTTTGGACGCTTGATTTGTTTTTCGTTATTCGATATTTTTTTACGTTCATGCCTTTTTCAAAGGCAAATCACTTGAGTATTTTTATGATTTAAAGAAAGAACAAATGAGAATGCGGAAGTTGAAAATGTATTACCCCTTCTATGCCTTAGCTTGCATAAGCAGATTAGATTTGGTTCGGTATTTGGATGAATCTTTTACAAAGGATTCGTCCGAATCCCAAAATATTATGCATCCCTAAAGGACTTGTTATTTGGTAAAATAAGAAATTTGGTCAGAGGATCTTAATATTTTCTTTAGTTTATGGTGTAAAACTGAAAAGAAGATGAAACATGTCTGGTGTATCCCAGTAGTTGGTTGGTGCTTATAATGAAACATAAGAAGTGGGGTATATACAGGGAGGCCCACTAATTACAGGTGCACCTTATTTCATTCATTTTCACTCCTCCCTGATCACTCTTCTTGTTTCCCATGGTCCCTTAGTTTTGTGTCCCACAAAAACATCTTGCTTGTTATGCTATGAAATGGTTAAATAACGATACCATGAAACTTTCAAATTGTGGTAGATCGGAACTGAACCATTTAAAAGATAAATTAAGATAACTGACACAAATGTATGTAATGCACTTGTTTACACTCCACCTTGTGGCCCTCCAATTCTTGCTGAACTTGCTTTTGGTCAGTATAATCCAGGTTGGGTTTAGCACTACACAAGCTTTAGTTCACCCAAGTCAAATATATAATCCAAGAATAGGTTTATAATTTATTATGTAGTTACTAATGTCTATTTTAGGATTCAATTTCTCTTACATAAATGTAATAGAGAGTCATTCTGGGTCATGACCCATGGGTGAAGAGCCAGTTACCTAATAGATTTAATACTTCAAAGTAAAACATAAATGTCCAATACAAGCCAAAAAATATATCATGTTCTTCAATCATTAGGAATTGTGTTTATTGCTGGGTTCCCCTCATCAAAGCCTTTTTGTGTGCAGCTAGTGGGTGTAGGATTAACCCCATGCACTAAATGTATTAGATCTTTATGTGAAGCCCTCTCTTGGGTTAGAATATCCACCAACAAGTGGTGTGTTGTATGTTTGCTAAAGTTGAATGAAAAACAGAAGCTTAAGACTGAAGCTGAAACTGAAAGACGTAAATGTTTTTCTCACTGTTATTCTGACTTCTGGTTGTTATCTCAAATCAGATACTGGAAAAGCCGTCCACTAATGTAAAGTATCTTAATATAGTGACATGTTTTATAATGGAAAACATTGGTGGTGTAGCTGGAGGTGTGTGGTTCTGGGTATCCTTTCTCCCCTGCAAGAAGTGTTGTGCTCTGCCCTTTCTGTTCTCTGCGGATTTTATGTTTTTTTTGTGGCAGTTGTTGTGCCATACATTTTGCTCAGGTCACTGGGTTTGTAATGTTCCACAATCCAGGCGTTAATATCTCCTGTTATCCTGTTAGACCAGTGCTGTCCAACTTATTACGTGTAGTGGGCCAATTAACTCAGCACGTTGGAGGGTCATATTAAATTAAAGTAATTATGTCTTATATAGAAGTCTATGGATCTCTAGGCAGACTGGGGGCCATCATTTTTTTGGGGGGAGCCTCATCTGGCCCATGGGCCCTCAGTTAGGCAACCCTGCCTTAGACTATATTTAACTATAAACCTCAGGATCAAAATTGAGTGCTGGGGGTTTCTTGACAAGTGCCCCGCCCCTATTTTCTAGGGTGCCCAGCTCAGCAGAGCAATTCTGGTCCAAACAGGGACTTCCTACTTAGAGGAAATCAATACTTATAACAGTAATTCCATTTTTATATCATGGATTCTGCATTATACTTTCTGCAAATGTCTGGTAAACCGGATACTTGGATCCAGTTCAGCTGACAATTTAGAATTATATGGAAGATTGAGAAAGAGACGTGGTATGTAACGAGAGCAAAAGAAAATGGTATATGTGACAAGAAAGGCCTGTGCGATTATATCATAGCAGTTCATATATCCTTATTGTAAGTGGGAATTGTGTATCATAAACTGGCAGAGCTAAGAATTATTCATTGAGGAAAAATGGGAAAGAACAGCTGTTTATTTGTATGGTTGGCTTACCAGGGAGCTCTGGCACTGAATGCATAAAGAACATTTTCTTTACTAGACCATCATTCTTCCAAAATGCTTAGAAATGTGGAGAGACTGTGTCTACAAACATGAAATTCATTACTCCTATCAGCAGCAGTGTTTTGACTGTCCCAATACAACTCATGATCTGAGCCTTTCGCATTGTTGCCAATAGCCCAAGTCACAAGGCACAACAGACGGCAAAGGTATAACCACTCATCCTGCTTTAGTCTCAGATATAGGGAGAGTTAGGCACACAGCCTAAGCCCCATCAAATAAAGATAAATGATTGAGCAAATGAATAGCAGTTGCTTTGTATAGACAAAGGCTCACAACATAGAGGCCAAGCTATCCAATAATATCATGCATATTACAGTATAATTCTGCTGTATCCATGTCTCCTACTTTAGTGAATTGAATAGCAGTTCCTTATGGCTATTTTGACATAGTTGACTGAGGCTCTACTGGAGTGAAAGGATGTAAAGTTTGCTTAATATCTAGTCACCTATAGCAACTGATCAGAAGGTATGATTACTGTCTATTATTTGGCTGATATGGCCTAGCATGTATGTGTGCCTTGGCTTGTTTGTGTGCACCGTGAATACTAGGATCCAAGGGGGTGACCCTTAGTAGTTAAAATTATATTTAGGGTTACCCAATGGTACATAATACTAAAACAGGTTTATTTTTATGAAAATGGTTTGTTTAGATGAAGCAGGGTTTTACATTTTTCATGCAATATAGTTTTATAGAGACCTACATTGTTTGGGGGTATAGTTGGGAAACCCGTAGCCCCACAGTAGCCAGTGGAAGACCCTGCATTTTGTTGATGGCGCCACTACACAGTAAATACAGAAAAAGTTATAATATCACCTCATAAATATTTAGAACATTGCAATGTAACACACCGCC